>NC_056728.1:870782677-871459923 GCF_019279795.1 Protopterus annectens | reverse complement strand
TATAATTGGCACATCAGGGAGCCAACAGAGCAGCTGGTGCTCCTTCTGTGCTTGCCTGTATTAAAACATTTTTTTTTTACCTTCATTCAGGTGCCCAATACCATCATTTTTAATAGATTGTTAGAATTTCATGCTGCCAACTTGGCATATAATTCTAAGTTAACATAAACCAGATTGGAACAATAAATTTTGCCAGATGAAAGAAGGCGGTACTGCCTGTGTGACCAAATCAGAAGGCAGGCAGTTAATTCAAGAAGTATGTATAAAAAGAGAAACTGCTTCAGGTAAAACCCAGGTGCACAAAACCAAAACTATATAAAACCAAAAATACACCGAGGTACCACACAATAGCGTCTTTAATTACACAAAAAATAAGAACAGTGGTGAGCGCTTTCCCAAAACTAATTGCTTCATCAGACAAGAAAATAAAACACTCCATTGCTTATATACAGATGGAACCATTGACTCAATCATTGATGTCATAGGTCAATTAAGGCACTAAAGCTATATAAAACTTATAAATGTAGAAAAGGCTGCATATAGAGAAAACTGCATATAAAAGACACATATAAAATACTGCATGCAAATGCATATAAAAACTGCATACAAAAACTATATACAAAACTGTTGGTAAAAGACCTAAGTAATGTACATGGATATAAACTCCATAAATACTGTAGCTATGAAAAAATAAAAGGATAAAAATCTAGATCTAGTCATAAAATCTATCTACAATATGTATGTATAACTAATATTAGAGAATGTTATGTTTGAAGAGAAATTTTTCCTGCAACAGGTTGGCGTGGCTAAGGGCACTCCTTGTGCAAATAGCTACGCCAACCTTGCGCTAGTCTGCTGAGAAGAAACACATATACTTCCGGTTTGAATCCTTTCTTACATCAAGTGTTATGGTATGTACGTTTTGTGGATGATGTTTTTATTTTATGGAATGGCAATGGTTTAGATTTTGCATCCTTTGTTGATTATCTGCATACCACCACTGACTTTTTAAAATTCACATACCGGCTATCTTCAGCTGAGATTGATTTTCTTGATGTACATCTAGTTAAAGCTGAATTTAACTGCTTCAAGAGTAGAAACTTCCACAAACCAACCAGAAAAAACACATACCTACACAAAACTAGTATGCATCCCAAGCATATCCCAGGGCAAGTTTATAGGACATTAAGATTACATGATGATGAGGATGCGTTACTAGCATTAAATATAACTTAAAATTTGAGTTTATAGCTAGAGGATACCAACCTGATGAAACTGATAAAACTATATCTGATGCATGGCATATGAGATCAACTAAATGTAGACCTTATTTTATCAACAACAAGGTAGTTCCATGTAATAATCCATCTAACATAAACTCTAGGCTACATAATGAATTTAGAGTAGTGTTACAGTTTGCGAGTGACATCAACCAATATGTTGATGTAATTAAGAAACATTGGCACGTATTACAAGAGGTACCACAGTTGCAGGTTATTACCTGTAAAGATCCACTATTCAGTTTCAAGAACAATATGTTACTCAAGAAACAGTTATGTAACAAGGATGTGCCTAAGAAAGCCATCCCTTCTTCACGTCAGGGCACTTTGCCTTGCAGGTCATGCAGTGCCTGCCCCTATATTTACAGTATAAATACCTATGTCCACCCCACCAAGCATTTTCAGTTACAGCTTAATACTTATGCTGATTGCAAGAGCACTGATGTTGTCTATTATTGTTTTTGTCAGAAATTTCCGGTGTTTTATGTGGGTAAAACGAATAGATTTCTTAAAGACAGAATTCTAGAACATCTTTGTGATGTCAAAAACAAGAAACCCACTAATGCACTCGCCCAGCATATTATTAATACAGATAATTCACATTCTTTTAAGTTTTTTTTTTGTGCTACAGCGCATATACAAAAACATCAGAGGAGGGTATATAGAAAATTTTACTGAAAGCTGTGAACAGAGATGGATCATTAAATTGAATGCAGATAAATATCCAGGCCTTAATGGCTCTACTTCCTTGGTTCCTTTCTTGAAAGCAAGATGCCTCAAAACAGGTTTAATTTTAGGCACCTCATACACCCATTACACTTACATTTATATTTATTCATATTTTAGAGACATAGACTACTTTTAGTTATACATACATATTGTAGATAGATTTTATGACTAGATCTAGATTTTTATCCTTTTATTTTTTCATAGCTACAGTATTTATGGAGTTTATATCTATGCGCATTACTTAGGTCTTTTACCAACAGTTTTGCATATAGTTTTTGTATGCAGTTTTTATATGCATTTACATGCAGTATTTTATATGTGTCTTTTATATGCAGTTTTCTTTACATGTAGCCTTTTCTACATTTATAAGTTTTATATAGCTTTAATGCCTTAATTGACCAATGACATCAGTGATTGAGTCAATGGTTCCATCTGTATATAAGCAATGGAGTGTGTTATTTTCTTGTCTGATGAAGCAATTAGTTTTGCGAAAGCGCTCACCACTGTTATTATTTTTTGTGTAATTAAAGACGCTATTGTGTGGTACTTCGGTGTAATTTTGGTTTTATATAATTCAAGAAGTACCTCAGGCACAAGGTAATCTGATTTTAGTGTATAGAAAGAAAGTAAGGGGCAAGCAGAAATGTTTAAAGTGAAAGTAAAGCAAGTAATATTTTAAGTCTGACTTGCTCGATCTGGCACCCCCTTTCTTACAAGCTGGTGCCCATCGCATCTGCTGTGTTTGTCCTTTGCTTCCTATAACACTGTTCTTTCATTTATGACTTAATTTTTCAAATTAAATGCCTTTGTTTGTAGAATGCAACTAAAGTGTGTGTAGCTGACCATTCTTGAGTAGTGTTGCGATAAAGATGGTATAGATTTTAAACTGTAGAAAACATGGCAGTAACTGCTGTCAGGTGTTGAGTCATAGGATAGCAACAAACAAAACAAAGGATTGAGGCTGGAGAGTGAATAACAGAAGACAAGTCCTACCCTCATGGCAAAAGGGTGGTACCAATGAGGAGAGGACCTGTAAGATAAAAACTTGCAAAAATTTCGTCAGGCCACATTACAACTAGAGAAAGAAATTACCAAATGCAGAAAGTAAATTAATTTTTACTAGGAAATGTTGAAATAGAAGCAAGCTTAGAGAATGCGGATTTATCCCTTTTAATTTCTCAATGTTTAGGGTTTCTAATACAGTGACAGGAATGGACCCCAGTCCTAAGACAGAACAATTAAAGTTCATGAAATTAATTTCTTCAGTCTGTAATTTTTGCCAAGAGTGCTGCAGTGTTCCCAGCATCACATGCTTCTATAGCAGACAAATTACCTTTATCACCAACATATGAAAGCATGACTGAAAATTCATTATTTGCCGTGTTGCTTTTACTACTTAGACTTTTTGGGCGTCTTTATTCCAGATTGCTGTAGATTTTGCTTGCATATTTGGAATTTTATGACTATCTTGGTATGAAGGACACAATTGTTTGATGTAGCGGTTTCACTGATACTACATTTTGTCCCTTTTTCTTTCTACAATATTCATTTTCTTGATTATAATTTCTGCTGTAGAGTGTGTGTGATAATGGTAGAGACCTGACAGAGGCATTTTTAAAGGTAAACAAGGATGTTCAGTTTCTTTCATGTGTTGCATCAGCTGTGAAAAGTTCTCACCAAAGCTAACAAAATGAGTGAAAGAACGTAGCCCTTTTAAAAATGATGTTTTGGGAGTTTCAGACCTTGGATTGTTTTGTTGAGTCATCCCAGCTCCTATGCTAGACTTGCAAAGCTCAATTCATTAATAAAATTAGTGTCAGTCTTTATCGGGTGTGTTCGCGTTCAGACTATAAAACACTTAATATTTTTTATGATTATAGTTTTCATATCTCAAAATTTTAATATGGTAGTTATATCCCAGCCTAGCTTAAAAGTTGTGTTGGCTTTGCATCATTTCTTAGTTGCCTGTTGAAATTTCCTACATTCATTGTACTCGCTGTGGTGTATGACTCCATAGCTTCAAGTCTGTTATATTGTTGGTCATTCATTTCAGCACTTTGAACATGGGGTCCCTTCTTAAACTAAGAAAGTTTGATTCATTCTCTAAAAGGGAGGGAGGGGTATCCTTTAGGAGTAGCTAGGATGTTTGTTTGAAACCCCTTTTTTTCCCATTTGCATTAATTGTAGTGTTTGTTGGAACTTTTTGTTTTTTATGCAACATTAAGTGGCTTCTTTCAATTGCAAGTGCTGATACTGCAACGTCCCAACATTTAGAAAATTAAATTGTGATTCTAAGTGAATTATGAACCTGTCTTACAGTTGAGTCATCTTTGCAAGGGAGGGTTTTCAACCTTACACCACTACTCCATAAGCTCTGGGATCACTGTATCTTAGAATAGGGAATACTCTTACAGTAGCACAGTGTCAGGATTTGTGTGTGTATATATATATATATATATATATATATATATATATATATAGTTGGTCTTATTCACACACACACAATTACAACTGTACAAAAAGTGCAAATTTATACATCAACAGCTGTCTACATTAAACATGGTTAAAGTGTTTGTAGCCTCAGTAATTCTCAATGGAGAAATTCACAGGTGCACACAATGCAGCTGAATGTCAGTCTGCATAAATACAGACCTGTGAAGGTAGAATGCAAAGTGAACAGTACAGGTGACAGTCAAGGAAAGGCTATTTTCTGTAAGACAAACATCCATAAAGCTTCTACAAACCGCACACAGACTGGTAAGTCACAACCAGATCTATGAGAACAATGTTCAGTTATGTGAAGTTTCTGGCTGACAATTCTTGGCACGCTGTCCCCTTAGACAAACTCACAGTAACATGCCAAGCAACTGTCTGCTCATGGTATCTTGATAGTTAGCTATGCAGTGCATTTCTGCAACATGTCTGACTCCAGATCGAAGTTGGCTGCTTTCAGAGGGCCATGTTCGACTGCTGTGTTAATGCGGGTCTTGGAGATTGCAGTCAATTTCTGCAGAGATGTATAGCCCCAAGTCTCTGATTACACGTCTGAAGTTTAATTTGTATTTTCATGAATGATCTAAAACGGGCAGACTTGTTTTTGCCTGCATTTTAAATTCACCTATAACTGCTTTTACTTTTCAGATCTTCCCCCACAGTAAATCGCATGTGAGAGGAAATAATGGGGCAGTCTGAAAATGTTAAAAGGGGAGGGAGGGTTAATCCAGTCCCCTCACTTCTCACCTCTTTTTTAAAATCATGCTTAAGCTGAATTGCAGAGTTTGGGGAGCAGTGTACTTGTCTCATGCTTGTAATTGTTATATCAGCAGTCCTTTTTTAAAGAACTTGACAAAACTTGCATTTAATACAGTTCATCTGTATTATGTAGCTTTCTTCCCATCTTCTGCATGTGTACTCAGTATGTTTCACTGTTGAGACAATGAAATAATCCAGTTATTCACTGTTCCTTTTCCACTTAAACCACAGGCCTTGAATGAATCTAGAAACCAGAGTAAGGATGTGATTATGCTACATCTCCGCTACTAATCCCTAATCTCATTAGTCACAGTTACAGTCACTAATGATGCAGAAGTACTGCATAAAAGGGGTTGCACTATTTTTAACAGACAGGATGTACTGTATTTGAAAGGTTTTTAAAATGCATTGTTTAAGCTTTTATTGATTGCAACTGATGAGCTTTGAGACCAACTACTTACTGGTACTTGTGCTACTGTTTATCAGTGCTTTCATAACCACACAGATGAGTGCACAATGAGTTTAGACATGCTGTGAGGAAATATGGCTCATATAATGCAAGTGGGCAACATTGTATTATGTAAATAAGCTGTTGAGACATGGCAGGAGAATGTTGTAGAATCCATGGTTTGCCTTGAAAATGCATCAGAATGGTTTGTAAATCTTGTTAAAAGCATATTTTAAAATACAAGCACTGCGAAATTAAAATGAAGAGAAGTGTTATTCAACTTGAGTTATAATAGAGCACTAGTTGGACTTTGCAACATGATTTGCCCAAGATAAAGGTAGTAAGTTAACTTTTGTAGTACATACACAAAGATATATATACTGAATGTTTCATTAGAAAGTTAATTTTGGCATTCCTCATTTGCAGGTTCCTGATTTCACCATCACTGACCTTTGTTCTGAATCGGATGAGGTGCTTGACATAATTGAACTTGAAGACAATCAAGATTATTCCCAGTCAAATGGACCCATGGTTGTCGGGCATATTGAATAAACAGTTTGTGTGCAAGAATTTGTCGAACTTTATGAAGAAAATCAGCACTTTGCCATACTAAATTCTGTGTGTGAGGCTTTCAAAGTAATATATTTAAGTTTTGTAATGGAAATTTTTAATATTTTTGTTACTGTGAATTCTGGAAAATTGCTTTGTTTCATGTAAAATTTTCACATATGCTGTTGTAGCAGTAATGTTTTTAGTTAAGTTTTCTAATAAAGTTGCTGTGAAATTATCATTTTGAGGTGATACGGTGTATTACATGATGCAGGGGATCTCTGCCACCAGGAAATTGTATGTGTATCATCCTCCTCATCTTTTAACTTGTTTTGGTTAATAACTCTCAATTTGAGAGCAGTTCTAACTTGGATGCTTTGCAAGCCATAGTTAGCAAAGTCCCTGAATAGAGTGTAGGTTTAATGGCTGACAGAAAAGTATAGCTTCGCCCTCAGTACTGTAGCCAGTCTCTAAACCATTACCATCTCACTCACCATCCAGCCCAGTACCTTATTCTTGGGCAACTTAGTTACCCCACTATTAACTGGGAATCCTATACGACACCAAAAGTGCAGGCACAGATTCCTGTATTTTGTAATCTCCTTGGACTGATTTGTCAGTACACCAAACAGGGGTGCAACCATACTGGATCTGGTCCTCACTAATATGAGAGAGTGCTGCACATCCCCTACTTTCCTGCTAAAGTTAGACCACAAAACAGTCTCCTTTTGAAGTAAAAAATAAAACCTGGACCCCCATCTAAATCTGGAATGTTCAGGGCCTACTCTAAGGCTAACTTCCTGCTATTAAGTGCTAACCTGGCAAAATTTCAATACCCCATAAACCCTGAGAACTCTGCTGCCTATGCAGAACTGTTCACAGAAACCCTATACGAGTATGTTAATAGCTGCATAGAGACAGGACCAGGAAGAAGTGCAGAACTAACTCAAAAAAAAAAAAAAAAAAAAAAAGTCACCCTGGCGGAATCACAAGCTGTATAACAGAAGGAAGAAAATCATGGCAAAAATTTGGAGGTGCAGCACCCAGCAGGATAAAAGCACTCTCATCAAACTAAACAACTCTGAGGACAGATAGTCTACTGAAACCAACTTTGAGGTAAGTTTGGCCTCCCAGGCCAAGGAAAACCACAAGGCATTCTTTAGCTATGTCCGCAACCTCAAAGGCAATGCACAATTGTGTACAGAGCTCATTGTAAATGGAGCCACATATACTGAGCCAAAAGACATAGCAAACCTACTGGCCGATAAATTCAGCTCCAGCTTTATCCATCTCTCCCCCGCTCAACCTTTCATCAGGAAATATCAAATATAGCTCCCCTTGCTATCACTTGGGAACAGATCCGTAATGCTCTCTAAGGCCAAGAACACTACATCAATGGGCCCAGACGATTTCCCAGGATACCTTCTAAATAACATGACCTATCAGGCCCTCTGGAATTGCTATTTAACTGTAGCCTATAAACAGGCTTCATACTTCACAAATGGGGAACAAGCAACAGTCATCCCTCTGCACAAAGGTGGGTCATCGACAGACCCTGGAAACTACAGACCAATAGGTCTCACTAGTCTTGTATGGAAAGCCTTGGAAAGAATGATCATGAAAATGATCAGTAGAGATATAATAAACCCCCAGACATTGGACCCAACCCAATTTGTTTTCTTCAAGGGCAAATCATGCCAACTCAACTTGGTGGACTTCCTTGAGAAGGTCACCAAAGCAATGGATGAGGGCAAAATGGTTCAAACTGTCTACCTTGACCTGGCCAAGGCATTTGACACAATACCCCACTAAGGCATTGTTGACAAGCTCAAGAGCTTAGGTACAAACCTGTATGTCACCCATTGGATCGCCAACTGCCTCGCAAACAGGACCCAGAAAGTTAGAATTGAGGGATCCACCTCTACAAAGAGACCACTCTCAAATGGAGTCCATCAAGGATCGGTCCCTGGACTACTACATTTTGGTATTTACTTCTCTGAAGTCAAGGCCAATGTCTGTGTTCTCTGGCTGACTAAATTTGCATCCCACACTGAAACAAATGATCTGAAGTAGGATATTCATTTGTCTGTAACTGTGGTGACTGGATTGGTATCTATAGCTCTCAGCTAAGTGCTAGTTTTCTAATTCAGAGTTCAAGTTTTTTTTGTTTTTATTATTGTTGTGAGTTAGGTATTCTCTCCTTTGATAGCTTACTTTAAAGTTAAATTGAGGACAGGGTTCTGCACTCCACCCGTATGGCCACTCTAGGTTCAGTTACTAATACCTCTATGCTACTCTCCCACTCACGCGGGCGCCGCTGAGCTGGGGGGACAGGACTGACTAGTCACTGGGGCAGGCCTGGCTCCTTTCACTGCAATTTTTTCTGAGCCCAGCCAGCGTCATTTTTCCTTTGTTTGTTCCTTCTGCTCTTTTGGCCAAAACCGAGGAACCAAAAGGGGTCAAGAAGAATGGGGTTCCCGGGAAGTTTGAGCCTCCCCAGCTCTGCCGGACCACCAGTCCCAGAGAGGAGGACGGGGAGGAGGGAGAGGCAGAGGCAGAGGCAGAGGGGGCTCTAGAAAACCTTGGGCGGAACCTTTCTGAACGGCTCCTCCAAGAGCAACTCCCTGGGTTGGTCCACTGCTCCACCTGGAGGTCGGGCAGTCCAGCACCTAGCTGCATAACGGCATGGACGGGGACCCCAAACCAGATCCCAGATTATCCTTCTACCTTCCTTCATTCCTCCAACCTCTTCACCCACTGAAGTCCTCCCAGGTCAGCCAGGCCGCTCCCAGAGAGGCCGCATCGCCTTCGGGCCATCTGCTGTGAAAAGAGCTATCAGAAAGAGCCCCCCAGAATCTCCCCGAAGAGGGTTCTACCCAGATTCTAAAGTGCCAGTCTCAAGAATCTGGAACTCTCCAAAGAAAATCAGCCTCTCTTGAATCTGGCAGTCCCCAAAGAAACTCTGCAATCTATTTGGTCTCACCACAGCCCCAGGGTGTTCACCAAAGTATTAGCAGTGGTAGCGGCCCACCTGAGGCAGGGTGGCACAGGTGTTTGTTCTACTGGACGGGGCTTTCACCCTTACAAGGCAAACACTTTATTGGCGCGCAGACCTTCTCTCCATCTTGCTCCTTTTCTGGGCACAACAAATACAAAGAAATCCAACCCATGCCCACAGTTTCAGTAGATAGATTTATAGGGGGCCAGGCAAGGCCTAAGGTTAACCCTTCCTCACCTTGTGACAGAGTTCAAAAATCTGCAGCTCCAGGTGTGCTTATCTTCCATTCAGTCCGTTCGAGTGTTGGTCCCCTTCCCTAGGTCCTCCATGGTCTCCTATTATAGCATCCTCTTTGCCAGGCAATTGCTGATTCTACAGTGGCAGCCTAGTACAGTGGTCATCTTTTTGTCCTCCCCATGCATCATACCTTACTGCATATCAATGTTTCTAGAGATGAAGTCTCTGCTCTTGGGCACTACTTCAGGAGGACTTTCTTCCCTTGGGAACAATTCGCAATCGGACATGTTGTCTGTTGTCGTACATCAACAAGCAAGGGGGAACAAGGGTCTTACTTCTTTTGTCGAGAGAGAATGAGAGAGCACCCCACCAACCACTTCCTCAACCAACGGCTAATAGCAGGGAACCCCTTCATGCGATCTTTTGCCTCCCCTCAAACACCAGGTGCGTTTTTTTTTCTCTGATACTCCTCCTCCCGAGGAAGAGGCAGCTCTGGTGCATGCTTGTGCACCCCTGTATCTGTGTGCCCAGCCACTTGCTTGCCTCCCATGCTCCCAAGTTTCTCCCCGGGTGGGGTCGGGTGATTGCAGAATGATTCTCATTGCATTGTTTGGCCTCGACAGATTCTCCTCTCTTCCTGAATCCTCCTTGGATCCTAGATTGCATCCTCCTCCTATCCTCTGATATCCCATCCATCCTGCATTCCAGTTCCACTCTTGATCAGGACTCCCGGTATTTGGTCGTTAAGGTAGGAATTTTGGTGGCGGCTCATGACCATCCACTAAAGGTTTAGCCTGAATCCCTTCACTGCTCCTTCTCCTTTAGTGTGATTTTCTAACCACTCTCTCTTTTGGTGCCAGCAGTTCAGTCCACAACAGTCAAAGTACAACTTGGCAATTTCTCATTATCACATTGGCCATGACTCTAATCCTTTCATCAGCCAAATTGTGTAAAATTTTTTTTTTCTTTTTTTCCCTTCTTCTCAGCTTCCTAAACAACCTAGCGGTCCCCTCTCCTTGGTTCTGGTTCTACAGGCCTTGACCGCCTCTTTTGGTAGCCATTACATCGGGCCAGAGCTTCTGAGCTTCAAGCATTATCAGCTAAACCTCCTTACTTGGTATTTCATCGGACCGTGTCTACCTCAGGACCAACCGTCCTTTCTTCCTAAAGTCGCTTCTGAAGCAAACATCAATCAGTCCATTAACCTAGCTCCATTCATTAGATGTTCACAGGCAACTTAGATTTTATCTGAACAGGACTGCTGGTCATAGGCAATCCGACCAGTTGTTTATTTCCTTTGCAAAATTCAATTTGGGCAAGCCAATTTCTAAAGTTTCTCTGTCCCGCTGGATTTCACAGTGCATCTTATTGGCTTATCAAGCTTCAGGAAGGCCCGCAGGGTGTTCATGCCCATTCAATTTATTTCCCACTATAAGTTGGATCTTGCATCTAATATCCTTCCATGATGGCAGATTCAGGTAGCTGGGGACTTGTCCTTATAGGTTGCAGACAAATGAATATCCTACTAGATTTAGAAGCGCGCCATAACGCTTCAGATTTAGAAGTTATGTACTCACCATAACGTTCCATCTGAGTAGGTGTATTCATTTGTCTTTTCAGGGTGTTGGGATCCATAACCCACAGGTTGCAGACAAATGAATACACCTACTCAGATGGAACGTTATGGTGAGTACATAACTTCTAATTCTCCAGGAAGGGCTGACACAGACAAATGACTGGTGTTAGAGCCATGGACTAAAAGTAAATGCCAAGAAATGCATAATAGTATCCTTCAGTCATCCACCTCTGGTAACTGTCATATTGACATCACACCCCGTAGGAGTTGACCCAGTAGTTAGAGACTCATGGACCCACATTAGGTAGTAATCTACTATTTGACCATTATTTGTCTATGGTAGTAAAGATGTCATTCTGTTATGCAACGTATAGACAAAGGTATAGCATCTAGGTCCAAGGAAGTTATTGTTCCACTGTATTCAGCATTCATCAGACCTGTCATTGAGTACAGTGCTCTCTTTGGTATGCACCCATGCAGATATATCCAACAGTTGGAACGTCCACAGAGTTTCCACATGAAAATAATGCAGGATGTAAGTACAATCTCCTATGCAGACCGCCTCAAGACTCTATCCCTGTATTCTGTCTCCTATAGGCTTTTTTAGGGGAGATGTATGCCTGGCATATAGGGCATTTTTGGATCCCACTCTGATGGACCTCCTCAATATCCACAAAACAAACAGCACCAGAAATGCACGTTCTAAAGACTTAAACTTTGCCTGTGATATAAATAGGATCTGCTGGAGTGACAGATCAGTTTCCCGGAGACTGACCCATCTCTGGAACAAGCTCCCTATCCATGTGAACCCAATTCAAGTGCAACCTGGACAGTTGGATGGGGAACAAGAAATTCATCACTGATTTGGCACCCATGTCTCTAATGGACACAGGCAACTTGTAAATGGTTCCATCTCCCAGGCCCCTGATTGTAAATGTTTCATCTCCCAAGCCCCTGTTTGCACTTATCAAGGGTACCAGAATTTGTCATAGATTTGGGATGCATGGCTAGGCATAGAAAGGCCCTTGTGGTTGTTAGCCTAATAAACACACGAGCATGAAGCAGTACACTGCTTATTTGAGTGAACTGGACCAGACCTATTTTCAGATGGTGCAGCCAAAAATACAGATATATAAAGCACTAACAAGGGACATGATTAGCAAATGTGATAGTGTACAACACAGTAGCACACACTGAAATTAATATGGATGTAAGGATAACACATTTAGAAGTGTAACTAGTGTAAGACCAGTGCAATCTTTTACCATAGGCTAACACACAGCTCAGAGTACTTAAAACAGAGGGAAGGGTAGCAGAGTGTTGCCACCTGCCAGGAAATTTCCTGACAGGTAATCCGGTTCTCTGTCAGGAGATGTAAAATGCATTTTGTAGAGTGAGCCTGATAAAATGGTTTGGATTACCGTGAAAGCGCTTACTTTTATAGAATAAATTTCTTTTTGTCTAGCTGTGTTGGTCCAGTACATTTTTGTTTTATTTCATCATCTGTGGGTTATCCCTGCTATGGTATTGCCCTCAGCCGGCCTGAATTCCAGAGTCAGTGTTTTTCTGCGTCGGCTGCTGTCGCTTGCTGTCTGACATCAGGTCGTCAGTGCTATAAAGGAAGGCAGCCAACACCATTACATCAGTCTTTCTTGCCATGGAGCCTGTAGCAGAAGCAGTTCACAAGTGTGCTGGTCAGTCACTACCAGAGTTTGAATTACAGCTGAAAATGTCTAAAGCTAAGTACCCAGTTGGGGATCCTTTTTTCTTGCACTAACCGATGTCCGAAAAAGTTAACAATTGTATCGCCTGTGGAAAGCAAATACCACACCGAGACTTCCATTCATACTGTCACTTGTTTAAGCCCAGACCACGACATCTCCCATTGCTGGTTCTCTGCCGTCTTTAACGCAAGAACCATTCATCGTAGAGCTCTTATTGTAGCCAAAATGGCGTCAGTCAGCCAACAATCTGTAGACATTCCGAAAAAATGTAAGGATAATGATAGACAGACCACACAAGGCTGTCTTCCGATGAGTCTACCACTAAGCAGGTTGTCAGTTCCTGCAATTCAGTGACGTGCCTCTGCAGCCCCTGATGCCCAGTTAGATACCTTTGCAGGCCTTAACTGAGACCCTTTCGGACTCCAGTATGTTTCAGAAATCTTTTGTCTTCCGAGCCTTTGGTTGTGTCTACCTTGGTTGGGTCCGGAGCCACGACGCAGGTTCCAGCTTCCGAGGAGGTCTTTCGCTCTACCAAATCTAGACGAAAACCGACATCTTCTCCAATTATCATTTCTCTCAGACCGATGGATACTGTTAGGCCTAGAGGCAAGGCCACTTCTAGGAAAACTACCCCTAGCCACCATTTTACTCCTGCTCCACCACCCCAAGCTCAAATGCTTAAAATGGCAGAGGATCTTATCACCCTTATCAGGGGTAGTCAGGCCACAACTTGTAAAAGGAAGAGAGACTTTTTTCCTGAAATACTGACCAAACAGGCTACTGAGGAGTCTGAGTATTCAGATTTTGAAGAGGAACTACCACCTTTGACTGCTTGAGGATTCAGATGCAGAGGAATCCATTAATTCTGCCTCCCCACCAGAAGATCCTTCCTTCCTTTGGGGAACCCCTTCACACCTTCAGGGAACATTTCCACTGGGAATCCCAGGACTTCCCTCAGTCTAAGAAAAGACTGAGAGTTTCTAGAGCTACCCCAACACAGACTGTTGGCCATCCCTACAATCTTAGAGGTGGTTGATGATGTTTTCCATGAATCCAGCTTAACTCCTGACACCCTCCCACTTGCCCACAGAAAACCTGATCATTATTACAGCATTTCAGATTCTCACAAATACCTGTACAGAAGTCATGCTGCAGACCCGGAGGTCGTTACACAGGGACCTAAAGGAGCTAAGGCTAGTTCTGCAAAGAATCCTATTCCTTCAGACTCCAGATCTCTGGACAGATGGGCTTAAAAGTATACACCTCTGCAACCTTAGCTATCAGAGCACTCAACTGTCACTTCTACGTGTTAAAATATCAACAACACACTTTTGAACTATTAAAAGGTTTCAACCTTTCCTGACTGTGCCAATTCAAGAGTTTGCAGATTTTACTGCACTGTACTTGTCAAGTGGCTAAGCACTCGTTACATTGTGGGTATGATGCCCTGGAAGCCTCAAGCAGGGCAGCAGTGTCAGGAACTGTCATTAGGAGACATGCATGGTTGAAGGAACAACACCCTTGATGTTACATTGTGGGTATGATGCCCTGGAAGCCTCAAGCAGGGCAGCAGTGTCAGGAACTGTCATTAGGAGACATGCATGGTTGAAGGAACAACCTTTCCCTGATCATGTCAGATCGAAATTACTTGATGCACCCTTGGATAAGGACCGCTTGTTTGGAGTAAAAGCAGAAGAGGTGCTTAAGATGGAAGACAAAGCAAAATATATGCAAACAGTAAAAGATTTCCTTCAGGTACAACCTCCTAGGTTCAGCAGGAATTTTCCCTCAAAACGCTGATCCTTTCCTGCACCTAGCAGACAGGGGCAAGGTAAGCCCCATAGGGACAGACCACACACTCATACCACAGGGACAGCAGGGAACCAAACAGCGGACCACTCCCACTCCAAAGGCAAGGAGTTCTAAGCCATCCCTCTAGGGCAAAAACTCTCAATGACTCCCTCTCCCCCCTCTGCCCTCTTTTCACTCACCAAATACTAGGAGGAAGGCTTTCTCTCTGCTTAGACAATTGGCTTTCTGCAACAAAGGGTCAGTGGGTCTTAAAGATAATGTTTCAGGGATACAAAGTCTCCTACTCCCAATTCCAAGAGGGTAACCTTACCTCAAAATCGGTGGACAGAGGCATTGAAACAAGTCCAAGCTCTCTTATCCCAAGGGGCAGTAGAACCTGCCCCCTCAGATCAAACAGGCAGAGGCATTTATTCCAGACTATTCCTTGTTCCCAGGATAAAGGGCACTTGACGTCTCACCCTGAATCTAGCCATTCTGAACACTTTCCTGGGAGTCCCCAAATTCAAAATGTTGACAAAAATTGCTTGGTTAGTTACCCTACATCTAAAAGATGCCTGCTTCCACATCCCCATAAGGGAATCCTGCAGGATATTCCTTCACTTCAGAGCAGGCTCACAACACTTTCAGTTCTCTGTGCTACTCTTTGCCTTATCTACTGCTCCCAGGGTATTCACCAAATGCTTAGCCCCAGCTATAGCATTTTGCAGACAGAAAAATGTACAAATCTACCCTTATCTGGATGACTGCCTCATTCAGGCAGATGGCAAAGAAAAGCTCCTCAAGGACCTCCTCTTTGTCAAACCCTCCTAACCTCCTTAGGGTACACCATCAAGTAGAAGAAATCAAGTGAAACACCCTCCAGGAAGATCATTTTCTTGGGAGCACTGCTGGACACAGCATCCTAAATGGCCTTCCTATCCCCAGAAAGGCAGAGCTTCCTGCATCTCTATTTTACCCAGCTGGCTCCCAGACGTCACCTCACTGCGAGGAAGTTCCTGCAAGCCTTTGGGGTACATGGCATCTTACATCCTTCTAATTCCAGTGGCCAGGCTTCACATGAGAACTTCAGTAGTACCTAAAGAACCTTTGGTGTCAGCACTCTAACCTCTAGAGATCTCTCTACCTCTGATCCCCTGTATAAGGGCCGCGTTTCTCTAGTGGGCAGGTGCCCGTGCCCAGAACTAGGGTCTTTCCTTCAACCTCTGCCCAACCGGGCAGACCATTACCACTGACGTCTCAGACATAACTTGGAGTGCTCACCTAGAAGGCAGGTGCATCCAAGGTCTTTGGGGTGCCCAGCACCTTACCTTACACATCAACCAGAAGGAAATGATGGCAGTGCAAAAGGCTCTGATGCCCTTCAAACCCCATCTCAAGCCAGGGGCTCTTATCAGAACAGACAACACCACAGTAATTTGGCATATGAACAGACAGGGAGAGACGCAATCTTACCCTCTGTGCAGGCTAGCCATGAACCTCTGGCTTGACCGCCTCTTCCATGGGACTACACCCAATAGCCCAACACCTACCAAGGATCACCACCCTGGCAGACCACTTAAGCAGAAACTTTCTGGACCCCCATGAATGGGCAGCTCCACAGAAAAATCTTTTTACAAAACATTCAGGCATGGGGAACTCCAGAGGTGGATCTCTTTGCTTCGCATCTCCACCATCAACTGAAAAAAATTCTGTACCGCGGAGTATCACCTCCTAGCGTGGAAGGTGGATGCCTTGACCTTCCCCTGGAACACCCTCTTTGTGTACGCTTTCCCTCCCTTGCTTGCTATTCCCAAGGTACTGATCAAATAAGGGAGGAGAGATCAAAGGCCATCCTCATTGCTCAAGATTAGCCCAGACAACATGGTACCCCTTACTGCCTCCTATACAGCTTCCCCTGATCTCAGACCTCTTAACTGAGGTAGGGGGAATGCTGCACCCAGACTTGCAGACTCTCAAACTAGCAGCATGGCTAATACTCTAAAGGCAAACAAGGGCCCTTGCTAAGCAAACAGGACCTAGACATTATCACAGAGGCCAGAAGGCCCAACACCAGAAAATTTTATGCAGGAAAATGGAAATGATTCTGCTCCTGGAGCCAGTCCAGTGGGGGGCAATACCTCACAGCCTTCCATCCCTCTTATCCTGGATTACCTAGCGGAGCTACTTAATAGTGACCTCTACTCCTCTATTAAAATCCACGCCTCAGCCATTCCAGATCTTTTTTGATACGGAACAGCCCCTGTTCTCCAGTCCTTTGATTAAACAATTCCTCAGAGGGACTTATAATATCAGACCTCCCAGAAGGCCAGCCTGGGGCTTGAATTATGTTTTGGAAAAACTACCTTTACCACCCTTCGAACCTGCTGCTTCAGCAGAACTAAGATTCCTCGCCTGGAAGACTGCTTTTCTCCTAGTAATTACCTCAGCCAGAAGGGTTTCAGAACTTCAGGCAGTGATGGCCATTGAGCCCTTCATCATCTTCCATGCAGACAGGGTCTCCCTGAGGACTATTCCCACTTTTATGATCAAGGTGGTATATAGTGTAACTCTCAGCCAGGCCATATATCTAACCACCTTCTTTCCTAAACCTCAAAACAAGGGGAAAAGAATTCTGTACTCACTAGATGTGCACAGACAGCTCAGATACTGTCTGGACCATACCATTCAGGAAAACAGACCAACTATTTGTCAGCTTTGCTCCAGGGGCAGAGGGGAAACCCTTTTCCAAACAAGCCATTTCCAAATGGATATCACTCTATCCATTTCTGCTACAGATTGCATGAGACCCCCTCCCCAAGTCTATTGGAGCCCATTCCATTAGGGCAGCCACAATTTCCATAGCATTCCTCTGAGGAGTTCCCGCCACGGACATCCTGGAAGCTGCCACCTGGACTTCTGTCCATACCTTTACCAAACATTACCACCCACCTCTATTTTCTAAGGCTAGGGCAGGGTTTGCCTCTGCAGTACTGCAGGGCATGCTGACCAATTCCTAGATCTCTTACTAATCTTACTACCCCTCTCCTCAGCTTTGGGAATCCTCCCACAGGTCATGACTGCAACAGTGAAACACAAAGAACATAGTACAGTTGTGTACACTTACCATAATTGTAGATGTTCAGGTGTATTCACTGTTGCAGTCCAGGTTTCCCAACCTCCTTCCCCCTTATCTTCTTTCTTCAGGGAGACATAACTTTCTAACGGTGGCTTTTAGCCACCAGGACCACTTTACCTTATTTACCTGAGCCTCTGAATGGTTAGGGCAAGAAAAACTGATGTAATGGCATCAGCTGCCTTCTTTTATAGCACTGACGACCTGACGTCAGACAGCAAGTGACAGCAGCTGATGCAGAAAAACATTGACTCTGGAATTCGGGCCAGCCAAGGGCTACCACAGCAGGGATAACCTACAAGTGATGACTTCAACAGTGAATACACTCGAACATCTACATTTATGGTAAGTGTACACAACTGTACTTTCTCTGGATAATATGAGGAGACAAGAAAGGGAGGAAAACAGGAGAACTGGGTTGTATGTCAGGGTGACAGTAGACAGTGGGGTTGGAGATTGCCGTGGAACACTGCATTGGGATCAGTATTATCTAAGGGTGCCTATGCAATCACTGTATATGACATTTAAAAATTGGTGCTTCTGGATGTGGCTTGCCACCCTGCAGCAAAGGGTGTGTTTTCATTATGCGGGGGGGGGGGCTTATTTGTCAAGGTATGGAAGGATGCAAAGATGGCAACCCTAATAGCAGTATGGTTGAATAATTCCATAGTGCAGTAATACATGGTGCATTTATATTCCCTTTGTAAATGTGGCATTACTGTGGATTTATGCAGACTGTAGTTTGTGTCTTCAGTATGGTTTAGTAGGTTTAAGCATTTTCGTCTTATGCAACTTAAAAATGACCATCAGAAGTTCTGTTCATTTCTGATGACGCTCTTTTTTAGTATGAAAGAACTTTTTTTGTTTTATTGCCCATTTTTTAATTAATTTTTAGAGTGGGCATGTCTCCAGACTTCTACTTGTGTAGTTTTATCCTAGCGTGCAGTGGTTTTGGTTATTTGTTATGGTTGTGCCCACCTGCTGCTTTTTGATTCATGGTTTAATAGGATTATTTGATTTGTATTCCCAAAGCTGAGAGAGACCCTGGTGTTGCAAATCAGAAAGTACTATGATAATACCTCTGTGAATAGAGGAGGTATCATTGCACAGATTTCTGGTTGCAAGTTTAAGTTCTGGTCAGGGAAGGATAGTGTTTGATTCATAAGCCTGTGTTGAGTACTGGACTACAGGGTTAGCTCTGTAAAGTCATACAAACTACTGTGCTGTTGTCATTGTGATGCTCCCTCCTGGGTGTAGTAGTAATATATCTCTGTGAGGTTTTGATCTTAAATAAAATCTTTTACTTAGAAGTTGTTTCCTGGATGGCCAAGCATTGTTCTTTTTTGTTTGTTTGTTTTTTAATGAAGGCTGCATTGTTTTCATTCATTGTCTTTTGTTTGCTCTTAATGGCTGGCTTGAAATGTAAAGTGTTTGGTGTGGTGGTTTAGTATTTTGAAATTAGATCAGCCCTCTTTTCCCATAGGTGTACTTCTTAGCTAAGGGGTGTTAGCTTTTGTGCTATGTTGTTACTGACACCTATTGAGTAGGTATTTGTATTGCATAAGTTAAACATTAGAGTTGATATTTTTAGGGAGACTTTGGTTTCATTGGATTTTTTTTTTGTCTGTTAAGGTACGTGTTATAGTGGACTTGATGAAAAACTATTTATTGAGGTTGAATTCTTTAACAGACAAAATGGGTATTGATGGGTGCTGCCTGCATACCAGTTTTTGCCCATGTTGTTTGGAGATGGGAGAATGAATGTTTAATTCTAAATTTGTACTGTCTTGGAAAGAGCTGGATGACATATTTTATGGAAGAATTTTGAAGACATAGTCAAGGATTTTATAGGCTATATTAATCTACCTCACTTTTTGAGGTTCACATACACAATGAATGAGGTGAATTTATTAGATATTACCTTGTTTCAACATGCTGAGCTTGTTTTTTCATCAAATATTTTCAGAAAAATAACTTTAAGGGGACAGTTGGTTAGGCTGTCTAGAATGGTGTCTGTTGAAGTGCTCAAAAAAGAAAGATTTTGTGATATATTTTTGCAACAAGGGTACCCTGCCAGTTTAACCAAACTGAGTGAAGAAATTCAAGAGAAAAGAGCGGACAAGTACAAAACACTATTAGAAATTGGTGAGTGAGTAATAACTTGTACTTAAGTTAGAAACAAAATTTGAAACTGAAATAGTACTCCAGTATTGCAATACCTCACCTTTGATTTAAAGCAGTTTGGGAAGTAATTGGGTTATTTTTAAAACAGACTTGATACACGAAAACGTTGAGAACACAATATTTATATAAAAATGGAGAAATTCTTAAAAATAAATTTGAAAATAACACCTTCATTAATGCCAGCAGTGTATGTACTAAGGTTGGTACAAAAAAGTATGATGTGTGTAACCAGTGTCGACATTTGGGAAGTCAGCACACTTCCAGTTTTATACAGAGGACATCCTTTGAAACTGAAGACCCATCTAGCAGTGGTACTTTTGGAGTAGTTTATATTGCAGATGTTCATCGTGTTTCACTGTTGCAGTCATTACATTTGTGTAATCTGCTGGCAGGTTGCCCTCAGTCGGCCTGAATTCCAAAGTCTTGGGTCCTGTGTCGGTTGCTGTCTTCTCTTCCATGACGTCAGGGGTATAAAACATGCAGTCAACGCCATTTTTTTTAGTCTTTCTTGCCGCACGGTGCCCAAACCAGAAGCATTTCGCAAGTGTCAGTCGGCCGACTACTGAAATATTCGAGTTTCAGTACTGAAGTCTTCACTAAAGCTAAGTACCCCGTGGGGAAACTTTTTTCTTGCTTTTTACCGATGTCAGAAAAAGTTAATAATTGTATTACTTGTGGAAAGCAAATACCTCATAAGGATTTCCATTTATACTGTATTCCTTACCTAGGCCCTGATCACAACGTGCCTGGCTGTCGGTTTTGTGCTAGATTTAACCAACGCAGTACTAAGCGTCAGTATATTTTTGCTTCAAAGTATTTTGGAAACAGATTTAACTACCCCAAAATGTCGTCGGATAGTAATCAGACTACCGGAGTACATAAAAACGCAAAGAAAAGGACAGATAAAGGCAGTCGAGATCCAAAACTGACAGAGCTTCTCCTAAGCCAGTTGCCAGTTCGCCGGTACTCAGTGAAGTGCTTTCGCAGCCCCTGATACCCGCCACCTTCGAGTCGCAGGCCTCTACCGACACCCATGTGGAGTCCGGCATGCCACATGATACACAAGGTATTGGACCGACGGCTATATCTCCCTCGGATGGGTCCGAAGCCGCTGAGCAGAGACTGCCTTCTGAGGGTGTATTCAAACCTCAACATTTGTATATCAAACCGACGAAAACTGCAAAACCGAAGATAAAAGCAACTTCTAAATCTAAAAAATCGACGCATGAGCCACGTGCACAGGCCTCTATGCCTAAAAAAACAGATGATCAAAATGGCTGAAGACCTTATTACCTTGATCAGGGGTAACCATCCCCCTCCTGATAAGAGGCCTAGGCAAGACACTGATTATGAATTTTCAGATCAGGTTTCTATTTCTTCTGATTCCTGTTCTGATCAGGAATTATTTATGCCTCCCTATGAGGTTTCTGATGCTGAGGAGTCTATTCCATCTGCATCTCCTCCTGAGGATTATTCATTTGGAGAAACCTTGCATACTTTGAGGGAGCATTTTCACTGGGAGAGTCAAGACTTCTCAGGATCAAAAAAGAGGCTTGGGGATTTCCTTCTTCCTCAGCACAGGCCTTTAGCCATGCCCCCTGTTTTAGACATTGTGGATGATGTAGTTTTGGAGTCAAGCTTGACCCCTGACTCCTTACCTCCGTCTCCCAGTAAGCCTGACAGATATTACAGGGTCCCTGACTCACATAGATTTTTATTTAGAAACTGTGCTGCTGATGCTAAAACTATTTCACAGAGTCCAAAGGGAGTTAAGGACTCGACAGCAAAAAATCCTACCCCCTCTGTCAGAGATTCAAGGGCACTGGACAGATGGGGAAAAAAGGTTTATACATCTGCAACCTTGGCAGTCAGGGCCTTAAACTGTCAAATTCATATGCTTAAGTACCAACAACATGTTATGGGATTGCTGAAATAGAAAATGATTTCAGAATGTGCAGAAAATAAAGAATTGCAGGAATTGTTGCATGCAGCTGAACAAGTTGGAAAGCATACTTTGCAATGTGGTTTTGATTCTTTAGAGGCCTCCTGCAGGGACGCAGTTACTATATCTGTGATTAGGAGGCATGCCTGGTTAAAGGAACAAAATTTGCCTGATCATGTTAAAGCTAAATTGCTAGATGCACCTTTACAGCATGATTCTCCATTTGGTATTAAGGCAGAAGAGGTTTTAAAGAAAAAAGAAGACAAAGCTAAGTCTACGCAAACTGTTAAAGACTTCTTAGAAGTGCAGCCACCAAGATTCAGTTGACACTGGCCTACAAAAAAATAGGTCATTTCCTGTGTCAGACAGCTCAAAGGGGCAAATCCAGACGCCATAAGGGTTCCACATACTACAGGTCAAAGCAATGGGGCGCTTCCACCTCCAAATCTGGAGGGGATAAAGCGCAAACCTACAGAAAGCAATCCCAATGACTTCCCTCTACCTACACCAAGCACTTATCTTTTGGCAGCACCCATAGGGGGAAAATTTGCACTTTTTGCTCAAAATTGGCAGTTAATAACCCAGGACAAGTGGGTACTAAACATTGTATCACAGGGATACAGATTTCATTTCCACTCTCTGCCAGTGGCAAATGGTTGGCCAGGTCTGCCAAAAAATCAATGGGCAGAGGCACAGATACAGGTTACGTCCCTCATGGATATGGGGGCCATTCAGACAGTACCAGAACAGGAAAAAGGACAAGGTTTTTACTCAAGACTGTTCTTGGTACCCAGAAAGGACAAGGCCTAGCGGCCAGTACTGGATTTATCGATTTTGAACAAATACCTGGACATTCCAAAATTCAAAATGCTGACTTTGCAGCAGCTTCTGCCCATGCTGGGCAAGAATGCTTGGCTGGTGACTTTAGACCTAAAAGAGGCATACCTGCATGTCCCAATAAGACAATCATGCAGAAGATACCTCAGATTCAAGGCTGGCTTAATACATTACCAATTCTCTGCACTGCCCTTTGACTTATCTACTGCGCCCAGGGTCTTTACAAAGTGCCTGGCACCAGTAGTTGCATTTTGCAGATAAAAAAAAGTATACAAATATATCCTTACTTTGATGACTGCCTCATTCAAGCAGAGAACAGGGACTCTCTTCTTCGAAACCTGGAGTTTGTGAAAAGGCTTCTAACATGCCTAGGGTACACAATAAACGAAAAGAAATCACAACTGGCACCCTCTCAAACGATAACATTCCTGGGTGCAAGCTTGAATACAACTGCCCAGATGGCTTACCTCACGCCAGACAAGCAAAGGCATCTGACTACTTCAAACTGATGGCAACAAAAACCCAGTTATCTGCAAGACAAATTCTGCAGGCTATCGCTTTATGGCAGCCTGCTGATTCCATATGCAAGATTGCATATGAGGAAACTTTAGTGGTACCTAAAAAGTTTATGGAGTCAGCATTCTCACAGTCTGGAAGCAATGATTCCTCTCATTCCCTTCCTACAACAGGAGTTTCTATGGTGGGCAAAGGCATGTCACCAAAACATGGGACGGCCCTTCACTCTTCCCCCCTGTCAGACAAACCTTAACAACAGACTCATCAGATTATGCCTGGGGGGCCCACATGGCAGCAAGATGCATTCAGGGCATATGGACCTCAAAACAAATGCATCTACATATCAACCAGAAAAAGATGCTAGCTGTTCAAAATGCCCTAACAGCCTTCAAGGACTTATTACATCCAGGACAACTACTGATAAAGATGGACAACACCACAGTCATGTGGTATATAAACAAGAAAGGGGGCACACACTCCTACCCCCTTTGCAGATTAGCCATGGTACTGTGGGACACAGCTTTGACCCACCAAATACATCTTCAAGCTCAATTCCTGCCAGGTAAACAAAATACACTGGCAGACAACTTAACTCATTCCCTCCAGTAGAACTCTTTTGAGTGTATACCTTTAACTCCCAGTGGGTGTGGGTTCATCCTTTAAAAAATGAAGTTATCACCTTGCAGTTCTAACAAATACTCATTGACAGAGGTCATATATCAATACAATTGTTTGCCATCATACATGCTTCAAGATAAAATATTCTGATACCTTGTATGTAGCATGCTTTTGGAATTATTAATGTAAATATGAACAGGCAATATTTGACGCCTAGAGGCGCAGTAGGAGGTAACTGCAGAAACACCTAGAGATGTCACTCAGCAGTAATGAGTTAAGCAGTAGCCTTATGGATCCTCACGAGTGGAAACTAAATCCACAAGTCTTCAGCATGATAACAGAGAAATGGGGGGGCCCAGACATAGATCTATTTGCCTCTCCTCAAAATTATCAATTGAAAAGATTCTGCACAAGGACTTATCACAGACAAGCATGGAAAGTGGACGCCCTATCCTTCAGTTGGAAAAACCTATCAATTTACGCCTTTCCTCCTCTGCCCCTTCTCCCCAAGGTCCTCCTAAAAGTTAGACAAGAGAAACCAAAGATGATACTAATTGCCCCGTACTGGCCCTGCTAGTACCTGGTACCCAGTCCTAAGGAACTTGTCTCCATACCCAGCCTGGACCTTACCTCAAAGACCTCAACTACTGTCCCAGCAAAACAATCAGATCCTGCACAATCAACTACAGACCCTGAACCTGGCAGCATGGCTGATCATGCAGTTATACAAACAACACCTCTCAGTAAAGCTGTGATGGATGTCATTTTGGAAGCCAGAAGGCCTAATACTTATGCTGACATGAAAGAGATTCTGTGCTTGGAATCCAGCACAAGGAACTAATACAGCAGAACCAAATATTCCTCAGATATTACAATACTTAACTGAGATGCTTGACAAAGGTCTATCTTTCTCATCAATTAAAATCCATGTCTCTGCCATTTTGGCACATTACAATACAGAGCCAGCAATCTTTTCTCATCCTTTACTAAAGCAGTATCTTAGAGGAGCCAAAAATTGAATGCCTCCTAGAAGATCGCCATTACCTGAATGGGACCTCAATTACGTGTTGGAAAAGCTCACCCTGCATTAATTTGAACTAGCTGCTACTGCTGATATAAAGTTCTTATCATGGTAAACGGCTCTGCTGCTAGCAATTACTTCAGCAAGAAGAGTTTCAGAGCTACAGGCCCTCATGGCTGTAGAGCCTTTTGTCATATTTCACCCAGACAGGGTGTCTCTGAGGACAAATCCTACTTTTATGTGTAAGGTAGTTTCCAGTGTGGCTCTTAACCATCAGTTCATCTGCCAACTTTTTATCCAAATCCGCAGAACAAGGGGAAGACAATTCTGCATTCCTTGGATGTACACAGACAGCTAAGATTCTACTTGAGACTAAAGCTCTAAGAAAAAACTGAGCAATTACTAGTGTCATATGCTGCAGGATCAGAAGGAAAAGCTATTACAAAGCCGACAATTTCAAAGTGGATAACACTGCATCCGTTTCTGCTACTTACACCATGGTAAACATGTGCCCAAGGGCATTAGGTCTCATTCCACCAGACCTGCAGCTACTTCAGCAGCCTTTCTCAGAGGAGTACCAACCAAAGACATTGTAGAGGCTGCCACTTGGAGTTCTGTTCACACCTTTACAAAGCATTATCATTTGCCTCGCTAAGCCCAGGGCAGGCTTTGCCACTGCAGTGCAGCAGGGCCTTATAGCCGCACCTAATGCTGTTTAGCTCTAGCCTCCCTACCATAGCTTTGAGAGTCTACCCAAATGTAATGACTGCAACAGTGAAACACGATGAACATAGTACAGTTGTGCACACTTACCATAAATGTAGATGTTCAAGTGTATTCACTGTTGCAGTCCAGGTTACCCTCCCACCATCCCCCTGTCATTCTGGAGTTTACCTTTCCTTCTCTTTCTTCTACAAATTATGTGGTGTATTTCCTTCTAGATGAAGGTAAAGTTTATATTGATGCATGTATATATATATATATATATATATATATATATATATATATATATATATATATATACATACATATATATTTTTGTTAATTTTTTGGGGCACCTGACATCGGGGGCAAGAAAAACTAAAGAAAATTGCTTCGGCTGCATGTTTCATACCCCTGACGACCTGACGTCATGGAAGAGAAGACAGCAACCGAAGCAGGACCCAAGACTTTGGAATTCAGGCTGACTGAGGGCAACCTGCCAGCAGATTACCCAAATGTAATGACTGCAACAGTGAATACACTCGAACATCTACATTTATGGTAAGTGTACACAACTGTACTTTCTTCGTGCTTCACTGTTGCAGGCATCACCTGTGGGTTATCCCTGCTGTGGTAGCCCTCGGTCGGCCTGAATAACACAATGTTTTTGTGCGCCAGCTGTCATCGCCTGTAGTCTGACATCAGGTCATCAGTGCTATAAAGCAAGGCAGCCGACGTCATTACATCAGTCTTTCTTGCCGTGGAGCCCATAGCAGAAGCAGTTCGAATGAGTGCCGGTCGGTCTCTACTAGAAGTTGAATTTCAGCAGAAAATGTCTAAAGCGAAGTACCCCATTGGGTCCCTTTTTTTCTTGCTCTGACTGATGTCCAAAAAAGTTAATTGTCTTGCCTGTGGAAAGCAGATCCCACACCAAAACTTTCATTCTTACTGCATCACTTGTTTAGGCCCAGAGTGCACAACCTCCCTCGTTGCCATTTCTGTGCCCTCTTTAATGCGAGAACCTTTCGCTGTAGAGCTCTTTTTTTTTGTAGACAATTATTTTCATGTTCCGTCTTCGAATTCCGATATGGCGTCAGTCAGTCAACCATCTGTCGACATTCCGAAAAAAACGTAGCGATAAAGATAGACAGGTCACACAAGGCTAAGCCTTCCGACGAAACTACCGCTAAGCAAGTCATCAGTTCTCCGGAATTCAATGAGGTGCTTTCGCAGCCCCTGATGCCCGACTCGCTTTCTACGCAGGCCACTGCCGAGACCCTTTCGGAGTCCGGTATGTCGCAGAAATCCACTGTCTTCCGAACCTTTGGCTGTCTCTGCCTCGGTTGGGTCCGGAGCTGCGACTCGGGCACCAGCTTCGAGGAAGCCTTTCGTACTACCGATTTCTAGACAGAAACAGACGTCTTCGCATCCAACTACCGCTTCTCAGAGACAGACGAATTCTCTCAGACCTAGAAACCAGGCCTCTCCTAGGAAGTTTGCTTCTAGCCACCATCTTCCTGCTGCTCCCCCGCCCTAAGCTCAAATGCTTAAAATGGCAGAGTATCTCATCTCCCTAATCTGAGGTACTCAGGCCCCCACTCCAAAAATGAAAAGGCATCCTTCTCCAGAAATTGAGAGACCAAGAGTCTGAGGAATCTGATTATTCAGCTTTTGAAGAAGATCATCATCTCTTAACTGTTTATGAGGATTCAGATGCAGAGGAATGCATCCCTTCTGCCTTCCCTCCAGAGGACCTCTCCCTTGGAGAAACCCTTTACTCCCTCAGGGAACATTTTCAATGGGAATCTCAGGACTTCCCACAGTCAAAGAAACGGCAGAGTTTCTGGACCTGCCCCAGCACAGACCCCTGGCCATCCCACCTATTTTTGAAGTGGTGGATGATGTTTTCCATGAATCCAGCTTTAGCCCCTGATGCCCTGCCTCCTGCTCCAACAAAACCTGACAGGTACTACAGAGCACCGGATTCTCACAAATACCTGTACAGGAATCCTGCCGCAGACCATAAGGTCATTACACAGGGACCCAAAGGAGCTAAGACTAGTTTTGCCAAGAATCATATTTATTCTGACAGACTCCAGAGCTCTGGACAGATGGAGTAAGAAAGTATACACCTCTGCAACATTAGCTATCAGAGCACTCATTGTCCGTTCCATATGTTAAAATATCAACAACACACTTTGAAACAATAAAAACAGAAGATTGCTACCTCCCCTGACTGTGCCAACTCAAAAGAGCTGGCAGAATTACTACACTCTGTCAAGTGGCCAAACACTCATTACAATGTGGATATGATGCTCTAGAAGCCTCTAGCAGGGCATCAATGACAGGATCTGTTATTAGAAGACATGCATGGCTGAAGGAACAACCTCGCCCTGATCATGTCAAGTCTAAACTTATTGATGCACCCCTTAGATAAGGAACGCCTGCTTGGGGAAAAAGCAGAAGAGGTGCTTAAAAAGATGGAAGACAAAGCAAAATCTATTCAAACAGTAAAAGATTTCTTTCAAGTTTAAACTCCCAGATTCAGCAGGAACTTTCCCTCTAAGCACTGGGCCTTCCCTGCACCCAGCAGACAGGGCCAAGGTAATCCCTGCAGGGACAGCCATCCAGGCCCCTATCCCAGGGCCAGCAAAGAAGCAAACAGTGGACCACTTCCGTCTCCAAGGCAGGGAGTTCTAAGCCAAGCTTCTGTGGCAAGCACTCACAATGACTCTCCCTTCACCCATGCCCTCCTTTCACTCATCAAAAACTAGGAGGAAGGCTCACCTTCAAGGACAATTGGGTCTCTATAACCGAGGACCGATGGGCCATTTCTCAGGGATACAGATTCTCCTTCAGCGAACTCCCTATTCCAAGAGGGTACCCAGACCTCCAACCCAAACCAGTGAACAGAGGCATTGAAACAGTTTCAAACTCTAATATCCCAGGGGGCAGTAGAACCTGTCCCTCCAGATCAAATAGGAAAAGGTTTTTACTCCAGACTATTCCTTGTTCCCAGAAAAGAGGGCACTTGGCACCCCATCCTGGATCTATCCAAACTGAACACCTTGGTGGTCCTCAGATTCAAAATGTTAACCTTGCAGCAGCTCCTGCCTATGCTCACACAAAATGCCTGACTTGTGACACTAGACAAAAGATGCCTACCTTCACATCTCCATCAGGGAATTGTGCAGAAAATTCCTGCGCTTCATAGCAGGCTATCAACACTTTCAGTTCTCTGCACTGACCATTGACTTATCTACTACTCCCAGAGTATTCACCAAATGCTTGGCCCCGGCTATAGCCTTCTGCAGACAGAGAAATACACAGATTTACTCTTACCTGGATGACTGCCTCATTCAGGCAGAGTGCAAAGAAAAGTTGCTCCAGGACCTTCTTATTGTCAAATCACTACTAAGTTCCCCTAGGGTTCACCATCACAGAGAAAAAAAATCAAAGCAAAACCCCACCAGAAAAAATTGTTTTCCTTGGAGCTGTGCTTGACACAGCAACCCAAATGGCCTTCCTATCCCCAGAAAAGCAGAGCTTTCCTGCCTTTCTACTTCACCCAGCTGGCTTCCAAAAGTCACTTCACTGCAAGGAAGTTCCTGGAAGCCGTGGGATACATGGCATCTTGCATCCTTCTCATCCCTCTCGCCAGGCTTCACATGAGAAAACTTCAGTGGTACTTAAAAAACCTTTGGTGTCAGCACTCTCAGTCCCTAGAGACCACTCTCCTTCTGATCCCTTGTATAAGGGCAGAATTTCTCTGGTAGAGGCCTGTGCCATGAACTATGGTCTTCATTCATCCTCTGCTCTTCTGGCCAGACCATCACTACCGATGCCTCCAGTGCTGCTTGGGGAGCTCACCTAGCAGGCAGGTGTACCCAAGCCCCTTGGAATGCCCAGCAACTTCACTTACACATCACCCAGAAAGAAATGATGGCAGTACAAAAGGCTCTGACTGACTTCCAACCCCATCTCAGGCCAGGGGTCCTCCTTATAAAAACAGACAACACCACAGTAATGTGGTACATCAACAATCAGGGGGGCACCCAATCTTACCCCCTGTGCAGGTTAGCCAGCCACCTCCATGGGGCTACCAATACTTAACAGGAATCAACAACACACTAGCAGACCAGCTAAGCAGAAACTTACTGGACCCCCACAAATGGCAGCACCACAAAGAAATCTTTCTGCAAATCACCCAGGTGTGGGGGACCCCAGAAGTTGACCTCTTTGCCTTGCACCTCAGCCACCAGCTGCACAAGTTCTGTACCAGGGAGTATCACCTCCTAGCATGGAAGGTGGATGCCTTGACCTTCCCCTGGAGCTCCCTCTTTGTGTATGCATACCCTCCTCTGCCCCTTATTCCCAAGGTTATAATCAAAATAAGAGAGGAGAGACCAAAGGTCATCTTCATTCCTCCAGATTGGCCCAGACAGCATTGGTACCCCTTATTGCACAGTCTGACCTTACAGCCCCTAAAGCTGCTTCCCCTGATGTCAGACCTCTTGACCCAGGAGAGAGGGGGAAGGTACTGCACCCAGACCTACAGACTCTCAAGCTTTCAGCATGGCTTATACACTAAAAACGAACAAGGAGTTCCTGTTAAGCAAACAGGTCCTGGACATCACAAAGGCCAGAAGGCCTAGCACAAGAAAATCATGTGCAGGAAAATGGAAGATTCTGCTCCTGGAAACAATCAAAAGGGGGCAGTACCTCCCAACCTTCCATCCCTCTCATCCTGGATTACCTAGCAGAGTTGCTCAATAGTGGCCACTCTCCTATATTAAAATCCATGCCTCGGCCATCTCTGTGCATTGATTCAGACCCACCCCTCTTCTCTCATCCTTTGATTAAGCAATTCCTCAGAAGGGCTTCTAATATCAAGCCTCCTAGAAGGCCTCCGACACCACCCTGGGACCTGAATTGTGTGTTAGAAAAACTAACCTTACCACCTTTCGAACCTGCCACTTCAACAGAATTGAAGTCCCTGTCATGGAAGACTGCCTTCCTACTAGCTATCACCTCAGCCAGAAAGGTCTCGGAACTTCAAGCTCTCGTGTCTGTCGAGCCCTTTATCATTTTCCATTCAGACCGTCTCCCTGAGGACTAACCCTTCCTTTATACCCAAGGTAGTATCTGATGTGACCCATAATCAGGCCATACACCTTCCCATGTTCTTTACCAACCCTCAAAACAAGGGGGAAAGAATTCTGCACTCACTAGATGTACACAGGCAACTCCGATACTGTCTGGACTGTACTAAGCCATTCAGAAAAACAGACCAGCTTCTTGTAAGCTTTGCCCTAGGGGGAGAGGGGAAGCCCATCTCCAAACAAACCATTTCCAAATGGATTTCACACACTATCCATTTTTGCTACAGACTACATGGGAAACCCATCCCTAAGTTTATCCGTACCCACTCCACTAGGGCAACCACCACTTCCACTGCCTTCCTCAGAGGAGTATCTACCAGGGACATCTTGGAAGCGGCCACCTGGACTTCTGTCCATACCTTTACAAAGCATTACCACCTACCTCTCTTTTCTAAGTCTAGGACAGAGTTTGCCTCTGCAGTTCTGCAGGGCCTCCTGACCCATACCTAGGACTCAACCTATCCTTCCACCCCTTTCCTCAGGTTTGGGAATCCTCCCACAGGTGATGACTGCAACAGTGAAACATTAAGAACATAGTACAGTTGTGTACACTTACCATAACTGTAGATGTTTGAGTGTTTCCACTGTTGCAGTCGTGGTTTTCCTCCATCCATCCCCCATTTAACATCTTTCTCTAGGGGGACACAAGCTTCCCAAGGTGGCTTTTAGCCATCAGTACCACTTATCTCTTTGGGTTAAGGCAAGAAAAACTGATGTAATGACGTTGGCTGCCTTGCTTTATGGAATCCTAAAAGAACGGATGCTCTCCAAAACACAGTAACAAAAAACAGGAGTGCAGAAAGCTTAGAGAGAAACCACGAACTTGCTTCAGGCAAAAAAAGATTTTAATACTCTTCCACCGCTAAAACACGTAAAACATTAACGCTTTATATCACACCATGCGTTTTTGTCCTCATTCAATGGACTTCATCAGATGCTCTGTTTGAAATCCTTAATTACATTTATATAATTTGTAAAATCAACAAACCAATAAAATATCATCACTTATTTTGAAACCAACAAATGATCTCTCACTTGGGCTCATAAATATTACTCAAAAATATACCTTCTTTCCACTCATAGATATTACCATATTTTTTTAAAAAAGTATATAAAATACACATTTATTATGTAAAAACCATCATCATACTTCCATAACATTTCCCCTTTGAAAAAAACTTTTTTTACACACCTGATAATACAGGAGAATGGATATTTTTCTATTTAAAAATATATATGTTTGATTCATTCATTTTGAAACTTGCATTACTGAAGCAACAGTGCCACCTTCTGTCATACCTAAATATTACACAACATTACTTTCTTTTATAATTTAGCAGACCTCAACCTTAAAAGTGGCAATATTGCTTTGCTTTATAGCACTGACGACCTGACATCATACTGCAGGTGACGGCATCTGGCGCACAAAAACACTGACTCTGTTATTCGGGCCGACCGAGGGCTACCACAGCAGGGATAACCCACAGGTGAAGACTGCAACAGTGAATACACTTTAACATCTACATTTATGGTAAGTGTACACAACTGTACTTGTGTCAGAAATGCCTCCGTTATTATGTGGGGAAAGTCGAATGCTCACTACATAAAAGGCTCTACAAACATCATATGACATAGCAAGAGCAAATTCAAACAATGCACTTTACAGACACACTGTGAGGGGAGGGGGAGAGAGAGAAAGTGGTTAGGGATCGTGGGGGTGGTGTGTGGGAAAACCACATAGAGTAGGTAGTTAAGGTGAAATGCCACAGCTTGGCCAGGGTTGAGTTACCATGTTTCTCTGGCGTTTTTAGAAATTATGTTCCACTAAGCTGTAATTAATTTTAGTAACTTTTGAATAATCTATAGCTTACTTAATTGTTTAATGTTTACATTTTAATGCATCCATCTTTACCTAGGTACCTTATAAAATGTCTGTTTTACACATTTATTTTTGCGTTATATTTTTAACAAATGTGTACTTTAAACAGTGTGATGTATTTATTTTTTTAAAAGATGCACTATAACAATGGCAGAAATAATGTGCAGGCAGTTAGATGGTATTGGCTGTTTTACATTTAGCTGGTCTTTTTTGATGAAGTTCTTGGGTATAAGGATGAAAGCACTCCACTACAGTGAGTAATTGAGTCTGGGTGGCTAAGACCTTCCTCGTTACTTGTTTTGCTACTCTAATCCTGGATTTTTTTTGGTTGCAAGTGTTAAGCATGTGCCAGATTTATAAGTTAGACATTGTTTAGTAGGTATTATAGAACTGATTCACATTAAAATTCTGAGACTCGCGTGCAAGTGCTGGAAAGGTAAGACTGAATGCATGAACATGGAGACTCTGCATACTAAATCTGAGATCACTGTCTCTGAGTATTCCATTCTTCTCCAAGGTATGATGGTATAAGTGGAAGGGATGTGGGGGTCTGCTCCCCTGCGATAATAATTTAAAGGGAAGCAGTAAATGTTGACATTTATTGTTCTCATTTAGTTTTGCTGTTCCCGCTCCACTCCTCCACCCCGTCCCCACCACGTAATTCTGGTACTTGCAATTATGGGTCTTGAAATTGCTGTTAGGGAACACTGAAGGTTATAACATCAAAATAGTACTCTAATTTCCATGAGTAATTCAGGTTTCATAATTCATCTTAAAAGCTGTGTAAGGTGAGTCACCCCAAGTTTTTTGTGTGTGCAGTAAAAACAGATATGTGAATCAGTCAGAGAAAGAGTATCTGTTGGGGTAATGTATCTGTTATCAGTGAGAATTATACCAACAGTGTCTACAAATTTCCCTGGCAGGTGTGAGCCATGAGAAACTTCACTGCTCATTACCTGTGAGCAATTATTATAATTGGACAGCAACTTGGTTTTAAACTGTGCCTATTTCGCTAGCAGTTTCCAGTTCCCCCTCCAAGATTTGAAACACCAGCCCAGTGTCCTCTTAAGGCTTGAACTGCCTGTCTGTGTGTGGTAGAGGGAACTCCTTAAGCACATAAAAAACTGAGATTTAAAATTAGTTTGTCTTGTATAAAAATACTTTCCAAATTATTAAAATAAGTCTTAAAGCACAGTATTAAACAAATCTTCAAGTAGTAGTATGATCCTATGACTACATTCCTCCTCATCCTTCACATCACATACACACACTTTTCAGCTTTTAGTCAACATTAAAGCAGCCAGGCATTGCATTCAACAATTAAAGTATGAATGACTTGCGTAGGTGAAACATTGGATCCATATGTTTAAAAACTTTTATAAGGAACACTGGACTAACAAATCTGGTCTAGATGTTCTTCATCTCACATTGCTGCAGTCCTTACACTTGGGTAGTCCGCTGTCCTCGGTCGGCCCGAATATCAAAGTATAAGGCTGACGTCGGTCAGGGCGCATTTGACTGACATCAGGACGTCAGGGTACAAATGCGCATGACCGACGTCATATCCTCAGTCTTTTTTGCCGCATGGTCCGATGCAGAAGCAGCATTGCAAGTGCCGGTTGGCGTTCTGAGATTTTTCGATTTAGAAGTTTCAGACCGAGTTCAAAGTTGGCTAAGTACCCCGTTGGGGAATATTTTAGTTTTTCCTTGCCGCAGTCATTTACGGGATGTCAGAAAAAGTTAATAATTGCATTTCTTGTGGGAAACAGATAGCGCATAGAGATTATGATACTTTGTGTATTCCTTGCTTAGGGCCTGAGCACGGCGTTGTTGGCTGTCGCTCTTGTGCTAGATTTAATAAGCGCACTATAAAGAGAAGGTTGGATTGTGCAAGGTTAGTCTTTGGGAAGCGGTGCAACTATAAAATGCCGTCGGATGCTCCAACCCGCTTCTTGAAGCGCAAGGACAAGGCAGTTAAGCCTAGGCTAGAAGAACCGTCTGTACGGACGCGGTTCTTTAGAGGTGTCGGTGGAGCGGTGGCTCCACCGGAGGTTTCTTTGTGTTCCCAGGGTGAGACCTTATTATTGCAAGATGTGGCCTCTCAGGAGACTAGTCAGGCTGAGGGGCTTCTCATGTTACTATACTCCCTCCCTTCCTAAGGTGGCTAGGCCCTCTCCTTCTGTTTCAAAGGCTTCTCCCAGGGGCAGGCCAGGTTTAGCTTCAGTTGGTGTTACCCTAGCTCTTCAGGTACTGTGCCCAAGAAGCATATGCTTAAAATGGCAGAAGATTTGATTACTTTGATTAGGGGTTCTATGCCCTCCTGATAAGAGACCCTAGGGTGGAGCCTGAGCTGGGGTTTTGAGCAGGCTTCAGATGTTTCAGAGTCTTGGCTGAAGACTTGCAGGAGTACTCTCCTTATTCTGATTCTGATGTGGATGATTCTACTCCTTCTGCTACTCCTCCTGAGGATTTTTCTTTTTCAGAAACTCTTCATTCCATGAGGGAGCATTTTAAGTGGGAAGGTCAGGACTTCTCTGATTCCAGGAAAAGGCTTAGGGAATTTCTGTTTTACCCCAGCATAGGCCTTTGGCTATACCTCCTGTTTTGGATGTAGTGGAAGATGGTTTTACAGAAGCTTCTCTTAATCGTGATTCTTTGCCTCCAGCTGGTGTTAAGCCGGATAGGTATTAGAGGGTGCCTGAAGCTCATAAGTATCTTTTTAAGAGTCCTAGGGCAGACCCAGAAACTGTTAGCCAGGGGCCTAAAGGTGTTAAGGCTTCTGTTGTTAAGAATCCGGTTCCTGCAGACAAGGAGGCTAGGGCCTTGGATAGATGGGGAAAGAAAGTCTATACTTCTTCCACTCTTGCTATGAGGGCTCTGAATTGCCAGTTTCACATGTTGAAATACCAAAACTATCTCCTTTCACAATTGAAGTCTAAGGTTGATGCTCTGGCAGTAGGTATTGATTGTAAAGTGTTGCAAGATTTAGTGCATGTTTCTGAACAGGTGGGTAAGCATTCTTTGCAATGTGGTTTTGATGCTGTACAGGCCTCGTCTAGGGTGGCTGCCACTGGGTCAGTTCTTCGCAGGCACGCCTGGCTGAGGGATCAGAATTTGTCTGAACATGTTAAAACAAGGATTTTAGATGCTCCTTTACAATCTGACGTGTTGTTTGGTCCTCCTGTTGAGACAGTTTTAAAGAAAATGGAAGACAAGGCTAAGTCTATGCAGACTGTTAAAGATTTTTGCAGGTCCAGCCTCCAAAGTTTAGTAGAAATTGGCCTACTAAAGGGTGGGCGTATCCTTCTTATGATTCACAGTCTAGGGGTAGATCTAGGCGTGGTAGGGCAGAGCCCAGGGCTCTTTCAGGCCTAGAACAGGGAGTTCTCCTGCACAGGCTTGGTGAGGGCAGGGGTCAGTCCTTTCGTAAGCAGACCCAATGACCTACCTTTTCAGCTGCCAGAGCCTGCTCGTCTGGCAGCACCTTTGGGAGGAAGGTTGGCACTTTTCAAAGAAAATGGGAGTTTAATTACCCAGGACAGATGGGTATTGGATATCATACACCACGGCTACAGGTTTTATTTCCATACCTTGCCTCCTTTCAAAGGCATGCCAGACGTTCCTCCTCAACAAAGAATAGAGGCTCACAAACAGGTTTCTCTGTTGCTCCAACTAGGGGCCATACAGCCGGTCCCTCTGCCAGAAGTGGGCCTAGGATTTTATTCTCGCCTGTTCCTAGTACCAAAGAAGGGGAACACGTGGAGACCAATTTTGGATTTATCTATCCTCAACACTTATCTGGACATTCCCAAGTTCAAAATGTTGACGTTGCAGCAGTTTTACCTCTGCTGGGCAAAGATCATTGGATGGTAACTTTGGATCTCAAGGAGGCTTACCTTCATGTTCCTATCAGACTAAGTTGCAGAAAGTATCTGCGTTTTCGAGCTGGGACTTCTCACTATCAGTTCTCTGCATTGCCCTTTGGCTTATCTACTGCCCAGAGTGTTCACGAAAGTTCTGGCTCCAGTGATAGCTTTCTTCAGACTAAAAGGAATACAGATCTATCCTTATTTGGACGACTGCCTAATTCTGGCTCAAGGAAGAGAAGAGCTTCTTCATCATTTGGAATATGTGATAGCAGTGCTAAGATGCCTAGGGTATTCTGTGAACGAAATAAAGTCCAGTCTAGTACCCTCTCAAGACATGTGCTTTCTGGGTGTGAGACTGAATACAGCATCCCAGATGGCCTTTTTAACCCCGGACAAACAAAAGAGTCTATCCCTTTACTTCCATCAACTATCTCATCAGTCCGGGCTGACTGCAAGGACAGTCCTTCAAGCCTTAGGGTTCATGGCATCTTGTATTCTGGTGCTTCCCAATGCCAAACTGCATATGAGGAAGCTACAATGGTAACTCAAAAATGTATGGACACAGCACTGCCAGGATCTGGACACTGTCATTCAAATAATACCTTGCATTCAAAAGGAATTTTTGTGGTGGGCTCAGGAATGTCACCTAAACAAGGGACTCTCTGTGACCCGGCCAGAGGCGAGTCAGATTTTAACGACAGATGCCTCAGACAAAGCTTGGGAGCTCATCTAAATGGAAAGTGGATACAAAACAAGTGGCCTGTCAGACTACAACATCTACATATCAACATGAAGGAGATGTTAGCAGTCCAGTTTGCATTAATAGCTTTCAAGGAATTACTTCTTCCAGGGCAGGTGTTGATTCTAACAGACAACACAACTGTCATGTGGTACATCAACAAGCAAGGGGGAACGATTCTTATCCTCTATGCAGGCAAGCAATGATTTTGTGGGAGACTGCTCTCAGTTTACAGCTCAATCTTCAGGCAAGGTTTCTGCCAGGAGCACAGAACTCCTTAGCAGATGTGTTGAGCAGACAATTATGGATCCCCACGAGTGGAAATTGGATCCTCATGTATTTCAGAAATTGACAGTGTCCTGGGGAACTCCAGACATAGATCTGTTCGCTTCTCCACTAAACCATCAGCTGCCAAGGTTTTGCACAAAAAGGTTTCATCCCACAGCTTGGAGAGTGGATACTCTTTCTTTCAATTGGAGCAATCTTCATGTGTATGCCTTTCCACCTCTGCCTCTCCTCCCAAAGGTACTTCTAAAGGTCAGACAGGACAAGCCAAGGATGATTTTAATAGCTCCGGATTGGCCTCGACAACACTGGTACCCATTACTGAGAAGTCTGGTACGGAAGCCTCCATGGCCTTTGCCTTCGATTCCACACCTGTTGTCGCAGGAGGACAGCCATTTGCTAAATGTCGAGCTTCACTCTCTGCACCTAACAGCCTGGCATATTCTGTTTTGAACCATAGTGGGCCTCCACTTCCTCAGCAAGTTTTGAATGTTATTTTGGAAGCTAAGAGGCCTAGTACAAGGAAAGTGTACGCAGACAAATGGAAGAGATTTTTGTTTTGGAGTGCAGCAAAAGATTTTGATGTTTCTGAGCCTAATTTGTGTGTGGCTCTTCAATATCTTACTGAGTTACTAGACAAAGGTTTGTCTTTCTCTTCTATTAAAGTTCATGCTGCAGCAATTTCAGCTCACTATGATTGCAACCCACCATTGTTTTCTCATCCTTTGTTCAAGCAATTTCTTAGAGGGGCAAAGAATATAAGACCCCCGAAGAGCTCCTACTCCTGCTTGGGATCTCAATTTTGTGTTGGAGAAACTCACTCTACAACCTTTTGAGCCTGCAGCTACTGCTGAGTTGAAATATTTATCATGGAAGACTGCTTTTTGTTGGCCATTACCTCTGCAAGAAGGGTTTCTGAATTACAGGCCCTTATGGCGGTTGAGCCTTTCTTGATTTTCCATAAGGATAGGGTATCATTACGTACTAATCCTTCCTTTATGCCTAAGGTGGTTTCTAGTGTGGCTTTAAACCAAACTATTCATTTGCCTACTTTTTATGCAAATCCCAAAATAAAGGGGAAAAGATTTTGCACACTTTAGATGTCCACAGGCAGTTGCGTTATTATTTGGACAGAACTAAAGGGTTCAGGCAGTCTCAGCAGTTGTTTGTTTCTTTTGCTTTGAGTTCTCAGGGCAAGCCTGTGTCAAAACAAACTATTTCTAAGTGGATTGGGTTTTGCATTGCTTTCTGTTATTCCCATCATGGCAAGGAGATTCCAGCTGGGATTAGGCCTCATTCCACTAGGGCTACTGCCACTTCAACAGCTTTTTGAGGGGAGTGGCAACCAAGGATATTTTGGAGGCAGCTACTTGGAGTTCTGTGCATACTTTCTCTAGGCATTATCACCTGCCACTTTACTCTAAGTCCAGGGCTGGTTTTGCCACTGCTGTTTTGCAGGGCATTTTGGCAGCTCCTGCTTCCTTGTAGTTAGCCATCCTCCCTTACCTCTGCTTTGGGATTCTACCCAAGTGTAAGGACTGCAGCAATGTGAGATGAAGAACATAGTACAGTTTTGTACCTACCATAAATGTAGATGTTCAAGATCCACATTGCTGCAGTCCAATTACCCTCCCTCCTTCCCCTCTGTAGTTAGAGGTGGTTGTGTGGGTTGGGTTGTACATATTGTGTATATTGTATATATTGTACATATAGTTAGTGCAAGGGTGGTTGGTTGGTTGTTTGCTGTCTTTTGGTTTTGACCTTTATTTTTAGGGTCTTCTGACATCTGGGGCAAGAAAAGACTGAGGATATGACGTCGGTCATGCGCATTTGTACCCTGACGTCCTGATGTCAGTCAAATGCGCCCTGACCGACGTCAGCCTTATACTTTGATATTCGGGCCAACCGAGGACAGCGGACTACCCAAGTGTAAGGACTGCAGCAATGTGGATCTTCGAACATCTACATTTATGGTAGGTACAAAACTGTACTTTTCATCTCTCTGTTCATGTACAACATCCCTTTTCCTGGTGTACATTCAATGGTTTGTCTGTTTTTTGGATGTTTCTTTTCCTATCTTACAACAGTCCATGTAGCAGACATCTACCACTTCCCTTTGATTGCTCCTACAGAACGTTCTCAACAGATGCAATGACCTTCTTTAAAGTAAGGCAGCTGCTTCCACAGTCTGCTGCAGTACTTCCTTACTTTTATCTACTTCAGCAGTAATGGAAAGTGATCCTTCAGGTTTGGCAAGACATTTCTTTCCTTTAAAAGCTTGATAATTTCTCAAGAAGTCTTCAACTTTCGTAATAGAAATGAAAATAATTTTCTAGTTGATTTTTTCCTCTGGAATACCAACTGATTTTCTGACCACACTGCTTTAAATATATTCCTTAATTTTAATTCTAAGCAACTGTGCAATTATAGAGCTTGGCTTTTTATTATATGACTTCCCCAATGTCTCAAAGTGGTCTACCCATTGTTTCTTCCCTCCCATTCAAAGGCAGTCAAGGCTGTTACCCAAAAGTTGTTACACAAGCTCAGTCCTAACCTACTGTGTGTGCATTTTCTGGCTTGATTATGGGATTAGAGTTTATTTCCCTTCTCTCACAGTTTAATTGACATTCATTTTCTTATATTTTCATTCATAGAACTCTTGACTTTTACTTTTGAAGTGTTGTGCAACTGCAGACTTCGGGGTGTGCAAAAGTATGTTTCAACTTAGCAACATAAAAATCATTCTTACAACTGCAGAAATGACAAACATGGCACAAAACTATTACTGTAATAATCTGTACAAGTACATGCACATCCACAGACATAGCAGTAAAAAATGCAACAGATTAGGCATCAAGATACACAACTAAAACAGATACAAGTTTTATGAAAAAAAGACCACCCCTTCAGGGTATTGTTTAAAGAAGTGCAGGAGTATAGTTTACTAGTACTACACAAAACACCTTAAAATTATTGTCCTATAATATGCTCACCATGCAATGATAAATTCAGCAGTTTCTGAATGAAGAAAGTCCCACAGAAGCTGTACTACTCAGGACACAGTCTACGATGAAAGAAGAGGAGCCCACCTTACAGTAAGTAAGAATAGCACTAAGGAAAATAATGTTAGGGAAAGCAGCAGGCTCAGATGAGGTCACAGTAGATATGATGGAGGCTGGGTGAGATAGGGGAGAAATGGCTTCTGAGGGTACTCATAGCAGTGTGGAGAGAAAGGCATATCCCAGATGAAGGAAAATAAGCATACCGATGTCCTTCAAGGATGTATCTGCAGTCCTTACAAATGGGTTGTCCTGTCGTCAGGCAGCCCTTCGGTCGGCCGGATTCCAAAGTCTGGGTCTGGCCTCGGCTGGTGTGGCACTTCACCCAACGTCATAGCTGCAGTTCTTCGGATATAAAGGCATCAGCCGACGCCATTTTCCTCAGTCTTTCTTGCCGCGTGGCGCCCGAAGCAGAAGCTGTTCGCAAGTGCTGGTCGGTCAGAACCAGAGATTACTACTACCGAATACTACTTCGAAGACTTCTAAAAAGCTAAGTACCCCGTTGGGGACTCTTTCTTGCCTCAGCCGATGTCAGAAAAAGTGAATAATTGTTTAACTTGTGGGAAACAAATACCTCATAAAGATTTCCACTCTTACTGCTTACCTTGTTTAGGCCCAGACCACGACGTCGCAGCTTGTCTAGCTTGTGCTTCTTTTAACCAACGGACGCTTAGACGTCGGTCGGAATTTGCTGAACAGTTTTTTGGCACTGATTTTGCTTATATTATGCCGTCGGATCCTCCGACTTCACAAATATCCAAAAAATGCAAGGAAAAGGACCGACACTCGCGGTCCGCGGTTTCGGCCGAAACCGCGGTTAAGCCAACTGCGAGTGTCTCGGTTTCGGCTGAAACCGAGCAAGCGGTTCTTCCTTCAGCCGACAACATGCCTTCTACCGAGGCCTCTTCAAACCTGGTGGAATCGGCTTCTGAAATCCATCCTGTGGTTGCGGTTTCTCAGGAATTATCTGACACTATTCCCTTGGATATCTTCACTCCTGCACGTGGAGCTGCTAGGCCTCCTGCAGCCATGTCCATTAAGGCCTTTGCCAGGGCTAAAGCAGCTAAAGCTACAAAAACTGCCTGTTAAGACCCCCTCTCACAGGCCCAGCTCCAGTTCCCAAATGCTTTCCTTGGCAGAGGATCTTATTTCTTTAATCCGGGGATCCCAGCCTCATCCAGACAGGGCCTCTCGTCCACCTCCAGAGAAGAGGCCTAGAGCAGAGCCTCCTGAGCCAGTGTCCACAGATGATTCCTCTGATGATTCAGATAACACAGACCCTCCAGAGGCTCCTTATTCCCCTTACAAAGACTCTGATGCTGAAGAGTCCATCCCTTCTGCCTCTCCACCTGAGGAATTTTCCTTTGGGGAAACCTTGCATGCTATGAGGGAACAATTTCAGTGGCAGGGCCAAGATTTTTCAGACTCCAGGAAAAGGCTTAGAACCTTTTTGCATTTACCACAACATAGGCCTTTAGCTATACCTCCAGTTCTTTCTGTTGTAGATGATGCATTTAATGATGCTTGTACTGCTCCTGATTCATTACCTCCGGCCCCTGCTAAGCCCGATAGGTACTACAGGGTCCCGGACACACATTACCATTTATACAAGGCTCCTTTGCAGAACCCAAGACTATCTCCCAGGGGCCTAAGTCTGTAGCAACTACCTCTGCTAAAAATACCCTGAAGTCTGAAAGGGAATCCAGGTCCTTAGAGATGGGGTAAAAGTTTACACTTCTGCTACTCTGTCAGCTAGGGCCTTGAACTGTCAATTTCATATGATCCAATATCAAGAATTTATGCTTGACCAGTTAACTAAAAACTGTCCTCTGATGAACCTTTTGATAAGAAGTATGTTCAGGAAATGGTACATAACATTCAGCAAGTTAGTAACCATTCTTTAAAATGCGGCTATGATGCACTGGAGGCTTCCTTTAGATCAGCCATGACTGGTACAGTTATCAGAAGGCATGCATGGTTGAAAGAGCAGGCCTTACCGGACCATGTCAAATCAAAACTGTTAGATGCTCCCATGGACAAGGCCAATTTATTTGGTTCTCCTGCACAACAGGTACTGAAGAAAATGGAGGAGAAGGCAAAATCTGTACAAACAGTGAAAGATTTCTTACAGGTCCAACCTCCAAGGTTTAGCAGGAATTGGCCCTGCAAATTCTTGGTCCTTTCCAGACTCCTCTAAAGCACAGAGAGGCAGGAACAGGCGATCAAGAGGCAGAAACCAATCCAGGGGTGCCTACAGGGGACGCCAGTGGCAGGGTAACAACCAGCGAGGCACAGACACAGCCACCACCACTGCAACAGGACAATCACAGTGACTTGGCTCTGGCACCGCCTACAAGGAAACAACTAGAAGCACCCTTAGGCGGAAAGCTAGCCTTATTCTCAATAAACTGGCATTACATCACAACAGACAAGTGGATTTTACAGACAATAGACCAAGGCTACAGGTTCCACTTCCATACTCTACCAGGGAAGAGAGGAATGCCAAACCTACCGCCAAATCAAAAGACAGAAGCTCTAAAACAAATATCTCAATTATTAAAGATGAGAGCTGTGGAAAAGGTACCGTCTATGGAGCAAGGAAGGGGATTTTACTCCAGACTCTTCCTGGTACCAAGAAAAGAGAACAAATGGAGGCCTATTCTCGACCTGTCCGCTTTAAACACATTCCTCATTGTTCCAAAATTCAAAATGCTGACTCTACAGCAGCTTCTTCCCATGCTGGGCAAGGAGTCTTGGCTGGTAACTCTAGATCTCAAGGAGGCATACCTGCACGTCCCCATATGACCAAATTGCAGAAGATACCTCATATTTCTTGCAGGATCAGAGCATTATCAATTCTCAGCATTGCCCTTTGGCTTATCTACTGCACCCAGAGTGTTCACGAAATGCCTGGCATCAGTAATTGCTCATTGCAGGCTTCAAGGAATCCAAATTTACCCCTACCTGGACGACTGCCTGATACAAGCGGACAACAAAAACAAGCTAACAGAAGACTTACAAAGAGTCATTTACCTGCTACAAGCCCTGGGATATACAGTCAACATAAAAAAGTCAAGGCTGATACCATCCCAAAGAATAACCTTTTTGGGTGCAGAGCTGGACACATCAAAGCAAATGGCATTCCTAACTGCAGAAAAACAAGAGCAACTACCTCTCTACTTCTTGGCATTAACAAAGCAGAACCATCTAACAGCAAGAAAAGTACTGCAAGCCTTGGGCTTCATGGCATCCTGCATAATACTGGTCCCTCATGCCAGACTGCATATGAGAAAGCTACAGTGGTACCTAAAGAATTTATGGTCTCAATACAAGCACAGCCTAGAAGCCAAAATTCCAATAATCCCATGCCTGAAGCAAGAGTTCCTATGGTGGGCTCAGGCCTGTCAATCAAACACAGGATTGCCCTTCTACAGCATTCATACAAGCCAAACCATCACGACGGATGCCTCAGACCTCGGTTGGGGGGCCCACATGCTGGACAAGTGCATACAAGGCTTATGGACTCAAGACCAGCTGCACCTACACATAAATCTAAAGGAAATGCTGGCAGTAAAATTGGCAATCCAGACATTCAGACCATTTCTCCGAGAAGGTCAGTTGATGATAAGGACAGACAACACCACAGTTATGTGGTACATCAACAAACAGGGAGGCACACATTCATACCCTCTATGCCGGATGGCACTGGACCTATGGAATGTGGCTCTGAGCTACAACATTCAGTTACAAGCAATTTTGTACCAGGAAAAGAAAACATTCTAGCAGACATATTAAGCAGGACTACCACGGATGCCCACGAATGGATGCTGCATCCGGACATCTTCAAAGCCATTACAAGAAAATGGGGACTCCCAGAAATAGACTTATTTGCATCCCCACAATCACCAGCTAAAGAAATTCTGCACAAGGATGTACCACCCACTAGCTTGGAAGGTGGACTCCCTATCTTTCAGTTGGAAAACCTGACAGCATATGCATTCCCACCACTTCCTTTGATGCACAAGGTGCTATTGAAGATCAAAGAGGACCGTCAAGGATCATTTTGATAGCTCCAGACTGGCCAAGGCAACATTGGTACCCATTACTAAGGAGCATGTCTCGAACAAATATGGACACTACCCTGGTTCCATTGCTGTTAACACAGAACAACTACAACATCCTGCATCCAAACCTGAAAACTCTGCAGCTGACTGCCTGGAACATTCCATAAGATCAATTAACCCAAATTTATCACAAAGGGTTAAAGACATTATCCTTGAGGCTCGCAGACCCTCAACAAGGAAAAATTATGCAGCAAAATGGAAGAGATATCTCATTTGGAATACTGCAAAGGGAGAAGATGTGTCACTGGTAAACATAGCCAACATCCTGGAATACTTGGCAGAGCTCTTCCACACAGGCCTGTCCTATTCTTCCATCAAGATACATGCATCAGCAATTTCAGCAGAATACAGCTTGGATCCTCCTGTCTTCTCACATCCTCTGCTCAGGCAGTTTCTGAGAGGAATTAAAATGTAAAACCTCCTAGGAAACCACCATTGCCAGCATGGGACTTGAACTTTGTGCTAGAAAAATTGACACTTCCTCCTTTGAACCAGCAGCAACAGCAGAATTACAACACTTATCATGGAAGACTGCTTTCCTGCTGGCAATCACTTCAGCAAGAAGGGTATCTGAACTACAGGCATTAATGGCAGTGCAACCCTTCCTGATCTTCCATCAAGATAGTGTCCATGAGAACAAATCCTACTTTTATGCCTAAGGTGGTATCCAGAGTATCTTTAAATCAGGCTATCCACCTACCTACATTCTTCCCCAACCCACAGAACAGGGAGAAAGACTGTTGCATACCTTGGATGTACATAGACAGTTACGCTACTACCTGGACAGGACCAAGGGCAATAGAAAAACTGACCAGCTACTGGTAGCATATGCAACAGGAAGGGAAGGAAAAGCAATTTCAAAGCAGACAATCTCCAAGTGGATAGGAAATTGCATTAGATTTTGTTATTCCTACCATGGAAAGAAAACTCCAGAGAACATCAGGCCTCACTCCACAAGGGCTACAGCCACTACCACAGCTTTCTTACGAGGAGTGGCTACCAAGGACATTATAGAGGCTGCTACTTGGACCTCCGTGCATACATTTGCCAAGCATTATAACTTACCTTTATACTCTAGATCCCGAGCAGGTTTTGCCACTGCTGTTTTGCAAGGGATCCTAACTACACCATAATCTCTTCTTTCCTCCTCCCCTAGTTTGGCTATGGTATTCTACCCATTTGTAAGGACTGCAGATGCATCCTTGAAGGACATAGTACAGTTTTGTACCTACCATAAATGTAGATGTCCGATAGGAATGCATCTGCAGTCAGGATTACCCACCCGCCTTCCCCTCTGTGGTACTCCTAGGGTATTTGCCCATCTTATAGCTAGCTGGGGGGATCTATTATGGTGTATTTGTTTGTATATATGTACATACATGCTTATTTTTGTGTTTGCTCTCTACTATTTGGAAACATTGGCATTTATCCAAATTTAGCCTTCCAAGAGGGCACCTGGCATCTGGGGCAAGAAACACTGAGGAAAATGGCGTCGGCTGATGCCTTTATACCCGAAGAACTGCAGCTATGACGTCGGGTGAAGTGCGACACCAGCCGAGGCCAGACCCAGACTTTGGAATCCGGCCGACCGAAGGGCTGCCTGATGACAGGACAACCCATTTGTAAGGACGGCAGATGCATTCCTATCAGGCATCTACATTTATGGTAGGTACAAAACTGTACTTTGCCAGTGTACAAGAACAGCACAACTGGCCTGATGTTTGCAGTGAGACAGTTTAGAAGTAGCTACAGATGAGGAAAGAGTCCAACTGGGCATTCCTAGACTTGGAGAAAGCAAATGACAAGGTCCCAAGAAAGCTGATTTGTGTAGTAATGCGGTGGTTTGAAGTCCCAGAAGCATTGGTAGAATTAGTGGAGGCTGTGTACAAGGACCCAATGATTCAAGTACGAACAGTGTTTGGTCTTACAGAGGAGTTTCCAGTGGGAGTGGGTGTGCACTAGGGTTCATCTCTGAGCCCACTGCTGTTTGTACTGGTGATAGACTACAAACAGGTCAGAGGGGACAGATCAGCAAAGTTGCTGCATGCAGATGATGTGGCACTGCAGACAGACTGTGAACAAGAACTTCAGCAAAGGATAGGGGAATGGAATGCAAAACTGAAGGTACATAGGATGAAACTAAGCACAGATAAGACAGTGGTAATGGCAACAAATTGGAGAAATCAGAAGCAGCTGATAATTCAGATAGAAGGGAAGATAGTGGAACAGGTTAATAGCTTCAAGTGTCTGGGAGGGGTGGTTGAGAAGAGAAGTCAATGAAGAGGTCAAAGCTAGAATAAGGGGCTGCAGCCAGCTAGCATAGGTCTCAGGTATAGTCTATGACAGAAGAGTGCCAAAGAAGCTGAAAGATAAGGTGTACAAGACAGTGGTGCAACCAGTACTACTGTATGGTAGAGAAACCCAGACAGTAAAGGCAGAGCAGATGAAGCTAGAGGTGATAGAATGAAGCTATAGGTGAGAAGGGTAGTAGGATGTACACTGTGGGACAAAAGAAGAAATGAGTACATAAGAGCAGAAGCCAAAGTAACTTCAATTGCAGAAAAGATCAAAGAGAATAGATTTTGGTGGTTCGGACATGTGCAGAAAAGCAAAAGACAATGTGGTGAAGATGATTTAGGACAGGAAGAACATAATAGGAAACGAGGATGTCCAGCAAAGAGGTGGATGGATTGTGTGAAAGAAGACCTGCAACAGTCAGGCATGAGTGTCGAAGGCAGGAGTGGGGCATTAAATCAAGAGAGATGGAGACAGTTAACACAATACCATGACCCCATGTAGAAAATGGGAAAAAACGGGGCTGGTGATGATGAAGAATTTATAAGACTTAAACCAACAGCCAGGTCACCTATGAGATGACCCAATAACCACAAAATTGTTTGTAGTACTTTATCACACAATCACCACAGTCTTAAACCTAAACCAAAATAATTTTTTTAACAGTTGTTAATGTTAGTAAGACAGTGTTCACTATAAATAACATCAACAAAGGTTTTTCTAACCCCTTAGAAGAAATGCACTTAGCATAGGTTACAAGCTTTTACTTTCATGCTAACTGGTGGACCCAAGTAATTATAGATCCATAGGCCTGACCAGTCTCATTTGTAAAGCTATGATAAGGATCATTATGGAATTAATAAATAAGGATATAGTTAATCTACAGGCTCAACCCAATGCCATTCAGATTCCTCAAGGACAGTTTCTGTCTACTTAACCTCATAGACTTCGAAAAAGTTACTGAAGTAATGGACAAGGGCAAGAGTGACACTACATGTCTAGACCTCACAAAGATGTTCATTGTGATCCCACACTTGGGTATCACAGATAAATTCTCCCAGCTAGATAACATTCCATGTGCAACTCATTGGATAGCAAATTGTCTCACAAGTAGAACCCCGGATGTTAGGCTGGGTAGCTCCACTTCCTCCAAAAGACCTATTGCTAGCAGTGTGTCAGAGTTCAGGCCTTGGGCCACTCCTCTTTGGCATTTAATTCTTAGAGATAAAGCTAATGTTAAGGGTGACTGACCAAGTTTGCAGATGACTGCAGACTTGATACCATCATAAACTCCCCAGTGAACAAACACCTCTAAAAGGGTTTATCCCAAAGAAATAGCTGGCATCAAAACCATGAACTAAAACTAAATGCCAGACGTGTATAACCATATCCTTTGGCAAGCATAATTCCCCTGTAACTGTCACATTTGCAGCACACCCCTAAAAATTGATCCCATGTTTAGGGATCTGGGAATGTATGTCAACAATGAAATGCCCTTTGATTCACTGTTGTAAGGAAGTATTTTTTTCATCATGCAGCTTATAGCTAAAGATAATGTCCAGATTCAAGGATGTAATCTTTCCACTGTACTGGTCCCTCGTTAGGCTGATCAGTGAGTATAATGTCTCTTCCAGTATATACCTGTACAAACAGTTATCATACACACAACTGAAATGACCATAATGCTTTCTGACTAAAAAAAATCAGGGGCCTAAATAGAAAACCTGCAGACAAGTTCAAAGCTTTGGCCCTCTTCTCAATATCAAACTGGCTACTGAAAGGCAGTATGTGCAATGTACTTACAGCTTCAGCAAACCCTGATATGTCAGATGTATTACACATTTGCAAGTCCATTAGTATCATAAACATGCACTTGAGGAATCGCAGTCTTTTGCAAACTAAATAGAACATGTTAGAGAAATAGGTATGTATCACAGAGAATACCACATGTTCTTCATGTTTCACTGTTGCAGTCATCACACTTGGGGTTATCTGCCTGCAGGTAGCCCTCAGGCGGCGTAAATACCAGAGTCTTGGGTTTTCTGCGTCAGATGCTGTCACCTCTTCCATGACGTCAGGTTGTCTGGGGTATAAAACATGCAGCCGACGCCATTACATCAGCTTTTCTTGCCGCGCGGTAGCTTGAAGCCGAAGCAGTTCGTAATTGCCGGTCGGCCGCTACCTGACATTTTCATTTTTCGAGTTTCAAACCTGAAGTCTTCTAAACCTAAGTACCACATTGGGGATTCTTTTTTCTTGCTCTAACTGAGGTCAGAAAAGGTTAACACTTATCTTGCCTGTGGAAAGCAAATACCTCACAAAGATTTTCATTCTTACTGCCTCACCTGTTTAGGCCTAGATCACGACGTTCCTTGCTGTCGGTTTTGTGCCTTAACGCTCAAACTATTCATCAGGCTATCTTTGTTGCTAAATTATTGTGCTGTCATTCCCCATATTTCGAAATGGCTTCAGTAAACCATCTGACTACCGATCTTCTGAAAAAATGCAAGGATAAACAGAGACAGACCGCATAGGTCCAAAACTGCAGATGCTTCCGTTAAGCTGGTCGCCAGTACTCAGTGAGGTGCCTTTGCAGCCCCCGATACCCACTTCTGCAGATTCGCAGGCCTCTGCTGAGACCCATTCAGAGTCCGGTATGCCACAAGATGCTTCTTCGATTATGGAACCTGCAGATGTCTCTACCTTGGATGGGTACGGAGCCGCTGTGCAGGCACCGTCTGAGGGTGTATTTCAGCCTTCTGATGTTTGTATTAAACCAACTACTTTGTTTCAGACTAAAACAACTGAGTTTCTCAGGCCCAGAGTTCGCACTACGCCTAGAAAACCGACGACCAAAGTGCATGCTTAAGCTCCCATGCCACAGAAACAAATGCTTAGGATGGCTGAAGACCTTATAACTCTAATTAGGGGAAGCCAGCCGTCCCCCTCTAAAAGACAAAGAATTGATTTCCCTTCCGATTCAACAGACCATGAGTCCGATGACTCTGATCCCTCTGATTACCAGGACATACCCTTATCTACCTATGAGGATTCAGATGTAGAGGATTCCATTCCCTCTGCTTCCCCTCCAGAGAACTTTTCTTTTGGTGAAACCTTGCATACCTTAAGAGAGCATTTCCACTGGGAATGCCAGGACTACCCACAGTCCAAAAAGAGACTCAGAATTTTTAGATTTGCCTCAGCACAGGTCTCTAGCTATACCCCCTCTCTTGGATATTGTAGATGATGTTTTTATGGAATCCAGTCTTACTCCTGATACTTTACCACCAGCACCTAGAAAGCCTGACAGGCATGACAGGGTAACTGACTCTCACAAATTTCTCTTTAAGAATCCCACTGCGAATCCAGGGACCATTTCCCAGGGACCTAAGGGTATTAAGGCTACTACAGCCAAAATCCTACCCCTTCAGACAGGGATTCGAGGGCTTTATACAGATGGGGCAAAAAGGTATATACCCCTGCAACTCTTGCCATCAGAGCATTAAATTGCCAGTTTCACATGTTGAAGTACCAGCAGCATATTATGGAACTAATTAAACAAAAAATGTTGCTTCCAGATTTTGCAGAAAATAGATTTACAAGAGTTTAAAGACATTGGGGACCTACAGACACTGGATCTTACCCAATTTGGCTTTGTCAAGGGCAGATCCTGCCTCTTGAACTTGGTCGACTTTTTCGAAACAGTCACTAGGGCAATTGATGAGGGTAAGGCAGTTCACACAGCCTACCTTGACCTAGCAAAAGGGTTCGACACAATACCCCACTCGGGCATCATAGAAAAGCTTACCAGCTTAGATGTAAACCCATATGTCACAAGATGGGTTGCAAACTGGCTCAAGGACAGAACCCACAGGATTAGAGTTGCTGGTGCCATGTCAGACTCTAAGCCGGTCACGAGCGGTGTCCCACAGGGCTCAGTCCTGGGCCCCCTCTTGTTCGGCATTTATTTTTCTGAAGTGCAGGCAAACATAGGGGGATTGTGGCTGACAATATTTGCAGATGACTGCAAACTGGGCACCATAATTGACACTCCATCAGACACAGACATCCTCCAGAGAGGTCTCATAGAAATGGATAACTGGTGCCAGAGTCATGGCCTTAAGCTAAATGCCAAAAAATGTATAGTCATACCCTTTGGGAAAAACAAGGTAACCCCTAATTACCACATAGGTGGCAATCCATTAAACACGGAAGACGTTATCAGGGACCTGGGGACCCAAGTTGACAGTAACCTCTCTTTTGACACTCACATTGCCAAAGTGGTTAGGAAGACCTTCTACATTGCCCACCTGATCATGAAGGGATTCACATCCAGATCAGGAGAGGTCATTGTACCCCTGTACTCTTCACTTATCAGACCAATGATTGAGTACAACGCCCCATTGAATGTACCTTACCCGACACCTGCAGCAGTTGGAAAGACCCCAAAAGTTCCTCACCAAAAGGATAAAGGCTCAAACATATGTCATCGCTGCCCGAGTGAAGAAAGGCCAGCTCTATACAGTCGCATACCGTCTGCTCAGAGGTGATCTGTGCCTGACATACAAGGACATGTCCAACCCGGAATTAATGGACATGCTCCACCTCAAAAATCCAAATCCACCAGAGCCACGAGCAAGAGACTTAAACCTCAACACGGATATAAATAGGACGTGCTGGAGGGACAGATTCATCACCCAGAGACTCCCTACACTATGGAACAGAATCCCAGTCCATGTGAGGCAGAGCCCCTCACTGACTCTGTTCAAGAGAAATCTTGACGAGTGGATGGGAGATCGTAGGTTTACCCCGGGAATCATCTTTGTGTCACTGCTGGACAGAGGCACAGCAAACTAATGGGTATAGTATTCTCATCCTAAGGGGTGGTAAAAGCCACACACACTCTGGCTAGGCTTTTAAATGCCCTAGGGCAGATAGCCTAGTATGAACCTATGAAACCAAGTCAGTAAACATACTTTGCAGTGTGGTTTTGATGCCTTAGAAGCATCTTGCAGGGCTGCTGTCACTGGGTCTGTACTGAGAAGGCATGCCTGGCTGAAGGAACAAATTTTGCCAGACCATGTCAAAGCAAAATTACTAGATGCTCCATTAAACCTGGAACGTTTGTTTGGCACAAAAGCAGAAGAGGTTCTTAAAAAGATGGAGGAAAAAGCCAAATCTATGCAAACTGTTAAAGATTTTTTACAGGTACAGCCACATAGATTCAGTGAGCATTGGCCTTCAAAAACCTGGCCCTTTCCAGTCCCTACCAGGTCTTCTCAACCCAAACCCAGGGGCAACAGACCACCAAGGCTACAATCTCAGGGTATGCAGAGATCTAAACAATGGAGTCCTCCCCCTCAAAAACATGGAGTGGTAAACCACTCCCTTGTGGAAAAAATTCACAATGACTTGTCTATCATCCTTCCCAGTCATGCCCAAGTATTTGCACCCGTAGGAAGAAAACTCACCCTGCTTGGAAAAAACTGGATGTCCATTACCCAGGACCGATGGTTCCTAAACATTGTATCCCAAGGATACAGATTCTACTTCCACTCACTGCCAACCCCAAGCGGGTTGCAAGACCTTCCTCCAAAACAGTGGACAGAGGCTCACAAGCAAGTACTTTCTCTTCTCAGTATCAGGGCTATAAAACCTGTTCCAGTAGAGCAAAGAGGACAGGGTTTCTACTCCAGACTGTTCTTGGTGTCCAGAAAAGAGGGCTCTTGGTGCCCTATCCTGGACTTGTCCATTCTCAACACCTTCCCTGTCCATTCTCAACACCTTCCTTCTTTCAGCTTTTCCCAGTTAGGGGTCGCCACAGCAGATCATCTGTCTGCTCATGATTGGCAGTGGAGTTTCACAGTGTCGAGTTGCCAGCCCGGCGCCCAACCTTCCTCAGAAGGCACACACAGGCACACCTGGGCCAATTTAGAGTGTCCAGTCCACCTACTGCATGTCTTTGGGAGGAAACCCACGTGACCACATGGAGGACATGCAGACTCAGCACAGAAGGCACCGCAGCCGAGAATCGAACCGGAGAATCTCTTGCTGTGAGGTGGCAACACTAACTGCTGCACCACCATGGTGGCCTACCAAAATTCAAAATGCTTACACTACAATAGCTGCTTCCTATGCTAGCCAAAGACTCCTGGCTAGTCATCCTAGACCTAAACGAAGCTTATCTGCACATCCCCATAAGGGAATCTTGCAGGAAATATTTACGTTTCAGGGCAGGGTCTATGCACTATCAGTTCTCTGCACTTCCCTTTGGCTTACCTACTGTGCCTAGGGTGTTCACAAAGTGCCTGGCTCCAGCCATTGCATACTGCAGGCAGAGAAATATTCAAATTTATCCATACTTGGATGATTGCCTGATTCAGGTTGACAGTATGGAATTGCTATTTCAGCACCTGGCATTTGTAGAGAGACTTCTAACTTCTCTGGGGTACACCATCAATGAAAAGAAATCACATCAGCCAAAAGATTGTATTCCTGGGAGCAAACTTGAACACAACTTCCCAGATGGCATTCCTTGCTCCAGAAAAGCAGGTTTATTTGACAAACTACTTCAAACTAATGGCCACCAGAACCCAGCTATCTACAAGAAAAATAGTGCAAGCCCTAGGGTTCATGGCCTCATGCATTCTACTAATTCCATATGTAAGACTGCATATGAGGAAACTTCAATGGTACTTAAAAGTCTCTGGTGCCAACATTCTCAGGACCTGGAAACAATTATTCCTATTATTCCTTGTCTAAGGGCAGAGTTCCTTTGGTGGGCAGAGGCTTGCAACCACAACAAGGGGCTCCCTTTCACTCAACCCCTCGCCGCCCAAACCCTGACAGACTCATCAGACTATGCATGGGGGGCTCATATGACTGGCAAATGCAGTCAAGGCAAATGGAGCCCAGGATAAATTCATGTACATATCAATCCTTCCAGGACAACTATTGATAAAGACAGGCAACACCACAGTTATGTAGTACATAAACAAGCAGGGGGGCACTCATTCCTACACTCTCTGCAGGTTAGCCATGGCCCTGTGGAACACAGCCTTGAGCAACCAAGTGCACCTGCAAGCTCAATTCCTGCCACGCAAACAAAACTCAATGGCAGACGACTTAAGCAGAAATCTACTGGACCCACAAGAGTGGAAACTAGTACCCAACTCATTCAAATTTCTAACCCACAGGTGGGGGACACCAGGTGGACCTCTTTGCCTCCCCCCAAAATCATCACTTGAGCAAATTTTGCACCAGAAATCCCCACAGCCAAGCATGGAAAGTGAATGCCCTATCCTTTACATGGGAAAACCTCTCAATTTATGCCTTTCCCCCTCTGCCCCTCTCAAAAGTACTACTCAAGTTCAGACAGGACAAACCAAGGACAATCCTTATTGCACTGGACTGGCCCCGCCAGCACTGGTACCCACTCCTACGCAGTCTGGCAGCAGTGCCAGCCTGGCACCTACATCAGACCCCTCCCCCCCCTGCTGTCCCAGCAGGAGGAACAGATTTTGAATTCTCAGCTGCAAACCCTAAACCTTGCAGCCTGGCTTATTCCTTGAATACACCACCAGCAACTCTCAGCAAATGTGCTGGACATCATCCTTGAGGCCAGAAGGCCTAGTACTAGGAAATCCTATTCAGAAAAATGGAAAATATACTGTTCTTGGAGCCAGTATCAAGGAAAGGACAGAACCATGCCCACCTTACCTCAAATCCTAGATTACCTAGCAGAGCTGCTCCCCAAAGGGCCTATCCTTCTCTTCTATTAAGATTTATGCCTTGGCCATCTCAGCTCATTATAATACTGAGCCACCTTGCTTTTCTTACCCTCTTGTCAAACAGTTCCTGAGAGGCGCTAACAATTTAAGACCCCCAAGGAGAGCTCCCACCCCTGCCTGGGTCTTAAACTTTGTACTAGAGAAGTTCACACTTCCCACTTTTGAGCCTGCTGTTACAGCACAGTTAAAATTCCTGTCTTGGAAAACAGCATTACTTCTAGCCATCACTTCAGTGAGAAGAGTGTCTGAGTTACATGCACTAATGGCTGTGGAATCCTTCGATGTTATGTAGTCCTAGCTCGCCTGCATTCTTACCCGTGGGTTCGGAGCCGAATATCGGCTCTGACTCGGCCGATTTTTACTAGCTCAAAGTCTCTCATTGGCTGGGCTAAGAGGGTATCCCAGGATGCACTACTCCCTATCCCCAGATCTTTTTTGCCATTTGTAGAGCTCGGAAGTGGTCTCGCTTGGCTGTGGCTAAGTACCCTCTCTTTTACTATTTCTCGTTGAGAAAGTTGTGTTCAAACCCAAAAGCTATTTTAATAGCTGCTCTTGCTGATCGCTAAATTGTGTGTGTTTCAGTGCTGTGGTTGTTTGGTATCCCTTCTGTTCCAGCGGGCTAGGCCCATTTTAGTTAGAGGACTTAGTCTTCCCCTTCTGTACTTAATCAACCCTTGGTTTGCAGAACCGTTTTAATTAGAGGTTCTTGTGTGACTGTGTTGTTTTTCCAGTGTCTTGTTGTGTGAACCATCTAGATTAGAGGCACTCAGTGTGCCTGTTGGTTAGTGCCTGGTGTTCATTATTGTGTGGTGTTTTCTCGCCATTTTTGCGTGTTAGTTCTAGGCTTCCTTTACTGTTCAGAGTAAAATGCCCAAGGATCAGAAGGAAAATAAGCCTTCTGGCTTTAAGAAATGTTCCAAATGTGGATATAAAATGTACATCACGGATGGACATTCTGTGGGTGTCTACTGCCTCGGAGCCATCCATTTACAGGAGTCATGTAGCTTTTGCCACGCGTTCAGTCCTAGGGTGCTCCAGGAGAGAAAAAACAAGTTAATTCTAAAAGGACTTTTAAAACCATCTTTTGAGGAAGCTATTAATTCGGCTTCTAGTACTAAGTCTAAAGCTTCCAAGTCCAAGAAAAGGTCTCCGGCTCCATCTACCTCTTCAGAGCCCCCGGAGAAGATTACAGTTTTGGACTCTGCCTTCTCGGCTCCATTGTCTTCGGGGCCACAGGAGGTATCGGTATTAACCGAAACGGCATCGACTCCCATCATCTTTGAGCCCATTCAGAGCCGATCGCTCAGTGTCAGACTTGGTTCACTGGACAAGAGATCCCAATCTCCATGTATTTCCTCTAAATCCTCCAGACTTTCTGATTTGGATGTTGACAGGGTAGTGCAGAGGCTCCTGCAATCGCCGGTGTTGGCCAAATTGTTTTCGGCTCTGACCCATTCGGCTCCGGAGCCTATTGCCATATCCATCTGTATGATTCCTCCTCCGAACACTTCCTTGCTGTCGGAGCCAGTATGCTCCGCTCCGAGTGATGTTCCTGCGCCAGCTCCGATACCCCCCTTTGGGTTTATCGGTGCCAACATGTTCATCGTGCATACAGCTGCAGTCATAACAGATGGGTTCTCCTGCCTTAAGGCGGGTCCTTGGTCAGCCGAATTCCAAAGTCTAGGTCCGGCGTCGGTTGTCGTCGCTTCTTCCCTGACGTCAGTGCGACAGGGGTATAAAGGAACCAGCTGACGCCATTTTCTTCAGTCTTTCTTGCCGCGCGGTGCCCGAAGCAGAAGCAGTTCGCAAGTGCCGGTCGGCCAGCTCCTGAAATTACGAAATTTGGAAACTGAAGTCTTCATAAAAGCTAAGTACCCCGTTGGGGAAACTTTTCTTGCCTCAGACCGGTCAGACAAAGTTAATAATTGTATTTCTTGTGGGAAGCAAATACCGCATAAGGATTTCCATTCCCTCTGTATACCTTGTTTAGGCCCAGACCACGACGTCTCGGTCTGTCGCTTTTGTGCTACATTCAACAAACGCACTATTAAGCGTCGGGCGGGGTTCGCCCCAGCATTATTTTGGGAAAGCATTTAACTATACTATGTCGTTGGATACTCCGACTCCGGTTTTGTCTAAAAAACGCAAAGACAAGGACCGACACCCGAGGTCCGTGGCCTCTACCGACACCACGCCAAAGCCGACTACACGTGGTCCGGTTCTCAGTGAGGCACCTACGCAGCCCCTGATTACCGATGACACTTCTTTGACGGTGTCTCCTGTGCCCGAGTTCGCAGGCTCCTCGGCCCACACCCCGACTACAGATACCAAAGCCACTCTTGGCGTTGAAACTCAGAATGTGGACAGGTCCACCTCCACTCAAGGTGTCTTCAGACCTTCGTCTTCTTTCTCCATCAAGGTTTCACAAAGTCTAAAGCAACCATGCACCCTAAGAGACCAGCTGCACAGGGCCCATCTCCAGGCCCCATGCCTAAGAAACAGATGCTTAAAATGGCTGAGGATTTAATTACTCTAATCAGAGGTTCTCAGCCCCCACCGGACAAAAGGCCCAGAGTGGAGGAAGATTCCCCCTCCTCTGATCAGGGCTTCATTATTTCAGAGCACTCTGATGATGATGAATATTCTTACTCCCCTTTTGAAGACTCTGATACGGAGGAGTCCATCCCTTCTGTATCCCCCCCTGGGGATTACTCATTTGGGGAAACTTTGCATACCTTAAGGGAACACTTCCACTGGGAAGGCCAGGATTATTCAGATTCCAAGAAAAGGCTCAGGGAATTTCTCTTGTTACCTCAGCATAGGCCTCTGGCTATACCTCCTGTCTTGGACATCCTAGATGATGTTTACTCGGAGGCCTGCCTTAACCCGGACTCTCTACCTCCAGCTCCAGTTAAGCCTGACAGGTACTACAGGGTTCCTGACTCACACCAATTTCTTTACAAAAGCCATGCTGCTGACCCAGAAACCATCTCACAAGGCCCCAAGGGAGTTAAGGCCTCCATTGCCAAAAATCCATTGCCTTCCGAGAGAGATTCCAGATCCTTAGAAAGGTGGGGAAAAAAGGTATATACCTCGGCTACCTTATCCATGAGGGCCTTAAACTGTCAGTTTCATATGCTAAAATACCAACAGTTTTGTTATCACAATTGAAGAGTAAAATGTCACAACCTGAACAACCAGACTTGAAGGAGTTGCAGGATTTGATGCATAGTGCAGAACAAGTGGGTAAGCATACCTTACAATGTGGTTTTGATGCTCTAGAGGCCTCATGTAGAGCTGCTGTTACAGGATCAGTCATACGTAGGCATGACTGGCTCAAGGAACAAGCCTTGCCTGATCATGTCAAAGCTAAATTACTAGACGCCCCTCTTCAAAAGGATGTACTATTTGGTGCTAATGCTGAGGAGGTATTAAGGAAAATGGAGGAAAAGGCTAAATCAATGCAAACTGTAAAAGAATTTCTACAGGTTCAACCCCTACGTTTTAGTAGAAATTGGCCTTCCAAAAACTGGTCGTTTCCTGCCACAGACAGACCCCAAAGAGGCAGATACAGGCGTCCACGGGGCAGAGGACAATCCCAAGGATCGTATAGAGGCAGACAATGGCAAGCTCCTACACAAAGAGGTGGTGAGGACAACTCGCAATCTTTCAGAAAGCAAACCCAATGACTTTCCCCTTTGCATGCCAACCAGGTTTCAAATGGCAGCCCCCTTAGGAGGAAAGCTGGCATTATTTTCAAAAAATTGGCATGTTGTCACAAAGGACAAATGGATCCTGGACATTATAAACAGAGGCTACAAATTCCATTTTCACACCCTTTCATTTTAGGTATGCCAAACCTGCCACACAGTCAGAGGGCAGAGGCACAAAAGCAAATTACAGACCTCATAAACATGAAAGCTATTCAAGAGGTACCTACGCACGAACAAGGTCAAGGTTTTTATTCCAGGCTATTTCTGGTACCAAGGAAGGGAAAAGATTGGAGACCTATTTTGGATTTATCCATCCTAAACACATTTCTACTCTTACCAAAATTCAAGATGCTCACTCTACAGCAACTTCTTCCCATGCTGGGCAAGGAGTCTTGGCTGGTAACATTTGACCTCAAGGAGGCATACCTGCATGTCCCAATCAGACAAAATTGCAGAAGGTACCTCAGATTTCTTGCAGGTTCAACCCATTATCAATTTTCTGCTTTGCCCTTTGGCTTATCTACTGTGCCCAGAGTATTCACGAAATGCCTGGCTTCAGTAATTGCCTACTGCAGACTTCAAGGGATACAAATATACCCCTATTTGGATGACTGCCTGATCCAAGCAGACAGCAAGCACATTCTTCTGAAACATCTGGCTTATGTAATAATGTTATTGAAATCTCTGGGATACACAGTCAACAAAAAGAAATCAAGGCTAATACTCTCTAGGAAGATAATTTTCCTGGGTGCCAATTTGAACACAAACACCCAGATGGCCTACCTCACGCCAGAAAAGCAGGGGCAACTAATACAATACTTCAGAACACTAGCAAATTGCACCAGGCTGACTGCAAGGAAAATCCTGCAGGCTCTGGGATTTATGGCATCTTGCATCTTACTAATCTCATGTGCAAAGCTGCATATGAGTAAACTACAATGGTACCTGAAAAACATATGGTCTCAACACAGCCACAGTTTGGAAACAATAATACCACTAATCCCATGTCTGCAAATAGAATTTCTGTGGTGGGCTCAAGCATGTCAAACAAACACAGGTCTTCCATTCAGCAAGCCTCAAGCAAATCAAGTCATCACAACAGACGTCTCGGACTATGCCTGGGGGGCGCACATGACAGATCGGTGCATTCAGGGCAAATGGTCCCAAAAAGAAAAGCACCTTTACATCAATCGAAAATAAATGCTAGCAGTAATAAATGCTATTATAGCTTTCAAGGACCTTCTACAACCAGGTCAATTATTGATAAGAACGGACAACACCACAGTTATGTGGTACATAAACAAACAGGGAGGAACACATTCTTAACCCCTATGCAGACTGGCCATGTCACTTTGGAACATGGCCATGGACTTACAAATGGAACTACAAGCACAGTACTTGCCAGGCAAGGAAAACACACTGGCAGACAACCTAAGCAGGAATATGACAGATCCACACGAATGGAAATTGCATCCAAAAGTTTTTACAGAAATAATCCAAGAATGGGGAAGCCCAGACATAGATCTCTTTGCCTCACACAAGAATCATCAATTGACAAAATTCTGCTCAAGGATCTTCCATCCAAAGGCCTGGAGAGTGGACATCCTTTCTTTCAGTTGGACATCAATGACAGTTTATGCCTTCCCTCCTCTTCCTCTGCTGCCCAAAGTTCTATTAGAGACCAAAGCAGACAGACCAAAGATGATTCTCATTGCTCTGGACTGGCCAAGGCAACACTGGTACCCACTCCTGAGGAGCCTGACGCATTCCCCACCATGGACTCTGCCTCTAATGCCTCCTCTTCTGACTCAGCACAGTTTCAAAACTAAAGGCATAAAAACAAGAGTGCACCAATGGCTGAATTACCTCAAAAGTATTCACAAACAAACACAGCTAGTTTACCGTTTATTGAAGAGAATAAAAGCAGGATCCAAACATAAAGTGAGCGCTTTCACGTCCAACAATGACGCTTCTTCAGACTTCAAAAATAACCCAAAAACTGCACTCCTTATATACAGCTTAATTGATGTACTTAAACAAATTAATTGCAAACAATTAAGGTAATTGAAATTAATCAAAGCTGAGCTAAAAGCGTATCCTACTAAAAACACGTAGTGCAACAGAAATATATAAAAACATCATTTAAAAACTGACATGTAAAATAATATTTGCATCTTCACATAAATAAAATACATATAGTACTTATAAATAGAAGTTAATGTTTTAAGGATCGTGCTGCCAAATGTGGCTTCAATGTGATTTTATCATTCAATCCATAAATATGTGCTTGCAACCTCACCACCCATCTATTTTCTATCTCTTCTAACTTGTTTTTAAAGTTACCTAATCTATGTGTTCTCCGAAGTTTTTCTAATACTTTAAACCTGAAGGAATGTCTAAGTCCACTATCAAGTATGTGTTGAGCCAGAGTGTTGTTGGTATTTTCTGTGTGTATAGCATAAATATGCTCTCTAATTCGCTCTCTCAATGTCCTGTTAGTTTTGCCTATGTAAAACTTAAAACATTCTTGACACTGAGCTAAATAGACTACGTCAGTAGTCCTACAATCAGCATATCCTTTGAACTTATAAACATGCCCAGTAATGGGATGTTTAAAAGTCTGATCATCATCTATGTATTGGCATTGGTTGCATGAACGGCAGGGAAATGTGCCTATTCTGTTGGACCTGTTGGACTCGTCTACAGTGTTGTCATAACATAAAATCCTGTTGAGAGATTTCATATTCCTATAGGATATATTAGGTTGATCACTCACTTAGCCGTCTGATATGATCATCATGCATAAGCAACTTCCAATTGTCACTAATGATACGCTTAATGTGACTATTCCTATTGGTAAAGGAAATAGTGAGCCTATTCTTGGCCGCTCTGGTTGTGATCTGCTTAGTATGTGGCGAGGAAGAAGAAAAATCGTGGTCCACCCTGTTGAAAAATGGGGTTCCTTTACCCATTCTATGTTGGTCACTCATTGATATGGCTCCCTGTACCTCTGCTGTCTTATACCCCCTGGATATGAAGTTATTAGCCAGCTTAACTGTATGTTGTCTATAAACATCATCCTGTGTGGTTAATCTAGATAATCTCAGTGCTTGATTATCAACTACATTAGAATAGACATGACGAGGATGCATGCTGGTCCGATGTAATAAATTGTTCCTCCAGCATGATTTTCTAAACAGTTCAGTGTTGATACCTGTATTTGTCTTGGTTAACTTCACATCTAGAAATTCAATTGTGTTGCTAGAATGTGTACTTTCAAACTCAAGAAAATTTGTCGTACCATTGATATAGTGGACAAATTCTTGTAATCTTTCTTCTGTTCCTCTCCACACCAAGAACACATCATCCACAAAACGACTATAAAATCTGAGATGTTCCGAGTAGTCTGGGTTCCCCAAAACATATGTGCCTTCCCAATATGCCAACACCAGGTTGGCATATGAGTTTGCACAAGGGGTCCCCATTGCTACCCCCTTCCTTTGTAGGTAATGTGCTCTATCAAATAACAGTACATTGTTCTCAAGAATAATTTCTAATAATAATGTCCATCTAATTATCAAATTATTGGTAACATTTTTATCTAATAAAAATAATCTAACATATTCAATTCCTGTCTTGTTGGGTATGGATGTAAACAGGGATCTGACATCTAGTGTGACAAAGAGATCGTTCTTATCGATAGGTTCTAATTTATTAAAACTAGCCAAACTTTCAAGGAAATGTTGAGTGTCCCTCAATATATGTTGTGTTCCATTAACAACAGGTTTGAACATTTTATCCAAGTATATTGATAATGGTTCGGTTAGCCATCCCTTGCTTGAAACAATTGGTCTCAATGGGGGATCCATTAAATTCTTGTGTACCTTTGGAAGTCCCCTAAAGGTGGGAACCAATGGATTTTCCACTATAAAATACTTGTATAACTCAAGATTAATAACATTGCTCAATAATAAATCATATACATGTCCATACACATTCTTAATTAACATATTGAGAGAACTACCATTCAATGTTTGGTACGTCTCACTGTCTGATAACATATACTCTATTTTGTCATTGTACATCTCCTTGTCCATCACCACGATGGCTCCCCCTTTATCTGCCTGTCTAATTACAATGTCCACATTGTTCTGTAAGCTTATGATAGCTTCCTTCTCATCTTTGGTAGTATTATAAAAATCGGGTTTCACGTAACTATTGTTGTATAGTTTATGTAAGTCACATTCACAGGCCCGTTCAAATGCATCCAACATGGGATTATGTGGAGGCATGAAAGTGGAGGGCTTCTTAAATTCTTTGATATTATTGCTATCATATTTATCATTGTCTCCAAATAATAATTTCAACCCAATGTTCCTTGTGAACAATTTAATGTCCATTATGATGTCCGCTACATCAATAAAACCAGAGGGGATAAAACTCAACCCCTTGTTTAAAATAGATATTTCATGCTTATTAAGCACGTACCTGGAAATGTTGAGAACTAAGTTCTCTGTGTCGGTTTCAGTGCCTTTCTCTGTTGTTGGTAAATCTCCTCGGTACTTTTTCTTTTTGTCTGCCTGTTGTTGGGTGACCAAGTCCTTTTCTCGAAGGACTTTATGGGTAGCGGGAGAGTCGGAAAGCCCTCCGGTTCCAAAAAAACCTCTTCCGTGTCTATATTTAAAAATGCATCGATAGTTGGCTGTTTTCTGCGGACATCCTTGTTGACTGTAGCTTCAATGGAACGGGACACATTGTGTAGAGGTGAACAAGACTCTCCATCTGAATGGACGATTGCCTCAACAATGACCTGTCGTTTAACGTTGGGATTGGGCTGCACTGGATAGGTGCTGGCCTTCAAATTCCTTGCTTCATGTTTAGAATGCCCTGATTTCAAAGCGTCGGCTGACGTCACGATGGGCGTGTTGATCTGCGTTACTGCTGCACCATTCGGATGGTTACGAAAAGTTGTAGTGTTGCTGGATTCAATGTTAGGATGTTTAAAACTCCTGTCCCTCGGCCAGGAAAACACCTGGCCTTTTTGAAAGTCCAAAAAATCCCTCTCCAACTTTCTTTTTTTATCCTGTAGGGATTTCCTTTCAAATGAAGACAACATCGGCTTCAAATCATCATGTAAAATCTCCAATTCTTTAGCATTCAGTATTCTAATGAGTTCTGCCTCCAAGCTTTTGATCTCAAGCTTAAGCGCTTTCTCCAACTGCTCATACTGCTCCATTAATATTTTTATGTAAGCAAAACTTGTTTCAAGATTGAGCTTTTGCCATTTAGCCAAAAGCTCAGGATAGGCTGTGCCGAAGGTGGGCATTTTAAGTACTCTTAAGCCCCTAGGAATGAGCTTGAAACTCAGGCAAGCCTCCATGTGTAACTTTTGCCATTGAATGCTTTTTAGCTTTTGTAATTTTGTTTCAAGCCGCCTCGTGGTTAAAATAATGTCCATGTCATGTTGCATTCTGTTGCGTTCATCATCATTGTTACACAGCTCTTTCGTTGACAGTTTCAATAAAGGATTATTGTTCATCTCTGTAAAATCCCTTAAATTAAATGCTCCATTAGACTCAGAAGTTTGTATCTCAATCAGTGGTGTAGGTTCAACAGCCATGTCCCAGGCAATGAATCACAAAAGCAAAATCAGGAACAAAATGAAAGTTGCCGGGTAAAGCACTCCGTAATATTCACAGTCAATCCAAAGGCATAAAAACAAGAGTGCACCAATGGCTGAATTACCTCAAAAGTATTCACGAACAACCACAGCTAGTTTACTGTTTATTGAAGAGAATAAAAGCAGGATCCAAACATAAAGTGAGCGCTCATTTTGTTCCTGATTTTGCTTTTGTGATTCATTGCCTGGGACATGGCTGTTGAACCTACACCACTGATTGAGATACAAACTTCTGAGTCTAATGGAGCATTTAATTTAAGGGATTTTACAGAGATGAACAATAATCCTTTATTGAAACTGTCAACGAAAGAGCTGTGTAACAATGATGATGAACGCAACAGAATGCAACATGACATGGACATTATTTTAATCACGAGGCGGCTTGAAACGAAATTACAAAAGCTAAAAAGCATTCAATGGCAAAAGTTACACATGGAGGCTTGCCTGAGTTTCAAGCTCGTTCCTAGGGGCTTAAGAGTACTTAAAATGCCCACCTTCGGCACAGCCTATCCTGAGCTTTTGGCTAAATGGCAAAAGCTCAATCTTGAAACATGTTTTGCTTACATAAAAATATTAATAGAGCAGTATGAGCAGTTGGAGAAAGCGCTTAAGCTTGAGATCAAAAGCTTGGAGGCAGAACTCATTAGAATACTGAATGCTAAAGAATTGGAGATTTTACATGATGATTTGAAGCTGATGTTGTCTTCATTTGAAAGTAAATCCCTACAGGATAAAAAAAGAAAGTTGGAGAGGGATTTTTTGGACTTTCAAAAAGGCCAGGTGTTTTCCTGGCCGAGGGACAGGAGTTTTAAACATCCTAACATTGAATCCAGCAACACTACGACTTTTCGTAACCATCCGAATGGTGCAGCAGTAACGCAGATCAACACGCCCATCGTGACGTCAGCCGACGCTTTGAAATCAGGGCATTCTAAACATGAAGCAAGGAATTTGAAGGCCAGCACCTATCCAGTGCAGCCCAATCCCAATGTTAAACGACAGGTCATTGTTGAGGCAATCGTCCATTCAGATGGAGAGTCTTGTTCACCTCTACACAGTGTGTCCCGTTCCATTGAAGCTACAGTCAACAAGGATGTCCGCAGAAAACAGCCAACTATCGATGCATTTTTAAATATAGACATGGAAGAGGTTTTTTTGGAACCGGAGGGCTTTCCGACTCTCCCGCTACCCATAAAGTCCTTCGAGAAAAGTACTTGGTCACCCAACAACAGGCAGACAAAAAGAAAAAGTACCGAGGAGATTTACCAACAACAGAGAAAGACACTGAAACCGACACAGAGAACTTAGTTCTCAACATTTCCAGGTACGTGCTTAATAAGCATGAAATATCTATTTTAAACAAGGGGTTGAGTTTTATCCCCTCTGGTTTTATTGATGTAGCGGACATCATAATGGACATTAAATTGTTCACAAGGAACATTGGGTTGAAATTATTATTTGGAGACAATGATAAATATGATAGCAATAATATCAAAGAATTTAAGAAGCCCTCCACTTTCATGCCTCCACATAATCCCATGTTGGATGCATTTGAACGGGCCTGTGAATGTGACTTACATAAACTATACAACAATAGTTATGTGAAACCCGATTTTTATAATACTACCAAAGATGAGAAGGAAGCTATCATAAGCTTACAGAACAATGTGGACATTGTAATTAGACAGGCAGATAAAGGGGGAGCCATCGTGGTGATGGACAAGGAGATGTACAATGACAAAATAGAGTATATGTTATCAGACAGTGAGACATACCAAACATTGAATGGTAGTTCTCTCAATATGTTAATTAAGAATGTGTATGGACATGTATATGATTTATTATTGAGCAATGTTATTAATCTTGAGTTATACAAGTATTTTATCGTGGAAAATCCATTGGTTCCCACCTTTAGGGGACTTCCAAAGGTACACAAGAATTTAATTGATCCCCCATTGAGACCAATTGTTTCAAGCAAGGGATGGCTAACCGAACCATTATCAATATACTTGGATAAAATGTTCAAACCTGTTGTTAATGGAACACAACATATATTGAGGGACACACAACATTTCCTTGAAAGTTTGGCTAGTTTTAATAAATTAGAACCTATCGATAAGAACGATCTCTTTGTCACACTAGATGTCAGATCCCTGTTTACCTCCATACCCAACAAGACAGGAATTGAATATGTTAGATTATTTTTATTAGATAAAAATGTTACCAATAATTTGATAATTAGATGGACATTATTATTAGAAATTATTCTTGAGAACAATGTACTGTTATTTGATAGAGCATATTACCTACAAAGGAAGGGGGTAGCAATGGGGACCCCTTGTGCCAACTCATATGCCAACCTGGTGTTGGCATATTGGGAAGGCACATATGTTTTGGGGAACCCAGACTACTCGGAACATCTCAGATTTTATAGTCATTTTGTGGATGATGTGTTCTTGGTGTGGAGAGGAACAGAAGAAAGATTACAAGAATTTGTCCACTATATCAATGGTACGACAAATTTTCTTGAGTTTGAAAGTACACATTCTAGCAACACAATTGAATTTCTAGATGTGAAGTTAACCAAGACAAATACAGGTATCAACACTGAACTGTTTAGAAAATCATGCTGGAGGAACAATTTATTACATCGGACCAGCATGCATCCTCGTCATGTCTATTCTAATGTAGTTGATAATCAAGCACTGAGATTATCTAGATTAACCACACAGGATGATGTTTATAGACAACATACAGTTAAGCTGGCTAATAACTTCATATCCAGAGGGTATAAGACAGCAGAGGTACAGGGAGCCATATCAATGAGTGACCAACATAGAATGGGTAAAGGAACCCCATTTTTCAACAGGGTGGACCATGATTTTTCTTCTTCCTCACCACATACTAAGCAGATCACAACCAGAGCGGCCAAGAATAGGCTCACTATTTCCTTTACCAATAGGAATAGTCACATTAAGCATATCATTAGCGACAATTGGAAGTTGCTTATGCATGATGATCATATCAGACGGCTAGTGAGTGATCAACCTAATATATCCTATAGGAATATGAAATCTCTCAACAGGATTTTATGTTATGACAACACTGTAGACGAGTCCAACAGGTCCAATAGAATAGGCACATTTCCCTGCCGTTCATGCAACCAATGCCAATACATAGATGATGATCAGACTTTTAAACATCCCATTACTGGGCATGTTTATAAGTTCAAAGGATATGCTGATTGTAGGACTACTGACGTAGTCTATTTAGCTCAGTGTCAAGAATGTTTTAAGTTTTACGTAGGCAAAACTAACAGGACATTGAGAGAGCGAATTAGAGAGCATATTTATGCTATACACAAAGAAAATACCAACAACGCTCTGGCTCAACACATACTTGATAGTGGACTTAGACATTCCTTCAGGTTTAAAGTATTAGAAAAACTTCGGAGAACACATAGATTAGGTAACTTTAAAAACAAGTTAGAAGAGATAGAAAATAGATGGGTGGTGAGGTTGCAAGCACATATTTATGGATTGAATGATAAAATCACATTGAAGCCACATTTGGCAGCACGATCCTTAAAACATTAACTTCTGTTTATAAGTACTATATGTATTTTATTTATGTGAAGATGCAAATATTATTTTACATGTCAGTTTTTAAATGATGTTTTTATATATTTCTGTTGCACTACGTGTTTTTAGTAGGATACGCTTTTAGCTCAGCTTTGATTAATTTCAATTACCTTAATTGTTTGCAATTAATTTGTTTAAGTACATCAATTAAGCTGTATATAAGGAGTGCAGTTTTTGGGTTATTTTTGAAGTCTGAAGAAGCGTCATTGTTGGACGTGAAAGCGCTCACTTTGTTTGGATCCTGCTTTTATTCTCTTCAATAAACGGTAAACTAGCTGTGGTTGTTCGTGAATACTTTTGAGGTAATTCAGCCATTGGTGCACTCTTGTTTTTATGCCTTTGGATTGACTGTGAATATTACGGAGTGCTTTACCCGGCAACTTTCATTTTGTTCCACAGTTTCAAAACTCTTCACAGCCAGCTAAAAACACTCAATCTAGCTGCATGGAAGATTCCTTAACATCTCAACAGGCCCTACTCTCCAAGGAGGTGCAGGATGTCATTTTGGAGGCCAGAAGGCCATCAACTAGAAAAGCTTACTCCGCAAAATGGAAACGTTTTTGTGTCTGGAATGAGAAAAAGGGCCAGGATCCTGGAAAAGTGAATTTACCTCAAATACTACAATATTTGGCTGAACTGCTAAGCAGTGGACTTTCTTTCTCCTCCATCAAAATGCATGCCTCAGCCATTTCTGCAGAATACAACACTGATCCACCTTTATTCTCTCGCCCTCTCTTAAGACAGTTCCTCAGAGGGGCTAATAATTTAAGGCCTCCAAGGAAACAACCCATACCTGCTTGGGATCTTAATTTCATTCTGGAAAAATTGACCTTGCCTCCCTTTGAGCCAGCTGCCTCATCAGATTTGCAATATTTGTCCTGGAAAATAGCTTTCCTTCTGGCTATCACCTCAGCTCGTAGAGTTTCAGAACTACAGGCTCTCATGGCTGTCCAGCCTTTTATCATCTTCCATCAGGACAGAGTTTCCTTATGAACCAACCCGTCCTTTATGCCTAAAGTGGTATTCAGGGTAGCTTTAAATCAGACCATACATTTACCTATTTTTTATCCTAATCCTCAAAACAAAGGGGAGAGATTACTACATTCCTTGGACATCCACAGACAGCTGTATTATTATTTGGACAGAACAAAGCCTTTCAGAAAATCAGAACAGCTCTTTGTGGCCTATGCGGTAGGAGCTCAAGGGAAGCCAATTTCCAAACAGACAATCTCAAAATGGATAGCCCACTGCATACACTTTTGCTATTCCTTTCATGGCAAAACTGTTCCTACAGGCATTAGAACTCATTCCACCAGGGCCACAGCCACCTCTGCAGCCTTCCTCAGAGGAGTTCCTACCAAGGATATTTTGGAAGCAGCCACTTGGAGTTCTGTGCATACCTTCTCCAAGCACTACAACCTACCATTATACTCCAAATCTAGAGCAGGCTTTGCCACTGCAGTCTTGCAGGGCATTTTCGCTCCTCCTAGTTCCAACTAGTGCTTACCACCCCTTTCTTAGCTTTGGGATTCTACCCATCTGTTATGACTGCAGCTGTATGCACGATGAACATAGTACAGTTTTGTACCTACCATAAATGTAGATGTTCGAGTGCTAATACAGCTGCAGTCCAGGTTTCCCTCCCTCCTTCCCCTCTTGGGACAAGCCTATAGGCTAACACATCCTCATACAACCTGATCGGGGTTTTCATTTATGATGTATTTGCTTGCAACTACTGTATTTTGATTATATAGCACTGCATTATCACACAAATTTATTATTGCCTTCCTTCTGGGGGCACCTGACATCTGGGGCAAGAAAAACTGAAGAAAATGTCATCGGCTGGTTCCTTTATACCCCTATCGCACTGACGTCAGGGAAGAAGCGACGACAACCGACGCTGGACCTAGACTTTGGAATTCGGCCGACCAAGGACCCGCCTGACGGCAGGAGAACCCATCTGTTATGACTGCAGCTGTATTAGCACTCGAACATCTACATTTATGGTAGGTACAAAACTGTACTTTCTGCTCTGACCATGTCGGCTCCGTCCACAGGGTTCGAGACTCGGGTTTCTTCGGTCGGGCCCGAGGGGGATACATCGGGACAGCTGTCGGTTCCGAGTCTCCCTCTTGGTGCATTGGCTTGGGGGATCCTGGTCCCGGTCGTGGCCTCAGTTCTCGGAGCCGGGAGGACCTGCATTCGAGGCCATGCGGAGCGTGCTGGCAAGATCGTCAGCTACATCACCAGGGTTGGTCATTCCATCCGCCACCACCCCGGTGAGAGCCTTTGACACTCCCCTGTCTTTGGACAGCAGAGCGCCAGGCCCTAAGGACACCCCCACGAGTGGTCCCCAACCTTCTGAGGGTCTCCCAGAATCTTTGCCTGAGGTGCCCCCCAGAAAAAGTTGTGCAAGAGGAAGCACATAGACCCCCAGGATGAGTGTCTCACCTCCGATACTGACCTCGAGGAATCGGAAGGGTCCCCCAAGTCTTCCTCTGATGATGTTTCCTTCTCTGATATCCTGGTGATACTGAAACAAAGTGGAGGCTGGCCTTCCAAAACTCCTTCCGAGGAGAAGTCAGTATTCCTTAAGGCCTTTGGCACTCAACCTTCCACCTCTTGGGTGTCTCCACCCTTCGACAAACTACTTGACCTCATTTGTCGGAGGGTGTGGGAAAATCCTGATTCTGTAGAGCCCGTACCCAGGTGCCCCAACAAGTTCCAGTCCGCACCTCAGGGAAAAGAGTTTCTATCAAAAGGAGTCCCGGTAGATGCCATGGTGGTGGCGGCAGCCACCCAGAAGGAAGTTGCAGAATCTTCCTCGTCGGTCCATCCTCCTAACAAGGAGTCTAGGACCATGGACCGGTACGGGAAGTGTACCATTTCTTCAGCAACCTTCACCTTACGGTCGATTATTTATCTCACTTCACTCGGCTCCAGAGAGACCTCCTCAAAGAACTGGGAGATACTCTTTTGGGTAACGTACCTGAGGTGGTAGCTCAGACTGTTAACACACAGGTGTCTACCCTTAACTCCATCATTAACTCATCCATGTGGCTCATTTCATATGTGGCCAAAGGAGCGAGTAGAGCGGCGAGCTCAGGGGTTGCACTCAGAAGGCAGGCCTGGCTACGCCTGTGTCACTTCGCGGAGGCCTTCAAGTATTCCTTCACTGACACCCCATTTGACGGTTCCTCCTTGTTTGGGACCAAAGTGAAAGACGCTCACCAGGTGCGAGCAAGAGGGAAAGACCCTGTCTGCCGTCAGGGTCCGTTTTTCTCTTCCTTCTAGGCCTTATCCCACGGCCCAGCAGGGGGGAAGATGTGGTTCAAGAAATCACAGAGGTTTTTTCCTGCCGCACAAGGTGAACCCCCCCTCCAGAGGCAGGGGAGGGGGGGTTACTCAGGGAGACGTCGCCCCAGAGGCAGAGGGGGCCCCTCGCAATTCGGGAGGCCGTGACTCTTTTTGCGGCTCTCCATATTCATTCCTGAGGGTGTGCTGGACTGCACTTATCCGGAGCCAGTCGGGGGTCAAATTTCCTTATACCCATAAGTTTGGGAGAGCATTACCCAGGACCAATGGGTACTAAGGATAGTTTCCGGAGGTTACCTCATTCCATTCGCTTCAATACCCCCGCCAATAAGAAAGATCCCAGACGTTCCACCCAGTCAAAGGGATCAAGCAGCCTCAGAGGTGTCTCAGCTGCTGGAAAAAGGAGCCATCCAACCAGTTCCCTCAGACCAAATCGGATTAGGGACTTACTCAAGATTCTTTTTGGTGCCGAAAAGAACAGGGGACCTGAGACCCATACTAGATCTCAGTCAACTCAACAATTAAATACACAAGTCCAAGTTCCGGATGGTCACTCTACAGTCAATCCTCCCATTGTTGGGAGAGAAAATTTGGATGTGCTTCATCGATCTCAAGGATGCTTATTACCATATCAAAATGGACAAAGCATCCAGGAGTCATCTTCACTTCCGGCTGGGAGCCAGTCACTTCCTGTTTCAAGCCCTGCCCTTTGGTCTCACCACAGCCCCCAGGGTGTTCACCAAATGTATGGTAGTGGTGACGGTTCACTTGAGACGTCAAGGATTCCAGGTGTTTCTGTACCTGGACGACTGGCTCCTTACCGCCCCCACCAGGCATCAACTAGTTCAAACCAAGGATGCTACCATCAGTCTATGTCATCAATTGGGCATAACGATAAACTGGGAAAAATCTGCCTTATTGCCCTCACAGTGTGTCACCTTTATAGGAGCAGAGCTGGACACCATCCAAATGTGAGCATTCCTGCCACAAGAAAGTATCATGGTGTTGCAACGACAAATTCATATACTGATGCCACTCAGACAAGTACAGGCAAGTGTGGTTCTACAACTCCTAGGGACCATGGCGGCGACTATCATGCTAGTATCTCTAGGGAGATTACACATGAGACTTCTTCAGTGGCTCCTCTTTGTCCAGTGGTCTCTACAAAGGCTTCCACTATGTCATCCCATCTTAATCACAGACAGGTGCAAACAGGATCTCCGTTGGTGGTTACGCGCCAACAATTTGAACGGGGGATAGCCCTTCATTCCTCCTGTCCCTGTTGCCACGGTGACCACAGATGCCTCCCAGATGGGGTGGGGGGGCATTATCTCGGCAGAACAGTCCAAGGCACGTGGTAAGAACACGAGATACATTCGCATATCAATGTCCTAGAGATGAGAGCAGTGCTTCTTGCGTTGCAGGCACTTCAGGAAGTTCTTCCTCTAGGGACTATTGTGATACACTCAGACAACATGTCAGTAGTGTGGTATCTTAACAAGCAAGGGGGTACACGATCTTACCCCCTATGCAGAGAGGCCATGAGAGTGTGGAATTGGGCAATAGATTCCAACGGTTTCTGGTGGTGACGCACATTCCGGGAAAATCCAACGTAATAGCAGACAGGCCAAGCAGAGCAATACTTATGCCTTACAAGTGGTCCCTGAATCGCTTGGTTGCAGAGCAAATCTTCAGCAGGTGGGGTCAACCTTGCTGCGACCTGTTTGCCAACCCTCTCAATGTGAAATGCAGCAACTACTTCACGCTGATCCCCCCACAGGGGGAAGTCACCCAGGGACGCTCTGGTTCACGATTGGCCCTCCGGTCTACTCTGCTTTCCCTCCATTTCCCCTTCTCTCAAGGGTGATTCAGAAAGCTCAATCCTTAGGAAGCAGAATGATTCTGATTGCCTCACATTGGCCTCGGCAAGTATGGTTTCCCTTTCTTCAACCATACATTGTGGACACTCCTTGCATTCTGGACCCTCTACCAGACTTACTGACACACATGTCGGGACAGTTCCACCCCTCTCTGAGGACTCTCCGGTTGACTGCCTGGCTACTCCACTTCCATCGCTAGTCAGACGTCATAATTTTCCACCGGAGGTGGTCCATATTCTATCGTCTTCCCATAAGCCATCTACTAGGAAGATTTATTCTAGCAAATGGAAAAGGTTTTCCATCTGGGCTCATTCTAGAGGTATTGACCCTTATATAGCCCCGATAGATTCAGTTCTGGAATTCTTGTCAATGCTGTTCTATCAGGGATCCGCATCAGCCACCATCAAAGTTCAACCGGCAGCAATATCTAATTTTCATGTAGCAAATGAACCTAGTCTTATGGCCCACAGACTATGCAAAGCATTCCTTAAAGGTACCCTGTTACTTCGTCCCCCAGTGTCCGAACCAGTCATGCCCTGGGACCTCAATTTTGTTCTCCAAGCACTCACACTGCCACCTTTTGAACCTGCAGCTACCTGTGAGTTAAAATTCTTAGCATGGAAAACAGCTTTTTTTGGTAGCCATCACTTCAGCTCGGAGGGTCTCAGAAATTTAAGCCCTCTCCATCAAGCCCCAGTATTTAATCTTTCAGAAAGACAGGATCTCTCTTAGGCCTAACCCATCCTTTCTTCATAAAGTGGCTTCTGTGTCCAACATTAATCAGTCCATTGAACTGCCAGTGTTTTTTTCCCCACTTCTCTAATAAGGCAGAATTTAGATTTCACCAATTGGATGTGCATAGACAGTTACACTTCTATCTACACCGGACGAAAGATATTCGTAAGTTTGACCAACTCTTTCTATCCTTTTCAGAAAACCAATTGGGATCTCCAATATCCAAGGTTACTCTTTCTAGATGGATAGCCAGTTGCATCTCCTTTATCTATCAGGCAGGAGATAAGTTTGCCATTTCCAGTCAAGGCACAGTCCATGCGGGCTGTTTCCACTTCCACAGCTTTTCAAGCTAGATTGTCAATGGATGATGTATGTGTTGCAGCTACTTGGGCTTCTCCCCACACCTTTGTTTCTCATTACAAATTGGACGTGGTTTCCAGAAGCAGATCTTCCTTTGGTTCCACAGTTCTCAGGAGTATTTTCCTATGAGCCACCCAGGATGTAGGTGCTAGGGATGCTGTCCCACAGGTAAGAATGTAGGCGAGATAGGACTACATAACATCAAGAAGTTATGTACTCACCATAACGTTCGATGTATGTAGTCCATCTCGCCTCGCATTCTTACTTACCCTTCCACCTTTCCCCCTGCCTGGAGGATTTGGAGCATAGGTTGCCACCTGTTGAGTCCTTTCTTTAGTGACTGATTTATATGCATGTGCGGTGTGTATGAAGTGTATACATTGTTTTGCAGTAAACTAGATCTGGGGATAGGGAGCAGTGCATCCTGGGATACCCTCTTAGCCCAGCCAATGAGAGATTTTGAGCTAGTAAAAATCAGCCGAGTTGGAGCCGATATTCGGCTCCAAACCCATGGGTGAGAATGTGAGGCAAGATGGACTACATACATCGAACGTTATGGTGAGTACATAACTTCTTGTTATTTTCCATGCTGACAGGGTTTCCCTCAGGACTAACCCAGGTTCTACCTTGACAGGACTAAGTCTTTCAGAAAATCTGACCAGCTGCTAGTAAGCTTTGCTTACAGGGGCAGAGGGCAAGGCCATTTCAAAGCAAACCATTTCCAGATGGATAGCACACTGCATCCATTTCTGCTACAAACACCATGGAAAGCCTACCCCACAGGGGATCAGAACTCATTCCACTAGGGCTACCTCAGCCTCTAAAGCATTTCTCAGGGGAGTCCCTACAAGGGACATCCTGGAAGCTGCAACCTGGAGTTCTGTACACACCTTCACCAAGCATTACCACTTACCTTTCTTTTCTAAATCCAGAGGTGGATTTGCCACAGCAGTCTTACAGGGCCGGCTAGCCAGCCCTATTATTACTTAACTGCCTTCACCCTTCCTCAGCTTTGGGAATCAACTCGTGTGATGACTGCAACAGTGAAACATGAAGAACATAGTACAGTTGTGTACACTTACCATAAATGTTCAAGTGTATTCACAGTTGCAGTCCTGGTTACCCTCCCTCCAGCCCCCTGACTTATTTTGGCTATACCTTAACTCTCCTTAAGTATGCTTAAAAGCTTTTTGGTGTATTTGCTTTTTTGTTGGTGGTGTAACCTTTATATATATATATATATATATATATATATATATATATATAATTGCTTCCCATTAGGGGGGCACCTGACATCTGGGGCAAGAAAAACTGATGTAATGGCGTCGGCTGCATGTTTTATACCTGTGACTATCTGACGTCATGGAAGATGAGACAGCAACCGACGCAGGACCCAAGAATTTGATAATCAGGTCGACTGAGGGCTACTGTAAGCAGATAACCCAAATGTGATGACTGCAACAGTGAATACACTTGAACATCTACATTTCCACACCATGTAATTGCTTCCTATTTTGGGGGCTCCTGACATCTGGGGCAAGAAAAACTGATGTAATGGCATCTGCTGCATGTTTTATACCCCTGATGACCTGACGTCATGGAAGAGGCAACAGCATCCAATGCAGAAATCCAAAGACTCTGGTATTCAGGTCGACTGAGGGCTACCTGCAGGCAGATAACCCCAAGTGTAATGACTGCAACAGTGAATGCACTCGAACATCTACATTTATGGTAAGTGTACACAACTGTACTTTCTATGGAACTGGATTCAGCTCCACATAATATGGACAAATGGATGGATAACCACAATTTCATCCTTGGTTTAGCACCCCTATACATTATGCGTATTGTCCCAATATATCCTAGTTTGGCCTTTCTCTGGGTTATTCATATTCAAGGGCTAAAACTACCATGAGAATGTAAGGCAAAGCTTCTTAAATCCTCACATAACAATAGCCAAGTAATACTTATGAAGTTCTCTTCAAAATTATTCTTTTTTTAACAAAAAAGTGTCCTCTCTCCCTTAGGAGGCCCTCTTAGTTTTTTTTTCCCTTATCTGTATACACATCATCCATTGGGTGCTTATTGCTATGGAAATGCTTCAGGTTTCAAAAAAATGCCTGAAATGCGAGCATAAGATATTGTCCCAGGATCCACATATTCTTCCCCCCTGACCATCTGCAGGTCTGGGTTTTTGCATCCCATCCACAACTGCTATTCTCCTCTCTCTGGAACCAAGGAACCCTATATCCCACCTTTCCCTACACGTGGAAAAATAACAGAATAAAGATCCTAGAGCTCTGCTTGTCTTACTCTTTTTTTTGTATTTTCTTTTTGCAACTAACCCCAAAAACCCAAAGTCAGCACTGCCAGTAGCCAGCAACTAACCCCCTCCTCTCCTCTCCTCCAACTTATCTTATATTTAGCAATGATATCCCTAGCTACTTGCCTCTCCATTTTAAAACCAATAACTGTAAGCAGCAATTATTGTGTGAGTCATTGCAGTATTGGGTACTGGCTACTACTTCTAGGTTTTTCTTCCTAGGCCTCTCTCCTACCTAGCCTCTATCTTCTATCTTGCTCTTACTAGCCCTTTCTCTCTTTCTTCTTCTTCTTGCTTGCTCTGCTCTGACTAGCTTCTACTCTTATCCACCTTCTCTCTTACATATCTATTTATATCCCCTTTCTTTTCTTACTTCCTTCTTCTCTTATTCACACCTTCTTTTTTAGCTCTTTCTCTCCTTTTTGCCTCCCCCTCCCGGTCCCCCCCCACCCACTCCACCACCCCCCACCCCAGAACTCCTGACCAACTCCCCTTGATTTAAATATACATTCCCTCCGTACACTCTCCTCACCTATCTCCTAATTTCACTCCCTAATACTCCCCCACACTTTCTTACTCACCTCTTACCCAATTTTCCTTCCTCTCAAACACTTTAAACATTACTCACCCTCTCTTTTCTCTCCTACAATACTACACTTCTCTACAAACTCCACTACTTCAATGTAACTCCTTCCTACCGCATCACCACTCACTATTATCATCCACTTTTTATCTTTTTCCATCTTAACTTCACCAATTTAACTTTTTTTGCTTCTATTATTTTCATCTTTTTCTAATACTCTCAGACTATTTCTCAAATACTCCACCTTAGTAATCTCTCCTTTAAAATTCACCCTCTCAAAACTTTTATCTTTCACCCAAATATTCCCACTAGTACTCTGCAAGTTCTCCACTACTATCACAAAAAAAACACTGCCCTATACCAAAAAAACCATAATATATCCTATATAAACTTCACTACACAAGATAATCCACTCTAAACCACCTACTTCCTTTTATCTTACTATTTAAGAACAATTGGCAACCCCTAAAACTAATCCTCTTGCTCTGACAACAATTAAACCTTTTGAACATTTACCATCTTAACCCTTTATCTTAAAACTCTAATTCTTAAACCAAGGAACATGCCCAATTAGTTGATGGTCTTATGATAAATAGTCCTGTCCAAAGAAAAGGTTCAAAACCCTGCATTCTTGATATTGAAATTACTGTCCTGGTTATTATATACAAATTAAACTTGTAAGAACATTATGAAAGATTATAAATTGGCTATTCTTCATAAAGCGGAAACTAAGCTCTGTACTCTAGCTATATCTCTTAAAGCGAAATAAAACTAGAACTTCTTAGCTCTATATACATTACAATCATAAAACTACCTCACTAACCTCTAATCCTGTTGACACCTGGAATAACACTCTTTCAATGGCGCTTCATACTTCCTCATAACCTGCTATATCACTACCTTGAAACTATTGTCTGGGCTGCATAGACCTAATAAACTATAATATATCCTACTCTCACTCAACCCAGCCTCTAATAGCTGCCCCTTTATACCAACCAGGCTAACACACAGCAAACAAAGTGACCACAAACTTCATTCACATAGCCCCACCTAGCCCCAACCAAACACCCAATACTTTTACTACCTGTAACCTTAAAAACATTTAACCTTGATCAGGTTACCAAAAAGGCTTCAACCCTCTTACCAACCTTAGTGACCACTTCTTTCAAAAACATTTAACCCTTCAACTTAAAACAAAACATTTCAATCTTAACATACCCTCTAAACATCCAAAATCAACAAAAAGCTGGAACGCTTGAACTCAATTCTAGAAATACTTAGCATAAAACAATTCTCACTAAAACTAGCCAACAAGCTGGCTTCTAAAAAATATCTATATTTAAACAAAGAAATAAATCCAAAAACAAGTGGCGTTCCAATCAAAACCAAAAAAACCAAATTCCTTTTAGAAAAAAAATAAAACCCCAGGCCAAATAAAAACACCAAAACAAAAACTATTACTCAAAAGAAATATACCACCAAATACTAAAAATCTAATCAATCAAAAAGATCTCTGATACAACAGCAAATAAAAGCACCAAACCTGAAAGTTCTCCCAAACTCAGGCAATACTATAAAATTCAGCTTCTCAACTACCAAAAACTATACAAACTCTTAACAACCCACTATCAACTAACTCTTCTCCACCTACCTCATAACATCAAATAAATACCAGCCCTACCACCTACAGCCAAGCACTACTTTCTTATACAACTCTAAATCCAAAACAAGCCTACATTCCTCTCTCTGTTCCAACCTTTGCTGAATTTAAATACCTAAACTCCAATTCCCTACAACTTGTTTAACTTCTACTCATATAACAGATCTTCACCTCCAAATATTTTCCCAACCAATCACAGATATCACATATGCTTGAATTTGGCAACTAGCCTTCTCAAGAATGTCTTCCCCCTGACACCTGCAGCTAAAATCAAAGAAAAAAGATATATACTTCTAGCGCTTCTCTACTCCAGCAAAATACCCTTCTTATAGACACTCACAGTCAAACTTACAACACCTCCAACTATACAGCCTTTCTGGCAACAGCTTACTTTTAATACAACACATAACCACAACTTAAATCGGCACACTAGGATAATCACACATACATCTCTAATCACACACTATCTCAGCAATAATTAAAATATCAGTACTCTGACATCTCCTTCTCCTTCAGACCTTCCTATCTCTTTGCAAACCATAATACACATCTCTCTAAATTCTTTCCTATCTCCTTCCTTTCTTAATAGGTCAACCTCAACACTTTATCTGCTCTTTATTAATTATTTTCTATCTCTATTAATACTCTCTTCCTGGTACTGGAGTGCAAAATATTCAATGTGTACACTGCCTGGGCCCTAATCACTTAAACACTTGTGATATTTGTTCCTGCTTTGGCCAATGGGCCTTGTTGGATAAGGAAGATAAGTTGATCTAAAGAGGCTTCCCCCCCAGATCAGTGGGAGGATCAGACAATTATTCATCGGATATTTCCCTTCTGTTTCCCAAAGGTGCTGAGAGATGTGTTCCGCAAATTTCAGATAAAGAAAAAGACAAGTCTAAAGTATATAAAGATAATATCTCTAAGACTAAAGAAAAAAGGAAAAGGCTTGTCTGATTCTCCTCCTCAGGATTCTCTGATTCGCAAAATTTCCATATCTCTGGGTGTTCCCTTACCATAGCTCTGATCTCTTTTGGGTTAATCCTGACCCCCCCCCCCCTTATCATCCTCAAGTGAACTGGAAGCTACAATTATTCCAAATCTCTTCTAAAAAAAGAGATTATCTTCCAAGTGGCCCGATCTTCGTTGAGAGGGAACTCTTGAGGTTTTTGACCTCTCGACCATCCTCAGTTGTATCAGTCCAATCCATTAGATCCACCAGAAGATTCATCGACACAGACTGAGATATGATTATGAAAGCCTTTGTTAAAGCCCAGATTGACATGGGAGTCATTCCATTCCCTTGACTTTGAAGGCAGGGAGAGCTGATCCACCCACTCCTCTTATAGTTGCTTTTGGATCTCTGTCCTTGGGACCGCATGCTTCAGAGAGCCTCAATCTATCCCTTACTCAAGGAGTAAAAGACACTTCCAGCTCATCTATGCCTTCACCACCTGAAGAGCACAGGAAGTGCAAGTGTAAGAGGTGGTACTTAGACTCCTCACAGGATTCTCTCACTGAGAACACTGACTTTGGTGAAGGGGAAGGGTCCCACAGATATCCCACTGTGGACACCACTTTTGTTAAGTTCATGAAACTATTAAAAAGAAAGGAAGAGAGCTGGTCAACTCATACTTCTCCTGATGAAGTGATCTTTGAGGCTTTTGGAGTGGCCTAGCTACATCCTGGGTGGTTCCTCCTGCTTATAGGCCCATCTACATCCTGGGTGGTTCCCCCTGCTTATAGGCCCATCAATGTTGTTTCAAAGAGGGCTTGGCAGGATACACATGTGGTGGTGACAATATTTTGTATGACAAGCAAGGTGATAGTCCCTCACAAGGATCATCCACACTGGAGTAAAAGGCCTCTTTTGGACTCTGTTGTTATTGCAGCAGCCACAAAGAAGGAGCTGTCTGAGGAAAGCTTCACAGTCCATGTGCCAAACAGAGTCCAGGAAAGTAGATAATTTTAGGAAGTGTGTCTATGCCTCTGGAAATTTATCCCCTAGGAAAATTAAATTTTATCTCATATTACCTGACTCTAGAAGGAATTAATTACTGAGTGCTTATACACCATGAGTAAAACTCAGACAACAGATACAGGGACATCCATGGAATCTCGGCTACCATGTTGTCTGTTACTAATGTTACTGTGAGACTGATTTCTAACACAGCAGATTGTGCATCAAAAGAAGTAGGTACTGTCATTGCAATACTTTGCCATGCCTGGTTGCAGTAATGTGACTTTTCAGACAACTTCAAGGCATCTTTCCTTAATGTTCCTTATGACTCATTTCTGCTCATCCCAAAGTTAACTCAGTCACTTCAGTGTAGCTCAAGAAGTTTACACTATAACTTCCAATGGGTAGAACCTAAGCCTTTTGACAGAATCAAATTATGCCCTCACATTTCAAACAAATGTTCATAATCTCTGGAACCACAGAGTTTATGAAAGAAGTATAAATTGCAAGCTCTTCAGCACAAACTATTTTTATAGTTGTAGTATTCTTTAGATTCTAGGTCTTAAACCAAATGTTTAAGTCACAGTAAACACAGTAAGTATTACATTTATAATGTTTTGTAAACAACTTACAATATCTCAGCAACCAATCAAGTTACACACATACTGTCAACAACATTTTATTAATCTAGCTGAGAGCTTTCATATGAAGCTAAAAATTTCTGTCTGTTATTTGGTTGTTGAGATACTGCGGTGGTGGTGCTGCGGTAGCATTGTCGCCTCACAGTTAGACATTGCACGTTCGATTCTCAGAGCGTCTTCTGTGTGTCAACATGCTTGAATGGACGTTCCTTCGTTGAAGGTTGTGCGTTAGGCCCGGCAAGCCAGCACATAAAAATCTACTGCCAATCATTATAGCTGTGGCGACCCCTAACCGGGAAAAGCCGAAAGACCTTATTTGGTTGTTGAGACATTTAGAAAAATGTGAAAATTATATCTATGTAAATTAGTATCATAAAAACAACAGTTAATATATATTTACCTGCAGCAGACAGAGGTTAGATGTCAATGCAGTTGAGTTTGCAATTGTGTTATCTTTACAATGAAATCTTTTAAAACATTGCTCATAGCATGTTTTTGGAATTATTGATGCAAATATAAACAACCAATATTTGATGCCCAGAGGCTCCAGTAGGAGTTAACTGCAGATGTACCTGGAGGCATCACTTTGATGTAATGAGTTATGGATAACTTATCTAAGTGCGAGGAAGCGGGTGAAACATCATAGGCTGTGGAAGTTTATTTTCCAGTCCTCAAAAGACCATTCTCCAGGAACTAGATGGGAGGAAAACATCTTTGGTTGAGTAAGTCCCAATAATTTGCCCAAACTCCTCTTTTGATAGAGTTCACCAGAGCAAAGAAGAGGTCTCTAATGGATATCACCCACAGAGGCAGAGGGGATCTGCAGAATCTGGAGTTTTGAGAACCTTTTTCCTGTTAACCCTTCCAGTTTTACTGAAAATGTGCCTGCCTACTCCCATCTAAAGGCAGTCATGGAATGCTTGTCTCCACCTAGAAAACTGGATGGCCCTAACACAAGGTTCATGGGTGAAGAGTATAACATCCATAGGCTATGTAACTGTCTTTCAGTCCAGACTGATCCCTTCACACATGACTATTCCAGATGTTCCTTCCTGACAAAGAAAGGCTGCAGCATAAGAAATCTCCCGGCTGCTAGTAAAAACAATCATCAAGATACCCCCAGACCACAAAGGATCCAGAGTCTAAGATACTTTTGTTTCCAAAAAAGAACAAAGACTTCAGCAATTTTTGTAAAGAAAACGTTTCAGATGGTCAAAGTACAATCCATTCTTCCTTTTCTGGGGAAGTGAGAATGGATGTGCTCTGTAGACCTTCATGTGACGATATAGCAGCAGTCCAAAAAGTACTTACTCTTTCAGTTGAGAGACAGTCATTATCAGTTCAAGGCCCTGCCCTTTGTTCTCAACGTAGCCCCCTGGGTGTTAAATGCATGGCAGTGGTGGCAGATCATCTCTGGTTGCAAGAGTTCGAGATGTTCCTGTACTTATGTGGCTGGTTCCCCACTACAATACAAAACAGTCCTTAATCCAAGCATGAGATTATTTGCACCAATTGTGTCAATCCTTGGAAATTTCCATAAACTGAAAAAAAATAATCAAACTTACAGCCCACTTAATCACTGGACTTTATAGAGGTTCATTTAGACACAGTGCAAAAAATTACAAAACTTCCTCCATCAAGGATTACTTCCCTTTGTCTACAGGCACAAAAGGTCATCATTCATCTAAATCATCCCCAATGTCTCTAATTCTTTGTTTTCTAGACTCCATGGCAGTCTGCATAACTTGGTACTTCCTGTAAGGTTTTGTGAGTGTTTTGCAGTGAATCATTTTGGTTCAGTGGTCACTGTTAAACACACTCTCTGCATCATCCAAACTATCCTCCCTCTATCTTCTTGACATCTCTTTTTAGAAAACCATAGCACTGATATAAGCACATATGTTTGGCTTTCACTACTCACAGCCCCAGTGACCAATGACCCACTGGGATGGGTGGGCATTATGAGGGGGAAGATAGTGCAGGGACTCCCGAACAGTCCAGAGGCCCATTCTCACATCAACATGAGATAAAGGCAGTCTTACTAGCATTGCATGCTGTTCAGGGCTACCTCCACCAGGGTGTGATTGCTATCCTAAAAGATGAAACTTCTATAGTTTGGTACATCAACAAAGGGTGGACCTGATCTTACCCACTATGCCATGAGATTAAAGCAGTGGGTAGTGTATTTGCAGCACTTTCCTCAAAGAAATCCACATCTCAGGATGATCAAATATCCTAGCAGACAAGCTGAGTCATGCATACTAATGGCTCACTAGTGGTCCACTCCACCAGAGTGTGGTAACAGAAATCTTCAGGCACTGGGGCCAGCAATGCTTAGACTTCTTCCACCAGTTCAAATTGCAGCAGCTATTTTGCCCTTAACCCTCAACATGGACAGCTACCAAGAGACAGTCCATTCTTGGCCACTTGATCTGTTTTATGCATACCCACCAATTCCACTGATGATGTTTCTTCAGAAAGCTGCTATGTTCAAGGAAAAAGTTATCCTCATTGCCCCTTTTTGGCCATGACAAGTCTGATTCCTTTAAACATGGCCTCATTTTCTACAAGCTCATTAGGTCCTTACCCCTTTTTTGGATCTACTCCCTCATCCATCCACCTCCCAACAAAGATCCAACTTTTCCTTGAAACACTGAAGTTGCTAGCTGTCATGCAGCCTACATTCAATCCCACCCCTAAGGTCAAATTAAAGTTTATATCTTGGTAAACCTTGTTTTTTTTTTTTTTTTTTTTTGTAGCCATCACATTGTCCAGCTGGATTTCTGAACCTTAGGCTTTGTCCTGCAAGCATTCTTATTTGATTTTTCACAAGGAGAGAATTTTTCTCCATCCCTATACTACCTTTGTGCCTAAGATAGCAACAGAGTCAGACAACCAAGTTATACACTTGTGTCTTTTTCCTAATCATTCTAATCAGGGCAGGTTATACCTTACATATCTTAGCTGTCCATCACCAACTCAATTTTTATCTGCACCACAAAGATGATCATTTATTCATATCCTTTTCTAAAAGCAAATCAAAATTCAAAGGTTCTAAATTCACCCTGTCTAGATGGCTCTCGGAGTGCTTTAACTTTGTTAACAATTCCAAAAGACTACCACTTTCACTTGATCTGTTTTAACTTCATCTGCCTATTTCAAATTTTCACTGTTGGATCTTTATGCTCCAGCAACTTGGTCTAGTATCCATACTTTTGTCAAAACATTGCAAACTGAATCTGATTTCCAGATCCAGAACAACCTTTGGTTCCACCATTCTTAAAGGTCATACATGATACCACCTGGGAATCTTGGTAGCTTGGGACTCTGTCCCATCTGCTAAGACAAAACAGGATATTAAAGTAATGTACTTGCCATAACACTAGAGCCTTGTTGTCCTCCATCTGTTTTGACATTCCGTCCTCCTTCACCCTTCCAGATTGACAAAATAGCTTTATTTTTTGTTTATGAAGGATCATAAGCCTCTTTTTAGGGGAGACCTAAGCAGGTATTTACAGTACTGCTAGGTGAAATGTGGCCAGGGCATCAGAGAACATCCCTTGCTTTTTTGATAGGTGCCATTGGATCTTTTACATCCACCTAAGTAACCAACTCAGGCAGACGGGACCTTGGTTTAATGTCTAATCTGAAATGTGGAAATGAAACTTTGCTTCAGGGTAATTCCATTCATGGTTGATGTCCCACAACATTCATATTAAGCCTCTTTCTTTTAATATTTTTGAATAATAAATCTTCCAGTTCTTAACCAGCTCACCTAATTTAATATACAAATAATTCAACAGTCATGAACATGGCCTTGTTTGTAAGTCACTTGTTATTTGCAGAAGTCCTGTTCTAAATTACAAGGCTGCCTATGTTAGTATTTCTCTTAAAAATTTACAAAAATAATCAGATGTTATTCACCAGCAAGTCTGCTGATCCTAATATACCAAGTGTTCTTTGTATAAAATCATTTCCCGACAGTATTATCAAGTAGAAGAGTACAAAACATCAATAAAGTTGACAAAAAAGTGAATCAGAAATGTAGGATTCTATACAGAGGCATACTTATTATAATAGACCATCTACAAGTCACCTAACCTCAGTGAAACCTTCTACCTAATAATTATATTTTCAATGGGTTTAGCCCTCAGCTACAAAACTAGAACAAGCTTATAGCAAGATCTTACCACTGCATTGCCTTATCCTGAGAAAATAAAATTACCTGAACTGAGAAACTTTATTACATTTCCTCATATAAAAACGGTCAGTTATATTCTTTATTACCCAGATAGAGGTCTAGCCGTACATGCTATCAATATTGTACTGGTGGGAACTTCCAAGATGGCTGCACATTGAATAACATGCTATACCCCAGGTTAAGCAATATGAATGCACTGTTGTAAGGATTCTGCTAAGGGTCACCAGTTCACTTGAAAACTTGGTAATCTGTCAATATTTACTCTACAGTACTAATATTTACTCTGTAGTACTAATATCTGTCTTCTGTAACTGGAAACTTCACCATTTCCCTACACCTAACATCCTACAGTAACAAATTTTACTCTTACCTAACTATTCTTCACATCTACTACTCCCACTCCTGTATTCAGGTTTCAAAAAAAAAAAAAACATTTTTGCATATCTGATTTATGTACTTTATGAATTGCCAACTTTTATTGTTTACTTTCTGATATGTATTCTATTCTCACTTTTCTCCCATCTATTACATTGTATTGTTTTTTTTTATTATATGGTCTTGTATTGTATTTCCGTGCTTAGCATTTTGGAGCTTTTCTCCCTGGGCCTCCGCTGAAAATGGACCTATGTCCAGTCAAACCTTCCCGGTAAATAAATGTAAAATAAATAAATAACAGCTTAATTCTAGCTCTCCCAGTGTGAAAACAGAAACAGCAGAAAAGGCCAGGGGACTTAGATTCCTGAGTAAATTTCAGTAACTGGCTAGTAAGTGCACAGCCTGGATGCCAGCAAAAAAGAAAAGGACCTGAAGGAAAATTGACTACAAAAGGCAACAAAAAACACTAGGAAAAATACTGTAGTTGTTCAGCAAAAAGCAATGCAAGCTCCAGACATGACTTCCAGTAACCTAGAGAAAATAAGGCAGCTGAGATCTGACTAAAATAAATGAAACACTTATGAAGTATATCAACTCAAAAAATAAAAGGCTAGAAAAGATGGAAAAAGCTTTAAACAGATATTCAGATAAGGTGATAAAACTGCAAAACTCAGAAGTCAATATGAAGAAAAGGCTGGCTGAATATGAGACTGCACAAGATAGATGTTTCAAAAAATAATAGAAAACAGCTTTTCTGCAGTACCCAAGAGGCTGGAAGGAACAGACTTCACTGATTGTATGAAGGCACAAATAAGCAAATGGACTGGTATTCCACAACAGGAATTGTTAAATGAAAGGGAAAATCATGTGTATGATCCAAACCTGGCTATGAGAAAACAACATAGAGTTTTAATAGTAAAGATGCAATCTTACAGAGGGAGTTGATTCTGACAAAGCTGTGACAGAAGGACAAAATACTAAAAGTGGGAGACAGCAAAGTGTTTATAGAGAATGATTACTGTGCATCAGGCAGAAGAGGAGTGCATTTATGCCATTATTCAGGGAATGTTGAGAAGCAGTTGCGAGATTCAAACTACTATACCCGGCTATTTTCAAAATATTTTTCCCTGGAGGAATAAAATCATTTTATGATGAAGTACATGCTAAGGAAGAAATACAAAAGTTTGCCCAACAAAAAGTGAGCTGTGAAACAGAAGGAGATTCTGCTTTTTTTCTGGTAATAAAGACCACAGAGAGACTGTGCCACTGAAACCTTTTAACCTTTTCCAGTGTTTCAGTAGAAAATGCTTGAGACAGGGAAAAAAAGCTGACTAGAAGAATTGAGAGTATATTGGAAATGAAGCAGAGACATGGTTTGGGAGAAGGAAATAAATTGGAATAGAACAGGAAAATCTGGAAATACTGGGCTTTCTTAGGCTTTGTTAAACTTGCAGGAGGCTCTAAAGCATATGCCCTACTTCATGCCATTAACGTCTGGAGAAAAAAATTAGTAATCTGGAAACTGACAAATGTGGGATTACAAAGCAATAATTAGATTTGTGAAACATGACCGAACAAGAACATCTGGAAATATTGGGCATTTTTGGACCTTGTTAAACTTGTAGGGGATTTTAAAGGATATCCCTACTTCATCTCATTAATGTTCAGAAAAATACTCAGGAGACAGGAAGAGAAGGGAAAAAGTTAACTGTAAGTAAAACAATTTTTTTTCGTAATATTACTATTTAAGTAGTGCATGATTTTCTTTGCATGTTTTAAAGTAAAGATGTTAAGTAGTCCAATCTCACCTTCATTTTTACATATGGGTTCAGTGCCGATTTTCAAGCTCTAAGACTTCTGATTGGCTCGTGGCTAAGCAGGTATCCCATGGTGCACCACTGCAATCCCCATATCTCGTTTGCCACGTCGACGAGTTTGGATGTGCTCCTCTTGGCTCTAGCCAAGTCTTTTGCAGTTTTGTCATTCACAAGTGTTTTTTTGCATATTTACTGTTATTTAGTGGTAATATATATATATATATATATATATATATATATATATATATATATATATATATATGTCTTTACCTAAATTGTTCTGTGGTCTTGTTTGATCTTAGTAGTTAGTATCCTGTGTACCAGTAGTTAGGCGCCTTTGCGCTTTTTTGCTTACATCGTTCCGCTGCTTTTAATCAGCAAGGGCTCCTGTTGATTATTGTACTATTAACTTGTTGATTGTTAACTTGTCTTTGGCGGGGATCTGCTAAAGTCTTATTTAGGATTGCCATTGCAAAGTTTTTTCTGTGTTGATGAATGTGTGTGTGTGTTTGGGTTTTTATACTTGGTCAGTTTGAGTTAGAAGACCCAGTTTCTTTATTCAGGGCTAGGCCCGTTTAATTTAGAGGACCTAGTCCTTGTGTAATCCTGTTATTGTAATTTTCATTTAAAAAAAAATTTCCTGTGTGACTGAATCTCTCTGTCTATCTGTTAAAAGAAAAACTTGGTCTGTTTTAGTTGCAAGACCTAGTTTTCTCTTACACAGGGCTAGGCCCATTTAACTTAGAGGACCTAGTCCTCATGTAATTCTTCTGCATGGCTAGGCCCGTTTTAGTTAGAGGACCTAGTCCTCAGTTACTCTCTATTTCTTCTCTGGTTTTGCTTGTGTGTCTGCAGTGTCTAATGATAGCAAGGAGCATAAACCCTCTGGGTTTCAAAGCATGAAATTCTCCCAGAAAATGTCATTAATGGATGGCCACAGTAGCTGTGTCTACTGCTTGGGAGACATCCATTTGCAGGAATCATGTTTGTTCTGTCATGCTTTCTCTCCTAGAGTGTTGCAGGAGAGAAAGAACCAGCTGATACTCAGGGTCTTCTGAAGCCAACCTTCGAGGAAGCCTTATCTGGTTTGTCGGCTTCTTCTAAGTCTTCAAAATCCATATCTGACGCCAAATCTAAAGCTTTGAAAAGGCCTTCTCCGGCACCGGCTGGTGTCTCGGAGCTGCCTTCCAAATTAACAAAATCTGTCTCCTCAACTCCTCACTGTTCGGAGCCGAAGGGAGAGCATCATGGTATCAGAATCAGTCACAGGTGCTTCGGTGCCGACTGCTGAACCTTTGGAAATAGTTAACTCTACTGCTTGTAGCCGGTCTGTAGAATCCCTACCAGTCTCCTTGCTAATCAAGTCTCCAGTGCTTGCTAGGTCGAGATCCCCTACTTTATCTTCCAGGTCTTCCAGAAGCCTTTCAGAAGCAGATGTGGAGAGATTAGTACTGAGACTCCTGAAGTCATCTGCTCTGCCTAAATTTTTGTTGGCTCCATCCCAGTCGGCTCTGAAGCCACTCGAGCCAGTTTTGCCCTCATCTGTGATTCCTCCTCCAAGCCATGTTGGCCTTTTGGAGCCGGAGTGCTTGTTACCAATGGAGGAACCCTCAGTTCCGGCTCCCCTTGCTGCTGCATTGGAGCCAAGTTTGGCTCCGTCCATCTTGTCCAGGGACCAAAGCTTTTCTGTCGGCACTAATGTGGAGGGTTTGAATCGATCTTTGGTTCTGAGCCTTCCTCTCGGTGCTTCCACCAGGGTGAGCTCGGACCCTGCATCTATCTCTGAGCCGATGGCTTGGGCTCCGGTGCCATCCTTTGTCTCTTCAGAGCGGGGAGGGTCGTTGGAGCTGGAGAAGTTGGCTTTTAAGGTGATGAGTGTGCTGTCTCAATTTACAGCCCCTGCCAGTGGTACACAAACTCTTCCCCCAGGGCTCCCACTTCAGTCTCAATACCTACTCTCTCTGGAAACAGCAGAGACCTTTAGCCTCAGGAACCACCGGCTGGTGGTCCCCACTCTTCCGAGGCCTCCCTAGAAGGTCCCTTCAAGGAGCCTCCTCAGAAGAGGGTATGCAAGAGGAAGCATACTGACTCCCAGGATGAGTCTCTACTCATCCAAAACAGGGATGCCACCATCCAGCTTTGTGCTCAACTAGGGATCTCCATAAACTGGGAAAAATCTGCATTGCTGCATTTGCAATCTGTGAATTTTATAGGCGCAGAGGTAGACACAGTTAATATGACAGTTTGTCTCCCCGCCGGAAGAGCACAAAATCTCATCTCACATCTTCCATACCATACCATACCATTCCATCTCATACCCACATCTTCCGCTTCTGAAGGTCAAAGCAAAATGGATTCTTCAACTTGTTGGAATGATGGCCTTAACCATTCTGTTAATACCTTTAGCCAGGTTGCACATGAGAATTCTCCAATGGCTCCTGTTCTCCCAGTGGTCATTCTAATGTCTACCGCTGAGTTATCCTCTCCTGCTGACGGAATCATTCAAAAAGGACCTTCATTGGTGTATAGACCCCAACAACTTGTTCACGGGAGCTCCCTTTGTGCCTTCCCCACCCATTTGCTACTGTGACCATGGATGCCTCCCAAGTCGGGTGGGGGGCATTATCTTGGCAGGATTGTCCATGGCACATGGCAAGAACACGAGGCTCATCTGCATATCAATCTTCTGGAGATGAGGGTGGTGCTTCTACATTGCAAGCACTTTAGGACCTTCTTCCTCCAGGGACGATTGCGATACAATTGGACAACATGTCGGTTGTGTGTTATATCAACAAACAGGGCAGTACCAGATCTTACCCACTGTCGAGAGGCCATGCGAGTTTGGGAATGGGCGATTTCTTCCCAGCACTTTCTGGTGGCAACGCACATTCTGGGGACAACCAACGTGATAGCTGACAAGCTAAGCTGAGCAATCTTACTGCCTCATGAGTGGTCTCTGAAACGAGAAATAGTGGATCAGATTTTCCAAAAATGGGGACAACCTTGCTGCGACCTTTTTGCCAGTCCAGTCAATGCCAAGTGTAGCAGTTATTTTTCCCTAATTCCCCCTCCGGGGGAAACACCCAGAGATGCTCTGGTCCACGATTGGCCCACAGGACTTCTATATGCTTTTCCTCCATTCCCTCTTATCCCCAAAGTGATTCAGAAAGCCAATCAGCTGGGAAGCAAGCTGATCCTCATTACTCCTTACTGGCCTCATCAGGTCTGGTTCCCCTTCCTTGAGCCTCTTCTGGATGATCCTTGGATCCTGGTCCCAGTTCCAGATCTATTGACCTACATGTCGGGTTCGCTACAACCCACTCTCCCCACCCTCAAATTGACAGCTTGGCTGCTCCATTTCCATCTTTAGTCAGGCTTTATGATGTTTCTTCATCAATGTCCCATATTCTCTTATCCTTGCATAAACCCTCAACCAGAAGGCTGTATGACAGTAAATGGAAAAGGTTTTCTATTTGGGCACAGAAAATGAACATGGATCCTTACACCGCTCCCATTCCTGTGATTCTAGAATTTCTTTCAGAGCTTTTTCAGCAGGGATCTGCCATGGCCACCATCAAAGTATAATTGGCCGCAATCTCTCATTTTTATTTAGGGTTTCCAAATGTCAACCTTATGTCTCATAAGTTATGCAAGACTTTCTTGAGAGGAGCCACTTTCCTGAGACCACCATTACAAGAACCTGTGGCTTCTTGGGACTTAAATTTTGTGTTTTCCAAATTGACATCCCCTCCCTTTGAACCGTCTCATTTATCATCTTTAAAATATTTGTCTTGGAAGATTGTGTTTTTAGTAGCTATTACATCAGCCAGACTTGTATCTGAGCTACAAGCCCTGTCTATTAAGCCACCTTATTTAATCTTTCATAAAGTCAGGGTTTCTTTACGTACCAATCCTTTGTTTGCTTCCAAAGTCTGTTCTACTTCAACATTAAATCAGTCCATTGAGCTTCCAGTTTTCTTTCCCAATCATTGTAATGCAGCTGAATATCATTTCCACCAGCTGGACGTTCATAGACAGCTACGTTTGTATTTGCAATGGACCAAAGAATTTCGTAACTCAGACCAGTTATTCATTTCTTTTTCCGACTCCAGATTGGGCTTACCAGTCTCTAAGGTGACATTGTCTAACTGGATTTCTAGCTGCATAGCTTTCATCTACAGTTCAGAGGGCAGACCTTTACCCAACAGGATCAAGGCTCACTCTACCAGGTCGCTGTCTACCTCTGCAGCCTTTCAAGCCAGGGTACCACTTGATCATATCTGTGCAGCAGCTATGTGAGCTACCCCTCACACCTTTATTACTCATTATAAGTTGGATTTGGCTTCTAGGGGTAGGGCATCCTTTGGCTCCATGGTGCTCAGGAGTATTTTCCAATGAGCCACCCAAGAATAAGGCTAGGGACGCTGTCCCATATGTAAAAATGAAGGTGAGATTGGACTACCTAACATAAAGAAGTTATGTACTCACCATAACGTTCCATGTTGGTAGTCCATCTCACCCTTAATTTTTACCAACCCGCCCTCCTGCCCCCCATCCTGGAAGATCTGGAAGTAGTACTTTCATTTCTTGGTTGGTGACCCTTTAGTATTGGTTTGTTGGTTAGGGTTTTTTTTCTGTTTCTAGCGAGCAGCAAACAAGATCTGGGGATTGCACTTGTGCACCATGGGATACATGCTTAGCCACGAGCCAGCCAGAAGTCTTCGAGCTTGAAAATCGGCCGAGTCAGAGCCGAGGATCAGCTCCGAACCCATATGTAAAAATGAAGGGTGAGATGGACTACCAACATGGAACGTTATGGTGAGTACATAACTTCTTTTTTTTTCAGTTATTTTTAAGTGGAAGTTCAGTTTTTAATGAAATGTCGGCACTGCAATGTAAAAACAAAAGAGTGATCTGGTTAAAAGAGCATAACAAAAGAAAAATGAGTGTGCTTTTTCTCATTCTTGCATAGGGGAATGACTCTACTACGGCCACTAGCTTAATCTAATATGTTTTAAGACAAAGCAAGAAAATGAAAAAGAATATTGAATATTATAAGGCTTTTTTTGTAGAAAACAGTTGTGTCTCTAGTAGACAATCTGATAAATAGAAGTGGCTTGGAGAAAGTTTTTTCTGTATGCATTCAAGTGTTTTCCCAGCTGAGATCATATAAAGATAAGACAAAACCAGACAACATTTAATAGAACCACGGGCTATACCATGCATCTTAGCATGTGTAAATTTTCTTTTAGGTAGCTCAGGTCTGTGAGTAGCTGTCAGTTTGGAACATTTAATCCTAGTAGGAGGGTAAAATGTGCATAGTTTTGTGTGTTATTTAAGTTAACAGGTTTTAGGGGGTATTGGGTGTGTGTGCATGTGTGTATTTTTTGTTTGAGGGTTTTCAAAAAAAGAAAAAGTTCTGTAAGATGTGGCATAGGCTTAAATGGAGATGACAAGAGACAATTGTATAAAAGATTAACCTGCCAAACAGTACTGTAACACAAAAGCTGAAACTAGACATTTAACAAAAAAAAGTTGTTATACATAAAAGGTGGGAATAATAATCTCTCAAGAATATGATGCTTTCTGTAATGTCTTTTAAGTGTTACTGATCTCACAGATAAATACAGAAAAGAAAGAGTAGTGAACTGTATTAAAAATGTACAGTGCAAATAGCTATGCCACAAGAGACACACTTGGAAAGAACTGAACATGTGAATTTGATAAAGAAAGGTTTTCAGGATGGTTATTTAGCAGAATACCTGGGACAAAGGAAGAGAGGAGTATTTATATTAATTGCAAGAGTAGCTCCAATAGTAATAGAAGACTGGAATTTGGCTTGCAATAGTGAAGATGTGTTTGGGGGCCCAGAAGGGAAAATATAACAAAGGAAAATAGATTTGTAAAGATTTTTAAAGAAATTCATGAAAATATTTGGCATAGAAGATGTGAATTCAGTACTAGGAGTTCAGAGTGAATTTACATATTATTCCCCAAGATACAAAAACTGGGCTAGGCTACACAGAATTTACATTTCACAGGAATGTGTGCATTTAATTGAAGGTCTTCATACACACTCAGATCATGTGCCAATAATTACTAAAAAACACAGGGTAATGAAACACAAATGAGACACTGGTGCTTTCCCACCTAGCTGTTGAAAACAGAGGAATTTAAGGAATGGGTAGTAGAAATTATTGAGGACCTATTAGAGAAGACAGACATTTCTTCTGAAAATATAGCTAGCGAGTGGGATAAAATTAAAGTGAAGTTTAAAAATAGGGTGGAAATAAAAGAAAGGGAGATGCAGTTAAGAAGTAACATGAATTATTTAGAGGGACTGACAAATGTTAAAGTATTGCAAAATAGGGGGAATCCCACAGAACAGAACAAGAGGAGGAGCAACTGCAGAATACTAAACAGAAAATAAGGGATTACCTTGATAATATGCATGAGTTTAGAAAGGTTGCTGTTAAGCAACGGTTTTTGATAACTCTAGAGCACAAAAACTTTTATCACAATGACTTAGGCAACAGAAAGTAAAAAGGGCTGTCACCAAGCTTAGGGAGCCTATAGGAGCCTATAACAATGAAGATAACAAAAGATCTTGTGGAAGTATTAGAAATATTTTGGAAATTCTATGAAAGTCTGTATAAAGCAGAGAAATATGGAAATCAAGAAAAAGTACAAATGGAAATGTTTATGGAAAAATTAAATATACCAACGTTAGAGATAGAGGAGGCTCAGTTTACTAACAGTTGGGATAGGAGAAGATGAGATAAAAATGGTGATGTATAGTCAATCTACAGGAAAGTCCCCAGGAGTAGATGGTATTCCTGTGGTAGTTTGGCAGATAGGATGGAAAAAACTGATAAAGATCTGGAAAGTTTTGTTTAACAGTATTTTAAGAAGAGGAAAGGTGCCGAATCCTGGAAGAAAATGGTGGTAGCTGTAATACCTAAAAAGGATAAAGATCCATCAGCTCTAGCTTCATACAGGCCCATTTCAATACTAAACCATGGTTATAAAGTGTTTGTCTATAAGGGCTAAAAGAATGGGTCTATAATATAACATTGAAGTTTCACAACTTCGAATGTTATAATATTGACCACTATTCAGCGAACTCTGAGAACATCGAACATGCAGAACAGCGAATTTTTTCCTAGGGAAAAAAATCACTGTTCCGAAACAGATACACATGCAACACAAGCACACCAAACAAACAGAAATCTACACATACACCTAAAATCTTACATCTAACCCTACACTAAACTGTACAAACACCACTAACTATCCACTTACTTTAACCCAAACCCTAACCCTAAGGTCCGTCACTATCACACACTCACCCGCGCCCTAACCCTAACTCACCTAACCCGCTCTAACCCTCACGTCCAAACAATCGCACACTTACCTGCCCTAACACTAACTCACCTAACCCGCTCTAACCCTCACGTCCAAACAATCGCACACTTACCTGCCCTAACACTAACTCACCTAACCTGCCCTAACCCTCAATGTTATGTAGTCCTTTCTCGCCTCCATTATTACATGTGGTTTTGGAGCCGATCCTCTGCTCTGACTCGGCCGCTTAGAATGCCTGAAAACTTCTGATTGGCTCGTGGCTAATAGGTATCCCATGGTGCATCTGCACATTCCCCAGATCTCGTTTGCTGCATCTTCAGCCGGAAGCTTCTTTTGGTTGGCCGTGGCTAAGTGATTTAGTTCTTTATTATTACTACTTTTTAGTAGTTGTTAGCTTTGTGTGAAGTGCTTTTCTGATTGCTGATAGCCTTATTGTAATACTGATTTGTGCCTATTAACCGGACTTGACTTATTACTGCTATAAAATTTTTGGGCCTGTTGACCTTTTGTGTGTGCTTCCCGTGAGTGTGTGCTTTTAGATTAGACCGTTTTAACTTAAAGGTGCTAGTTTGTTTCCCTTTTTTTCCTTGCTCTAGGTTTGTTTAAGTTAGAGAACCTAGGAAACCACCCTTTATTTTTTGTTGTGAGTGTTAGGGCTAGATCTGTTTAAGTTAGAGGGTCTAGTTCCTCTCTTGTAGAGTGAGTGTGTTGGTTGTTTCTTAAAATCCCATATATTGCTACTGCCATTATGTCCAAAGAACATAAAGAGCATAAACAGTCAGGATTTAAAAAGTATACTAAATGTTTGCAAAAAATGTCCATCACTGATGGACATAGCGTCTGTGTGTACTGTTTAGGGGCCATACATCTTCAAGAAACTTGTCTCTTTTGCCATTCCTTTAGTCCTCGAGTGCTCCAAGAACGGAAGAATAAGCTGATTCTAAAAGGCATGTTAAAACCTTCCTTTGAGGAAGACCTAGCCAGTTCGTCCTCCTCTGCTAGGTCGCAGTCTTCTAGAAAAGATAAGGGCAAGACCTCAAAAGGTCTTCTCCAGCCTCAACTTCTGTTTCTGAACCTCCACAGAAGTTGCCAAAATCGGAGATGGCCTCTGTCAGTGGAGCCGATCGAGATTCTGGACACTGACCTTGCAGTATCGGCACCAAGTGCTTCAGAGCCGATCACTACCAGTCCTCTTCAGAGCTGGTCTACAGATATTCCATCTGTATCCCCTACTCTAAAATCACCTATATTGCAGAGAGCGAGGTCTCCCACACTGTCCTCCAGATCCTCCAGGAGCTTATCTGAAGAAGACATCGAGAGAGTGGTGCTCAGACTCTTTAAGTCATCGGCCTTGCCAAAATTTTTATTGGCTTAGACCATTTCTGTCTTGTAGCCGACTCCTGTTACCGATCCTGCTCTTTTTCCTCCAACCCAGACTGGGCCTTTGGAGCCAAGGCTGTCCGTACCGACTATTGTGGTGTCCTCAGCTCCAGCACCCCGGGTGGTCGTCTCGGAGCCGAGCTCTGCTCTGACACTGTCGGCGCCATCTGAAGTGTCTATGGTCCGAAGCTCTTCAATCGGGCCCGAGGGAGGCACTTGGAACCGAACCTCTTTGGTGCTGAGTTTTCCTCTTGGTGCATAGGCCCGAGTGAGCTTGGACCCTGCATCGTTCTCGGAGCCGATTCCTTTGGAGCCATCGGCACCTATGCTCTCTTCGGAGCCGGGGCATCATTCGGAGCCGGAGGAATCGGTCTTTATGAAGATGAGGAGCATGCTGGATAGCTCATCTGTACCACGTAGGAGTAACAATGCTATACTCCCTTAGGCGCCAACTATGGTCTCAGCATCCTCTCTCCCCTGGGATGGTAGAGACTCACAGCCTCAGGACCCCCATTTGGGTGGTCCCCGATCTTCCGAGACCTTCCCAGAAGACCCCGCTGAGGAGCCCCCTCGGAAGAGATCATGTAAGAGGAAGCATGTAGACTCCCCTGATAAGTCTGTCACATCTGGCACTGACCTCGATGAGTCGGAGGGGTCCCCTAAGTCATTCCTCTGAAGATGTCTCCTTTGCAGACATTTTGGAGATCCTCAGGCAGAGAGGTGGCTGGCCCACCGTTACCCCTTCCGATGAGGAGTCAGTGCACCTGAAGGCTTTTGGGTCTCAACCCTCAGCTTCATGGGTGTCTCCTCCATTTGATGAATTACTGGATCTTGTGAGTCAGAAAGCATGGCAGACTCCTGATGCCATGGAACCGGTCCCCAGGAGGCTGAATAAATTTCTTTCTGCCCCTAAAGACAGAGTTTTTATCCAAGAGTTTACCTGTTGATGCCATGGTGGTGGCGGCGGCCACTAAGAAGGAGCTAGCAGAGACTTTGTCTATCCATCCACCTAATAAGGAATCCTGAATGATGGATAGGTACGGGAAGTGTATCTTCTATTCAGCGGCTTTTACACTCCGATCGCTGAACTGTCACATTTTACGAGACTTCAGAGAGATCTCCTAAAGGAGTTAGGAGATGCTCTTCAGGGTACCTCTACTGAAGCAGTCCCATCTACAGTGTTGGCTCAGTTGGCTACTCTCACATCTATTGTTAACTCCTCCATGCGGCTGATCTCATACGCAGCTGATGGTGCGAGTAGGGTGGTGGGTTCAGGAGTCTCCTTAAGGAGACATTCCTGGATGCATCTATGCAACTTTGCGGAGCCTTTCAAGTCTACATTCACTAATGCTCCCATGGACAGATCCTCTCTTTTTGGACCCAAGGTGAAAGATACCCTCACCTGGTGTGCGCAGGAAGGAAAGACACTCTCTGCCGTGGGAGTCTGTTTTACCATTCCTTCTAGACCTTACCCTAAAGGTCAGAAGAGCAGCAAAATGTGGTTCAATAAATCAGAGACCTTTCCAGGACACACAAAGTGATTCCTCCTTCAGAGGCAGGGGAGGAGGAAGTAATGGTAGACATCACCCTGGAGGCAGGGGAGGCCCACAAATTCAAGGAGGTCGCGATTCCTTTTGTGACCGTCTCTATCAGCATTCCTGATGTGGAACCCAACTGTGCGTCTCTGAAGCCAGTCGAGGGTTGCCTGTCCTTGTACCCAGAAGCCTGGCTAAATCTCACTCGAGACAAGTGGGTACAAGACATTATCACCAGAGGTTACTCTATACCCCTTTCCCTTCCACCACACCCTCCCAAAAGGATCCCAGATGTACCACCCAATCACAGGGATCAAGATAGAAAAGCTGCTTTTAAAAAGAGTCATCCAAAAGGTCCCAACAGACCATACAGGATTCGGAACATACTCCAGGTTCTTTTTAGTTCCAAAAAGAACAGGGAACTGGAGACCCATCCTAGACCTCAGCAGGTTAAACGAGTATGTAAAGAAGTCCAACTTCCTAATGGTCACTCTACAATCCATACTCCCTTTGTTAGGGAGAGACAACTGGATGTGCTCAATAGATCTCCAAGATGTCTACTACCACATAATGATGGCCAAAGCATCAAGGAGCTACTGTGTTTCTGGCTGGGAGCCAATCATTACCAGTTTCGGGTGCTGCCCTTTGGTCTCACCACAGCCCCCCGGGTGTTCACCAAGCGCATGGCAGTAGTCACAGCTCATTTGCGGCATCAGGGAATCCAAGTCTGTTCATACCTGGACGATTGGCTCCTGACCGCCACCACCAGGCATCGCCTAGTTAAATCGAGAGATTCCACAATCAAGCTCCATTCCCAGTTGGGAATCTCGATAAACTGGGAAAAATCCTCTATTTTGCCCACTCAGTCTAATTTTTATAGGAGCAAACATAAACATGTTCGATAAGAAAGCCAGACTACCTACAGACAGAATACAGAATCTTGTGCAACAAATTTAGAGGATACTTCCCCTTCGAAGAGTCAGAGCGAAGGTGGTGTTGCAGCTTTTCGGAACTATGGCATCGACCATAACCTTGGCACCTTTAGCAAGACTACATATGAGAATACTCCAATGGCTCCTGTCATCCCAGTGGTCATTTCAGCAGTTGCCTCTACATCATCAGATTCTGATTACAGATTCTTGCAAAAAGGACCTACGCTGGTGGATTCAACCAAGTCATCTTACCACAGGGACTTCCTTTGTACCACACCAACCCATTGCCACTGTGACTACGGATGCCTCTCAGGGTGGGGGGGGGACATTATCTTGGCAGGATGGTCCAAGGAACATGGCAAGAGCAGGAGGCCCATCTGCATATCAGTATCCTAGAGATGAGAGCAGTGCTTCTAGCGTTGCAAGCACTTCACGACTTTCTCCCTCTAGGGACGATAGCTATCCAGACTGACATGTCGGTGGTCTGGTATCTAAACAAACAAGGGGGGGCCAGATCATACCCCTTATGTCGAGAGGCCCTGCGAGTTTGGAATTGGGCGATTTCTTCCCAACATTTTCTCATTGCAACGCACATCCCGGGGACTTCCAGCGTGATAGCGGACAAGCTAAGCAGGGCTATATTGTTACCTCACAAATGGTCCTTGAACCATAAAATAGCCAGTATGATCTTCCACAAGTGGGGACAGCCCTGCTGTGACCTCTTGCCCCATCAACACCAAATGCAGCACCTTTTTCTCTCTCATCCTCCCTCCGGGAGAGTCTCCAAGAGATGCACTAGTCCACGATTGGCCCCCGAGACTCCTTTATGCTTTTCCTACTTTTCCACTCATCCCCAAGGTCATACAGAAAGCAATGCTGTTGGGAAGCAAGATGATCCTCATCACTCCTTACTGGCCTCGTCAGATTTGGTTCCATTTTCTCGGGCCTCACCTGTTAGACTATCCGTGGATTCTGGACCCAGTGCCAGACCTCCTGACACACATGTCAGGTTCTCTTCACCCCAGTCTCCACACTCTTAAACTGACAGCATGGCTGCTCCAGTTCCGTCACTAGTCAGGCTTCATGATTTGTCTCCAGCTGTAACTCATATTATTACCTCTTCTCACAAGCCTTCGTCTAGAAAATTGTATCATAGTAAATGGAAGAGATTTTCTATATGGGCACACAACAGAGAAGTTGATCCATTTACAGCTCCCATTACTATTGTTCTAGAGTTTCTTTCAGAACTCTTTCACCAGGGTTCAGTGGCTGCTACACTCCGAGTTCAGCTAGCAGCAATATCTAATTTTCATGTGGGGATTAATTATTCCAGTCTTATGTCTCACAAATTGTGCAAATCTTTTCTTAGGGGTTCCATGATGTTAAGACCTCCTGTGCAAGACCCCGTTCCTCCTTGGGACCTGAATCTAGTCCTGTCTAGACTTACTCTGCCACCTTTTGAACCAGCCCATAGTTGTCAGTTGAAATTCCTGTCTTGGAAGACTCTCTTTCTGGTAGCAATAACCTCAGCCAGACGAGTTTCTGAATTACAGGCTCTGTCTGTTAAACCTGCATATTTAATTTTTCACAAAGATAGGGTCTCTGTCTGGACCAACCCTTCTTTTATTCCTAAAGTCTGTTCTCAATTTCACTTAAACCAAACAATTGAATTGCCAGTGTTCTTCCCTAATCACTCCAATAAATCAGAGTATACCTTCCACCAGTTGGATGTGCACAGGCAACTACGTTTCTATATCCACAGGACCAAAGGGTTTAGAAAATCAGAACAGCTGTTTATTTTTTTTGCTGAGGTGCGACTGGGCTTGCTAGTTTCCAAGGTTACACTATTGAACTGGATCTCTAGTTGTATTTCCTTTATTTACAGTTCTCAGGGAAAGGAGTTACCCTTGAAAGTTAAAGCGCATTCCACCAGGTCCTACTCTACTTCTGCTGCTTTCCAAGCCAGGACACCTATTGATAATATATGTGTAGCAGCAATATGGGCTACCACTCATACCTTCATTTCCCATTATAAATTGGATTTAACTTCCAGGGGTAGAGCCTTGTTTGGTTCCACGGTACTCAGGAGTGTCTTCCGGTGAGCCACCCATACAAGATGCTAGGGACGCTGTCCCACACGTAATAATGGAGGCGAGATAGGACTACATAACATAAAGAAGTTATGTACTCACCATAAACTTCACTGAAAATAACGTGAGAGCAAAGTAGAAGACCAAGCTTTTGAGCTCAGTTTTATATTCTAAACAGTTAATTGATTAAAATTGTGTATATACACATACACTTCCCATATATGTATATGTGTATGTATATATATGAGTTGTTATATATAAAACCTCAAATGTGTTATTGATTATCCATTCATACATTCGAAAAAATGCATGTTTTTTGTATATATATTATTATTAATTGTGTATACCATGTGTGTATACACATACACACACACACACACACACACAACACATAAACACATATATATATATACATATATATAATATATACATACACATATGCAATGCACATGTGCGCATACAAGCATAGCCACACATATCCACACAAACATTGTATAAACACATCTTAAACCTACCTATTAGTTAAATAACCAAATTACTACTCATCTATTATTAGACAAAAGTTTCAAGACTGGAGCAACTGAAAACATATCATTTTAAACCTGGTTTAGTGTGTACTGTTCTCTTAACTGCCAATCACTGAGCTCACCCGAAGCTTTGTCTTGTACTCTTTGCTCTTTTATTTTTTTGAATAAATCGATCCTGGGAGTGTTCACCTGCTTGGTTTTTGTTCGTTTCTCCAGTTTGTGGTTTATAGGCACGTCTTGAACAGTTTGTTGGTCTATGTACTCACCATAATGTTCCATGTATGTAGTCCTTCTCGCCAAACATTATTACGAACCCATCCACCAGCCCCCTTCCTGGAGGATCTGGATACAGTTTTTCCATTTCTGCAGTGGTTTATACCACAAGGGCACTTTTTTATTTCAGTTTATTCTTCCGGACCTTTGTCCTTTTTACTGTCTTATCCTGATAGACTAGTAGCAAACAAGATCTGGGGAGTGTGTGCATGAACCATGGGATACCTATTAGCCATGAGCCAATCAGAAGTTTTCAGGCTTTCTAAGCGGCCGTCCGAACCCACACATAATAATGTTCGGCGAGATGGACTACATATATGGAACGTTATGGTGAGTACATAACTTCTTTTTTCCACACAATCGCACACATACCTGACCCGCGCCCTAACCCTAACTCACCTAACCTGCCCTAACCCTCATCCACACAATCGCACACTTACCTGCCCCATGCCCCAACCCTAACTCACCTAACCTGCCCTAACCCTCATTTCCACACAGTTGCACACATACCTGACCCATGCCCTAACCCTAACTCACCTAACCTGCCCTAACCCTCACATCCACACAATCGCACACATACCTAACCCGCACCCAATCGCACACTTACCTGAACCCGACCCGTAACTTTCCACCACAATGCTTTAGCTGAATAGTGGTCGATATTAAAACGTTCGAAGTTGTGAAACTTCAATATTCTGATATAAACCGTAAAAGAATTGCAAAAGTGATTACAAAATTGATAGATATGGATCATTGTGGGGGGTTTTTGTAGGGAGCTATACATTTGACAGCATTAACAGAAAACTGATGATCCAGAGAGAAGCAGAATATAACAAAATACCATTGTTGTTGATGGGTCTTGAGACAGAGAAAGCATTGACAGAGTAAGCTGGGAGTGTTGTTGGTGGATCTTGATGCAGAGAAAAAATTTGACAGAGTAAGCTGGGACTTTATGAGCAGAACAATGAAAGCATTTGCATTCTTTGATACAATTATAAGGTTGAATAGGAGGATATATACGGGATCAGAGGTGAAAATTAAAGTGGGTGGGGTCCTCTCTGATAATTTCTGCTTGAGCAGAGGAACCAGGCAGGGGTGTCCTCTCTCCCCCCATGTTATTCGAATTATATTTAGAACAATTGGCAAAGAAAATAATGGACTTGAATTTTGATTCAAGGATATAATTGGTGTGGTAGTCAAGAAAAGCTGGATCTGTTTGCAGATATTATTTTATACCGACAAAACCAGAAAGGGACATTGCTGTGGAACATATTAAGACAGTTTTGCATCTTTTGGGGATACAAAATTAATGAAGCTAAAGCAAATACAATAGCAGTAAATTATGTATCCACTTATGAACTGGTTCAGCAATATCCGTTCTTATGGGGATATGATAAAATGAAGTATTTAGGAGTATGGATTCAAAATTATTCCGGTGTGGCAGCTAAGGATATGTGGGAACAGACTAAACAAAAGATTCAAAAACTGGGAAAGTGGAAACTCTGATATATGGATATCAATAGTAAGATAAAAGCAATTAGAATGTTTTAAGTCCCTTTAGTCTTATACACGTCAGGCATATTTTATCAACTAGAGGAGAAGTTGTAGACAGCAATAAATAAAGAGCTGAGGGATTTTATCTGGGAGTGGAAGACGGCAAGAATCAAGTGGGATAAGCTTATTCTTCCAATAGAACAGGGTGGATTGGGATTACCTTATTTGAAGGAGTATTTCAGAGCAACACAATTAAGGCTGCTATACATAGCAGAAACAGAAAACTATAATTCAAAGTGGAAAGACATAACGATGAAATGGGGGGGTCAAGAAACAAAGAGAAACTGGAATTTTGGATCCAGACATTTAAGGAGAATAACAATAATTATACAGAATATTATATTCATAAAGTAGCAGAAAGTATTCTAAGAACTAAGCCAACATGGGAATGGAGAAAGGAGATTCTGCTGATAGGGGTGAATGCAGTTAAAGAATTTAAGGACTGGGTAGTGGAATAGGCAAGAGGGGATTGAAATTTACTGGAGAAAACTGGCAAAGGAATGGAGATATTGGGAGCAAATAACTAGAGGGAGAAGGTAATAGAATGGGAAGACACTAAGAACTTACTTGGACTTACAGAAACAGATACTTGGTGCCAGAGCCATGGGCTCAAGCTTAATGCCAAGAAATGTATAGTTATCCCCTTTGGAAAAACCATGTACCTATGAATTACCACATAGGTTGCAGTACACTAAACACTGAAAGTGTAATGAGAGACTTAGGGACACAGGTGGACAGTGGACTCACCTTCGATAACCACATCGCCACAACAGTCAGAAAATCCTTCTGTGTGGCAGACCTCATCACTAAGGTCTTTTCATCCAGAAAAAAGGAGGTCATTGTCCCATTGTACTCATCCCTCATTAGACCCATTATAGAGTACAATGCCTTGTTTGGTATGTACCTCATAAGACATCTGCAACAGTTGAAAAGGCCACAGAAATACCTCACTAAAAGAATTGCAGGCCTAAAGCAGATGCCCATGCTGACCATCTAAAAAAACTCCATCTATACTCTGTGGCATATCATCTACTCAGGGGCGATCTCTGCTTAACATACAAGGCCATGCCAAACCCTGAGCTGTTGGACATGCTCCACTTAAAGAAATCCCAATCCTTCAGAGCCACACGCTCTGGGGATCTAAACCTCGTCATCACAATGAACAAAACCTGCTGGAGGGATAGGTTCCTGACCCAGAGACTCCCCATACTCTGGAGTAGACTGCCCATACATGTCAAGCAGAGCGCCTCCTTGGCCCTCTTCAATAGGAACCTTGACGATTGTATGGGAGATAGGAAATTCACCCTGGGAATCACGTCAGTCACCCTGCTAGACAGGGGTCCAGGGAAGTAAATATTGTGGAAAGAAATATCCAGGGAATTGTTATGGCTAGGCTTGTATAGGCCCTAGGGCCGATAGCCTAGTACCAACCTATGACTGTAGGTTAGAAATTGCCTTCCATGTCAAGGTTTGATATCAAAGGATAGGCAAAGAGAAAGGAATAGGGGTTTCCTAAATGAAAGACCAGCACTGGTAAAGGTTTTAGTAGAATCTGGAACAGAAGTTGCAGTTTAGAATGGAATAATTAGTAGGGCATAAAAAATATTACATAATTAACTATAAGAATCAATCAGAGAAGGTTAGAAAGGATTGGGAAGGGAGATTGGATAAGTAATTCACAAATAAACAATGGGGGATATATGTATGTCTCCCAACTATGCAACAAAGATTTAGGATCTCTGCTTGGAAGTGTTTACAGAGATATTTTTGTACCCCAAGTAGACACCAAAGAATTATTCCTCAGGTAGACAGCAAATGTTGGAGGTGTGATGGTGAACGAGGTAACTGGGAACATATTTTCTGGGAGCTTAATGAGTTGGCAGACTTTAAAGATTCACTATAGACCGCTCTGTTGGGGATGCAGGGTGAGGAAGTTGGTGTAACTAAGGAAATTATATTTTGTATGATACAGAATCGAAATTACCTAGACATAGTAAGGGGTTGCTGAGTCTAATTATGATGGCTGCTAAAAAAAGCAATTACTAGAAAATGGAAATCAACGTCTAAACCAACTTTACTAGAAATTCCATCATGTACAAAATATCTGCAAATAAAGCCAACTTGAACATATCAATTATATTCTTGAATTTCCAAGTTACATATTTTCTTTGCCAATGGTTCTGAATATAATGCAATAAACAAAGTGGAAAGAGGACACCCATGCCTGGTTTCTCTGTTCAGATAACTTATTGAGAGGAACCCTCCCACTTTGATTTTTGCCTCTGATCCTTCATATATTCTTCTAATTAACCTTATTTTTGTATCAGAAAATATGCAAATGCTTCCATTGCCCTAATCATAAAATCCCAGTTTACTCTGTTGAATGTTTCCTTTGCATCAAGACTGACCAATAACTCCAGTGTTTTCTTATATTCTGCTTCCCTCTGGATCATCAATGTTCCATTAATGTTGACAAATGTTTGCTTCCCCTTCACAAAACCACACTGGTCCATATCTGTCAATTTTGGCATAACCTTTGCCATTTGTTTAGCCATTATAAACATAAACACTTTATAATCATGGTTTAAAATTGAAATGGACCCATATGAAGCTGGATCAGATGGATCTTTACCATCTTTAGGTTTTACAGCTACCACAGCATTTCCCAGTATGTTGGTACCTCTCCTCCATTTAAAATACTGTTAAATAAAACCTTCCAGATCTTTATCATATTCTTATTTGCTAGCTTCAAAACTACCACTTGACTACCATCTTTTCCAGGAGACTTTATTGCAGATTGGTAATATATCACCATGTTTTATATCATCGCCTATCTTAACTGTTAGTTATTGAACCTCATCTACCTCTAACCTTGGCATATTTAAGTCTTCCATAAATATTTCTATTTGTGCCCTTTCTTGATTTCCCAATATCTCTGCTTTACAAACATTTTCATAAACTTTCCGAAATATCTCTAATACCTCAACTGGACCTCTGGTTATTTTTTTATAGGCTTCCTAAGTTTAGCAACAACCCTTTCTACTTTCTGTTGCCTAAGTTGTGCCAAAAGTTTTGTGCTCTGTTGTTTATCAAAGAACAGTTGCTTAACAGCAATCTTTGTAAACTCGTGCATATTATCCAGGTACTCCCTTATTTTCTGTTTAGCACTCTGAAATTGCACCTCTTCTTGTTCTGTGAGATTCTGCTTATTTTGTAATGTTTTAACCTTTGTCAGCCCCTCTAAATAATTCTTATTACTTCTTAACTAGATATCTTTTTCTTTTATTTCTACCGTATTTTTAAACTCCATTTTCATTTTGTCCTACTCATGAGCTATAACTTTTGGGATACTTTCGATCTTCCCTTATTACTCCTAGATAATTTCCACTACCCATTCCTTGAATTCCTCTGTTTTTTAAAGGTAGGTTGGGAAGAGCTAGTGTCTCAGCTTTACTTCATTATCCTATATTTTTATATAATTATTGATATATAATCTGAAATAGCTATTTGGATGTGTGTCAAAAGTCTCAATTAAATGCACATGTTCCTGTGAAATATAATTTCTGTCTAGTCTAGCCCAGTTATTGTACCTTGGTGAATAATATATAAATTCTCTCTAAGTTCTTACTACTGAATTCATGTCTTTCATACCAAATATTTTCAAAAATTTCTTCAGAGCTCTACCCTTTTTCTTATATTTTTACTTCTAGCTCCTATATACATCCTCATTGTCACAATCAATTTCCAGTCCCCAGCATTAAGTAATATTCCTTGCTGAAAGCTGTTTATTTCTATAAAAGCATGCAAACATAATCCTCATCACTTGCCAGTAGCCCCTTACTACCACAAATCTATTATTTATCTTTTTTCCTTTTCAATCACCTCCAAGCCTCCACTAACAATTAATATAAGTGCTTCACTTTTCCTTTGTCCCTGATATTCTTCAAAAAAAATCCATCCTGACATCCTTTCTTTATCAAAATCACATGCTTAATTCTTTCCAAATATGTCTCCTGCCACATTACTATTGGCATTCTGCATTTCTTAATATAATGACTGTTTCTTTCCTTTTTGTCTTTACCTTTGAGACCATTCACATTTCAAGATAATATGGAAAGTAACACCATTTTATGGTAAGAAGTCATTATACCCACCTGTTATATATGGCAGCTTTTCTAAATCTCGGTTTCTAGCTTTTGTGATACATGCATCTATTAATGTTTGGCAGGTTAATCCATTATACATATGTTCTTATCAGCTTTAGAACTTATGTCACATTTTGCAAGACAAATTTTTTTTTACATAAAAGCCTTCAAAAACAAACAAAAAAAACACACCACCAGATGCTGTTAAAGTAATACAAACACATATAACTATTTACATCTTCAAATAATGAAGTTTAACTCTCCTTCTCCTTTCGGCTTTTCCTGGTTAGGGGTCACCACAGCCGATCACCTGTCCACTCATGATTGGCAGTGAAGTTTTACGGTGTTGAGTTGCCAGCCAGGCACCCAACCTTCCATGGAAGGCACACACACTCACGCACAGGGCCAATTTAGAATATCCAATCCACCTACAGCATGTCTTTCGGATGTGGGAGAAAATCAGAGCACCTGGAGGAAACCCACGCGACCACAGGGAGGACATGCAGACTCCGCACAGAAGGCACCCCAGCTGAGGATCGAACCAGAGAACCTCTTGCTGTGAGGTGGCAACGCTAACTGCTGCACCACCATGGCTGCCTGAAGTTTAACCCTTCTAATAGGAACATTTGTGCCAAATAGTGGTCTGCTAACACACGCCCTAATTGAGGTTATCCATAACACACATTATTGCCTGTGTTTCAACTTACAGTACTTGGTGTCTGTTCTTTTTCTATCTGTATTCACTAGATGTGAAAAAAATGTGTATGCTTTCTGGAATCATTAACTTTTAGCCTTGAAGAAGCCAGTTTTCTGTCTTTTATTGTTTTATTATGAGCTCGTCTCCATGGAAACGTGAGAGAAAAAAAGAAAACTCCAGTCCTCTGTTGCAGCCTGAAAGACAAACTGAAACATTTACTACTAAAGGAAAATTTCTCATTATATTCAGTATTCTCATATTTACTTGTTTCCACTTAAAATTTGTTATTAGATTAAGTCAAGGGTCTCAATCCAGACATTCACCTTTGCAAAAGTAAGAAAAAACATATCATCTCTACATGTATTATGATCTATGTACTTTTACACCCCATAATCCCACCTCAACAACCCAAGATAGCCTACTAATTAGATTGTGCTGTGGTATAGCTTTTCTTCTCTTTTTGTACTGGAATGTCAACATTTATTAATACCTAGAAAAGAAGAGAAGGAAGAAAAAAGGCAAATGTTTGGTTTAGTAACTTTATTACATGCAAGAACAACCAAAATACTTCACTATAAAATATTTAAGTTGCATTGTGAAAAGTTTCATAGAAATATTAAGAACATAAATTGTTTTACTTACAGTTTCCTTTTCCATTCTTCTTCCCCTCACCTCAGAGTCCTTCCAAACATTAATGACATGAAGTGAGGCAAATGCCTTTCAGTCCCCCCACAAGTTTAACAAAGTCAAAAGTCCACTCACTCCATTTATTCTTATACAGCTGTATTTCAAAAATGTGATACATGCTTTGCAGTCACATTTATTCACTAATTTCATGTTGCTGGTCTTCTTCCTGTTCATATCCATCTCCCAACTCCAAATTCTGGTTCAACTCCAGGGTACTCCCGATTCTTGTGGTAAACTCCTCTGCTTTTCTCTGTCTCTCAAGCATTTTCCTTTGAAACAGTGGAAAAGGTTTCACTGGCAAAGTCTCTCTGTGTGCTTTATTATCAGAAGAATGAGAAGCAGAGTCTCCATCTCCTTGAGGGCTTACTTTTTGTTGGACAAACGTTCGCATTTCCTCCTTAGCCTGTGCTGCATCATAAAATACATTGATTCTCGAAGAAAAAAATATTAAGACTAAATACTAGATACAGTGGCTTGTGAGCCTTTCAACATTCCCGGATTACAGGAATAAATTTTTCTCTTCTGCCTGATATACAGTGAATAATCATTTTCCACATACATTTTACTATCTCCAACTTTAAATACATTGCCTTGTTGCCACAGTTCTGTTAAAATCAACACTTTCTGCTGGTAGGTTTGTATCTTTACTAATAACGGTCTTGGCTGCTTTCTCATGGCCAGATTTGGAGCATACACAGGGTGTGCCCTTTCAATTAACAGTTCCTGCTATGGAATACCATTCCACTTGCTTATTTGTGCCTTCATAACATTAATACAGTCTGTTCCTTCTAGTTTCTCTGGTGCAGCAGAAAATCTCAGATTTTCCCTACATGCTCTGTCCTCTAATTCTACCATTTTTTAAATATATCTTCTTGAGTAATTTCATACGCAGCTAGCATTTTCTTCATTTCGACCTCTGATTTTTACAGTTTTATCTACTCATCTGAATATCTGTTTAAAGCTTCTTCCATTTTTTCCAGCCTTTTGTTATTTCAGTTGATATACTCCTTCAGTGTTTCATTTGTTTTAATCAGCTTTGAGCACAATTGACATATTTTTTCATCTAGATTATTGGAAGCCATGTCTTGCACAAAAGCTGCTTTTTGCTGAACGGCTGCAGGGTACTTCCCAGTCAGTGTTTTCTCTTCACCTTTTCCAGTTGATTTTCTTCCAGGTTCTCTTAGTTTCTTCTTTGCTGGCATCCAGGTAGTGTACTTAATAGCCATTAACTAAATTTTACTCAAGCTGATAATTTCACTGGATGTTGTTTCTCACTTTCTATTTTCACACTGGGAGGGCTGGAGTTAAGCTGTTGGTCGGTGTGCAGCCATCTTGGAAATCCCAATTGCTCTGGTCTCTTAATCCAACTCTTGTTTGTGTTGTTCTGGTCTCTTAATCCAAATCTTGTTTGCATTAACTTAGAATGATATAGTTTAATAATACTGCTAAAAGTGTCTGAAATGTTTGTCCAGTGACACTTTTTTGTCTGGGTCCTTTGTTATATCTAAATGCAATGCAAGAAGTGCTCTTTACTGCTGCAAATTAGTGCTTAAATCATATGTTTGGTGAAGAAAAAGACATCACTTACTCTGTAGTATACTCTGTCTTGGTCACTGCTGTAAGATATTCACTCTGCGAGTACAAGGTCGAAGAGCTTTGAATTCTTAGAAGCTTAGTAGGCCTATAGCTCTGGTGGTGAAAAAGCAGCTGCTGCTTGAGCAGTTTCATACACAGCCAGCCTTTTCTTGATTTCATTGTAAGAAAACAAAGAATTCCTAGAAACTCACTCTGAGCTTCAAACAAAACTGTGAAATAAATTCATTGAGCTCCGCAAATGGCTCTCTTCCAATGAGCTCATGTAATCTTTTCTGCAACACAGAAATTAGCTATTTTTCCTCCTCGTCACGAATGACACTAAGGTTAATGCCATCCCAAATGTCAGTAAGCAAAAATATATGCTAGTCATGCCTGATCCATCGCTAACCCCTACTTTACATACTGAGGAAATTAGTAAAGTTCTACCCCATAAAACTGTACTATTTGCTGATCTTATGCAGAGTGACACTAATTTCTTCTTAAACTCCTGGTTCATTTTGTGGATCTAGAAAGATTGTTTCAGACACCTCTCAACACGACTAGCAGAAGAGCATTCCCTTGCGGACTGTAACTTCATGTTGAGCACAAGAAGAGTGACGGCTTATTGCAGAGTATTATCAACCAAGAAGAAGTGTTCCCATTGTTGAAAAGCATCAAAAAGATAATTTCAGTAGAACAGAGAGGTGTTTGGAAAAGGAACCCAGTTTAAACCTTTATAAAGCTAAGTGTTCAGTCTTGGGTGGTGCTTGGAAGGCACATTTAGCACAATTATTATAGACTTTTTTTAGGTTTGTAAAATTAAAACGCAATAACTAAATAGGAGATTAATTTACTTCTAGAAATGGGTAATAAGTCTATATGACACAGACTGATCAATGGTTGGTTGCAGTTTATTTTTCACTGTACCATCTACATGACTATGGGAGGTCTTTGCCCAAGTGTTTAATGCTACTGATTCGTTTAGTGAGATCTTCGATTTTAATAATAATGATGATGATAAGACCTGGACAATAGGTGAGGAAAAAGTGGCTACTAGAAAATAAAATAGATTTTGTCTTATTTGCCTTTAGAAGGAGATACAATTTCATGAGCCAGTGCTTCAGTTTGGAGAAAACATTGTTGCGTTTAGTCTGAGCAAGAGAAAGATAATTATTGTTAGATTACAGTGCTATGTCATTTGCATGTCGCACAAGAGTGAAGTCAATGACAGTGAAAGAGTAGAAAATTAATGTATATGCTGAAGAGTGCAGGACCCAGGACAGAGACTTGGTGTACACCTTTGTTAGCTTAAATGTACTACAGAATGGAGATGACTCTGTATTTGCAGTATCTGAGATAGATGTGGTATAAGTTAAATTCATGAATATTTAATCCCAGGGAATCAGGTCTAAAAGTTATTAATTTGTGCCTGGCACTAGCAAAAGCTCAAACTAGAGGGCTGATTCAACCTCCTCTTTGTTGAGGACATCATAAATGTACTTGAGAACTGCTAATAGACCAGTATTTACATAGTAACCCTTGTGAAAACTTTGCTGCAATTTGTTTAGAATGGAATTAGCTTCCACATAGTGGGAGAGCATTGGCTGTACCACTTGTTGCTAGACTTTAGCCAAGGTGTTGGGTATGGCAGTGGAACTGTAATAACAGTTTTCAGCTGAACACCCCATTTGTGCAGCAAATTAAGGAATACTTCTTTCCACAGAAGAAGAGTAAATCATTCCCTGATTCTTCTGTTCATGAACTGTGAACCACAAGTTTATGAATTTGGGAGGAATAAAATCAAGAAATTCTGACTAGGATCATTTTAATATAGATATTTCTTCACTTGGCAGAAGCAATCTTTCTGCATGATGAAGTTAACTTCAAGCTCAAGTCCCATCCCGCAAAAAGTGGTGTAATAGGAGCAGGTGCAGCTGTTTCAAAATAAGCCTTGAAGGATCGTATAGTTACAGAGACTTGTCCCACTTGGACAAGTAGGGAATGGAGTGATTCCTGGGTAAAAAAAAGTTCTTAATTCCTTTCTAAAAACATTTGGTTGTTACTTGGCCACCCTGTAGTGAAGAGAGACAGTTGCATTTGTGATGGTCCAATTTTTTATATTGGTTTTATAGTGGTGTAGGAGGACAGGGGATTTAGCTAGTTAATATTGAGCTTATAAGCTGTCCATGGAAACCATCTGCTTTTCAGAGAGAGAGTCATTTAAAGTAGAGGTGCATTTTAACTCTAAATAACTTTGGGACAAAATGCTTAATGGATTGTTTTGAAAAAGTATTCAGTTACATAATCATTAATAGGAAGATAGTCTACAGACTTCCAGGTTATGCTTTGAATGAGATGGTTGACCCAGAGAACCAGCTTTTAAGACTTCTAGTTCTTCTGTATCTTTGAGCACAGGCATGTACACTATGATGGAATGACAGATGTAACATAACGATCATTTATCACATCACACAGTAAACCAGAGGCCTGTAGGTTATTGGGATAAGAGATAAGAGCACAGTATAGGAGACTGTCTTTACTGGGTTGAAGCAGATGAGATGAGTTAAGCTAAATAATTGAAAGTAATCATTAGGAAAGACAAATATCAGAGCTGAAGTCAAGTACAAAGCCTTAGATTTAGTGCACCATCCAAGCATGTCATCTAGTAGCCTGATGTTTTAGGAGAAATATAGGCTCTTACCAGGGTAATAAGGGTAATGAATTTATGTGAGCAAAATGGAACATTTACAATGATATGCCTGTCATTTTGTATGGACAGGACCCTAGTGACCCAACATGAAATCAAATCCCCTTTTGCCAGCATGGCTGTGAACCCTCTCTTTTATGGAGTCTGTCTTGCTTGAACATGATGTTCCAAAGAAGCTAACTTCACTACTGTTGAGTTATTACTATTTTTTAATTAAAATTCTTCATTTGGTGTATGAAATCTTTGAAAGTGAGATATCAATTTTATTTCAGCTGAGCTAGATCATAAAATAGTTGGTCATGAGCAGGAAGGTATCAATTTTCACCATTCATTTTTGTTTGAGTCCAAGTTTCTTAGTTCTGGATCACAATTCTTATTAACATGTCCTCGTATTACTCAATCAGTATAGTGATAATTCTGTTTTAGGTTAGCTGCATTTACAGGAATAATTTGCAAGAATGATCCATCTGGTTGTCTATGATTTTAAACATTGAGGACCCTTCACAACTTTGGTAACTTAATGCTGCATAATTGACAGACACAATACTTGTGGATCTCTTCCCTCAGTAAACATTTTGCAGGCCTGTACAGTCTATGCACTCAGGGATAAGAAATATCCAATTGGCTGTCTATGATTTTTAAACATCTGAGAATCTTACTGCTGCAGTACTGAACTACACTATAGTCGTGGACCTTCTTCCTCAGTAAACCTTTTGCTGGTTCATAGGCTCTACGGACTGAGATACAAGAATTATCCATCTGTGTGTCTATGATTTTAAACATCTGAGGACCCCCCCCATATTTGGTACCCTACTACTGCAGTACTAAACTACACAATACTTATGGCCCTTTTCCTTCAGTAAACATTGTGCAGACCCATGGACTCTGTGGACACAGGGACACAAATTATCTCTCCGGGTGTCTATGTAAGAATCTATCGTGCGGTGAACTCCCTGACAAGTAGAAAGGATTTTTCTTTTCTCTTTTATCTCTAACTTTTCTATACCTTTTTTTTCTATTTTTATCAATTCTCTCTCACAATCTTACACAGTGATAGTATATCCTATTTGTTTCTTAATTTATTTTCTGGTACTGTAGTTCATACTGGCTCTTTTTCATTCCTTCTTTGCCTGGCTTTACCTCCTGAACTTGGATGACTGCCTAGTATTCACAACTGTTCTGGTGATTGTAATCCTTTTACCTTTTCCCTCCCCTAACTCTGTTATTGTTGTTAAATCTGTTGTGTCTTTCGGCTTATCCCGGTTAGGGGTCACCACAGCGGAACTCCGGTCCGCTAATGTTTGGTAGTGGATTTTTACATGCCGAGTTACCAGCCCTGACGCACAACCTTCAACGAAGGCACGCCCATTTACGCATGCCTCCACACAGAAGACGCTCTAGCTGGGAATCGAACGGGACAACGTCTTGCTGTGAGGCGACAACGCTACCGCAACACCACTACCGCAGGTGCTGTTAAATCTGTAATTGTCTCAACTAATCTCCTTCCTTATTTAGTTTACTTGTGATTATCTGTACCCTCCTTTTTATTACTTCTACCTTTTGTACTACCTTTAACACTAAAATGTCTGCTGTCTGCATTCTACCCATGCCACTGATACTCTCGTTTATATTTCTGTGCACATCATCATCATCATCAATCTGCCTCTTGTTTTTGCACTGCTACTTTGTCAGGCATTATTAGCATTGATGCAGCGACCTAGAAGTTCAAAGCACCCACTAATTGACTCATCTACATTCCAGCAGGCTGGGCTCTGCAATTCAGTGAGAAGCAAGACATAATTATAAAAATAAAAAAACTAATGTAAGATTTCTGCTAAATAAAATGTTCTCTACATGATTACAGCTGGCAAAGAATTGTCTGCGCAGTATTTCACCAGTGCTGGGTTGTTACTTGTTAAGACAATTTTACAAAGCTACTCTCTGATGACTAGTGCAGCGTGACTAGGCAGGAAGCATATCCCCCACTTCAAAGTATGTCCTATGTGAACTCACCTCACGTACTGGCAGTATAACATGACTTAAGTAAAGTTGTGGAATCTTTCCCAAGTAAACAGAGATTTACTTAAATAAATTCTTTCCAAGCAGTACAAAGTTTTCCACTAAAATCTCTTCATATTGCAACCATGAAAGGTAGCATTCCCTAAATAATATCTTGATTTTACTAGCATCTCACAGAGAGTGCCTCTAAACTAATTATGTAGGCATGTTGGTTCTTAAGTTTTGAACATGCTTCTCTCAAACTCACCCCCTCCCCACCACCAGTTCCCATCCACTGCTTCTCTACATTTTTTCAAACCAAAGTTCCACCCCACCCACCCACCCAACCAATCACCTCTATTCCTCTGCTTAAAAAACATACCCATTCATCTCTTACCTCCCCATACAGTTTACCAATCAACTTTCATCCCTATTTAATCTACTCTGTACTAAATAGTCTCTCACCCTCACAAATACAGCATCTCAAAAACCCTTGCAAACTCCCTTAGTGACCATCTTCCTACTTATACTCCTACATTAATCACCCATCATGTTAAACAACACAACTACAAATAGAACAGTAATCTCACAAATTTCAACCAAGACTCCTTCAAATGACCCCTACAATCCATCAACTGATGTAATATAAAAATCCTCCTCCTAGATGAAGTAGTCTTCACTCGCTATACAATATTCTAAGTAACTTGGCACACCGATGAAGAACAAGAGTTAAAACCAACCATGCCCCCTGCTACCTAACAATACTAGAAATCCTATGCAGAGCAGGGATAAGGGCTGGAAAAAATGGTAAATGAGCAATACACAAAAACAGGTAAATAGTGACAAAAGCAACATTACAATAATTTGTAGAACTGCCATAGGCACAAATTAAAAAGCATTGGGTCCTCCATCAAAGATTAATCCATCCAGGGACAAAAGAATTGTCCAAATCCTTCACCTAATCTCTCCCCATTTGAAACTGATAGCCAGTTTAATACCTTCTTCAGAAACCGCATAGCTTCCTTTACCAAAAGCAACCCTAACATCAGCAATCTCCAATATTCTACAAAAATGTGTTCTAAAACAACTTCTAAACTACCTTCTAAAATATAACATTCTATCCCCCACTTAGCATGGGTTTCTCCCAGGCCATAGCACATCTTCTGCAATTTTATCCTTCCTAGACACAGTTAATAAAGCCCAATATGCAGGGAACATTGTATCATCTCTTTTCTTTGACCTTTCAAAACCTTTTGACACCATCTCTCACCCTATCCTCCTCACCCAACTCTCTAGCATAGGCTTATCTCTCCAGTCTCTTAATTGGTTCAAAAGCTTCCTCTCTAAGAGAAAGCATGCAGTAAAATAGCAGAACTCCATCTCCACTCTCATCCACAACCCTACAGGCATAACCAAGTTTCTCTTCTGTTTAACATTTTTATTAACCTTCACTCAGCCATCCATCAAGGTTCCCTAGTGCAGTATGCAGATGATTCCACTACCATCTGCACTGCTCCCAACACTAACATACTTAAGCAAATTACCCAAGCTGATTTTTCCACTATAGAAATCTGGTTTCACAAAAATCACTTATCTCTAAACTCCAACAAAACCAAACTTATAATTTCCTCACCCAGTAGAATCTCTACCATCACTAAAACCAACTTTTAAATCTCTCAATTCCACAAAAATTGAAATAGTAACCCATACCAAGCTATTAGGAGTTATTATTGATGAAAACCTTAAATTCGACCTAATATACATAATGTAAATAAAACACAAATAATTGGGATTGCTCTACAGGCATAACAAGTTCCTTTTCCTCTCTTCCAAACAAGCACTAGTACAATCTTACCTCTTGCCTTCACTGAGTTATGGTGCTACATTATTAACTAACCGCCATTTGTCTCTTAAAGCTAAACTAGAGTCATGTTATAACAAGATCGCTAAATTTGCCATTTACAGTTGACACTACTCATCATTTCATCACTTTAAAGCAACTACGATGGCTGGAACTTCCCCACTATCTCCAACTCCACCAGCTTACAATCACCCATAAACTGATCCATAAACCCCATGATTGCCCTGCCCTTAGTTCACTACTCTCCCTTTACACTCCTACTCAGCCTCTTCATTCTGAACACCAAAATCTTCTCCAAGTACATAAACCCAAACTACCTGCCAGCCAATTACTATAATCCTGGACTATTTCCAAAATATGGAATAACCTTCCTGTATCCATCCACCTACAACCAAACTCCTCTATCTTCAATCCAAAATATGGAATAACCTTCCTGTATCCATCCGCCTACAACCAAACTCCTCTATCTTCAAAAGTGCACTGCACAACCAATTTAGCTCCAAATGGATATGTAACTGCACATCACCTACCTTAGCCATCACTTTAATGTAATATAAACTTATCTGCCTATCTTCAGCCTTCAATACCAACTCCTGCTGTTTTCTTCTTATTTTTCTCCCTCTTCTACCTCTCTAGCCCCTTCTCGACCCTCCTTTAGCCACTGTCTCTTATTCTTCTATCTTACCTACCTATTTGGCTATCTTTCTTCTTTTCCTGCTACCCCTTCTTTCTCTCTCCTTGTACTTCCTCCCTACCCTACTTATACCCATCTCCCTTCCTCTACATTTTAGTCTTCCGTACCCAAACTTTCTCACTCTGAGCACACCCTTTATACTCCACTGTATAAATTTGCTTAACATCTAAATCCCCTGCAAATGTCATTTTTGTCATGTACCTTTAGGTTTTATTGACCTCTATAATACTTTTTACATCATAACCTGCTTACAGTGCTTTACTATTGTATATTTGTACTTTTGCATATTTTTATTTTACTAGTGTGTCACAACTGTAATTTCCTTTGTTTATTTGTATTTATTATTTCTTGTATTACTGCTTGTATTATTCTTTCACTGTATTCTTTTAATTAGAGCTTTTCTCCTTGGGCCTCCACTGAAAATGGGCTCACTTGGCCCAGTGGACTTTCCGGGTAAACAAATGTCAATAAATAAATAAATAAAATAACTCTTACTACTACACCACCTTACAACTTAAAAAGTGTCCCTACTTCATATATAAAAAAACTTCATAATCTCAAGCTATGCTCACCATCCATTAATAACTTTTCACCTGACTTTTCTCAAGATAGCAGCCAGTGCTATATCTTACCTAGTGTTGGTCCTTGTAAATAGGCCAATACAAGAATCTTACGTTTCTTCCCTCTAGACAAAGTCACATATAACCTCACTACATAAAGGGTTGACCGCAACAGAAAAACAACAGCTTTAGATCCATCACTATCCTATCCCCACTCTCAAAAATGTTGGGAAAAAATATCTAAAAGCAACTTCTTCAATACCTCCTTAAACAACAGTAACTCATGAAACCTGCATGACATGGCTTTTGCCCAGCACATAGTACTACCACTGCCCACATATCCTTCCTAGACACCATCAACAAGCTAGGGGCATTGATTAGTTTGTATCCTCTTTGTTCCTACTGTATCGCACAGCAAACTCCTACATGAAATGTCTTCCCTCTTGCCTCTCACACTCTACTGTCACCTGGTTAAGAAGCTACTTGTCTGACAGACAATCTGCTAAAGGGTTCTGCACCCTATCCCCTTCCCTACCAGTTATCACAGGTGTACCCCAGTGCTCTGTTCTCAGTCCCCTGCTGTTTAGTATATTCACCAACAATCTCTATAATACTTCTCAACATGCCACTCTCACATAATGTACACGTGCATCTACTCTCATTTGCTTCTCTGGTAGTCTTTCCCAACTTTATCAAGTAACAGAAAAATCCTTTAATTCCATTGAAACCTGGCTCCAATGCATTCAGTTACTGCTCAGCCCTAAAAAAAGTAAACTGCTCCTGTTTTATTCCCCACTCACATAGCCTTGACATAAGTAAGTTCAAAATCATCTCCCTAAACAACATTGACATTATAGTATTTCATACTACATTGCTTGTTATGACCATAGACAACAGCATAAAATTTGACCTGCATATTCTAATTGCCATTTAAAAACACTCCAAAAATTAGGAATATTCTGCAATATAAAAAAAAAAAAACTTCCTCACAACTAGTACTAAAATAATCTTAGCTAACAATTACGAACCTGTGCAGCACCCATTTTAACAAACCTTGAAACCTCTCTAAAATTTACTTGAGCAATGGTATAACAAAACTGAACACTCAAACCTAATCAGAGCCACTATTGTACTTCAGTAAAATAACTGAACTGATTAGAACTATCTTACATACCTCCAATTAATCCCAGCAAAAAAAGTAATAAACAATCCTTCAGCATGCCCAACTCTTAGTATAATTTTCCAAAATTACACCTCATAATATCCCTTAAGATCAAATGAAAAAGAACAACTTATATAAAGAAAATCTGCAAGACACTACCCCGAATGCTCTAACATGGTAGTAAAAACCTGGAGCACACTCCCAGTAACAGTCAGGTCATCACCCAGCCTCCACATGTTCAAAACTTCTTTAAAAACATTCCATTCCTAACCAATGGCTTTGCTCATGCTCCAGTCTAGTCCTGTCCTATAATCCATTTTTCTCTTTCACATCACCTCCATTTTCTAACCACAAGTTTTTTTTTTCTCGCCCCACCTTTTTGCAAGTATCCTCGCCCTTCACTTCCTCCATCTATACTCATTTTTATGTTTTCTTACCTACTATCCTCCCCTACCTTACTACCATTTCTATATAGACATACTTTCTCATCTCATGTACATACACATTTCTTCCTTTAATAACCAGTCTTCACGCTCTCTCATTTCTGACACTCTATCAACTTGTAAGCAGAAAAAAAAACAAGGACCACACCTCTTTCCACTTTTTCAGAGCTCTTGCTTTATAGCAAGTTAACAATTTCAGTGCCTGAGCTTGCATTCTCTCAAAATGGGTTTTAGGGAAAGATATCCATTCAACCCTGGGGGTTTATCAGCTTGTAAATCTGTGGTGCAGCTTTGAGTCTGTGATTGATAAAGTGTTACTTAAAACAGTTAAACACACTTTGTTCTTTGATCTGATGAAGAAATTGTCTGAAAGTGCTTATATTTTATGTTTTACAATTAAATTTATGGTTTTAGCTGTCTTGGTCCTTGTTGTTTTTTTGCTATTGCACTTACATTTGTGATTTGTCTGAACCAAGGTGGACTTTATCCTTTATTTGCTAGGTTTTCTCTACTTACTCTCTATCAACTTAATCTTTTTCTCAACTAACCACCATCTCTTTTTATCTCTTTTGAATTAGTGTATTAATCTACACTTATCTCATTTTTGCTTCCATGTCTCACTCCTCTCTTCACCTCTTGTAACTTAAGCAAATTAAGCTTACTTCGCTCACTAGGCAATCATACTATTTCTTTGGTTACGCTGTATTATAATGTATTCTACTTGCACTTGTAAAAAATGACAATCTTTAAAACTGCTATTATATTGTAAAAATGATTATCCATATCAAATGTTTATACTTCCTGTATTATACTGTTATTACCCTTTCACATAATAAGTTGGAGCTTTTTTCCACAGACCTCCTTTGAAAATAGGTTCTTGCCCATTTGGACTTTTCCCAGAACACAAATCTCAGTATATAAAACTGAAAATGTATATTTCTTGAGATGAGGCCATGTTTCTTCCACCACTTTTGTACATTCCTTCTAGCTTTCCCCAAATTGTAGAAACCAACCAGGTATTCACCTGAAAAATGTTTTGTGTAGCCTTAAGGTGCAGCTTATTACTGCAACATTAATTCCAACCACAGATAATTGTGACTCCATTCTGGTGAATACCATACCTAAATTAGAACAACTAGGTATTGGTGTACTCTTGATAAGATGTATAGCTGCATGGCTTATAAGTAGGACATGGAAAGCATCATACAGCAGTTGGACAGGTGAAATTCAAGGTTACAGTCAGGGTGTTCCACAAGGCTTTGTCCTAGGTCCGTACTTGTTTAGATTGTTGTATGAAGATGACTTGAAATTGGGTAAACTAATTATATGTGTTATAGATAGGTCATGTCTGCAAATGAACTTGACTAAATTGACCATTTGGGTACAGGAGAATAATGACAAATTCATGAAAAGCTAAGCATATGAGATTTAGGAGACATAAATTGAAAGGCAAATATTTAGTACAGCACACAGTAATTGAAACTGTGGATTCGTTTTAGGACTTGGGTATATGGGTAGATCCAGCTTTGAGTTTTTCTAATCATATCAACCAACTGTTTAATGATAATTATAGAACTATGCTTCTGATATTCTGGCATAAAAAGATTTATAAAGTCTAGAAAAACAGAGATGGTAAAGTCATTGTTTGTTAGTTATATTAGAGCCAGACTTGACTATGGAATAACAATATGCAAACATTATAAGAAAACAAGCTTGACTAAACTGGAAAGAGTATAGTAGAAATATACCAAGGGCATCCATGGATGTGAAAATTTAAGTTATTATGAAAGACTGAAATATCTGAACTTCCACACTGTCTCATATAGATATTTAACAGGAGACCTTATTCAGGTATACAGAGCATTTAGAGACAAGTACCTTTGGGAATGTCTGGAGTTATCAAAAAAGTAGTAGAAAACCATCAGGCAACCTATGTAAAAGATTCTGCAGGAATGGGAAGTGTACTAACTGGTTAGCTGAGAGAGCTGCTGATCTATGATTACATTAAAGCAAGCACTAGTTTAGATAGTTTTAAGAGCAGCCTGGACACTTATTATGGGAATAACTGTTTTGGTATATTGGCAAGCTAGAAAGGCATTAGTGCCTGTGCTTGAAATATTTATATGTATGTATGTACAAGAAAATAAAAGTTCAAGAGACATTGTTTTTGTGTAACCAGAAGATATTTTTCAGGGGGGTCAGAAGCCTGCAAAAGTATGCCTCTATATCTGAAGAGTTGTATACTGGTAAAATATCTGTTGCCTGGCACTAAACAAGTAGGCTTGACTGGAGATAGTAAGACTTACAAATGATATCAGAAATAGTAAAATATTTATAAATAATAACACTAAACCTATGACTAAGGAATCTTAGTTGTATGATGCTAGAGTGGGGAAACATGTTAGTGGGAGTGATCTGTGGAAGCCGATCGCTCTTTAGAGCAATACCCGTACTTGAATGCTAGTACTGCATTTTTGTTGAAGCATTGTAGGTCTTCATGTGTGCCAGGCATAAATTGTAGCATCAGCTTTCTACACATATAGCAAGCAGTTCACTACAGTTTAAAAAGATGGAAGAGTTTTTTTTTTTTTTGCATTGAAGCACTTTAATACTCCGTGACTGCCAGACATAAATTGTAGCAGCCAAGTCCAAAGAGATTTTTTATTGGTCCTCAACTCATGGTTGGATGGTGCCAGACTGACAGATGGCCTTGGGTACCAGAATAGTAGCTACACTTCTGTTCTATCAGTATGGTCATGATGCCATTAAATCTAATCATTAGCATGACTTGTCAGCGACCAATTTTTGTGGTGCAAAAATTTGAGACAGAGAGCCTTTGGGTTCAGAGTTTGATATCTGATCCAGTCAAATTATGAGAGTGACCCAATCAGATTGTGAGAAAGAGAATGATAAAATGCAGAATAACTGTGTCCATCACCATTCTGGTATCTTCAAAATGTAGCTACCTTCTTCCCATTTGCAATATTTGTCTTAACTATTTCATGTTGTATGTTCTGATGCTATGTTAAAGCATGGCTCTATTTGTTTAGGCTGTATAGTGGTAAAAACCTTTTAAAGACTGCTGTAATGATGGCTAATTATGTGAGAAGCATGTAAATATATAAGATGTGGGCTGTGTATCGGAAATGGCTTTACTTCTTACTGGATGTACTGATGAAGGTTGATATCATCATTATGACACTATGGTGATTTCTCCTGAGAGTGGCAACTTTTTGATTTGCCACCTAAAGCAGGGATGAGTGATAAAGGCTGACTTGGTAAAACATGTTGCTTTGCTGGACCTAGGATGGGAATCTATATGGTGTTTCTGCTGTGCTTTGAAATATCTAGTGTTGCTCTAATTCCTCACTGGGGTTTTGATTGCAAGATCAGACGTTGACTCCACTTCTAAATACTGGATTATACCTTTCTGATTGACTGGACTGATAGCAGTTATATGATCCTACTGATTACTGCTTAGGAAAAATATGAGCTACAACAACCATCCAGATGAGAATAATTACAGAGGTTAAAAACTGAAGGCTATGATGATTTGATTACATACTGTTATGATGAGTAACTTTCACAACTGTGATATCTTTTTCATTGATTTTCTCTTTCACTGCTGTTTTGGTCAGGCACTTCATATCCACCATAGTTTGTCTTCCAGATGTATGTCACTTGCACTTGGTAGCTTTGTGTTTGCCATCACAGAAGATTCAAATATCCTCAGTACTCAGGATCACTATGTGCTGCTGAGTTTTTTTTTTTCTCTGCAGGTCACTTTTGTGATTTTTGTCATCAGAATGCTGTAATTACCTCTGATGAAACACAGCTATCCGATTCCCAACTTCTAACGCCCCAAAATCCAACCTCATCCTATTTACCCCCAAACAGTGCTCTGCTCAGACATATATTGTCACTCTTAACCTCCACAAGCAACATAAACATTGAATTAGTAACCCACACTAAGCTAATAGGTGTAATAAATTATGACAGCTTAAAATCTGACTACCATGCAAAAGATGTACAAAAAAAGAAAAAGTATCAAAAATTGGTACCCTGTATGGTATAAAACTTTACTTAAAAGATTATAGTAGAAAATACATTGCTTCAACTTTGTTTGTTACAAATCACCTCTATGCAGCCTGTATTCTCATTACTCTTCAGGCAACCCAGACCAATCTCCTTGAGAAATGCTACAATAAAGTAACCAGATTTTGGTGTTAATGTGACATACAAATCTCAGCACTAAAGCAGCTACACTGGTTAGAACCACATCACTCCCAGACGTTATCTCAACTACTTACTACACATAACCTTGTTCAAGAAGTTATGTACTCACCATAACATTCAGTCTGTGTTGTCCATTTTTATTCTTTCTCAAGCTGTGGGTTCAGATCCAATCCTTTGATCCAACTCGGCAGTTACAATAGCTCTTGACAACCAAAAAGCTCTCAAGTTCCTCGCTTACCCGTAATGCAGACTTTGCAAGTTACCTCAGACCTTGTTTACTGATATATATATATATATATATATATATATATATATATATATATATGGGTCTACCTCGACCCATCGAATTTACGTTTCTACAAAATGTAATTAGGCAACCCTTTTTTCACGAAAGTGCATTTTGTTGCAAATGCAGTTTTGCAAAAAAGCAACTAAGGGAACAGCAATGGAGATTGTTGCTTAGATCACAACACAGCAGGGATAAGGGAATATTCCCTTTTCCCCACCGTAGTGTAATCTAGGAGTGAGAATATATAAGTAGCGGAGGTGTGGGGGGGGGCTGCATAAACGTGATTCGTGTTGTGTTTTGTTCTTTTGTGGGGTTTTTTTGTTTTCATTTAGTTTCTTTTTCACAAACGTGCATTTTTGAAATAATACACTTTCAGAAGAAAGGGTTCACGAGATTACGTTTTGTAGAGATGCAATTTTGTTCATTGAAATGAGACCCATATATATATATATATATATATATATATATATATATATATATATATATATATGAAAAAATGTAAGGTATAGAAGATTACATATATAGAGAGAATTAGACTATCTCTCGCGCTCAGCACAGGGAAGTGACACTATAGGCCTACTCACTGTTTTAGGAGTCTAAAGGTAGGGGGTTGGAGGATGGGTTGTTGAAGAAGAAGAAAAACGGACAACACAGATGGAATGTTATGTTGAGTACATAACTTATTTATCTGATGCTGTCAATTTTCATTCTATCCTCAACTTGTAGGACAGAGTCCCCAGCTACCCTAGATCCTGGGTGCACTGAAGGAAGGATGTTCCTTAGCACTGTTGAACCAAATGATGCTCTTCCCCTGGAGACCAAGTCCAATTTGAAATGAGTAACAATGGTATGGGGGTAGCCCAAGTTGCAGTTACACATACTGTATATCATCCATGGATGCTCTAGCTTGACATACTGATGAAGTCGCCATTTCTCTAGTTGAATGGGTTTGCAATGGCTTTTAGTAAAGTAATACCCTGTGTCTTTTAAATGAATGAAATACAATCTGTGAACCATCTAGCCAATGTTACTTTAGTCACTGGTTTTCCCAGTCTTACTACTGAGAAGGAAATGAACAGTTGGGTCAGATTTCCTGATATCTGTTGTCCTATGAAGGTAAAAACTTAATTTTCTGTGAACATCTAATAAGTCTAGCAGGTATTCGCCTTTATTGGAACATTTAGGAAAAAAATACTGATAAATAGATGGATTTGTAGTTATTGGTGTCTGATACTATTTTAGTTAGAAATGATGGGGTTAGTACGTAATGTAACCCTGTCTTTATGAAAGATGAAATATGGTGGTTGTGACAATAAGGCTTGAGTCTCTGAAATTCTTCTTGCAGAGGTTATGGCTACTAAAAATACAGTTTTCCAAGAAAGGAACTTGAGATCACATTTAGCTGTTGGCTCAAAAGGAGGTTGTATGATTGCTTGCAGCTCCAAACGCGGGTCCCAAGGGGAAGTAGGTTCTTTATAAGGGGCTTTTAGTAAGAGTTTCTTACTGAAAGGCCATACAGAGCTTGTGTGAAGCAACTTGAAAACTTTGAAATCCAGTATGAAAATTGGAAATTGCAGCTAACTGTACCTTGATTTTTTGAATAAACTGCTCCTTCATTAAACAGTTGTGCTAAAAATCAAGGGTACTATGGATCATAGCTGAGAAGGAATCCAGATCATTTTGTAGTGCCCAATAGACAAATCTGCTCCATTTACTGGTGTATAGTTTATGTGTAGATGTCTTATGAGAGGACAAAAGTATATGACAGATTGGAGCAGAGAGTTTAGGTTGTCTGGCTATCAACAGAATTAGAGAAGCCAAGCAGTTAGGCTGAGGTTTGCAATGTTCCAAAAAATCATACCTGTCGAGGTGAGACATGAGGTCTGGAGTTGGAGCCAGACATGGTTCTTGAAGTAAGTGAGGCCAAAGGAAGGAGAACCAAATCTGTCAAAGTTAGTACAGTGCAATGAGGATTACTTTGCTCTTCAATCTGTTTGCTTTCTGTAGAAATTTCAGGATTAATGGAGTTGAAGGAAAGACATAAAGGAGACAGGGAGGCCATCTGTGAAGAACAGCATCCCTCTGTGATTCCACTCATGGCGGGATCAGGGCAAAATAGCTGTTGCATTTGTTGTATAGGGGAGAGGCAAAAAAATCGCAGCAAGGCTGGACCCATTTGTGGAATATCCTTTCTGCCAGTATCTGATTGAGGCACCACTTGTGAGGCATAAGAATGCATCTGCTCAATTTGTCTATCACATTGGACTTCCCTGGAATATGCATTGCTATGAGAAAGTGGTTGGATAAGATTGCCCATTGGCACACATTGAGCACTTCTCGATGCAAGAGGTATGATCTGGTTCCTCCTTGTTTGTTGATTTACCAGACTACCGACATGTTAAATTGTAGTAGTCCCCAAGGGGAGAGCATTCTGGAAAGCATGCAGTGCTAGTAGCACTGCTCTCATCTTTAGGACATTGATATGCAAATTGGCCTCTTCGGGCAACCAAATGCGTTGGACTGTATTCCCCAGAAAATGCCCCCTCCCCCATCCTAACTGGGAATTGTCCATGGTCACTTTGGCAATAGGCTGAGGGAGAACAAATGGATGGCCTTGTTGAATCTGCTTGGATTGAATCCACCATGAGAGGTTTCTCTTGCATAGGTTGGTGATTCTTATCTGGATTGACATTGGTTGGTGGAGAATGGACCATTGTGTTGAAAGCACCCACTGCAAAATTCTCATGTGAAACTTGGCCAGTGAAACTAGAGTTATTGCTGTGGCCATGGACCCTAGAGACTGAAGAACCAGTCATGCAGAGACCTTTGAACTGCAGATTATTGTCCTAAATTGTGATCTGATAGTTTCTACTCTTGAAGGGGGGAGAGATGCTATTGTTTCTCTTGTGTTGAGAATTGCACCTATAAATTCCAAACATTGCATGGGCTCTAGAAAAGATTTCTTGTAATTTATAGTTATCCCCAGATTAGAACACATCTGGAGATCATTGTCTCCTGCTTGTAGTAGTTGATGCCTGGTCAGAGTGGACACCCAAAATTCTTGCAGTGTCAAGTGAGCTGCAACTACTGCCATGCACTTGGTGAACACTTTGGGGGCTGTAGTGAGATCAAAGGGCAGAGCTCTGAAATTTGGCTCCCAGCCAGAGGTGTAGGTACCTTCTAGATCACCTGTCCATCTTCATGTGGTAGTATACATCCTGAAGGTCTATAGAGCACATCCAGTCATCCTTTTCCAAAAATGGAAGAATAGACTGAACCATGACCATCCGGAACTTGCTGCGCCAAACTGATTTGTTTAGTTAGCTGAGATCCAAAATTGGTCTCCAGTCCCCTGTCTTTTTTCAGTACTACGAAGAACCTTGAGTAAGTTCCAGATTCTCTGTGGTCTGGGGGACCTCTTGGATGACTCTTTTTTTCTAGCAGCCTTTAAACCTGAATAGCTGCTTGTTCCCTCTGACTGGGTGGAACAGTTTATACTGGGAGGTGGAAGGGAGAAGGGTATAATGTATCCTCTAGAAATTATCCTCTGCACCCATGTAGCTGATGTTATTGTTAGACAGGCACATTGGTGCAGAGACAGTTCACCCTCGACTGCCTCCAGAGTAGGACAATTGGGCCTCCTTTCAGGAGCGCTGAAAGGGTCTTCAAAAAAAGTATCTCTGTGCCCTTGGTTTTGTGGCCATCCTCTGCCATGAGGGCATGGTCCACCAACCGAGTTTCCCCCTCTGCCTCTAGGAGAACTATCTCTACGTGTGTCTTGAAAAGGCCCTTGAGATTTTTTTAATCAAATCTTTCCACTGCCACTCTGATTCCTGGAAAAGGATCTGTAATGAGTGGAAAAAAGTATGCCAATGGTGATAAGGTCTTTCCCACACCTGGCTAAGGAATCTCTTACTGTTGGACCAAACAAAGAAATGCCGTCAAAAGAAGCATTGATAAACAAAATCTGCAAAATCACATAAGTGCATCCAGGCATGCCTTCTGACAGAAATGCCTGAACCTGCTGCTCAGTTTGTCCCTTCAGCTACATGAGAGATGAGCCTCATTGATGAGTTTGAGATGGATTATAGAGTGGCCAACTGAGAAGAGACTGATGCTTATACTTTGGATACAGATCCTGACAGGGTATCTGAAAGGTCCTTCATCTGATCCCTTTACAGTCTTATAAAATGTATTGGAGGAATTTAGTGGGAGGGTCGATGAAGCATAAACATGCTTCCCAAACCTATCCATCATCCAAGATTCCTTGTTCGGAGAATGGATGGGAGAACTTTCCTCAGCTAGTTCTTTCTTGATGGCTGCTGCCACAACTATGGCATCTACCAGTAAACCTTTAGTCTAAAACTGTTTATCATCTGGTGCTGTAATAATTTTGTCTGCTCTCCGAGGTTTCATTTCAATGGTGTTAGGGGGTCTTCCATGCCCACCAAGAGATCAATTCCAGAGCTCATCAGTGGGTGGAGTCACCCAGAAGGTGGGTGGATGAGTACCAAAATCCGCCAGGTACACAGGCTTCTCGGATAAAGGATTGTTGAGCTTCCAGTCACCTCTCTGCTTCAGGATTTCTAAGATGTCTGCAAAAGAGACATCATCTGAAGGTGACCTTGGGGACCCTTTGCCCTCAGCAAAGTCCATGTCTTCAGTGATGGATTCCTCAGTGGAGCCCAAGTGCTTCCTCTTGCATGTCCTCTACTTAGGGACCTCCTCATTGGGAGGTATCAGAAGAGGTGGGATACCCTGCTGGGAAGCCTGGAGTTTTGGAACCCACTTTCCCTGTGAAAAAACAGAGTGAGAAGCTGTAGGCAGAGATGTCAGAAGTAAGGGTTGTAGATCTGAGGGGGTAGGTACTGTCTGAGCTGCTGAAGCAGACATGGCTCTCTCCAAAGCCTCAAAGGCCGATTGCTGCTAAGAGGAATAGGACTCCAGATCCAAGAGGGCATGCCTTTGGACAGTACCCCCTCCCTGGCCAGAAGACAATTTTCCGAGGCTGAAGCCAGGACTGAGCTGGTCTGAGCTGAAGCCTCAAGGCATAGAGATGGCTCTGAAAACCTCAGAGTTGAGACCAACACTTCTGAGCCGACAAGGCTCCTATGGCTCTGAGAGGTCTCTGGCTCTGAATGAGCAGAAGAACTGAGAGCAAACATCTGATCTGAGGAGAGGGAAATTCTCAGATCTGATACAGATGGCACCAAACATTTCGGATTCAATGACTCTGACACTTTGAGAGAATCCAGAGAAGGAGGTAGTGGTGAGGTAGCAGACACATGGAACTCCTGACCCGAAGGGATAGGAGCCAAGGGAACTCCTAACATACCTTGCACCCAGAGTATCTTCTTCACTAGTCTCTGCACATCTTCAGTGAGGCTCCTAGAAGAGTGAGTGGACATTGCTTCAGGTGACTTTGGTCTCTCCAAAAATGAGGAAGGGACTCTTAGTGGGACTGGGTCAATTGAAGGGGAGTACTGAGTCCTCAGAAGGTATTGTGGAGCTGGAGATAAACTTACTACTGGATCCAAAAGTATCAGCTTCGAGGAGTCCTTTTTCTTAAGCGTGAAGGATCTGAGAAAATAGACAGATCCGAATGTCATGTTTTTTGGTATTTGGATCTGACAGAGGAGTTGGGTCTGATATCTTAGTCTTTTTACCAGTCAGATCCAACTGAGGGGTCAGAACTAAAATAGTTCTTTTTCTTCTTTTGTCAGACACTATTGAGGAATAAGATGATGCGGGTCTATATTAGATCACCGAATGCTTAGGTAAGCGAACGGTGATTAATCGACCCCATGTAAGCGAAAGCTTACAAAACCGAACTGTCAGAACAGCAATTCTTTTCCAAGGGGAAAGAATCGCTGTTCCAACAAAAAAAAAAAAAAAGAAAGAAAGAAAACACTTTAAAATATAACATTAAGTGCGGGGCTTCGTCCCCCACACCCCCTGCTTAAGTATACCAACTCCGAGACTGCACTACATTGCCAAAAACAGCAAACTACCGAAGTGGCCAAGCAAATTCTTTCCCAGGGAAAGAATTCACTTACATGTCGCTTCGATATTTTGCCATTTCAGTGTTTTCAGTTCGACCAAGACGCATTCGGAAACATGAGTCTTGTGTCTGCTGATAGGAACCCGGTGATGCAGGGCTAACCTATCCAGACTTGCTCTTTTTTGATTTTCCTACAGGAGAAGCTCCAGAAATTACCTCACCAAAGGAGGAAGGCAATAAACCTTTAAGTATGAATTTATTTTTGTGTTCAGCCAAGGCCCTATATTTGAACAAGTGAGAAATCTCTCAGTCCTCTTGAAGATGCAGAGGACCGACACAATAAACACAGAGCATATGTGAGTCACTAACAGGTACTATGTGCCCAGATTTGGCACATTTTTTTAAGCCAGCTGGCTTATCTTTATCATTTTCTTTTTCAGCCATCACTAGTAAAAAGGAAGAGAAAGTTGTAAAGAATAAGAACTACAACTATATATATATATATATATATATATATATATATATATATATATATATATATTAAAAGAGAGTAAGAAAAAAGGAAGTTACCAGCAATGGTAAAAAAAAATGCACACAATGTGTAAAAAAAGAAAGATACTAACAATAGTATCACTAGGTATTTTCATACAAATGATATGGAAGGGCAACTAAAAAAGTCAGTAAAAGGGGAATTTAAGTTAGATGTTAGATAGCAGCTAGGAAAATGATAGTTAAATGAGCAAGAAGAGAAGCTATTTTAAAGAATTTTTAAAACTTTTTTAAAAGAATGTATTGAAAATAACACTTTGCTGCCCGAGAGCTACTGGTGAACAATGTTTTTGCAAAAGCAGCAAATTTGATCTGAGGTAACTTGGGAAGGGTGCATTATGGGTAAGGGAGGAGCTTGAGAGCTTTTAGTTTGCCACAAGCTATTGCAATTGCCAAGTTGGATCTGAAGATTGGATTGGAACTCACAGGTTGAGGATAGAATGAAAACTGACAATATCAGATGCTATTCTTAATAACGGAATCAAACAACTCTGCTGGTGACTCTCTCTATTCCTCCTACACTTCTAAAATCAGGAACTCCATCCCCCTTGGCCTTAAACAAATACCGCAAGTGAAATCTTTCAAGAATCAAATAAAAAAACTCCTGGCTAGGACAATCCATCCACACAGTGTATTCTAGCTTCTTTCGGCTTTTTCCTGGTTAGGGGTTGCCACAGTGGAACTCCGGTCAGCTAATGATTGGCAGTGGATTTATACAGTGCCGAGTTGCCAGCCTGATGCCCAACCTTCAAAGAAGGCATACTCATTCATGCACACACCTACCTGCATGTCTTTAAACTTCAGTTGACCACGGGGAGAAGCTCCGCTATCCCTCACATTATCTAAGGACAGTATACTGACATAGTATATCTACAGCCTGTGTGTCCATCACATTCTTTTGGTCTAATCCATTTTACTCTTCCTTTTCTTACCACTTTCTAATCTTCTCTTCATATCCCTTTATTTTTATTGCATCATCCTATTCCCTTTCAACATCTCCATTCTTACTATCTTGATTTTTATCACATCTTCTTCCATCACCTTTCACATCATATCTCTTTTATATCTCCCTCTACCCATCCACAAACCAAACTCTTCACAACAATAATCCTACATCTTATTCAACCTTACCCAACCTTCCTCACTCAACTTATCTACTAATTATTTCAAACTGTGCCACATCCAGTGCATGATCTAACCATGTTTTATGCTGTCACCTCTAATTTCCCACATGTTGCTTCTCATACCTGTCTTTTCACCTTGCTCATTCTGCACACTGCTGTGTAACTATCACTTCCTCCAATATGTTGCTTAAATATTTTCCCCCAAACTTCACTTTTTAAAAGCATGTTCTCGCAAGTAACTTTCTCTTTTCTTTCCTTCCACTTTCTTTATTTTGAACCATTGTTGTCCTTGTCTATGACATTTTAGTTATGATTTACAAAATTTTTATCTATTGATATGTACTGTTGTCTTTCATGAAATTTGTTTGTTTTATTATGTGTTTTATCTGCATTCATTCTGCTAAATTGCTTAAATGCATTGAAATGTTTCTTACCTGTTTTTTTGTACCTTTTGTACATGTATTATACTAGGAGCTTTTTTCCCAGATTCTCCTCTGAAGACAATCCTGGTAAACAAAAACTAGTTAATGAATGAATTAAGTAATTGTCTCCTCCTGCTGTCACCATATCAGTTGATTTCCTATAATGCGTGTCTATCGTAACAAAATGTCTGTTTCTGCCAAGTCCTTTTCAGCATCTCTTTGGCTGTGCCTTGATTATCTGGCATCAGTAAAGTATTTGAAGTGTGAACCTTGCCATGTAAATGCCTTCCCATTAACATATGATTAACATCTGATTAATTCCAAAATTGTGAGATGATGCTCTCTGCAGATACCAATAATACTCCTTTTCATGAGGTTCTTCACTAAAAGGGTCTTGCTACTTGTCTGCTTGGAAGACGATAATGTGGATTAGTATTTGTGTATTAATCTCCAATTCTTTTCAAGGCTTTTAAGGTTTTGGCTGATATGTGATGGATCATTGTCTGATATGACAACATCAGAAGCACCTTGTCTTGAAAATATACCCCAATGCATTTAACACACTGAAATGTTTACTGTTTATCAACTAAATCACGTCTGGGTACTTGGAATAATAATTTACATATATGAAATATATTCTTCTTTGAAATGAATCATATCTGGACCCAGTCAGATCATTGTTCTCCATGGTACAATGTAGTATAATATTTCTTCTCGGGGATTATTAATAAAATATCAGCATTCAAAATGCTGAGTCCTGACATGTTGAAAAAAAAGACTGAAAATGCAGGAGAGAAGTGACTCTTGAGCACTGCTCTTTAAACATTTTTTGCCATACCTAAGAGAGAAGGGAATGTTCCAAGATGTCCATCTAGGACTTGGTATATGTAAGTCCATTTTACTGCCCTTCAGTCTGTTTTTCAGAACTCTGTCTAGTCATTCCCATTTTAAAAAGTTCCCATTATTACACATTACATCTTTGCACAAGTTGTTTTACAACGACATTCCTGACCAGTGTATTACATCTCTGTTGATCTCTGATTTTTACATTTCATTATTCCAAGATGTAATTTTCCGGTATCTGTTTTTGTTTAGGTACTATAATCTTGTCAACTTTGAACAAATTCTTACCTATTAGAATACAGAGCAAGACGATTTCTTCGCTGGCTGATGATTTTTACTCTGGCCAACCTATTCAGATCTGTTTTAGTAAATCCACTTCTAAATAATATTTATTTTATTTTGCATTTGTTAACCAGGATTGTCCAACTGGACATGAAAACTCCTTTTCATTGGCAGCCTAGGGAGAAAAGCTTCACATGACAAATATAATATACAGGTGTTACATGGCACTTAGTAATGTACAGTAATAGTATACAGGCAACATATATGAACAAAACATAACATGCAAGTCTTGTAATCTGTGCAGGGTAGGTTCAAAGCAGATTAATGTAGAATCATCAGCATATTGAATCAATAGTGTGTTTGGCTGCTGAGTGTAAATTATTTATGGATACATTAAACAGGAGTGGTCCAAATATAGATCCTTGTGGTAAACCAACAGTTACAGTTAAAAAGAGGAATGCCCAGTTTGGCCCTTCACAGCTTGGTATCTGCCTGATAAATAGCTTTAAACCAGGAGAGAGAGAGAGAGAAGCAAGAGGCAAAGAGCACAGCTTTTGTAGTAGTAGATGATGGGAGACTCTGTTGAATGCTTTTGACAAGTCAAAAAATACCAAGGAAACTAGATTGCTGGAATTTCTGTTTTTATTGATGGTGTCAATAAAATGTACTAAGGCTGTTGTGGTACTATGGTTGGGTGAAAAGCTATGTTGTGTTGATGAAGGAATGTTATTTAGGCTGTGGTAGCTAAATATATGAACACATCTCTGAAATTCTCCTTTTCTTCTAGTATATGAACATATCTCTGAAATTCTTACTCATTTTCTTCTATCACTGGTATTTGTGATATTACCCAATAATCTTTAAATTTTATAGCAACTCGTCATTCTTCCCTGTTGAATATACTTTACTCAACATATATATGTTACATGTAAATCTGTACCGGGACTGTCAGATCCTGTATCTGTATATTCAGCTGTATCATCTTTAATCCAGAAGGGCCTTGTACAAAGACTTCTGCATATGCTTTTCAAGAGTTTGTGATGTGACTCTGCTTGTACTTATTTACTACAAATGTCACATTCATACACTGTTGCAAATAATTCTGTGTCTTTGGAAGCATATGCTTTTGCTCATCTCTAAACTTCTTAACTTATAGACAATTATTACTCTGTTTTCCTGTAAGATCACAACTACTATCAGTGACATCCACTTGTACACAGTTGGCTTGTGTACATCACAGTACTTCATTGTAGGTGTTTCAGTTACTTGGTTCCTAATCACTTCAAAAGTCTTTTCCTGTCCATAATACCATTCCCAGGCTACATCTTGTTCCAACTACTAAGTGCCATAGTTATCCCCAAGTACAAATGTTGCATTATCCTTTCCCAGTCTCAGAAATCTCATTAATAGATGCCTGTCTTATTGTACCTTATGTCTGACTTCAGTCTCTGTAACATTAAAGTATGACTCATTTATTTTACACGCACTCTTATTTAATTTAAAATTGTGTTAACCTCAGTCTAGTCAGCAATTGTATCATTCTCTAATGTTTTTATTGTATCATAATCCATCATTAATAGATCATGTTTTGTTTAGAACATCTTTTAAACATTCAATTTGAGCAATAGCTCTTTGAAATTGCATTGTTGTAGATGAAATGCCAAACAGAAGTCTCAAGAAGCTACAGTATGTCTTCCTAATGTTGACTTAAATGTCCACAGCTGGAGTTTTCATCAGCTTTGTCTTCCAGAACCCCTAATTTGTACCAGTACTGAAAAGTGCTTAGCATTTTGCAGTGTTCAAACCACTAAATAATAGAATCACTTTGTTCGAATCTGGCAGTTTAGCACATACATATACAAATATTGACCTGCTTCACAACAATGACTTATTATTCACTCATTCTGTTGGCTCTTTTTCTTGGTAACATCTGCACTTTCCACTTACTTATGCTCCTTTAGTGTTCTACCCCTGTGAGCTTTTGGTATTTTCATTAGAGTATCCATTACTAGCACTGCATATGGACATATCTGAATATGATATTCAAATGGAAAGTTTCCCAGTCTTCTAAGTAAATCAGCGTAGTCATTGCAAAAGATCTATGTTATGACTTTGTATATACAGTCTTTGAGGTGGCTCTGCAAAAGTGCATCTGTTCCTGTGTCCATTTGTTCTGTGTTTGATCTCTATGAATGCATTTCTCCATGTCAAACTCTTCTCACAAGCCAAAATGTCCCAAAATATTAGATGAATTAGCTAACTTATTGCCATTGTTTGAAAAAGAGAATCTTCTACTTTTTATTTTTATGTTTATGTCAATAGTTGTTGACCCAGTAGCTTTATCTGATGTCCTAAATACTTCAATAATGATCAGTATAAATTTAGTTGTTTAATACATATGTTTGATATTTGTGTTTTTAATTGTGTTTCATTAATTTCACGATTGGTTTTATACTTCCACTTCTGAGTTATTTCAAGCAGCACTGTCCCGAGCTCCACATAGCCATTTTTTCAGTTTTTCTGACAAACACCTAAGATTTCAATGTAACTTTAACATTTCATTTCTTAACTGTATTTCTCTTGCCAGTCTAACTGATTAGCTTTTTAGAAAGCCTCTGTATTTTCTGACTTCATAGCTTCAGCTCCTCCCACTGTAACAGTGCCAACAGTTTATTCTCCCGTGCTGACTCATTATTATGCAAAATCTTTTCAGCACTCCTTTTTTCTTTGTACAGCTTTGCAATATGTTTTTCTTCAAAATTCTTATTAAACACTGGATAATTATTAATTTCTGTGTACCGTCAAATCTAATACACAAAACTACTCCTAGTATTATTTATTTTAAGTAGTATTTACTCCTTTATTCCTTTAAACTACATTTAAAATCCCTCTCTCTGGACAATCTTGCATTAAGCTGGTTCACGTCCTATCTTGAAAATCGCAAACAGGCAGTTCTCTGGGACAACCATCTCTCTGATCTTCTCCCCACCTCTATAGGAGTCCCTCAGGGCTCCATCTTAGGTCCTCTTCTGTTTTCCATTTTTATAAATGACCTTCATCTATCCACACCTCTATCTACCTGTATTCAATATGCAGATGACACTACCATCATTTGCTCTGCCTCAACTCAGACTGAACTTCACTCCCTCACACAAAAAACCTTCACCACCATAGAGCAATGGTTCGCTAATCATTGTCTCTTCCTCAACCCCAAGAAAACCAAACTTCTCATCTTTCCACCCACACACCTGTCTCCCTCAATGGATTTCACACTCACATCCAATAATGGCACCCTCATCACTCCAGACCAAACAACCAAACTCTTGGGTATTACTATTGACAACCAACTAAAATTTGACTTTCATATTAACTCAACAATAAAACAACTAACAGAAAACTAGGTTCTCTCTACAGAATCAAATCTTGCTTAACTCCTGAAGCCAGATCTAATATAGCTAGAACCCACTTAATCTCTACCCTATTATATGCTTCCCCCATATACACTAATCTTTCTAAGTATAATCTCAATAAACTAGCCACATCATACAACAACATTGCCAGATTTGCTACAGCCTCTCCATATAGGACTCACCATTGCTTGAATCTCACAAAACTAGGTTGGCTGGAACTACCCCACCTAATACAATACTATCAACTTACAATTGCCCACAAAGCCCTTCATCACCTAGAGAACACACCAATGCTCTCCACCCTTATAAAACCCTATACCAATTTGAAGAACCTTCGCTCCTCTAACAAAATACTGATTCAAACTTCTCTATCAAATAACATAGCAGGTGACTCCACATTTTCCAACTCAGTTGGCAAAATTTGGAATCAACTACCACCAGACCTCACATCCCTGACCTCAATTCCACTATTTAAAAACAAACTCAAAATCTTCCTAACCAACCACTGGCTATGCTCTTGCTATAACCCTGGCTAACTTCTTTCTTTTTTCCCTCCTTCCTCTCTTCTGACCTCCCTCTCCTTCTCCTCCTAACTCTAGTATACCACAACTTCCACTTCTTAATTATTTCTATCTCTCTCTCTATTAATAGACATAAATCTAATTTTGCTTCTCACGTATAATGTAGTAATACTGTAACTAAGTAAGATATCTAATCTTATTCACCTGCTAAGACACATATTGTACTCTTATGTCTATACATTCTGGAAGAAATTTAAAGCAAATGTTTTCTTTTTATTGCATAATTCTGTATATTTTTAACTTGTTAAGTAGTAGTTAGCGGAGCTTTTCTCCTCGGGCCTCCACTGAAAATGGACATGTATCCAGTTGGACTAGCCCGGTTAACAAATGTAAAATAAAATAAAATAAATACTCATCATTTGTCCCTTATTTCCTGTGCACTCCGTATCACTCTCTCACACTCTCATGACCTTTACTGTTAAAATGCATTCTTTCACTCAGCTTCATTTTCACTTTATTATTTTGAGTCTCATTTTATTCTACAAACATCTGTTTCTATTGTAAAGAAGTGTATTTGCTTTATACAAGTCCCCACCTTATTTTAAGGCTAGTTCTTCTCTTAGAAGCTACCCCTTAGATAATTTCCTAATATCAAAACTGTACTGTCTCTTACAAGCAAATCATGCAACTCACCAAATGGCTCAGTAACATAAACATAAACTGTTTCTGCTTAGCCCTGAGTACTTCAGAGGAACAAGTAGTGAATTAATGGCAGGTATTTCTAGATTCACTAAAATTCTTAAATGTCTCCCTTTTGCTGATAATGTGTCTTTCTTCTCTTCTCTCCTTGACAGACCTGTCTATGTGATGTACAGAGAACTGTTGTGAAGATACATGGCAGACTATACTTTGCAGTAGTGTTTCTTTCCCTGATAAACACTGTAACAGTGAGAGAATTTCTTCTGGTTACAATTGGACAGTCATTCAGTAAAACTGCAAAATAATGTGTAGGTTTCTCACAAGTTAAGCAAGTGAAAAAAGTTGAGATTTATTTTTTGAAAAAAATTATGAAATGCAAGTACAATTTCCGTCTGCAAATGAAAGACTGAGTACATTGGCTTGATGGCACAAAGGCTAGGCTTCCGACTGTTGTATCAGGGACCTGACTTTGGGACTGATCTCCGACTAATAGATCTGACCAGAAGGGATATGATGAAGTATCTGACAGCTTGATGTTCTGTCCTGGGTAGGGAAGGGTTCATTATCTGTGTGATCTTTGATAGAAATCAAGAATCTTGGAGACCAGCAGTAGCATTAGCAGGAATGAGACAGCATCTTCTGTGTTACTGCATGCCACTCCGCCTACTTGAAATGCCACTTCAGCATGCTTCCTGCAGTCCACCCACTACGCCCTTTGGGTTCTTGCTCCCTGGCTGTCATGATTATGCTGCAAAAATGACTTCTTGAGTAGTTGGGAGCCCACCCAGCCAAGGGGTATGATTGGGAATTGTAGGGAAAGAGGTATAGTGATACCCATGGAGGATGAAGAAAGTGGGGTTTACGGATAAGACACAGGGGCAATAGTGGGTCCAGAGTAGGTTATGTGGAGGTAAAAATAGAAGTAAAGTTAGCCAACTCCATGGCATTGAGGAATAAAGCGCTGATTATGTGGCAGATGACCCAAAAATTGACTAGTATCTTTGATACTGAAAAAGATGACATGGTATGGTAGAAGTGGAGCAGTTATCTCTGGCTCATCCATCTAAGCAGAACATGCCACAGTTAACTAGAAAGAGGTCCTCACCTATGCATGCACTATCAAGGAAAAGCACAGCAAACCAGGGATAGAATGCATTTCAGTGCATTTCCAAAGACAACGATCATGTAGCGGTTATAGCAGCAGTGGGTTTTGTAGGGCTAAGCACAATTTTTCTCTCTCATCTCTCACCCCGAGAAAAAATACATGTGGTATAATCAATAGGTCATTAGGGTTCCGGGAAACTGTAGATGGTCATAGTGAGGAAATTAGACAAAAAGTAAAGATACTTCTTTATTTCTAACACCATACAGCAATTAATGTTTGCCAGAATGCCTACAAATGACTTGGTGAATGTGTTGCATTTACTGCCATTTCAGGAGAACAAACCACAGAACGTATATCTTATTACTACTGCCATTCTCTTAAAATATATGTTATCATGTAGTAAGAACAAATATGTCATCATCTTTATAGCACTGAATTGACAAAGGCAGAATTCATTTACATAGTTTATAGAGGCTTTTCTGATTCTTCCATTGTGCCTTTCCTGTAGCCTAATTTTCTGATCATCCCTTATGCCTTTCATGTATCAGTTTCAGACCCTTGTAATTGCATGGTTGGCATCTTACCTTCTATTCAGACCTAGTACTGCAAGCCCATCTTTTCATTTGGTCATTCCTAACCAAGTATGTGACACATAGAACATTGCTGCACAGTATTATCAGATGTTTCTATTAGAGATGAACCCTAAAGATTAATGAAAGCATGCTGATTCAAGAGAAATGAAGTAATGCAATGTATGTACAACTGCTAAAGTTCCTAAAAATTATTTTAATCATAAATCTAGAGAAATAATTCAAAGGAACTACTATGAGTCTTTAAAAGAAAGCCTAGTTAATCTGTGACTAGGTTAATTAAAATTAATTCAAGACAGTAGTTATGAAGAGGAATTAAAGCAGGTTTTGAGAGGTAGGATTATGTAAAGCGTTAATGACATGTACACAAAAAGAAAGATACTATACAAAATTAACTCTGCTTTTGAGAAATACTTAAATATTACTGTTGTAGTGAAATCAGCAAATAAAAATGTACAGGTTCTGCATGCATGACTTGGGTATGGCAGAGTGATGCAGCATGCAAGATAGTACAAGAAGATAGATGCACAGAGTATGTGCTCAAAATGGATAAAATCAACAAAGCTAATGCATAGGGCAAATGCATTGGAAAGCAACATGTATCTATAGCTAAACTGAGCACAAAGTAAGAGTTTACAGAAATAAGAAAAAACATTTTAAGAAAGTGTATGTTGAAAGAGCTAGAAAGAAGTTTAGTGTTAATAGTTCACGTAATGCTCTTGCTGATTAAGACAACTCACAGACCGACAACAAACATTTCCTGTGCACGTTGTGAAAATGCAAATAATTCACTCCTTCCTAATAATACTAGAGTTAGAGATTGTGAACTTTGAGGTTTGCACAGGTAACAGTGTCATCGTAATAAATTAAATTAAATTCAGAGAAGTGAGCAACACATTCTGTAGCCATCTGATAATACAAGAGGACCTCTGCAGCACAGCATATCACTATGAGTTGCTAATGTGGATTTTACTTGTAAGGAACAGGAAGAAATATTAACTTTTACTAATATTAAATGCACTGCTCAGTTTTTTTGGGGGGAAGAAGCTAGCTGTATAAAACTCATTTAAACTTAGAAGAAATAAAGCACACATATTCTGAAACTGAAGTTTTAGCAAAAAAACAAAAAATGCTGATTAAACATGAAAAAATTAACATGTTAAAATGGACTTTTCATATGCCAAACCTAGATTTTTAGACCACATCAGTTCCTTATACAGCGTGTACAATGAAGAAAATATACAGATCAAAGAAAAATCTTAACTCCAGCAAAATATTAAAATAGGCTGCTCCTGTGGTACCCATAGTGAAATCAGATGGAACTATTGATTGTGCAGAGATTGTAACTTAACTATTATTTTGGATAGTTCTCCAGTCACTGTGGCTAAACCAGTGGGACATTTTCAGAAGCCTGAGGGAAATAATGAAGATATTGAAGGACACAGTCTCCAAGTGTCTGTGCAAGTGTCTCTTTCAAAAACAAGAACGTTAAATACACATGATGAATATTATATACAATTTAAAGTAAAAACTATTGTGGAAACTCCATTTGTACAAGTGAAACTGAGTACAGTAATAATGAGCTTTATTTAAGAAACTCTTACCAAACCTGGCAGCCTTATTTATCCCTTTTCTCCACTTGTGACAGAGAAATGTTCAGTGTATATGGGGAAAACAATAGGGAATAACATTTCAAATGTTTTTAAAAAAACTTTACTACAGTCTGATAATGTGCTTATTCATTATTCAGCTAAATGTTGATCTTGGCTTATAGTGCTTTACCTTATAATACAGGAGCTGTGCATTTAATATAATGACACTTGACTGCATGTCACGTACTCTGATATTTACTTTTTAAATAGTGAAAATATTCAAGGTCAAATTAGCCACTATTTTTGGCAAACAAAAATAAGAAAATATCAGTATGATCATATTTTTACCTGTACACATATCACAAACAACTTGGTAATTTGTTTCCGAAAAATAAATCTGACAAATGGGTTCAACCAGGGCATGGCATTGCTTAATACTACAAAAAGTATACGGACATAAAACTATCCTAAAGACGAAACAAGTGTCATGCTATTACTGCAACATTATGAAATTACCTATTCCAGAAAAGCATACAGACTTGGATAGAGCTAATCAAGATGTTCATTGTGTTTCACTGTTGCAGTCATTACACTTGGGTTACCCTGCTGGCAGGTGACCTGCAGTCATCCCGAGTTCCAAAGTCTTGGTCCGGCGTCGGTTGATGTCGCCTCTTCCCTGACGTCAGTGCGCCAGGGGTATAAAAGTTGCAACCAACGCCATTTTCTTCAGTCTTTCTTGCCACGAGGTGCCTGAAGCAAAAGCAGTTCGCAAGTGTCGGTCGGCCGACTCCTGAGATTTTCAAAGTTGAATTTCAGAACCGAAGTCTTCAATAAAGCTAAGTACCCCATTGGGGAAACTTTTTCTTGCTCCAGACCGATGTCAGTAAAAGTTAATAATTGTATTTCTTGTGGGAAGCAAATACCTCATAAGGACTTTCATTCTTACTGTATTCCTTGCCTCTACCCTGACCACGATGTTAGTAGTTGTCGGTTTTGTGCTCGATTCAATAAGCGCACTAATAAACGTCAGTTTGATTTTGCTTTACATTATTTTGGACGAAGATTTAATTATATAATGCCATCAGAACAACCGATGACTGGAATGTATAAAAAACGCAAAGACAAAGAAAAAGACAGGCATCCGAGGTCCAAAACTGACGACGAAGCCTCTTCTAGGCCAGTCGCCCGTTCGCCGGTTCTCAGTGAGGAGCTTTCGCAGCCCCTGACACCCGCTACCTCAGAGCCACAGGCCGTAACTGACAGCCACGTGGAGACACCGAGGCCTGTGAAAACTCAAGGTATTGGGCCTACGGAAACTATACCCTCAGATGGGTCCGGAGACGCTGAGCAGGCACTGGCTTCTGAGGGTGTTTTCAGACCTTCACAGCTTACAATTAAGGCTACTACAGCAGCAAAGGCAAAGTCAAAAACACCATTAAAGACAAGGAAACAAGTGCAGCATTCTCCAGAACAGTCATCCATGCCAAAGAAACAGATGCTTAAAATGGCCGAAGACCTTATTACTTTAATCAGGGGCTCCCATCCCCCTCCTGACAAAAGGCCTAGGCAAGACACTGATTATGATTTCTCTGATCAGGATTCCATTTCCTCTGATTCTTTTTCTGATCAGGGCTATTCTCTCCCTCCCTATGAGGACTCTGATGCTGAACAGTCCATTCCTTCAGCCTCACCGCCTGAGGATTATTCTTTTGGGGAAACCCTACACACCATGAGGGAGCATTTCCATTGGGAGAGCCAGGATTACTCAGAATCCAAGAAAAGGCTCAGAGATTTCCTTTTATTGCCTCAGCACAGGCCCCTGGCTATCCCCCCTGTGCTTGATATTGTAGATTGTTTTTCCTGAATCCAGTCTGTCTCCTGATTCCTTACCTCCTGCACCAGTAAAGCCAGACAGGTACTACAGGGTCCCTGACTCTCATAAATTTCTTTACAAAACCCCCGCTGCAGACCCAGAAACAATTTCTCAGGGTCCTAAAGGGGTTAAGGCTTCCACTGCCAAAAATCCTGTCCCCTCAGATAGGGATTCCAGAGCTCTGGACAGATGGGGGAAAAAGTTTACACTTCTGCTACTTTAGCTCTAAGAGCTTTAAACTGGCAGTTTCACATGCTTAAATATCAACAGTACCTCATGTCATTGTTAAAGCAGAAAATGGTTACAAATATAGAAAGTCCTGACAGTAAAGAAATGCAGGATTTATTGCATGCAGTTAAACAAGTGGGAAAGCATACTCTGCAGTGTGATTTTGATTCATTAGAGGCTTCTTGTAGAGCCGCAGTTACAGGCTCTGTTATTTGAAGACATGCCTGGTTGAAAGAACAAAGTTTACCTGACCATGTTAAAGTAAAATTATTGGATGCACCATTACAGCATGATACTTTGTTTGGTGTTAAGGCGGAAGAGGTGTTAAAGAAAATGGAGGATAAAGCAAAGTCAATGCAAAAGGTGAAAAATTTCTTACAGGTTCAACCACCTAGATTTAGCAGAAACTGGCCTTCAAAAATGGGTCCTTTCCAGTGTCAGACAGGCCACAAAGAGGAAGATACAGACACCCAAGAGGCAGTTCTCAGCCCCAAGGCTCCTACAGACCTAAACAATGGGGTACTTCAGCCCCCAAAGGAGGAGAAGACAAATCACAACCTTATAGGAAACAGTCACAATGACTTCCCTCTGCAAATGCCAAGCTCTTACCAGTTGACAGCACCCCTAGGGGGAAAGCTAGCACTTTTCTCAAAAAATTGGCACATGATCACCCAAGACCAATGGGTACTGAATATTGTATCTCAGGGGTACAGGTTCCACTTCCACACACTTCCAAAACCAAAAGGTATGCCAAACCTGCCACAAAACCAATGGGCAGAGGCACAAAAACAGATTGCGGCTCTTATGGATATGGGAGCTATTCAAAAAGTTCCACAAGAAGAACAGGGACAAGGATTTTACTCAAGACTTTTCTTAGTACCCAGAAAAGACAAAGCCTGGAGACCAATACTGGACCTGTCAATCCTAAATACTTTCCTGGATGTTCCAAAATTCAAAATGTTAACACTACAACAACTTCTGCCCATGCTGGGCAAGGAGGCTTGGCTAGTTACTTTGGATCTCAAGGAGGCATACCTGCACATCCCAATCAGACAATCGTGCAGAAGATACTTCATATTTATAGCAGGCTGAATGCATTACCAATTCTCTGCACTGCCCTTTGGCTTATCTACTGCCCCCAGGGTCTTCACAAAATGCCTGGCACCAGTAATTGCATTTTGCAGACAAAAAGGAATTCAAATATATCCCTACTTGGACAACTGCCTTATTCAAGCAGAGAGCAAGGACATTCTTCTAAAGCACCTGGCATTTGTAAAAAGATTGCTAATTTGCCTAGGGTACACAGTAAACGAAGATAAATCAAAACTAGTGCCCTCTCAAGAGATAATATTCCTGGGTGCAAGCTTAAATACAACTGCCCAGATGGCTTATCTCACGCCAGACAAACAAAGGCAACTGACTCATTACTTTCAAATGATAACAACGACCCAGCTCCCTGCAAGAAAAATTCTGCAGGCCCTGGGTTTCATGGCATCCTGCATTCTACTAATTCCATATGCAAAACTGCATATGTGGAAACTACAATGGTATTTAAAAAGTGTTTGGACTCAGCATTGTCACAGCCAAGAGACAGTCATAACCTTGATTCCTTGCCTACAACAGGAGTTTCGATGGTGGTCCCTGGCCTGTCACCAGAACAAGGGGCAGCCTTTCACTTTACCTACAGCCAGGCAGACAATAACAACGGATGCATCGGATTATGCCTGGGGAGCACATATGGCAGGAAAATGTATTCAGGGCACGTGGCCCAAGGAACAAATGCATCTTCACATCAATCAAAAAGAGATACTAGCTGTACAGAATGCCCTGACAGCCTTCAAGGACCTAATACATCCAGGACAACTATTAATAAAGATGGACAATACCACAGTTATGTGGTACATAAACAAGCAAGGGGGCACACATTCCTACCCCCTATGCAGACAAGTCATGACTTTGTGGAACACAGCACTGACCTACCGGGTACATCTGCAAGCACAATTCCTGTCAGGAACAAAAAATACACTGGCAGACAAACTAAGCAGAAATCTCATGGATCCTCATGAATGGAAGCTAAATCCACAAGTGTTCAACATGATAACAAGGAAATGGGGATGCCCAGACATAGATCTTTTTGCCTCCCCTCACAATTGCCAAATACAGAAATTTTGCACAAGGACTTATCACACTCAAGCATGGAAAGTGGATGCTCTATCATTCAGCTGGAAAGGTCTAACAGTCTATGCCTTCCCTCCAATGCCTCTTCTCACCAAGGTGCTTTTAAAAGTCAGACAAGAGAGGCCAAAAATGATCCTGATTGCACCAGACTGGCCACGCCAACACTGGTACCCAATCCTAAAGAATTTGTCCCAAGACCCACCTTGGCCTCTACCTCATATCCCTCATCTTCTGACACAACAAAACAATCAGAATCTGCACAGTCAACTCAGAACCTTAAACCTGGCAGCATGGCAGATAATGTAGCCACTCAGACTGCACCTCTCTCTAAAGCTGTTACAGATGTGATTTTGGAAGCCAGGAGGCCCAGCACTAGGAAATCTTATGCAGAAAAATGGAAGAGATTCTGTGCTTGGAACCAGGCACAAGGACTCGAACCACCTGTCCCTAATATACCTCAGATTTTGCAATACCTAACTGAGATGTTGGACAAAGGCCTATCTTTTTCATCCATTAAAATCCATGCCTCTGCCATTTCAGCTCATTACAATACGGATCCTCAATTTTTTTCACATCCTCTACTACGACAGTACCTCAGAGGGGCAAAAAATATAAGACCCCCTAGGAGAGCACCAATACCTACTTGGGACCTCAATTTTGTTTTAGAAAAACTAACACTGCCCCCATTTGAACCAGCCAGCACAGCTGATGTAAAATTCTTGTCATGGAAAACTGCTCTGCTCCTAGCAATAACTTCAGCAAGAACAGTCTCAGAGTTACAGGCATTGATGGCTCTGGAAGCTTTCCTCATTTTTCATCAGGACAGGGTTTCTCTTAGGACAAACCCAACATTCATGCCAAAAGTGGCCTCCAATGTGGCCTTAAACCAAACCATTCATTTACCTACTTTCTACCCAAATCCCCAGAATAAAGGGGAAAGACTTCTGCATGTTTTGGATATACACAGGCAGCTACGATTCTACTTGGACAAAACAAAAGCTTTCAGAAAAACTGAGCAACTGTTTGTAGCATATGCTGCAGGATCACAAGGAAAGCCTATTACAAAGCAGACTATCTCCAAATGGATAGGACACTGCATCCATTTCTGTTATGCACAACATGGCAGATCTGTGCCTAAGGGCATTTAGGCCTCATTCTACCAGAGCAGCAGCCACTTCAGCAGCTTTCCTCAGAGGAGTACCAACCAAAGACATATTAGAAGCTGCAACCATTTAGCTCAGTGCACATTTTCATCAAGGACTACCACTTACCTCTCTACTCCAAATCCAGAGCAGGATTTGCCACTGCAGTTCTGCAGGGCTTGTTAGCTTCGCCAAATCCAATTTAGACCCAGCCACCCAACCTCAGCTTTGGGATTCTACCCAAGTGTAATGACTGCAACAGTGAAACACGATGAACATAGTACAGTTGTGTACCTACCATAAATGTAGACGTTTGAGTGTATTCACTGTTGCAGTCCAGGTTACCCACCCATCATCCCCCTTTTCTTTGCTGGGACTTTTCTGTACTTCATAACTCTATACAACCTATGTGGTTTATTTGCTTGTAGATGAAGGAAATGTTTATAGTAATATATGCATTTTTTTTTGCATATTTTTTATCTTTTCAGCCTTCCTATGTGGGGGGCACCTGACATCTGGGGCAATAAAAAGTGAAGAAAATGGTGTCGGTTGCAACTTTTATACCCCTGGCGCACTGATGTCAGGGAAGAGGTGACAGCAACCGACGCCAGACCAAGACTTTGGAACTCGGGCCGACTGCGGGTTGCCTGCAACAGTGAATACACTCGAGCATCTACATTTATGTTAGGTACACAACTTTACTTTTTAATGTTTGTGTCATGGACTTTGCAGTAATGCATAGTGAACAAATTAGACAATGGACTACCAAAGATATAACTTTTTACATGTCTATGAATATATTTGAAAAGATGCTCTGTAATAACTGATTGCAGAAAACTTGCTTTGTGTCCGGGATAGCTGTGTACTGTGGATTTCTGGAATCATAGTTGTTTTGCAAAGTTCTGTACTGAAAACACTACATCAAACATATTGTGGAACTTTCAGAATGAAAGGCATAACTATATCTTAGACAATGGGCAAACTATACAGCAATACCTTGATTCGAGAATGTGCGTTCTCCAGCAGGGTATTAATGTGCAAGTAATGCCCGGTGAAAAATGAGTTCACCACTTCATGGCAGCTTATCAAGCCACAGTGGAGCTCAGGCTGAGGAAATGGAACAGTTGCCATTATTTTACACTCACTAAGCAGCGTTTTTGCTGTTTAGCAAGTGTAAAATATAAAAAAGAAGGCAGCAACAAAAACGGTACGTGTGTCTGTGTGTGTGTGTATGCGTGCATGTCAGTGAAAGTGAGATGTAATTTTACACTCGCTAAGCAGTGCTTTTGCTTTTTAGTGAGTGTAAAATAAAAAAAGAAAAATATAAAATACAGTGCGTGTGTGAGAATGTAAGCATGTATGTGAGTGAGAGCAATTAATCGAGCGAAACAGAAATCTGTTTGTTTCTATCTGCATGTGTGCGTGAATGCATGTATGTAAGCAGAGGAGGCTGCCGGTGAGAGAGAGAGAGAGTGAAACTGAATGTGTGTATGAAAGCAGCTGGAGACTGTGAGAGATTGAGAAATAGGGTGAGACAAATCTTGTGTGAGTGAATGTGTGTATGAAAGCAGAGGTGACTGTGTATGTATGTGTATATGAGAGAGAGAATGGGCTGTATGTAAAATTGTTTCACTTGTTTTCATTTTTTTAAGCACTATCATTTTTTATATATATTACATGTAAAATACTTCCTCCCACACCATTAATATATATTACAGCAAGTTTGAAACAGTAGGCAAAGGAACTATTTTACATTAAAAAATATATAAAAATAACATAGTACTTAAAAAAATAAATAAGCAAGTAAAACACAACAATTTTACAGAGAGACCATTGTTTAAGTGCAATAATGCCCTCCAGGGTGTGCGTTAATGTGAAAGTCATCTCCTTTCAGGGGTGTAGAGGCCCAACGCTGCTCATAACACCCCTAGGTTGGCATTAATTACACAGTAACACACACCCTGTCAGGTATTATTGCTTGCTTACATATGGCTTGGCATGAAGTAGAAGGTAGAAAAATAAGCAACTATGTGTAATGAGTGCCAGGCAAACAAAATTGCCATCAAATGGACTGGCCTAGAAAACCATGGACTAGATTACACTAACCCCTTCTTTGGAAAAAAAATTCTCAACAGATGCCCATTTAAAGTGTATGTGTATGTTATGAAATCTGATATTTATGAAGCAACCACTGTAAGACTAATACAATGTTTACAATATATGGTATACTAGAAACACTAGTATCTGACAATTGATCTTGCTATAGTAGTGTAAAATCTGCAGACATAAAGAGAAATGGATTCCATTTTATAATCTGTGCACCATTTCAAGCTTCATCTAATAATGGCCTGGCAGAGAAGGATATATAGACTTTGAAGGAGTATATGAAGAAAATGAAAGGTGAGACTGCAGAAACAAAACTGTCACTGTTATTGTTTAGGTAGAGAATTACTGCTTAGATGACTACAGGTTGCTTCCAACAGAAATGTATTTACCACAGAGGCTGAGATCCATGTTTGCTTTTTTTCTACAACATTAGAAAGTAAAAATCCAAAGAAAACAAATGGCTCAGAATCAGTCTTTCAACAAAAGAACTGAGATGAGAAGTTTTGCATCTGGAGATTATATCCATGTGCAGACCTACAGCCATGGTCTTAGACCACAGGAATAAATAACTGTTCAGGACCTGTGTTTTATAAAGTGACTATGGTTCATTCAGGTATGTTGGTCAAGTAACACAAGAACTGGCGAACATGAACAAGTTTTTGATCTTTGAAAAAAAATGAAGGGTTTGTAGAGAAGCAAACAGGTTCTTACAAACTTGCTTCTGTAGATATTAGCTCTATTGCTTCTGTAGATATTAGCTCTAACAAATATAGATTTCAATTGAGCAACCTGTACCTCTGCCTGTCATGTCCAAAGAGAGTGAGTATCTACTATGCTGAAGACAAACAAAACCTTCAGATTTACCTGCTGCAACCCCATGTAGATATTCAATGTATAAAACAAAAAGAAAATGCTATATAGTAATAGCATTTTCCTCTATAGTAAACAACAAGACTATGATCTGGTTTTGCTGAAAGTTTAGCAGTCTGCCCATCGCGTTTTAATTAGAAAATGACACTAAAATCCTTACTTGATAAACTATTGATTTTTCATTTATAAATGTTAATTGAAAAAAATGTGAATTTTTATGTTTTCAAAATTTATGCAACTGAGCCAACTAATTTCTGTATTGAAAGCAGCAGTTATTTAGGGAGTTCTCAGAATAGCAAATGTGTGAGTGCGTGTGTTTATGTGGTGGGGAATGGAGTGCCACATCTTTAGTATCAAAACCAAACTAGTCTGTACCAGCTCCATGTCCTCTTTAATGCAATGGGCTATCAGGTTGAACTCAATTATGTATTCTGTCATGTATTATAAATTACTTTAAAAAAACTTTTGGACTATTGAATGTGTTGGACTTTAGAGTCAACTTATAACGTTTATAAAACTCTAAAGCTGAATAGAATTTAAAATACAGTATTTCATGGGCCAGGAAGCTAAAGACCACAAAAGAGCAATTAAAAGCTTCATTAAAGAGATAGTTGACCGAGAACAAATAACAGGGTAATTAGTATGTAAATGTGAAAACCTGCTTAGTTGCTTTTGTAGTTTGTAATAAAAATTACAAATCAAATGGTTTAAGATGAAAAATATTTGAGAAGAGAAGAGCTACCCTGAAGCTTGGGCCTGTGAAATGTTCATCATTATCACTGCTTCAGTTGCCTAAGCTATTTAGGTTCTATCCCCCCAGGATATAACAGCTTAGTCTTTAAAAGTTTCTGGCTTCCCTCCACACATGGCTGCTGTGTCACAAGTTCCGAAGGGATAAAATAGCAGCCTTAGTGCCAGTTTCTTCAGTAATTTCTTGTTGCCTTGACTGAGAGCACCTCTGGGGTTAACAGGATCAACAGTCAGCTCTGATCTTTAATTTCTGTCAGACAAGTCCCCTTATGGAGAATTCTTTTTTCACTTACAATTATTTCTTGTCTATTTTTTGACAGAAATTGGATCGGGGTCTCTCTCTAAGAACAGCAGCAATTTTCCGTACTTATCAGAAATGTCTCATCACATGTCATATATTTAGTACAGGGCCTAATTATTCATGTCTGGATCATGTTTTGTGAAACAAAATGTGCTACTTTTGTACAATTTATGTGCAACTTGAAAGAATATATATTTTTTTATGGGAAGTGCATTTTAGTATATGGTACCTGACAAGTTGCCTTCAGTTTTGTTTACTTCATTTACACTTTCTATGAAAACAGATACCTGAACTGTTGGGATTAAAGGGTATTGTTTGTGAATTTACTTTGTGATATTTGTGGGATTGCTTTTGAGAGGCATAAAAGTATATACTGCTTGTGAGCACTTGAGTGACAACTTACCTTACCACTGACTCCTTCCAGCAATACTTACCAGCAAATATGCCAGTCTGGCAGTTGGTAGTAATGGGTAAATGTGAACTTTTGGCCATGTTCATTAACACATCTAGCTCAGGTAACTTATGTAGCTGTACAATTCTCTGAATCACGTGGATAAGTAAATGCCTCACTGCTGGCAACTTCTCAGGGACAGCACATGGCAAGTTAGGTTAGGCCACTCCTCTGGAATGCCTCATTAGCATCTGACATAGGCTGCAAAGACAGCCCACCATGGTGCTTCACCACTTTGTGGTACAACACAGAGGTAGGTTATCTTTGAATTGCAAATGGTTATTTTGAGGGTGCACCTTTCTGAATTCTGCTGAATAGCTGAAGATGTTTAGAACTTTGGATAAGTTAAGCTTTACGTTTACAAGTAATGAAGCTGGATATGGTGTCTGGCCCCATAGAGGTGTGTTTTTTTTGGGAGGGGGTTGGTTGAAATTTAGTCAGTATTGTGTACGACATGTTTACCATGAGCTGGTATGGGGAAAGGTGTGAGAGAATAGTAGGAAGTGGGAAATTAGTGCTGAATGTATTTGTCAGATTTTTAGCGATGACTTCTGGTAGTACTGTTTGAAATAAGTTAAGATGGCAGGGTATTACTACAGAGTTTACATACACAGCTTTAGTGCTTGTTGGCTGTAGGCAAACAGTTTTTCTCACAGTATTCTTGAGATCTTTACTAATTTGCTTTCATTTTATGAGCTGGGAGGAGACAAGTTTCATATAAGGTTAGGAACTTCTATTTCTTTTCAAATAAATTATTGAAGTGTTTTTTTCCTACCATAGCGGACATTTGATGTATTTATTGTTTTGCTTATAACAGAATGGGATACCTTTCTTTGCACAGTGATTTAATAGGCCATAAATTTATTGGTTAAAGCTGGAGTGTCAATGTTCAGAGATTCAGCATGACTGGGACATTTATGTTTTTTTAAAAGGTCATTAAAATTTAATAATTTGGTTTTGCTAAAATCCTTGAATGTACATGTATTAGTTGGACCATGGAGTTTCATCTTTGAGGAGACCTTGATAGCTAAATCATCTGATTAAAAAGGGAAGGGAATATTTGTGGGGCTGAGCAGATGGCAGAGTGGTTAGTTAAGGTCTAGAAAATATGAGCCTCTAGTAGGGACAAGTAAGTATTTAGTTCAGGGATCCAGACTTGATTATCTTGGGAAAGTCCTTGGCATAACAACTGCTTCATGTTTAAGAGAACCAGTTGATAATTTGCGTAACTTAAATATCCTAACATAAAGGTATCTATATTGACTTCCTACTGGTGAAGCATGTTTAGGTCATCAAGGACATCCAAGCTCAAACTAACCACCACACCAACCTTAAAAGAGTTTGGAGTACTATTAACAAAATTCTCCATCCTGGTACTCCCTCTACCCCCAAATCCTTCCCTAATAACAGCCCAAGAGAGACTGCAACACTTCTTAACAAATACTTCATAGACACTATTGTCAAGCTCATTCCTAATAACTCTTCTATTACTGATGCCTATAGCACAAACCACTTTATCCCTCTCATTCAGATTGCCAATACCAACACTTTCTCATTCAAACCTGCCTCTATTTCCTACATCAGAAAACTACTTTTGAAACTTAAAACCCGGTCTCCCTCTACTGACAACCTTCATCCTCAGTTCCTTAAAACAGCTGCTGACTCTATTGCTTTTCCTGTCTCTGTTTTAATTAATAGTGACATTCAAGAATCCATAGTTCCTGACCTCTGGAAATCTTTCTACACTATACCCCTACACAAAGGTGGTAATTCAATTGAATCTAGCAACTTCAGACCCATTGCTATCCTCTCTCCTTTGTCTAAATTCCTTGAAAAATGTATCCACTCTCAACTAATTACATATCATATCCAAGAAAATCTCCTCAACTCTACACAACACGGGTTTCACCCTAAACACAGCACCTCCACTGCCCTTATTTCCTTCTTGGAAACTGTTGCTATGGCCAGAGACAATAACAAACTTGTATCTTGCCTGTTCCTCGAACTATCTAAAGCCTTTGGCACTGTTTCTCACTCTCTACTCCTCTCCAAACTATCCCATCTCAACCTCTCTCTCACACTGCCCTTAACTGGTTCTCCAGCTACCTCTCTAAAAGACAATCAGATGAATTAACTCTTGCTCCCCTTTCCTCTCTATCCAAACTGGGGCACCCCAAGGTTCCATCCTTGGCCCTCTGCTATTCAACATCTTTGCGAATAACCTCCATACTTCTTGCGATCACTCCTCTATCGTCCAATATGCAGATGATTCCACATTATCTGTCTCTGAAAACTTGTCAGACCTGTTAACTACTACACAAGACTCTTTCTCTCATGTAGGAAGATGGCTCAATGATGCTCAGCTCATCCTCATTCACAGTAAAATAAAACTCCTTTTTCTGCCTCTCTCTTCCATTGTAAATCTACCTTTTCAAACTCTTCTCTCAGTAACACTATTATAAATGTTGAAACATAAACTAAACTCCTCAGCACCATTATTGATGACCAACTAACATTTGGCCTATATGTCCAACAAAACATCAAAAAACCCCACCCAAAATTAGGCCTACTTTACAGAAATAAAAAATGCCTTAGTGCAGAATACAAACGTGCCCTTCCTCCGACTTTCTTACTACCCACCCTACTCTATGCCTCCCCTATCCTGACTAACCTACAATCCTACTATCCTTGTACTGTTTTCTACTGCTTGTGAACTGTTTGCAGTCTGTAACTTCTTCATAAAATATTTCACCCAGGCTGCATCTGTAAAAGGTCACTTGTGATCAGCATACCACCCCTGGAAAACAAATACAAATAAAATCTTGGAAATAATGGAAACAGGTTTCAGTAGCTACACAGGTATTTTGTCCAGGTAAAGTCAAGTCTTCAACTCTTCTGTGGCTTCATGTGTTGAGAAAACAGCCACCTTGATACCTGGGTAGAGTTGAATTTGTCAGAGAAGAATGTCTAATTTCACAGAGAACAGCCTAGTGGTCTTCTGCATCTTCTCTGTGGTCTCTTATCTTCTTCTCTGGATTCTGTCTTTGAGCACTGTTAGCAGCCCAATACTGAAAAGCCATGATGTCAGCAAACCTCTTGTTACTTAAAGTTTGTAAAGCTTCACCCCAACAAAAGCCAGCCAGTCAAAATCCAACCTATGTCCAGCAGAATCCAGTTTATTAAAAGCAGGCACCCATTGCTAGGAAACAGATTACTTCCTTTTATGATGCTAAAAAAATAAGAACCTAGACAGAAAAAATGGCTTTATGGTCTTTTATACTCCTTCTCTCTTGCAGGGCGGCCACGGTGGTGGTGTGCAGTGGTTATTGCTGCACAAGAACAACACAGGAGGTTCATTTGATCCTGGGCCTCTGCTTGCGGAGTGCAATGTCTCCCCTGTGTCCTGTCTGGGTTTCCTCGTTTCCGGTCCCTCGGTCCCTCTCCCATCCCCACCCAATGCCATGCTGCAGGTGGACACCCTAAATTCTAGGGTGGTGAGTGTGTGGTGTGCTGAGTGTGTGGCTTCTGTGGAAGGTTAGGCGGGTGGCTCACCCAATGAAAGCCCAAGCTTCACTGCCCGACAATGAACTGGGAAAAAGGGAAAGAAGAAGAAAGAAGAAAAAGGAAGAAGAAGAAGATACTCCTTCTCTCTTGCCTTCTGATGTCCTTTTCTGGGTTACAAGCTAGAGTGCTGTCACTTGCCCAGCACTGAAGACCCCTGGACTGAGCAAACAGCCTGCTATGTAAAGACTGCAAAGCTCTATTACTTCAGAAACCAGTCAGTCAAAATCTAGCCTATGTCTCCAAAGAAGGTGGCCACTCAAAATTAGGTATTCCAACACTTCAGTGTTACTTAAGCACAAGTAGCTCTTGCATAGAAGACTATATTGTCAACACACACAAGTGCAATGTAGACCTGTTCCTAAAAAGGCAATGAAGTCCTTGTAATATCTTAACTCAGAAAGAAACTAGACAGAAAACAGCTTTGTGGCCATCTTCTCTTCTTTCTCTCTCTATCCTCCTGCTGTTTATCCCAAGCTGTATTTTAGAGTGCTGTCAGCAGCCCGCCACCGAACAAAACTGGACTGATTAAACCTCTGGTTATTTAAAGTCATTAAGGGGCTCTGCCCCCACAGAATCCAACTAATTAAAACCCAGCCAGTAACCATGCAGAAGCCAGCCAATCAGCAAACAGCATTCTTGTCCTTAAAAAGCAACCCATGCTCACAATGAAGTCTGTACTTTTCTGATACACTGTAAACATGTTAGGAGTGGTTGAAGTTCTTTTATTGCACTGAATTAGTAGACACCAAAGGGAAAAGAGCTTGTGGTTTCCTCCTTTTATGTTGTCTCCTGTTATCTTCTCCAGAGTGCATGTTACAGTACTGTGGCAGCTCAGCACTGAAAACCACTGAACTGTGCAACTCTAAGGATAATTAAAGTCAGTAAGATGACACATCCCCAGAAGGTAGATACTAAAAATCTATTCCCTGCCCCACCAGAGAATCTGAACAGGATCTCTGGTATTTCATGGAATCCATGGGCAAATAACTATCAAGTGGAAGCCTCTGCTCTCATCAGACGTTGGTCTATTCAAGACACATTCCTAGGAAGCCATTGATGTTCTTGTAGTGCACTGAATCAGGAAAAAGCCCACATGGAAACACATTACAATCTTCTCATTGAACAGCAACAAAATGAGCATACCACTAGTTCTTTAAAATCTGTAAGGCTCTGCCCAGGCAGGAACAAGCAAAGTAGAATCTACCCAAGGCCATCACTTAAGCCAGACAGTCAAATAGATGCACTCTGAGTCTTGAATGGACGTAAAGGTCAGGTAACTGTACTGTGGAACCCCCCTACTATTGCCAGAAGGTGGAGCATTGCAGACCCATTTGTAGTAACCTGATGAAGTTTTTGTGCATTGAATCAGTAACAAATGAGAAGGAAAGAGCTTTGCAGTCTTTTCCATACATTAGTGTGAGGTCATAAATCAGCACCAAACCAAACCAAACAAACCTCTGGTTATTGAAAGTCTATAGGCCACAAACCTGAAGAAGCCAGCCAACAGAAATCTAGTCTATGCCATTGCAGAAGCTGGCTAATTAAAAAACAGGCACTCTGATCCTGCAATGAAACCCAAGCTCAGGTGGATGTCACACAGAAACTTCTACACTCACAAAAGACTGGAATTCAGTTGACCAATTTCTAGGAAGATGACCTACTGTATTGAAGATTTGTGTTCTTCTCCACCTTCTTTATAGTTTCCTATTGTCTTCTTAGGATTGAGTACTAAGTGCTGTCAGCAGTCCAGCATTGAAGAAAAAAGAACTAGTTCTATATCTGTAAGTCTCTGTCAGACAGAAGCTGGACAATCAGAATTCTGCCTATGCACTAGTAAAAGCTGGTAAGTCAAAACAGGCACTCCAATCCCTCAATGGAACTAAAGCTGAGGCAGTTGTGTGGAATCTTTTAGTTTCATTAGGGACTGGTACACTGAAAACCCCTTCCTAGAAAGCAAAGTGATACTATAGTGAATCAGCAAGAACTCGTATAGAAACAAAACTTTGGGATCTTCACTACCTCATCTGCAGACCCCTGCTGTATTCTGTGGATTACATGTTAGAACTCTTGTCAGCAACCCAGCACCAAACCAAGCTAATACCCACTCAGATCCTTCAGTGAAGCCTCCAGGCACAGATAGGTGTCATATGGAATTATCTTCTGTTATCAGAGGCTGGTTCACTGCAAACCTACTCAGCTAATACATCTTATACTTTGCAAGGTCCAAGGTTTGAGACTTACCAGGATGATAATTTTTTTTTTTGGTATTTACTTCTCAGAAGTCAAGGCCAATGTCAGTGGTCTCTGGCTGACTAAATTTGCAGATTGCAAATTAGGAGCCGTCACCGAATCTAATACTAACACAAATGTTTTCTAGGAGGGGCTGACACAAACAAACAACTGGTGGCAGAATCATGGACTAAAACTAAATGCCAAGAAATGCATAATAGTATCCTTTGGGAAGTCATCCATCCCTGGTAACTGTCATATTGACAGCACACCCCTTAGAGTTGACCCAGTAGTAAAAGACTGGGGACACACACACATAGTTATCTAGCCTTTGATCATCACATGTCTAAAGTGGTGAGGAAATCATTCTATGTTGTGCAAGTTATAAACAAAGGTATGTCATCTAAGTCTAAGGAAGTTATTGTTCCACTGTATTTGTAATTTCATCAGACCTATCATTGAGTACAGTGCCCCCTTTGGTATGTACCTAATCAGGCATATCCAACAACTGGAATTTCCACAGAGGTTCCTCACTAAAAGAATATAGGGCGTAAGTAATATGTCCTATGCAGACCACCTCAAGGCCCTATCCCTGTATTCTGTCTCCTACAGGCCTTTGTGGGGAGATCTATGCTTGGCATACAAGGCATTGTCAGACCCCACTCTGATGGACCTCCTACACACCCACAAAACAAACAGTACTAGAATTTGCAGTTTTAAAGACTTAAACCTTGCCTGTGATATAAATAGGACCTGCTGGAGAGATAGGTATGTATTCTAGAGACTACCCTGTCTATGGAACAGGCTCCCCATCCATGTGAAGCAGAGTTCCTCCCTCACTCAATTCAAGTCCAACTTGGACAATTGGATGGGGAACCAGAAATTCATCCCTGGTTTGGCACCTATGTCTCTAATGCAAAAAGGTAAACTGTAAATGGTTCATCTCCCAGGCCCATACTTAACACAATCTGTATCTCTTTTGCCTAGGCCATAACCACAGCCATACCTCCTGTGCTATTTGCAAGGCATTTGTCCTAAAGACCCTGCTTAATCATCTTGCTTCTCTTAATTTATATCTAGAGAACCAATGTTTTAAGCATTTAGCATGCAACACTATGGAAAGTGCATTGGGCCCTTCAGGGGTCCCTGTTCTTAAGACCAAGAAATCTAGGCCTGAGGTTTCTGCTGCTCCTCCAATTCCAGATGTTTCTCTGGAGGCCTATTCGGAGATAGATGGTGATTTTTCCATGGACACTGCTGTGGAGGGCGCAAAGGATCTTTCTAGCATGTCTTCGGGGCATATGCAGATGTCCACTTCAGACATAGGGGGAATCCAGGCTCATTGTCTCTGAAGGCCCTCGATGCATTACACAAATTCTGGTTCATGAGGAGGTCCCTAACAATATTATCAACTACAGGTTAATGTTGGGTCCCTCATCCTTCCACCTATATTGATGGTCCACTTAAGAAGCAGAAAACTAAGCATTCTTCTCTTTCTCTTCAGAAACAATCCACTGATTGGCAAGCTTTTTCACAAGGTCTGTTTAATGCCTTCATGGCCCTTATGCAATCTGCTGGGGTTTCTCTTTCTTCTCCTTCCCTTTCACTACTTTCTCCTCAAAAAGGATCAGAATTCAGGATTCCTTTGATGAGAATGAGTCCTCTTTAGATGACTCTCCGCCATGCTCTGCCCAGATGTCTTATCCACTGAGATATGCTTCCCCAGAGGAGGAATGAAATGGAATGGAATCTACAGTTGAAGATATTACCTTTGGAGAGACTACTGTGAAGATGAGAGAATTTCTCCAGTGGGATTGCTGTCAAGTTTCAGACATACAAAAAGATATTATGATCTTTTACAGATGGATTCTCCATCCCCATCTACAGTACCTCCAGTGCTTCAAGCTTTCTTGGATCCTTTCTCCCATGCTTCTAACCTCCTGTCCCTAAAAGGCCAGACAGGTTCTACAAAGTGCTATGGGATTTCAAGTTTTTGTTTAAGTGCCCTTCTGTAGATCCAGCTTTAGTCTCAGTGGCTAAGCTTTTGCCTTCTACCTCCCTTCTCCCCTCAGACAAGGAGAGCAAAGTTATGGAAAGGTTGGGGTTAAAAGTATATACATCAGCCACTCTGGCATTTAGGGCTATCAGACCCATATGGCCAAATATTCCTTAGCCCTCCTTTTTCAAGCCACTAAGCTCTTTCTGAACTTCCAGACTCTACCACTAAATTCCAGCTTGCTTCCATTTTAGGTTCCTCTGCCCAAATGACACATTCTATGAAATCTAGCTATGATGCAGTGGAAGCATCTGCCAGAGCTGCTGCATCTGGCTGTGTCCTTCAGAGGTACTCTTGGCTGAGACACCAGCCACTACCAGACAATATCAAAACTAAAATTATGGATGCTCCACTAGATTCCAAGACTTTGTTTGGGTCTGCAGCTGCAGAACTTTAAGTCCTTGCAAGAAAAGGACAAGGAGCTCCAGGACCTTAAACACATTTCTGTCTCACCAGTTCCACAATTTCAAAGGAACTATCCTTCTAAAACTGCCTTTGTAAGGAAGCTATACAGACCTCCATTTTCTAAGAGTAAAAGAGGTGCCAGAAAGCCTTATTCTGCCAAGTCTTCTACTACTACTGCTGCTCAGAAACAGCCCTTTCTGAGCAAGCCAGGGAGTCTGTGACTACCAACCTATTTGCAGCTAGACCCCTCTATCCTTATGTTTTCCCCTGTCCCTCCCTGCTTGGAAATGGATCACCCAAGACTCATGGGTCCTTTCTATTATCCCCAGAGGATACTTTATGGCATGGAATATGCCTACCTTCAGAGATATTCCACAGCCTCCAAAAGATTAGTTGACTCTCTTTCCTTAGGTTACCATTCAAGAGGTTCCACCTTCCCAAACAAGAAAGGGTTTCTACTCAAGAATGTCCCTAGTCCCCAGAAAGGATGGTCCTTGGACACCCAGTCTAGATCTGGCCCACCTAAACACCTTCTTAAAGATATCCACCTTTTGCATGCTTTCCTTAAGCACTCTGCTTTTTCCCATTCTTCCATAGGCCTTCATGGTGCCACTGGACATCAAGGATGTCTGTCTTATTATCTTCATTCATCCTCTTTATGGGAAATGTCTGCACTTTGCTATTGCTTCCTCACATTTTCTATTTTTCTGCCTTGCCCTTTGGTCTGTCTATGGCACCGAGGGTCTTCACAAAATGCTTAGCTCCTGTCACTGCCTTTTGCAGACTCAGGGGTATTCAGATTTTCTCTTACCTGGATGACTTCCTCCTCCAGGCTCATTCTCCAGACATACTTCTTCAAAACCTTCATTTCACAGTGTCTCTTCTGGACATACTAGGATTCAGTATAAATTCCCAACAATCCTCTCTCTTTCCTTCACAGGACCATGTCTTCCTATGATGCAGAATTCAATCAGACAAGATGTTGGCTTCCTTACCTCCTCAGAAAGTCTGGTCTCTAACCGCTTACTTTCAAGTCAACATTCCACTCCAGTCCCAGACTGCCAGGGAGTTCCCCCATCTGCTGGGCTTCATGGCACCCACTATTCCCACGTTACCTTTAGCCAAACTTCACATGAGGAAAACCAAGTGGTATCTCAGATCAGTCTGGACGCAACATGCTCACCCACTAGATTATGTAATTCCTGCCCTTCTTTGCTTGAAAAAAGAATGGAGTGGTGAATTCAACAGGTTACCATGAATCCAGGACTTCCCCTACAACCCTCCTTCTGTCTCAGGATTTGTTCATGGATAACTTGGACATAGGATGGGGGGGGCAACATTTGCCTCTTGGAAAGTTCAGGACGTGTGGTCTCCTTCCCAAATGAAGGAACACATAAATACAAAACAGATGAGAGCTCTCATTTTTGCCCTAATAACCTTTCATCCTGTTTTTCAACCAGGTCCCTTAAAGTGGTTCACAGACAACACTACAGTTTTTTTATATGTCAACAAGCGGGGGGAGTTGGCAACTCAATATCAGCTGACCCTTCAGGCAGCTTACATTCCCTCCAGTCAGAATGTTGTGGCAGACTCATTGAGCAGGTCTAAGACTCAATCCCTTGAATGGATGTTGCACAGGGATGTGTTTCTGTACATTATCCACCAGTGGGGTACCCCTCAAATAGATCTCTTTGCCACCCCTATCCTCATGCATGGAAGATGGGCTCCCTATCCTTCTCTTGGAAGAGGATGTTTCTTTATGCATCCCCCCTTCCCCCTCCTTCAGAAAGTTCAAAAATTCAACAGGGTCAACCAAAAATCTTGTGGTGACTCCCTTTTGGCCAAGACAGCATTGGTTCCCCCTTCTTTATTTAGCCAAGGGCAATCATCACAGGTTACCTCACAGGATGGAGCTACTCATACAGGACAAGGGATCTCTAATACATCCACAAATGTCAACCCTTCAGATGACACTGTGGGTGATAGGGTTCTGATCCCTTTCAGATGCCTATTTTCTGAGGATGTGTTACAAGTTCTGCAGGAGGCCAGAAAACCCAATACTAGGAAATCCTACCTTTCCAAATGGAAGAGGTTTTCCATCTGGTGTCTTTCCAAAAACCTTCAACCATTGTCTGTGGATATTGCAATGGTTTTCTCTTATCTGTGTGAACTACTGAAGACTGGATGATCATACTGTTCTGTAAAAGCTCATCTCTCAGCTATTTCTGCTTGTCTGCCTATGAACCCTTCTTTGGCTTCTAGGTTGGAAGTCAAACTTTTCTTGAAAGGCATACTTCATATCAGACCACCAAGGAAACCAGTACCTCTTCCTTGGGATTTAAACTTTGTTATAGAAAAAGTTATATTGTCTCCCTTTGTACCAGAAGTTTTGTCTTCCCTTCAACATTGCACTTGGAAGACAGTGCTTCTTTTGGCTATCACTTCAGCCAGAAGGGTTTCAGAACTTCAGGCTGTTATGGCTTCTTCTCCTTTTACTGTTTTTCACAAGGATAGTGTTTTCGTATGCACTAATCCCTCCTTCATGCCCAAGGTGGTGAATGAGTTGTCACTTAATCAGTCCATTAACGTGATCACTTTTTTTCCCCTCTCCACAATCTTCTAGCAAGAGGATCTTGCACACCTTGGATGAACATAGACAAGTCAGGTTTTATTTGGATAAAACCAAGTCCTTTACCAGCTCTTCATTTTCTGTCATCCCAAGGCTCTGGGCAGACCTATTTCCAAGCAGATAATCTCCTCCTGGATCTTTAAGCCTATTTCTGTGGCTCATGAAAAAACTCTTGCATCTCCAATTAAGGTTAATTCTACTAGAGCTGTGTCTTCTTCAGGTGATTTTTTCAAGAGTCTGGATACGTCTTCTATCTTAGAAGCAGCCACTTGATCTTCTGTTCATATCTTCATAAAACAGGACAAGTTGGACTGTATATCTAGATCTAGAGCTGTTTTTTTTTTCCAGGACTATTCTTCAGGAGATTTTAGAGAGTGCTATTGCCCCTCCTCCCACTCTTGTCTTCTGCATGACCTTTGGTATTCTCCCTCATTATGAATACAGTATCATATGAATAGAACAACATAGAATAGATGTGTAAAATCCTATCATAACTGTAGCTGTTCTTCTCTTCTATCTGCTGCAGTATTCTATCCCTTCCACCTTCCCCCGATGCTTGCTTCCTTGTTTCCTGGATGTGTGTTACCTCAGTTTATCTCAGGTTGGTGTTCTTCCTGAGGCATTCAATTTTGAAGATGGTGTGTGCTGACTTCTGCTATATACTCAATGTCACTTTATGACCGACGTAAGGGATCCTAAGTTCATCGCACAGACCTTACATTAGCTTTAGACTTTTGTATACTGGCAGCTGTTCAGGCAGCCTGTGGCGAACTCCCTCATGTTATAAATACTGCAACATATAGAAGAGAAGGACATCTATGGTTATTGTAAGATTTTACACAACTATTCTTTACTGAATATAAAGATTTAAGCATATTCATCTCAGTCTCTTTCTCTTACTATCTGGACAAAATAGTCAAAAGAGCAATGAAACAAGTCTACTTGATACTCAAAAAATTTAACTCCAAGAACCTAGACCAAATGTAAACCTTTTTAAAACTTACATCAGACCAATCCTGCATTTTAACAATTTATTTTGTATTAATAATAAAACTCTACTCTACTGATTTGGCAGACTAGAGAGTGCCCAGTGAAAATTTACTATAATTATTCAAGTTAGACATTTTTCATATATAGAAAGATGCAGAAAATAAGACCTGTTCTCAATTCAGTACAGATACTTTTCAGGAATTTTAATCTTAACTCATAGGACTATGAATAATGAAACTTTAAGGGATTACTTGGATCTGGATATATTAATCAATCTAAATCTCACTTGCATGGTAGTCAAAAACTAAAATCAGACGTTTTAGGACAAATATGAATACTATTGCTCTGGGACAAGTTACCATTTGCACTACGAGTATCAGCAATTCTAAATGCACTCAAGAAAATTTTAGATTCTTGGGTTAAAGTGATGTCTACAACCATATATATTTGGAATCACTGTTCTTAGAGCTTGAACACTGTTATTGACTTGTGAGACTTAGAGTACATTTTTGTGGTGTTCTCTGTCTTAATAGTCTTGTGTTGTCTTCAACAAGCTGCACATTAGGAAGCTGATAGCAGTGCTGCAATGAGCAGTCTGGTTATTTAAAATCTGTGTGGTTCCAACTATACATAAACCAGACAATAAGAATCCAGCAAATATCATCATGGAAGATGACAGCCAATCAAGAACGCAGACTCTGATCCTTCAAAGAAACTTAAATTCAGGAAGATGACATGAGGAAGCCTTTACTTTTACCAGAGGCTGACACACTGCAGACCCATTTCAAGGAAGCTGATGAAGTACTTGTAGTATGCTGAATCTGAATGACCTCAGACAAAACTTGATTTGTGGTTTTCTCCTTCTCTGTAGTTTTCATTTGTCTTCATGACACTGTTCACTAGAGCACTGTCAACAGCCCAGCCCTGAACAGAATGGAACTGAGCAAACCTTGTGACAATTTTAAGTCTGCAAGACTCAAACCTAACAAAAGCAGGAGAGTCAAAAACACATCCCACACTTCTGCAGAAGCTGGAAAATCAAAAATATTGGCTTTGATTCTTCAATGGAAGTTAAGCCTAGGTATTTGTCACATGGAATCGTGTGCTTTCAGTAGAGGCTGGTGCACTACATACCTCAAGTCAGGAAATTGAAGTTCTTGAAGTGCAATGAATCAGTTAAGATCTGGCTGGAAATGCACTGTAGTGTTTTCCTCATTCTCTAGAAGTCTTCTACTGTCTTCTATGGACTATGCATTACAACCCTATCAGCAGCCCAGTGTAGTAGAGCACCAAACAGAGAAAAACCTTAATTTGTCAAAGTTTGTAAGGTTCTGCTGCTACATTAGCTGGCCAATAAAAATGCAGACTACTTCCACACAGAATCTAACCAGTCAAAAAAATAAAATGAGGCAAACCTATCCTTCAATGTAAACCAAGCTCAGGCATAATACATAGAAGCGTGTACTCTCACCAGAATCTGGCATACTGCAGATCCATGTCAAGCAAGCAGATAGTCCTCCTCCATTGAGTCAGTAAGATTCTAGATGGAAAAGGGCTTTTTGGTCTTCTCCTGCTTCTCTGTAATCTTTGTCTTCATCAGATTGCAAAGTAGCTCTGTTTCAGAAACATCTCCTCCTTCCTTGTGTTTTCCTGATTTCTACTTCAGATTCCTACCTCTCAACCTGCTTACATTGATAATAGGTACAAAGGTTCTTAAAAACTTCAAAAATCTGGACATCTAATTAGTATGCAATTTGCTTTCCAAATTGCATATAGTTCCTCCCACTTCCAACAGGACTGTAGGATATCACTCAGAAGCACAAGTTTATAAAAGTAAGAGTGACAAAATGATGGAATCAGCTACTCATTACTGCAAGATGTCAATACCACAGAAAAAATCCTGTTTTCTTCTCAGATCTTCTACATACAGTAGCAGTTGCATAGCAACAAGGACAACAAAAATAGTACTTTTATCCAAACCTATCCTCTGCAACTTAAAACCACAGGACAACAGCCAAGCCCTGATAAAAATCTGTGCGTCAGTGGGACTAACCTGATCAAGGATCATCAAAAGAAATAAAATGGCATGAAAGCCAAAAAGAAACTACCTCACAGCAAGCCTAATGGGGAAACAATTAGAAACTGACAATATATCACATTTCATAAGAGGACAGCTGTTGCCCACAGGGCTTGCATAAAAGTCAACTCACAAAGACACACACACGTTATCATACCTACACATATTTGCTGTTTAAAACTTTGTTCTCATATAAAAGATGATACTAACTGGAGAATACCCTCTTCCTAGTTGGCTTTAGGAAACCATCACGTAGCAAGGCAGCCCCTAATGAATGTGCATGTTTCATTGGAAACACCATACCTCTTCTGGATCCTTTGATCATGGGTATATCTGACTGGAGATGCTTAACCTCTGCTGCATTGTCCAAGTCCAGGAGACATACTTCTGCTGCAGTCTGTGACCCTGGGCATATCCAAATTAGAGATGCTGTACCTCTGTTGCAGTTTCCAGCCTTGGGCATATCTAGTTACAGATGTTGTACCTCTTCTGCAGTCCCTAACCCTAGCCTTATGTGATGATATGGGCTAGTGCCAGCATAGCCAGCTGGAGCTCTGTCCTTTGAATATCAAACTGAGTTATACAATATGCTTGTGTTACAAATGTATTAGAACTGTATGGCATTTGAATATCAAACTGATTTGCACAAATGCTTATGTTACAAATGTATTAGAATTGTATGGCATTTGAATATCAAACTGAATTGTACAGATGCTTGTGCTGAAAATGTATTTGTGAGGTTTGCTTGTGTCAAAATGTAACCACAGTGCACCCTGCTAGAATGAAAAGAAACATACATGTAATATTGTAACTAAATTAAATGTATATGTTTTAATAGAGGAGACTGGAACAGCAAATGTTTACCAGCTATCTAGCTTTAAGAAAAATAAGGGAAATATAAATGAGCTGTTAAACCATTAAAATGTCACCCCACAGTGCTGAATAGGACCGGAGATAGTGGGTCTGGAAGAAGCCTTTATTCATTGGCTCAGTAAAAGGAGGGAAAGCCCCAGGCACTGCCATAATCATTTAGATGTGTATTATAGCTGTCTATGCCAAATTTCTGTCTCAGCTTCAGAGGGGGTTACAGTGAGAACCTAGTCAGGTAACCAGATGAGGTCATTCTGCAAACCATCTTGGATATTATATTTTACAGGGAGTAATTTCTGAGGATGGAGTATTCTCTTTTGGGGAACCTGACTAGAAAGACTGCTCACATATTTAATTGTGCCTTGCCTATCAAGTAAGTTGTTAGGGAATAGTAACTCTCCTAGATTCAGTAAGGAATATAGTGAAGCATAGTTTAGATATTATTTGTCTTTATTCGTCTGAGTCTGTCCATCAGTGTTCTTTTCAATATGTCCTGTGATCTGAACTCTGGGGTTTACTGTGAAAATATATTCAGTATTTTCATGTGCTTTTATTATTAAGTATATTTAAAACTTTTATTGTGGTCTGTCCTTGTAGAAAATATTTAACCTTTGAGAGTGCTTACATTTATTTGGTGAAACTGTGTGGGCCACTCCATAAGGCCTAGCTGTCTTGGTGAACTACTACCATTTGTATTAATATTATACAGTACAATTGGACACCTTTTGTTAAAGGCCTTAAAGTAGCTGATTGTGGAGTATCTGGTGGCAGTGATAACTAGCTTAAATCCTGAGTAGAAGGGGTCATTGCAGGTAAATCTGTGCCAGCCTTTCCCAGTTGTGTGTGTGAAGAATCATATCTCTGTGTGTGGGTGTCAGCTACATGGGACAGGGACATGAAGCACTGGGTTTACACAGAGGGTGCTGGAGGACTTGGTTGGACCCTCAGCTGAGGACCTAACCCTACAGCTGTACCAGTGGGGAGTCTTATTGGGGACCTGGAGGGAGTCAGATATACAGAAATCCAGACCCTAGGCTGAGTGTGTTTCCTGTGTGCTCCTAAGGGAAATTGTGCTTGATGCAGAGGGGTCTGCATCTAGAAATACTGAGTGTATCCATTTGTATTCCAACTGCACGGCCCTCTCCAGTGTCAGTGGTGAGGATTCAGGCTCTGATTACTGGTCCAAAGAGGGTCATCACATATTGGTTGGTAGTGGTGGGATCATCCCTCATCACATATTGGTTGGCAGTAGTGGGACCATCACACCATATCCCACTGGAGATGTATCTCTGATGCAGTTCCTGGCCTTAGCCATAATCCACTGGAGATGGTGTACCTCTGTTGCAGTCTTTGACTTTGGCCATATCCTACTGCAGATGCTGTACCTCTTCTGCAGCCTCCATTCCTGGGCATATCTCGCTAAAAATGTACCCTTGCTGCAGTCTTCAATCCTGGAAATTTTCCATCAGCAATACTGTACTTTTACTGCAGAAGAAACTCCTTAAATATGTTTTTTTTTTCTTTCTTTCCCCTAGTGTTTCAAGATCCTTTTCAAATTACCACATCTGATAGACAAAGGCAGTCGCAAGTGTGATGGACGATGTGGTGTGCTAGTATAATTTCACTGGCCTAGCCACATCTAATACTATTTAAAGGAAAAAGGAGTGTTATGACAGATTTGAGAAAATAAAGAAACTAATGTGGGAATGTAACCTGTAATAAGGCGATTCTATGCTACTGCGATTATCTTACAGGTTTCCCCACATGAGAAAACTTAGTTGATAGAATTGCCACAATGAATGGTAGGTAATTATCCTTGTTGAGAAACAAGTAAAAATAATAGATACTTGCTTTATTTATTTTTAAACTGTACTACTGCTGACTAGAATTCCAGTAAATAGCTTGAGAGAAAGAAAAAAAAAAGACTGCTGTTACTTAGGAAACCAAGAACACTACAGCAGCATTGTTGGACTACATAAAACAAGAGAAGACAGAAATCTAGCAAACCAGCACTGTCTCTACATGTTGCTACTGCATGCATCTACACATAGTTTAATGCTACTGGCTGGAAAAAAAAAGGAAATTACTAGGAAATGGAAATCAAATTACAAACTAACAGCAGCTGAAGTTCTGAATATTGTAAATGATCAAGAATAGAAAGTTGGAACTTTAGAAAAGGAAATGAGCAACTTATACAAAATAAATGGAATTTGTGGAAAAAAATACATGCAGAATAGTGTTTAGGAGTAGGAGAAGTTAAGCTTATAGAACTCAGTAATTTATCTAATATTGGAGAGAGTGAAAATTGTTAAAATGTGTACTGTATAAAAAAAAGTTATGTACTTAATGTTCCATCTGAGTTGTTGCTTTTTATTTGTCTTCAACCTGTGGGACCCTGGATCCGGTATGGATCCAACTCGGCCGCATACTCCAGCATCAGATCCAAGCTCCTCCCCTACCCATAATGCCCATCTCCCTCCTCCCCTCAGATTGAGTTTTTTCAGAACAGCAGCACCATTACCCGCAAAAAAATTTACAAGAGACTAGCCAGTAAAAAGGGACTGTGACTCTTCCATCTGGTCCACTACACAGCCCACACAAGGCAGGGGGAAGGAGGGAGGCTTAGTTGAAGACAAATGAAAAGAAACAACTCAAATGGAAGGTTATGGTAAGTACATAACTTCTTTATCTGAAGTTGTTGTTTCCATCTTCTCTTCAAGCTATGGGACTGAGTCCCCAGCTACCAACAAACCCTGGGAGGTCCTCATGGAAAGATGTTCTGGAGCATGGCTGAGCCAAAGGATGCCCTGACCCTGGAAAGGTGGTCAAATTTATAATGGGAGATAAATGTGTGTGATGACACTCAGGTAGCTGCAGAGCAGATATCATCTAAGGAAACCCTGGACCAAAAGGGTGCAGAAGTAGCAACACACCAGGTGGAATGTGTTTAGACATGCCCTGGTGGAGATAACCCTTTGGCTCTATAGGCCAACGAGATGCATTCAGAAATCCATCGAGCAATAGTAACTTTAGAGACAGGTTTTCCCAAGAAGGGTTTAGAAAAGGAAACAAAAAGTTGATCAGACATACAAAAGGATTTTGTCCTATGCAAATAGAAATGCAGCTGCCTGTGGACATCAAGGAAGTGCAGTTTGTACTCTCCTTTATTCTGGAAATTTGGAAAGAAAACTGGCAGATTGATGACCTAGATAACATTAGACTCTGATGCCACTTTTGGAAGAAATGATGGATTAGTCTGCAGGGATACCCTATCTTTATTAAATACCATATAAAGAGGGCTTGACAGATAAGGCTTGGATCTGAGAAACCCTCTTGGTCAATGTAATTGCAACCAAGAAAGCCGTCTTCCAAGACAGAAACGGCAACTCAACCATAGCTTCTGGTTCAAAGTGAGGAGAAACCAGAGCCTGTAGCACCAGGGTGAGATCCCGAGGGGTGCTGGGTCCTTAAATGGAGGCCTAAGCAGAAAGGTACCTTTCAAAAAGGCCTTACAAAGCTTGGACAAAGCCAAAGAAGACTAATTTTCACCTATGTGAAAATTAGAAATCGTTGCCAATTGTACCTTAATCGTAGAGAAGCTAGCACCATGATTAAAAATATCGGCCAAAAACTCTAAAATGGATGGAACTGGTGCAGTGAAATGATCCAGGTCAGGCTGAGAAGCCCAGATCGAGAAACGCTTCCATTTACTCAAGTAAACTTTCCTGGTGGAAGATTTGTGAGCCTCTACCAAAATCTTCTTAATGGGAGAGGACAGCCTGGGCGTCCTATCAAGGGAACTGGAGGGGCCAAGCCATGAGCTTCAGGCTGACTAAGTCTGGGTGAGGGATCCCTGAGGGATGAGTAATCAGATGCAGAACTGGATCTAGCATCCAACGAGGACATACTGCATGAGACCACAGAGAGGGGCACCAAACTTGCCGATGCCAGAAAGGGGCAATGAGGATCACTGAGCTCCCCAGCCATTAGGCTTTCTGAATAAATTTGGATATTAAAGGCAGAGGTGGGTAAGCATATAGTAGACTGGTGGGCCAAGCATGAACTAGAGCGTCTCTGGGGGGCTCCCTTGGATGGGGGTAAAGAGAGAAATACTCACTGCACTTCACTTTGGCAGGAGAAGCGAAGAAATCGCAGCAAGGCTGACCCCATTTTAGAAAGATCTGCTCCGCTACTGAATTATTCAGAGACCACTTGTAAGGCATCAGAATAGATCTGCTGAGGCTGTCTGCCAGTATGTTGGACCTCCCTGGAATGTGTGTTTCCACCTGAAAACAGCCGGAGATCGCCTGCTCCCACAATCTCATGGCTTTGTGACAAAGTGGGTATAATCTTCCCCGTGTTTGTTGATGTACCAGACTACTGACATATTGCCAGAAACACATCTCTAGGACATTTATATGCAGATGGGCCTCCAATGGAAGACCACGTGCCTTGGACCATCCTTCCCATGCAATGCCTTCCCACCTGAGCAGGGAGGCGTCTGTGGTCACCATGATCGCAGGGGAGGGAAGAAGAAATGGACGACCCAGAAGCAGATCCGGGGATCGATGCCACCAAAGAAGAGAGTCCTTGCAAACCCAAGACAATCAAACCAGATGTGATAAGGGAAGATCTAGCAAGGACCACTGAATCGCCAGAGTCCACTGAAGGACTATCATATGAAGGCATGCTGTTAGAACGAAAGTGATTGTGGCCACCATGGACCCCAACGCCCTAAGAACTGAATCCGCTGGGTGAAGTTTGGCTTGAAGGATGTAAGAGACATGATGTTGAAGGGATAGCAGCCTGTCTGGAGGTAGAAACACCTTGCCTTGGATCATGTCTATATGAGCCCCAATGAAATCGAGAACCTGCAGTGGTGCCAGTTGGGATTTGTTGAGATTTATGGTTATGACCAGGCAATGCAGTCTTGAGAAGAAGAGCCCTGGCTTGATACAGTCAATGCCTGGAGGGAGCGGAAAGGAGCCAATTGACCAGGCAGAGGAAGACCTGAAATCCCTGCAGCTGCAGGTGAGCTGCCACTACCTCCATCACTATGGTGAACACCCAGGGGTGGTGGTTAGCCCAAAAGGAAGCACTCTGAACTGAAAGTGACTGTCTCCCAGCTGGAAGTGGAGGAACCTCCAAGAGCACCTGTTCATCTTGATGCGATAGTATGCGTCTTGGAATTCCACAGAGTGTATCGTCATTTACCTGCAAAAAAGGCAAAATGGACTGAAGAGTGACCATCCAGAATTTCATCTTTGCAACCGACAGGTTCAGGGTTGAAAGATCCAGAATGGATTTCAAGTCTCTCATTTTCTTTGGCATTAAAAAGCACCTGGAATAGATGCCCAATCTGAATTGTTCAGGGGGGAAAGGCTGGAGGACACGTTTCGAGCAGACTGGAAATTTCTACAGCTCCCTGCTCCTGTTGTGTGGGTAGAACATCTGGGAGGTGTTTGGGAGAGACTGGGTGTTGGAAAAAAGGGGATCAAGTATCCTCTGGATATTATCTGCAAAACCCAATGATCATCGGTGATGGACTCCGAGGCTGTTGGGTGCAGAGATAGACATCCCCCAACTGCCTCCAGAGATGAGCAGTCAGGCAACTCTTCAGGGCTGCGCGAGGTTCTGTCCAGAAAGGAATCCCGAAACCCTAGGTTTCTCAGGCGGCATCTGTCGTATCCCCCTCTGCCTCTGGGGGAGGGCAAATCTTGAGCATCATGGGAAGAGCTTTGAGATTTCCACAACCGCATCTTCTTTACCCCATGCTGATTCCTAGAGAATGATCATTGTGGGGTGGAGAAGCAGATCCTGACAGCAGACAGAGTCTTCCTTTCCTTCTCGCTCTGGACTAAGGTGTCTCAAACAGTCTTAACAAAATGAGTGGAGCTGTCATAGGGGGCATTCTTAAACAATGCCTTGAAGGGCTCCGAGAAAGCACAAAGCCAGAGCCAGGCATGACACCTGATGGTTACGGCTGTCCCGGCAGCCCTACAGGCACCTTCTATAGCGTGTGACAGTGCCTCATTGGAAGTATTCAATGTCGAGGTAAGGGTGGAGAACACCTTTTTCTCTTCTACCGACATGGACCCTGGGGCAGACTCAGCAACCTCTTTGACTAGGTCCCACTGCAGTCTGGTAACATGTGCCATGTAGTTCAGTGCATGTAAGGCAAACATGGCTGAAGCATAAGCTTGCGTCCCAAAACAGTCCATAGTCCAAGACTCCCTGTCTGGAGGATGGACTGTAGAGCTCTCCTGAGCGAGCTCTTTCTTGGTGGCCAGTGCAACCACCATGGCATCAACCAGGGATCCCTTTGACTAATGCTGCCTATCCGAGTGAGCACCGAGTATGTTGTCTGGATGCTTGGGGATAGACTCAACTGTATCTGGTTCCTTCCATGCCCTGGATGAAATTAAATCCACTAGAAGATCTGTGGGAGAGGACACCCAGGAGGTAGAGGGTCCTGTGACAAACTCCTCTAGGAATACTGACTCATCTGGGTTGGGCTTTTGGATAGACCACCCTCCACTCTAATGCAGGATTTCCATGATGTCTCCAAAGGAGACATGCACCGGGGGTGATTGGGGGAACCCTCCCCTTCTCTAAGTCGGTATCTTCAGTGAGGAACTCCAGGGGGGGAGTCCAAGTGCCTCCTCTTGCATGTGTGTTTCCAAGGGAGCTCTTCAGGGGGGATTTCTGGGGAGGACTCGGGAACTTCCTGGGATCCAGTGGTGACAGGCTGTCCCTGAGGGGGCAGGATGGCAGACTCTGGACCAGAAAAAGAGGAAGCCAGGACAAACGGATGACAGCATCAAGGGTCTCAAAGGAGCCAAGAGGATCCTCTCCACCACATCGAAAGCAGAAGGTGAACAAACTCGAGAAGTATAAATGACCAGGACCAGATTCACCACCCCCTGCGCTGAGGGCGGAGCCAGAGCTGAACCTCCGATAGGAAGGGTCGACTCCAAAAATTCAAATGTTGATGCCATCCCCTCTGATCCGATGCCAAGGCTACAGCTTTGATTGTTGGATGGCTCAAAAATGTCAGAGCCAAACCACTCAGGGCAATGGTTGGCGTCGATGTACCTGGAACCACCGGTGCCGACCCTTTGACACCGGGAAACCTCACACCTAATGACTCCAAAACTGGAGGTCGGATCGGAGAAGGAGCAATGGAAAGGAAAATGGACTGCATGCTCCCAGCCCCAGTGGGGAGGGAGCAGGCAAGACTCCCAACTGAATCTGGGTCCGAATAAACTTCTGTATCATCCTATCCACCTCGACTTCAGAAAGGCTCTGAGGGGACCGGATGGAAGAAGCCACCAACCTAGGTCTGGAGTGGCGCTGAGGGGAGGCAGAGAGAGGGGACCAAGTCCGGGTAATCTATGGCTCTGATGAGAAGTGGGGGGACCAGAGTCGAGGTCGGATCCGGTCAAGACTTGGTCAGGGGCTCGACCAAGTAAGAAAGGTTAGGGAACCACTTTCTAGGCCAGTCCAGTTCCTTTGACCGGGTCTTTTTCCCATCCCCTGACTTCTTTGTGGGAGGTGGAGTCCCAGAAGCTGAGGCAGAGGAAGAAGCCTCTGACGGAAGGAAGCACTTAAGGATCAGCTTATTCCTCCTGTCGATCAGGGTGCGAGAACTGAAGTCTGCGCAGATCAAGCAGGAGGAATCCAGGTGAGCAACACCCAGGCAAACAACGCACAGAGTGTGGCCATCAGAAGGAGGGAGCTTATGGCCATAGTCTGCACATTTCCTGAAGCAGGGCTTGGGTGGTTTGGACATGGTCACATGAATCTAAATACAGTGCACTCACTCACACAAGACAGCAGAAGGGGGAAAGGGAACAAGAAAGAGAGTTTTAGCGCACAGGGATAGGATAGGGTAAAACAGAGAAGAAAAAGGGATAGAAAAGAATCAGAAAGTTTACTGATTACTTGAGCAAGGAGCTGAACCACGCTGCTGTCTCGAAGAGGCAAGTGAGATCTGAGGGGAGGAGGGAGACAGGGGCATTATGGGTAGGGGAGGAGCTTGGATCTGATGCTGAAGTATGTGGCCTAGTCGGACCCATACCAGATCCAGGGTCCCACAGTTTGAAGACCAAATGAAAACAAAAACTTCATATTAACAATGGAAATGCTAGTATGGTTTGTTTTCTTTTCTACTGCTGCACCTGTGTCATTGTTTTAAAAAAATGCAATGTTTAATAAATATGTGTTACAAAAAAAAAAAAAAAGGAACTTGCAATTAGAGTAATTTAATTTATATATATACATATATGTGTGTGTATAGATATCTATCTATATATATATATATATATATATATATATATATATATATATAAAATGGTCACTGCAGCAGCAAGCAAGACAGAAAGAAAACTACAACTCATTTTTCTGTTTATTCACTATACAGTTATGTGCTTTCCTTAGCTCCCTGTCACTCTGTTTGACATGAATGTCAGACGGATCAGGGTACTACAACTACAGCATCTCAATTGTCTCATCAACAGTGTATATGATGACATGATGATGAAATTCCAGCCATGCAGAACTGAGAGGTAAATAAACTCTGAAACTCAAAAAATATCAACAAAATTGGTAAGAGTTAACATGCATGCCCAGATTGCCCTTTACAGGGCTGTCAGTAGCACTAAAGAGTACCAAACTGAGAAAACCTTAAAAATGTTGGTCTGTAAGGCTGTGATGCTGCAGAAGCTGGCCAATCAAAATATGTCCCTTCTGAAGTTGTTCAATGAAAGTATGGCCTGCACCCCTAAAGAAGCTGGTCTATCAAAATAATAATTCTGATCCTTCAGTGGAACTTAAGTTCAGATAGCTGTTAGCAGCACAGCAAAGAAGAGCAATGAACTGAGAAACCTCAATTTTTTTAGTCTCGAAGACTGCAAAAGCTCACCAATAAAAATCCAGTCTATCCTCCACACAAGCTGACCAATCAAAAACAGGCCCTCTGATCCTTCAACAAAAGGCAAGCTGTTATACATTTCACATGAAAGCCTCTACACTTACAAGGGGCTAGAACATTGTAGGTAATCAAGTGGAATCCTAGTGTCCTGAATCTACAAGAATGCAGATTGAAAATAAACTTTATGGTCTTCTCTACAATATCCTACTGCCTACATTGGATTGCTTGTAAGATTGTTGTCAGCAGCCAGCAAAGAACACCAAAATGAATTACACTCTGCATGATAAAACTCTGTAAGAAGGTCTTTATTGACTTGCAAATATAAATAGATTATATGATCCTGTGAATGCCCCCCCCCCCCAACCAACACCAATGCTAGGTGACTGACAAGCTGCTCAAAATGTCAGGACAATCATATTTGTATATACAATATCTCCGTATTCCAAAGTTCAGTATTCATTCGTTTCAGCTGGAGTGGTGATCAGTCAGTACCCTCCAAATTGCAAATAAGGCATCACTTCTAACATGTCATAAAACACTAGGATATAAACCTAACACAACAGGAGTTGCCTGCAGACTATGTACACATATGGCACAACTGCATATCCTTTTAATTAACTGCAAATAACTGGTTTAGGAAGTGTAAGATAAAAGCAATATCTAGCACAGCAATAATAATATCAGTCTCCTCTTAGTGGTTAAGAAAAATTAGGGGACAAAGTGATATAGAACACTTAGACTACTAGAATCAGAAAAATCATCAGGGGACCATAGGAACAAAGAGGTCTGGTCTGTTCTGGTATGATTCTGTGTAATGAGGTCATCGGAAATAAGCTGTATTCTTCTGAAGGTGCCTTTTATATACATTATAATTCCTTTGAAAGTATGTAATTTACAGATGGTTTACATATTGGAAAAATTCAATAATCTTGTCTTTTTTTCTGAAGTTACTGATGCTGGCATTGCAAAATGGTACATCCAGTTGGGCTTCTGTATCTTGCAATTGCTCAGACTTCACCTAAACATGTACTTATATAACAACATCTGTCACAACAGCCCTAGATTTTGCATCTCTATAATCACAGGAGGATTCTGAACTCTATTCTTGTTTTGTCTGCAGTTTTTTATTAAACCCTGCAATATATTTTTCTATTTGAGTTTGGAAAATCTATTCGAGCATGTCAGTTTGATAAGAAACCATGTGCGCTAAGTAATTTATAGGTTGACAGAAAGATACCAAGCAATTTGCCATCAGACTATTTTCAGCCTAACCCAGAACACCCATCAAGAGTCACCTCCTGCCTACTTCCTACAAGCTGGAAGCAGGAGTCAGCTCCTTACAACCTGTCTGTAGGAGGGATACAGCAGACAAGCCCCAGGAGAATTTGTGAATACCCATCCAATTGTCTAGGCTGGTCATGAAAGTAGCTACGGTAATACTTTGCTTAACATGTAGGGGTAGTTTATTCCATCAGTGGGAAATACACCAGGATGATAACCTGTCATGCCAAACTCTCCTATTAATTTGTTGTTGATATAGATTAAGGTCTTTGCACATGCATTTGAGGAACCTATAATTCTAAGAAAACACAATAGATCTTAAATGGTGGAATCCTTTATGGCCCCAAAGGCTAAGTCACCACTGAGTGCACACTGGCTGATGGATAGGTTTATCAGTTTGTCAACACTGTCTGTTTGGGGGATGGTATCAAATGCCTTTGTGAGTTCTAAGTTATCTGCTTCACACCTGTATATAATGTTGACACGTCATCTCTCTTTTCTCTCTCTCTCATAGTTTCTCTCCTACTGTGTTAGCAACTGCACAATCACCTTTTACCTGTCACTCTCTCATTTTTTTTCTAACAAAAACAAACTAAAAGGAAATTCTACCCTACTCACCCACTTTTCCCTTAAAAAATCTAATCTGTACAGTAAACTCACAGTTAACTGGAACTCAAGCAACCGGCAAAAAAATATCAAAGAAATACAGTCCAGTATGAACAATTCAATTTTCATGTGTTGCACTTTCTGTTCCTCCCCAGCCAGGCTTTTAATTATTGTATTTCAATATTAAAGTCAAATCAATACAGTGTTTATTGTATGGTATGATAAAGTATAGGTTACAGTATTAGTCTGGTCTATTTTTAATAGTAACTCTCAAGCAACCAGAAACTGCAGTTATCTGGCATCTACCAATCCCCATGGGTGCCAGTTAACTGAGAGTTTACTGTACACTGTTTTGCATGCTGACTCCATTGTACTCTTTCTCGTTAAACTTTCTTTTAGCATTTCTTAACCTTGCTGAAGTGCTCACACTTTTATTACACAAATACAATGCTCTACAACCTGATGAGTTGAACTGGCTTCCTATAGCAGCATAATTAACTGGGAAGCTTTAACCAATAAGCAGTGCTGAGTCTATGAGCAGAGAGTTTTATTTTTCCTTATATTTTTTCTGTACACCAACTATCTCGGCAGCACATACCTGTTGAGATACTTCAACCTACTATTCAATCTCTACTGAATATGCATACACTGATTAACTCCTGGTGACTCAGAAAAATCTAGCCTCCTTTGTTCTCCACCCATATGCAGTTTCCAGCCACCCCCATATCACATATCACATTTATACTTGCAGCTCTCCACCCACTACTCCTCACCCGACCCTCCCATCTTAAAGCCATATAGATATATGAATAACACAAAACAGGATCATTAATACCTGATACAATAACTAAAAAAGAACCGATAGCAATAGTCCTCTCATTTCAAATAATAATCCTACCACTGCAACTACTTGCACCAAAATTAAATTTGATTAGAGATAGCACTGTAGTTAAGACAGCCCACAATTAAAACTTTCATTTAAATATTTAACATCTCAACATAAAAAATAACCTACTAAACTCACATACTTATACACTACAGCTTAATTTACACATTGCAGAGAAAATGTAATACCAGCAGATTTAAAATTATATATCATAGACAAACTCAAGCTTACAAATCCAATTTTCAAAATGACACCCATCTGACTATGTAGGGTGGCCACGGTGGTGCAGCGGTTAGTGTTGCCGCCTCACAGCAAAAGGTTCTCCGGTTCGATCCTCGGCTGGGGTGCCTTCTGTGCAGAGTCTGCATGTCCTCCCTGTGGTCGCGTGGGTTTTCTCCGGGTGCTCCGGTTTCCTCCAACATCCCAAAGACATGCTGTAAGTGGATTGGACACTCCAAATTGGCCTTAGGTGTGAGTGTGTATGTGTGTGTGCCTTCTGTGGAAGGTTGGGCGCCAGGCTGGCAACTCGACACTGTAAAACTCCACTGCCAATCATGAGCAGACAGGTGATCCGCTGTGGCGACCCCTAACTGGGAAAAGCCGAAAGAAGAAGACACCCATTTGACTATGTCATCAATAAACTACATCCACCACTACAACCTACCTTTCATAATAATCCAAATTTACAATAACCTGATAAACTGCCATCATATGTAAACCCAAACCACTCCATTCATGTCTGACCTTTTTTATAATTCCCACACCTTTCTACCAACTTTACTGCTGCTACACCTCTCCCACTTCCTCCCTCACGCTCACATATATACACATCACCAAAAACACATCTCAGACATTCCCTCCAAATGCGGCACACTACTCTACATAAACCAATAAAACTACTGATATACTCTCATTGTTGTATTACTCCTCCTCTGAGATACTGCCGAACCAAATCCATGTCCCATCCCCTCACCTGTTTACTAACCAATGCACAATAGTCTACAGAATAAAATCAGTCAAATTATTACCATCACCTCACAGCGTAATCCAGACATTCTGGCAATCATAGAGTCATGGATAAAAAAAAAAAAAGATACACACACACACACACACACACCACCACCACCACCACCACCACCACCACCACCACTACTTTTTTCTCCCACATAAGATAACCTCTTGGATGCCAGTCCAGGAGTAAGGAATGCAGGAGGGACTCTCCTCCTCTTCAGGTGTGACTTTAAAAGGAAAACTCTTGGTTCAAGAAAATCCTATTTCTGACTTCTTACCAAACTAGCTGGTAGTCAACGCAAGACACAATAAATCACATCTAGCCGTAGGATACCTCACCCCACAATTATCCATAGATAAATTCAAAACACTTATACAAAGCATTAAATTCATCAAAAACACCCAACTTCTTACTACCAGGAGACTTTAACTTCAACCTATAAAATTCCAAAAACATCCATATCACAGACCACCTGAGTAGAAACTACAGCAGCTAATACAAACACATGCCCAAATCTCATTGCCAACAGACCACTCCTTTATAGACCATAAAAACTTGACAACTCCTCATTTGTTTATTACAGACATGCATGCACTACATCAGAGTGTAGATAGTATTTACTGTTTAACAACCTATTTTTTCTTGGGGTAAGAATTTACGGCATTCCTTTATGCACAGAGATTGTATTTTTTGGCCTGTGGTAGGTTTGTTACATATGATATCAATTATCAAAGTTTTTTGTAGGCCAAGTGGTACTGTTCTCTTGTAACAGTTTTACACTTGTAGTTCTTTGCGCTTGAACAAAATTGAGGCACAAACTGGAAAAGTTAACTGGACTGAGTAATAATTTTTGTGGTAGATGAAGGTGATGCTGTTCTGTGCTTTTGTTGACATGGGTTTGCCTATTATTTTATGTACCCTTTTTAGGATTGGTGCAGAATGTAAGGTAACCACTACACTGTTTATCATTTGGCATGGATGGATCTGGGGAATGGCCACATAGCTTTGCCATGTTCTGCTTATACTAGGTTACGTACTGTACTATATTGGCAGACAACCTTCTCTGCATTTTCATACCTCTCAACTTTTTTGTTCTAGAAATCTGGACAAGCTAAAAAAAGGCTCAAAGCTGGGAACAAAGGTTAAATATTGCTCTTAATAAACTTTAGAAAGTTGAGAATAACAGGCTTTGGTTTAGAATGCATTCTCTGGTGGATATGAAGTCTGAAACTAAAATCTGTTATGATTTACCATAAAAGAACAAATTTTATGTTGGGAATTGTATGACTGCCAAATCCTACACAAATGCACTTTATAAGCACTTACATGAGTGCATGGATCATGCTATCCCTAATAGAACCAAGATGTTATCCTCCAAAAAACTAAAGCCAATCTGGTGGTCCTCTGCCATAAACAAACTCTACAACAGAAGAAAGAAACTGTTGCAAAAAAAAAAAAAAAAGAGTAAAATCCCATGACTGGACGAACTCCCTGGTCAACCTCAGTAAGAAGCTGAGATCCCTCATAAAATCCTCCAAAGCTAGTTATGAAAACAAAATTGCCACTGACTCTAAAGACAACCACAAAGCATTGTACAGCTATGTCAAGAATCTAAATGGGAACACTCAGATCTGCTCCGAGTTACAGCATAATGGCACTAAATATACAGAACCAACTGATATTGCCAACATCCTAGCAGATAGGTTCAGTGCTAACTTTACCCCCCCCCCCTCACCCCCTAGAGGGCCCATCTCTATACCGGAAGAATGCAAAGTTCCTATAATCACGGCTGCACAGGTAAAAAACACACTCCCCAAAGCCAAGAACACAGCATCCATGGGAACTGACAATATCCCAGGCTGCGTTCTACATGAACTACAGAATGAACTGGCACCCTACCTAAGTACCATGTTCAATCATAGCCTCACCTCAGGCTTTGTACCCACTGAATGGTGCACCGTGACAGTTATCCCACTCCACAAAGGGGGAGCCATGACGGACCCCGGGAACTACCGCCCCATTAGCCTGACGAGCCTGGTCTGCAAGGCCATGGAATATATCATCGTGGAACTCATAAACAAAGACATTGGTAATCTCCAAACTCTGGACCCTACTCAGTTTGGATTTGTAAAAGGCAGATCATGTCTCCTAAACCTGATTGACTTCTTTGAAGCAGTCACCAAAGCCATAGATGAGGGTAAAATGGTTCACACAGCTTATCTAGATCTCGCCAAGGCTTTCAACACCATCCCCCACTCTGGAATTACAGATAAGCTCACTAAACTAGGTATAAATCCCTATGTCACAAGTTGGGTTGCCAACTGGCTCACGGACAGAACCCACACTGTGAAAGTAGCGGATTCCAAATCCGACATCAGACCAGTGACAAGTGGAGTATCACAGGGTTCAGTCTTGGGTCCTCTCCTGTTTGGTATATACTTCTCTGAAGTGCAGGCCAACACAAAAGGTCTTTGGCTAACAAAGTTTGCAGATGACTGCAAACTAGGAGCCATAATCGAAACTCCTAATGATGTGGACAAACTACAAAAGGGCCTCACTGAGACAGATACCTGGTGTCAAAGCCGTGGCCTGAAGCTCAATGCCAAAAAGTGTATTGTCATCCCCTTTGGTAAAAACTCTGTACCCATGAACTGCCACATAGCTGGTAGTCTACTTAATGCCGAAAATGTGATAAGAGACCTTGGGACACAGGTGGACAGTAGTCTCTCCTTTGATAATCACATCACCACAGTGGTCAGGAAATCCTTCTACATGGCTCATCTCATCACAAAAGGATTCTCATCCAGAAAAAAAGAGGTCATTGTTCCCCTCTACTCATCACTCATTAAACCCATTATAGAGTACAACGACCCTTTTAGTATGTACCTCACAAGACATCTACAACAACTGGAAAGACCACAGAAATACCTCACAAAGAGGATTACTGGCCTCAAATAGATGCCCTATGCAGACCGTCTCAAAAAACTACAGCTTTACTCCATCGCATATCGCCTACTCAGGGGCGATCTCTGCCTAACATACAAAGCTATGTCAAACCCAGAGCTGTTGGACATGCTCCACTTAAAGAAATCCCAATCCCTCTGAGCTACACGCTCTAGGGACCTTAACCTTGTCACTACAATAAACAGAACATGCTGGAGGGATAGATTCCTGTCCCAGAGACTTCCCATACTCTGGAACAGACTACCTATCTATGTCAAACAGAGCTCCTCATTAGCACTCTTCAAGAAAAATCTTGATGAATGGATGGGAATTGGGAAATGGGAAATTCACCCCGGGGATCACTTCTGTGGCTCTGCTCGACAGGAGCACAGGAAAATAATTTTCTTGGGTGGCGAAAGCCAGGGTACATTTTTTGGCTAGGCTTGTATGGGCCCTAGGGCCGATAGCCTAGTACCTACCTATAAACCTATAAGTCCAAAAATATGATGAAAGAAATCTGGGGTATTTTTTTGTGCCCTGTAATGCACAGTGATCTAAAAATTACATCTGGGTAGAATTCAATAAAGAGATTTTCTGAAGGGTTGAAAACCTTTGTTCACCATTTGAGGCCATTGGTTATGCTTTTATTTTTTTAATACTGGAGTATTCTATTTGGAATGCTTCATTAAGTGTTCCAAACTGTTAGTTGTACTTCATTAGTGTGTTGCATTTGAGAGTTGTGCATTGTTCACTTCCTCTTACATTGTCTGTCAGAGTTTCTGCTCAAGTAACCCAGTCTCGGGCTTGACTATAAAAGTGTAATTGGAATCGTCATGCAGCTAGTTGTGCTTGATTGGTTTGTCTGTGTTCTCTGTTGCTGCAAGATAACTAACTTGCACAGTTTATATATATACCATTTGCAGTGTTAAAATGCTCGAGCATTTTGGGAAATTTTACATTTTGTTTTATCTGAAGAAGCAGCTTGTCAAAACAAAGAATAGTTGCAATTAATTGTGATATTACTGATGATCTTGATTGTGCAACAGTGTGTTGAGAGACATAGGGACACAGGTGGACAGTGGTCTCGCCTTCGATAACCACATCAGTCAGGAAATCCTTCTATGTGGCACACCTCATCACGAACGGTTTTTCATCCAGAAAAAAGGTCATTGTCCCACTGTACTCATCCCTCATTAGACCCATTAAAGAGTACAATGCCCCATTTGGTATGTACCTCACAAGACATCTGCAAAAGCTGGAAAGGCCACAAATACCTCACTAAAAGAATCACAGGCTTAAAGTAGATGCCCTATGCAGACCGTCAAAAAAAAAAACAAAAAACTCCAGCTTTACTCTGTGGCATATCGTCTACTCAGAGGCAATCTCTGCTTAACATACAAGGCCATGTTAAACCCTGAGCTGTTGGACATGCTCCACTTAAAGAAATCCCAATCCCTCCAGAGCCACACGCTCCAGAGATCTAAATCTTGTCATCAGAATGAACAAAACATGCTGGAAAGAGAGGTTCCTGACCCAGAGACTCCACATACTCTGGAATAGACTGCCCATATATGTCAAGCAAAGTGCCTCCTTGGCCCTCTTCAAAAGGAACCTTGACAATTGGATGGGAGATAGGAAATTCACCTCGGGGATCAGATCAGTCGCCTTGCTTGACCGGGGTCCAGGGATGTAAATATTGTGGGAAGAAATATCCAGGGAATTGTTATGGCTAGGCTTGTATAGGCCCTAGGCTGATAGCCTAGTATTAACCTATGAACAATGCACCCTCCATCCTTCAGTGACCACTGCCCGGCCAGCTTTCACCTACACTTCTCCTGCCAAAAGATTCTGCAACAACCAATCTCTTTTAAAGCTAATCTGACTCTAAAATTAGAAAACTCCATCTTCAATATTCAAGACAGGCCCACATTCTGAGCACAAATGATGCCAATCTTGTTGCAAAATCATTCACCCAAACTCTGAAAAAGTTCAAGACATATGTTTTCCACTAATATCAAGGCTACATACACTTAAAAGGAATGACTGACTAACAAAGTAAATGAAGATGATGAGGGCTGGCATTCATGGAAGGCTAACCCAAATGCTGATACAAGGAAACCATTTATATGACTCAGGAATCTATCAAAGTAAGTGACATAAAACCCAGCTCATGAAATCAATACAAAACTCTATAATTTATTCTTCTAAACAATTCTGGAAAGAGGTCATCTGCTTGGCAGAAACAATCAGACAACTCCTTGTAAAATTTCACCCATATTCTCCCTCTCAGTCTCTCAGAACCTGCCTACAGTTCAAAATATCTCACATGACCTACATGCTAAAGACATCAGCATCAGTCCTGATGCTCTACCATGATCAAAAATTGTGTGGAATCTTTACTTTTCTCTCAAGGTTCGAATCTCATGCTCCCCTCTTAGCAAAACTAAAGCAAGGTGTTCCACAAGGATCTATATTTCTCCTTTTTTTCAATCTACATCGACAAGCTGCCCCTAGACCTCCTCCACATTCCAGTCTTGCTTTATGCAAAAGACACCATGCTCAGATCAATCTCTCTCAGTACTACAACGCCAACCACAAACTGTCCATCTCTAATCCACAGGATAAAAAAAAAGTATACTTAATTTATCCAAAATAAAAAGAATGCATTTTGGTACCAGACACAAACTGAGCAACACTTTCCATGCATTAGAAATTACTGATCGCAATAACACTACTACAGAATATACTAATATTTTACATATCTAAAACTGGCTATATCCATCTCTTTCTTTCTCCCTCCACTCGGCCAATAAAGGAAGAAAATTAGTTCACTGCTCTTCTGGGCCAACATAATCTAACCTTTCCTCTCAAAAGCTCCCACAACAGCAATATATACAGGCATTTTACTCTTCCAACTAGAATATGGCCTCTTAATAACACATTCATCAAAAAAGCAAGTGAACACTCATTCAAATGCTTACCAAAAAATCTGCAGGTTCATAACATTTTCTCCAAAACAAGAGCACCACTGCCAAACACTACACAACGCAAAATGCCTCCCAGTCAAGCAAAGGGCAGACTTTCTGCTTGGCTCAGAACTAACAGAACCAAATTTTCTAGCCATTAGCATCCAGATTAATAAGAAAATCCCTATCCTAAATCCTTAGATTTGAAGGCTGTTCAATTTCCACACTGCAGCCCCCTAAAACAATACATCCGTGTACAAATCACTAATTCTCTCTACTAGGCACTTTGGTTTGAGAATCTGTACCATCCCATCTTAAACAATGAATCTTACCCACAATGCTGTTCATAATTAAAAATACACATTCAGAAAAGAGCTAAATGCGAATGCCATGTATCCACTGACATAGCCTAATTATACCATGGACTTTCTAGCCTGCATACTTCCACCCCTTCATTCTTGTTCATTCAAAATATTCTATGATCCTATTGTACATTATATAACTAATCTACGTATATATATATATATATATATATATATATATATATATATATATATATATATATATATTTATTTGTGGGTTCCTGTTAGAATGTTGAATGTTCATAACATTGGCGTGCATAACAACGAACCCAGAAGATTGAAAATGCACAACACTGAAGTGCCACAACACTGAAACTGAAAATGACTATAAAAGCTTTTGCAGGAAGGCAAGCCTCCTTGCACCACCCCACATCCCCTGCTTATAAATACCAACTCCAAGACTGCACTGCAGGCTGATATGGGCAAAAACCAGAAAACCAGCTGTACCGCTATTATGCTCACTCATCTGCACGGTAAGATCTTTTCAATTTCAGTGTTATGCTACTTCAATGTTGTGCCTTTTCAGTCTTCTGTGTTCGTTGTTAATACATCAGTGTTATGAAAATTCAAAGTTTTAACAGGGATCCATAAGTGTGTGTCTGCATGCATATATAGATTCAGTTTATAATCTCGAAATACTGAAATCTTGATTCAGTATCTCGAGACTATAAAGCCGAACATTCACAATATCGAAACCCCAAAAGCGCGAAATTCAAAATCGCGACTTTTAAATACACCCTCCACCACACAAACATACATACATACACCTTTCTCCCCGACACTACAACAAACCAACAAAACACACACAAACACAAATACACACACCTACCCTACATATAAGCAGGGGAGCAAGCCCCCACACCCCCATTAATTATATATACTAACTCAGAGGTCGCACTAAAAAGACAAAGACACTAAACCCACCACTATATACTCTGTATTCCCCTTGTACAAACACACACCACATACGTACAAACGCCACCACTCTCAACACTTACACACTCGCACTCTAACTTACCTACCCTAACCTACACCTAAAACTTCCCAACACATTCACATACACTCAAATCCCTACCCAAAACCCTTAAAAAAACATCACTTACCTGAATATCCACATAATGGCAGCCAAACCATATCCAACAACACACCGTACCTTACAAACACAGCAAATCCAAGTACAGCTCCACAGCTTCGTCAAGAGATACTGAAATTCGAGATTAAGGTATTTTGAGATAGTAAAGTGCTTATATATATATATATATATATATATATATATATATATATATATATCTATATAAAAGCATATACATACACTGTCTCTCTCTCTCTCTCTCTATATATATATATATATATAAAGAGAGAGAGAGCGCTACTTAACATTGCAGTTGTATAAGTTGTACTTAGATTTGTCAGTAAATGTCATTTGAAGACACTGCCTACAGGCGTATGGATAGTAGTGTCCTTCTGCCCTTCTACCTTATCTCTGGCAGTCTATCAAAGCTCAGAGCTCCTCTCATTACCTGTCTGTGGGTGTGAAGGCTGAATCACCTGACAGGACCAGGACTGTCCCTCCAACCCACAGACAGGATCTTTTAAGATTTTTATTTATTTTTATTTATTTTACATTTGCTTACTGGGAAAGTCAGACTGGACACATGTCCTTTTCAGTGGAGGCCTGGGGAGAAAATCTCCAGTTTTAGCAAATACAAATATTGTAGTTGACAAACGTGAGAAAATACAGAAGTATTTACAAACAACAGTTACATAATGATGGACAAAGCAATTCTTAGTAGTAAACATTTACATCACACATGAATATGTACTACTTGAATGAAGAAGAGAATTAGTTTCTATAAAGATGAGGTCAAATTCTGGTGAAAGATGACACTCAATGAGCAATATTTAGTTAAACAGACTGAGGTAAGTCCTAACCAGGACAGTTGCAAGAACAGAGCCAAGTGTCCATTAAGGGTGATTTTAGGAGCTTTTTAAATTGTACTATACAGTAGTTGGAGGTTATAGGGGCTGGCAGTTTATTTCAAATTTTTGGAATTAAGTTTGAGAAGAGTGATTCCTCAGCTTAGCTGTTAGCTTTGGTGATGTCTAGAAAGAGTATGTTACTGGAACGGAGGGTTCTAGAGGTGGTGTATGGTTGTATAAGATTTTGATGAGCACAGGTTTTATCCGGTTGGTGCAGTATTTTGTGGGCAAAGGTTAAATGATTACAGTGTAGCAGTTGAGGAAGTTCTAGCCATTTTAGTTGTTTAAGAGATGCACAGTAATGTGACCAGTATGAGGCATCAGTGGCAAACTTGGCAATTTTAATATAACAAGATTCCAGTTTCGTTAGCTCAGTTTTGTGGAGGCAGGTTAGAACTGGAGAGGTGTATATGACAGTTGACAAGAGGTGTGTGTGAGCGACAGTAGCTTTTGTGTTTCTTGCTAGAATTTTTTTTCTGTATAGAAGACCTAGTTTCTTGTGGACCTTCTTAATGGTTTCAGCTATCTGAATATTGAATTTCAATTTATTGTCAATTTCTACTCCTAGCAGTTAAATATGAGTTATTGGGGTGATAATAGTTTTATTTTTGGATAAGATATTGAAAGACACAGAAAATGTGGGGGGGGGGGCGGCTCTAGTTGGGTAGAAGAGAATGAGCGTTGTTTTGTTGGGATGTATAATGAGACGGGAGTCAGTGAGCCATGTTTCCACAGATAGAAAGGAATCTTGGATTATGATGTGGAAGTCTTGTATGGAGGAGACTGTGCATATTAGAGTAGAGTTGTCTGCATATTGTACCACTGAGGTGTGAAGTGTGGCGGTACGGACCTGGTTATTGAAGAAAGAGAATAGTAGAGGCCCAAGGATGGAGCCTTGTGGAACTCCTAAGGTAACTGGGAGAAGAGGGGTAAGGTGGTGTTGCCATTGGATGGCCTGCTGTCATCCTGGAACCAGGTGATAGAGGAGCTACGAAGGTTTAGGGTGGAGAGAACATTGATTAGTTTATTGTGATTTACCATATCAAAGGCTTTGAACAAATCCAAAAATATGGCAGATACAAATTGTCCGTTATTTCTGTAGTGGTTCAGTGTGTTAGTAAAGGACATTAGGGCTGTGGTAGTGCTGTGAGAGGGGCGAAAGCCAACTTGAGTGTTTGATAATAGTTTGTGTGTGTGAAGTCAATGAATTGGGTATGTATGACTCTCTCTCTAGGATTTTAGATAAGTGTGGCAGGATGGCAACTGGAAGATAATTTGTAAGTTCAGTGGAATTATTTCCCTTGTGTAAAGGTAGAATATGGGAGATTTTCCAAATAACAGGTACCAGGTTCTCTGATAATGATCTGTTTACGAGTATGGCTACTGGGTATGATATTGCTTCTGCTGCAATTTGCAGAAAGTCAGCTGGTAGGCTGGCTGCAGCTAGGGTGGCTGGTTTCAGTTTTTTTAAGTAGTTTTTAATGGCATAAACAGACACTGGGTGTAATGTAAAGTGGCTGGTGCTGTTTTGGGAGTTGTTGCTGTGCTGAGGGTATGAAAGAGACAGAGTTGTTGGAGACATTCTGAGAATTTACAAGGGCTTGGATATTCTGTATTTACTGAAATGAGATGCAATATTACCCGAGTTCCTGGTTGATGGAGTGGAAGTAGCTGATTTACCTGGCAGAAGTATATTATTTACTGCATCCCCGAACTTGAGGGTTATTGTGGTGTTTTTCCTGGATACTGTGGTAGTAGTTGATTTTGTCCAATTTTACTAGAGTTTTAGCTTTGTTTCTCAGTTCTAAGAATATTTGTCATCTGATTTGAGTTTTGTTTTTGTGAAACTGTTCCCAAGCCTTATCTCTAGCTTTGAGTAAGGATCTGCATTCTCTACTTAGCCCGGGTGCATAGTTAGCTTTTACTCTAATAGTGCTAGGTGGTGCATGGAAGTTTAGTATATCTAAGAAAGTGGTGTTGAAGAAGTTAACAGTATCTTCTAGGGGTAGCTGTCTGAGAGGTTTCCAGTTGCAGCTTTTTGGAGCAGAGATGAACATGTTTGGGTTGAAGCTTTTTTTTCACTTCTGATTAAGCGGTAGGTGGTTTGGTGAGTGTGGGTTCTTAAAAGAAAGGTTGCCTTATGGTCACTCAGGCCATTAGGGAGAAAGCCTTATTGACATGATAAGGTGGGGTTGTTAACCAAAATCCAGTTGAGGATAGACTGATGTTTGGAAGATTTGTCAGTTCTCTGAGATGTGATGAGTTGGGTGAAGCCATGGAGATTAACATGTGATGTTGGATTCTGAGAAGAGCAGCTGAGCCAGTCAATGTTGAAGTCACCCATCAGGACTGTTTCCTGTGGGAGAGAATTGGAGATCTGTTGCAGTATGTTTTCTAGTGTGGGAATATTGTTTCCTGGTGGGATATAACCACCTATGATTTTTTTTTTTAAACCAGAAACACTTTTATTAAACCATTACTTAAAATGTATACAGTCATACATTTATATAAATGTCTAAAAACCTATGATGTTACTGCATTTTGGGGGTTAATTTTTAATTTGGCAAAATTAGTTCTGCATTTTTAAAGTCAAGGATGCTTAATTCTAAATAGTCAAGCATTAGGTGATCTTTGAATAAGATCGTTACTCCCCCGCCCCTTCTGTTTTTCTGTCTTGACGTAGAATATTGTATTTGGCTGCTACAATTTCTCTGTTGGTATTGTCAGGTTTTTTTGCCATGTCTCTGTTAATATTACAATATCAGGAGAACAGAGAGAGAGTAGGGCCTGCAGATCATGAACTTTATTTCCAATACTTCTTACATTCATATTAAGGAGGAGAAGGGAAGAATTGTTTTTCTGGTGTAATAGTCCAGGGCTAAAAGTAATAGAGCTGCTTACCATATTATGTTGGAGAATGGGACCAGGATTAGGGTGTATGCCCCCGGAGTGGTTTAATTGCTTAATGAGGTATAAAGGTTGTTTGATAAGCTTATTTTGAAGTTTGGGATGTAGTTACTAGTGGTTGGAATTTGTTTGCATGGTAATCTATGTGGCTAGTATAGAAAAGGCATGGAGCTATAGTATAGTTTAATGGTCTATTTAGGTGGGATAATGAAGAGGTTTGCCAGGGAGGAGGATTAGTGGATTGCAGTAGAGTATAGTATGAGGTGAGGGAGCTAGTGGTAATGTGCAGGGCTGTTAGGTGTAAGTGTTTATTATTAAGGTGAAGCATTTTATTAGGGTACTTTGATATTTTACAGTGTAGAGTGCAATGAGTGTAATAAACTTGGAATGATAGATTACTTGAGTAGTGTTTTGTGTATGGGTAAAAGGGTTATGATCTTGTAGGAGGGGTGGTGATGTTTTGATATAAGCAATGATAAAGAGTAGGGTGGTTTATAGTAGGTTTAGTTATTTGATCCAATTAGTTAAAATTGTGTTGTGATTGGCTGAAGATATATGGGTGAGGTTTGCGAAGCATAAGTCTAATTGAATTAGGGGTGGGAGGAAATGAGGGTAGAGGAGCAGGGTGGCAATGGGGGTAGGGTAGGGGAGCGGAGTTAGCCCGAGCACAGTGAGAGTGAACAGAGTGGGCAGAGCCGAGTTGGAGGTAAGTAAAGTAATAAAATACAAACAAGAAAAACTATCAAGTTAACTTATTCCCAGAACTTTATTTCCATAAGAGAGAACGTTTAGCTTCTTGTGGAAAAAAATGTTGGAGGTAGTGTTAAGGGCATGAAGGGGAAAAATATAGTTGGAAGAATAAGGGCATTAGCAGCTTAATATATTATGGATACATGCATTAGAAGATTGAAAAGTTGCTTTGTACTATGTATGGGCTGATGCTAGTTGAGCGATATATTACTATGGATGAAAAAAGGGGAAAGAAGAAAAAAATAGAAACTGACTCTAGGGACAACTATTAGGGAACATCTAATAACACCGGGATGGATACCAAAAATGCCCAGCTGCCGACAGACGTCATGTGCTCTTCAGGAAAATAAAAAGTAATAAGCAAGCTACAAAGTTTTTTTTTTGTATTTGGTGATGTCAGTAATTCAAAGGATGGTTCTGTAGCAAAGGATTCGTTGGATAACATCAATGGAGACTGTATTTTCCAAGCAGTGTATCAAAGTTTCCAATAAATGGTTGGGACAATTGTTATCTAAAAATAGAGAGGGAAAGCATGTAGAAGGGTAAGAGGTGAGTAGTAGCATAAATAAGACAGTGTCATCAACAAATTTGTAAGCAAAAATAAAAACAGTACCCTCAGGACCTATGTTAGCAAAGGGAACACACCTATTATAAAGCAATACAATGCTCTACACTGCATAGCATATAAAGACAACTTCACAAAAAAGGCACACCACAAAGTAACTAATACAGAGATTACTAACAGTGAAATATGTCTAACTCGTGAGGCAAGCTCTTGGTTTAGCAGTATATTTTATAACTACTGCAGTATATAGCCACAGAGTGCTTTATGTGCATTCAGCTTAAGTTGCCTAAACAAAAGGGATGCAGCAGGAACAGCAGATGAAAACATAAGCTTTGTGAAAACTTACTGTTCCAAACCAGACACACTCACTCTCTCTCTCTCTAAAAGGGCTGTTTAACAAAGCTCAGCTGCAACTCCAACAACAAATTATGTGCAACCAAAAAGGGGATGATGGGAGGGTACTGCCATTAACAGTGTTTATTACAAACATCTACTGTTACAGGCAAATAAGACTTGTGCCACAGTACTGTATTCAAACACATTGCCTTACTGGCATTGGAGTACATTCCCAAAGCTTACCCAACCTGGGATGAGAAAGGATAAGGGTCCAGGAGTCCTTAGAGAATGGTTCCTATGACACCTGCTCTGAATTTAGAAAAGGCATTCAGCTTGTAGTGCTTCTTAAAAGTATGGACAGAGGACCTAGTTGCTGCCTCGAGAATACTTCTAGAGTTCACTCCTTTTCAGTACATCACTGAAGAGGAAATGGTTCTAGTGGAACATGCATTTATATTGCCTGGATTCATCCTGCCATGATGGATGTAACAAAAAAACAATACCAGAAGGCAAGCAATATGCAATGCTTTGCTTAGAGACAGGTTGAACTTCCTCTGCCCTTGTGAAAGAAAAAAAAAAGCCTTTTGGACTTCCTAAAGGGTTTTGCTCTGTCAAGGTAGTACCTAAGATGCCGATGCACACCCTAGGTATGAAGTATCCCTTTTCCCTTATTCTTAGATTCTGAAAAGAACAAATGGAAATTAATAGACTGATTGAGAGTGAATTCTGAGACCACTTTTGGCATGAATGAAGGATTAGTGTGTAGCACAACCCTAGCTCTGTAGAAAATCAGGTAAGGTTGTCCAACCATGAAAGCTTGCAGTTCAGAAACTCACCTTGCAGATATGAGAACAATAAGCAAAACAATTTTCCATGTTAAGAACTTCAGATCAGTTTGAACTGCTGGTTCAAAAGGTGCTAAGATCAATTTTTCAAGAAAATGGAGATCCTATGAAGGAGGAATTTTCTTGCGAGGGGGACTTGTATGTAAAACTCATTTCATGAATGAAAGAAAAAGAAAGAGGGGTATCTGCAGGCAGCAAAGCAGAGATGGCCACTAAATCCACAGTAATGGATGCATACAGTAGGCCATCCTGAAGAAGCTCACACAGATATATCAAAACCAGAGGGATATTAATGTCAAGTTGGACCTTCTGTTTCCATTTAGGTACCACTTAGATAACCTCATCCATTTGTAAACATAAGATTTTCGAGTAGCAGGATTTCAGGCTTGCTTTAACACCTGCTGCACATAACATACTTATGAAGCAAATGTCTAAGCAAAGTCAAGACTGAATCATCCAGGCTGTCAGGTGAAGTTTCTCCAAACTGGGATGCAGCTGTTTCCCCGAGACTGTGTGAGCTGATCCAGAGTGTGAAGAAGTCTGTGGTAATTTCCCTTGGCAAATACCACTAAGAGGGAAAACCCAGAATGCCTGGGCCAGTATGGGGGTCTCTACAATGATATATGCCATTTCCTTCTGAACTTTAAGATAAACCTTGTGCATTAGTGGAAAGGGTGGAAATGCATACAGGAGCATTCCCATTCAAGGGAATGAGAATCTGTCTGTCCTCCAAGCAGTACTGCAAGGATGTCTATAACATAATTTCTCCAGCTGTCTGTTTTGAAAGCAGGTGATCAGCATGTTCCCTACATCTGGACTAAGTCCTGGAACACCAATGCCTTGAGCTGCCACTTATGCGGGTCTGGCCAGTCTCATTGTTCTGCTCTGACAGGATGCATGACACCTCAAGAGTCAGAGATTGCTGTAAAGAGCTCTCAGGCCATCACTGCCAACCCCCTTGATGTCCTTACATTCACCACTGCAGTATTCTTAACATATGGGATTCCCTGCCATGGATGCCAAACGTCCGGCCAGTCTACCAATGCCTACTTTTGCTTTATGGTATGCTGAATGTCACCCAAATGCTCCTCATGCAGAGTACAGCATAAAGGTGAGTTCAGGCATACCATCCTCAGAACTTCTTTGCCACCAGTCCGAATGCTTCTTTTAACCATCGGTCTGCTTGCCTACATCTGTTTTCTGCTAGTTTTGAATGTATTTTCATTCTTCGGTGTACGCCTATGCCTGTTTGCTGAAATGATACATTGCAGATAAGTACCCCATTGGGGTTTTGTTTTTTTCTTGGCTTTTTTTGTTATCCAGGAAGGGTAAATGTCAATGTGAGAGATAGGTTCCCCATAAAGACCAGTGCAATAGGTGTCTTTTTTGCCTAGAAATTTCTCACAACCATACATCTTGTTTGATTTGTCAGGCATTCATCCCAAAACCCTTTTGTAGTAGGCCTCCTTCCCTTTCCTTGTAGATTGAGAACCAGTGTCTTAAACTTCTTGCTAAAGATAACAATGGAAAGAACTTCCTGCCTCCAGGACCAGCTGTTAGGGAAGAAGAAGGTGAAAAAGGAATGACTGGAATCTTCTGCTGGCCAGCCTCTCCTAATGATGTTACAAACCTGGAGACTTGCCTGGCTGTGTTGCCAGATTTCTCTGCCACAACTGGGTTGGAGGCTGGTAAGAATCCTGTTGGCAGCACATCCAGTGAGGCTTTCCAGGCATCCATTTTGGACATTCAAGGGGACACAAGGCTGATTGTTTCCTGGGGGGGGGGGGGGGTCCGCAGATTCTAGTTAGGAAAGAAGTTCCTACTACGCTTCCCAAATGCCGTCCTAAGTCAGAGCCTTCTCAGTTTTACAAAGAGGATGTTCCCTTAAAAAAGAAACAAAAAAAATGTTTCTTCTGTTCCTAGGGATCCACAAAGAGAGTGGCAGGCCTTTGCTCGGGTTATTTAATGCCTTAATGTCATTAAGGCATACTCAGGAGGTTTCTGTTCCTGGTCTTTCTTGGTCCTCTTCTCCCCTTAAAAGGCCTAGAGAATAGGGTTCTTCTGAGGAAGAGGTGGATTCTGATGAAGAATTTCTGACTTATTCTACTCAGATTCCTTCTCCTTTGGAGTATAGGTTGGAGGAGGAGGAATCTAATACTCCTGATACTGCTTTTGAGGACATTTCTTTTGAGGATACAATCTCTAGGATGATGGATTTTTTTTAAGCAGGATTGTGCTCAGGTCTCTGATATCCATAAGAGGTACTATGAGTTGCTGTGGATGGAATTTCCTAAACCCGTGGCTATTCCTCCTGTTTTGGCCTCTTTGCTGGATGCTTTTTCCAATGCCTCTAAAGTGCCAGATTCTCTGCCCCCTGCTCCCAAGAAGCCTGATAGGTTTTACAAGGTGCCTGAGGATTGTAATTTTTTGTACAAATGTCCTGCTGCTGACCCCTCTGTGGTGTCTGTAGCATCTGATAAGCCATCTCGATTGTTTCCTTCACCTAAGTTACTGCCTTGTGACAAGGACAGCAGAACCATGGAAAGTCTGGGTAAGAAGGTTTACACTTCTGCTACCCTAGCTTTTAGGGATATTAATTATCAGACCTCCCATGAAGCCTATTCCTCCTTCCTGTGATTTTAATTTTGTTTTGAAGAAGTTGAGTCAGGCTCCTTTTGAGTCTGCTGTTTTAGCTTCCTTGCAACATTGTTCTTGGAAGACTGTTCTTTTGTTAGCTCTTACTTCTGCCAGATGTGTGTCTGAGTTGCAAGCCCTTATGGCTTGGCGTCCTTTTTGATATTTCATGAGGACAGGGTCCCTTGCATACTAATCCTTATATGCCTAAGGTGGTTAATGAGTTGTCACTTAATCAGTCTATTAATTTGCCTACTCTTTTCAATTCTCTGCAATCTGACAATGAAAGGGTGCTGCATACTTTGGACATGCATAGACAAGCTCGGATTTTATTTGGATAAGACTAAGGCTATTAGAAAACCTGATCAGTTGTTTGTTTCTTTTCATCTTAGGTCTTCAGAATTAGCTGTATCCAAGCAAATGATTTCTTCTTGGATTTCAAGGGCTATTTCTTTTTGTTACACTTTTCATGGCAAGAGCCTTTCTTCTTCTGTTAAAGGCTCATTCTAGAGCTGTGGCTTCTTCTGGTGCTTTTTAAAGGGATTAGACACCAAGTCTACTCTTGAAGCAGCTACCTGGAAGTCTGTTCATACTTTTACCAAACACTACAAGTTGCATGGTATCTCCAGAGCTACAGCCATTCTTCCTGGCTTCTTAGAGGGCTCTACTGCTCCTTCTTCCTCCTAAGTTTCTTCTTGAGCTTTGGCATACTCCCATATGTTAAGAATACTGCACTAATGAATGTAAGGACATAGTACAGTAGATAATCCTTGCCTTCACCGCTGCAGTATTTGCTCCCTCCATCCCCCCAAGTCCTTTTCCTTCCTGGATATCCAGGTTACCCTTTGGGTTTCCTGGGACTGATGTTCTTACTGTGGCAATCAGTTTTGAGGATGGTACACCTGAATTTCACCTTTATGCCCTATGCTATGTAAGGAGCATTTGGGTGATGTTCAGCGTACCTTAACGCAACAGTAGGCTTTGGTAGACTGGCCAGACATCAGGAATCCATGGCAGGGAATCCATATATTGAGTACTACAGCGGTGAAGGCAAGGACATCTACTGTTATGGTATTATTTTACACAACTGTACGTTTGCTGAGGAACCACATCAATGTGGTGTTGTCTGTAACACCAGAAGAGGACCTGGAGTCCGCAGGTGGTGAAGGACTTTCAGGATGTGAATCACAACCATCATCTCTTGGATACCAATGTGCGTCCATATGCCCTTGGACCCCAAAGTGGCTTGCACTTGCATCTCTACTGATACAGCTCACAAAGCAGTGTCAGATGAATCTATCTGGACAGACTGCAACTATAGTCATCTACCGATACTCAACTGTTCTCTCCACAATTATAGCTCTCATTTGAAGGGTAGCACCAGCAATTGCAATAGCATGGAATGAAGTTGCTGGGTTCAACAATTTCAGACATACCATTGAATTTTTCTTATGTGAAAATAGGCCAGTGGTATCATGAGGATCATGGACTTCATCAATTTGAGAATTATTAGAAATTCTCTTGCCAAAGGGACTTTCCTCCTAGAGAATTCCAGAAACACCATCTGGTAAGACCAGATCTTGTCTTTGAAAAGAACGGCCATTCTCTTGTGGGAGTCGATTAAGCAGCACCCCATAAAGATACATTTTTGAGAGGGTGTCAAACACAACTTTGGTAGGTTCAGCTTGAACCCTAGCTGGGAGAGTAAGATTGAGGTCTTCTCTAGAGAATCCAAACACCTGGATGCATACTCTGCACAGATCAGCAAGTCATCCAAAGTAAGGAAAAATGTAAATGCCCAGAGTCCGACAGTGGGCCAATACCACAGAAAGGCATTTGGGAAACACTTGTGGTGTAGTGGATAGCCCAAAAGGCAATATAGAAAACTCAAAGTGTGAAATAGACATAACAAATCTCGGAAATCTCCTAAAACAATAAGCAAAGGAAATATGATGATTTGCATCCTTCAAGTCTATGGTCACTATGAAGCAATGGCCCAGCAACAGGGGATCTACCGTCTTGCAGGGCAAGCATGTTGAACTTTGGGGACCTTCACAAACATATTCAGGAAAGAAAGTAAAGGTCCAACACTGGTCTCCACGACAGCTCTTTTCTGGGGACAAAGATAATTCTGAAGTATAAACCTCTCATTCTTTCTGAAGGAGGGAATGGGTCTATGACACCTGAGTCCAGCATTTTGCAGAGAATGGAGGGAATAAAAGCCTGGTCCAGCAGTTAAGGGGGAACCCTCTCGAATGGAGGCAGACTTTTTTTTCCATTGTCATCTGTAACCCCTGTCAACAATGTTGAGCACCCATTTGTGGGAAACCACCGATGGCCAGGCCAGGTCTAACATTAGAGAAGTGAAACTTGGAGGGAACTTGTAAAAGATGGGTGCTGCTCTTCACCACAGTCATAATTTGGAAGGGGGATTATCCTTTTTGGGAAAGGAAACCCTCTTGTTAGGCTTGGCGGAGTTCCTGTCCTAACATTTTCTTTTATTGCGTTTATTGTTAAGCTGTGTCTTATGTTTTGAAGGCCACCAAAAATTAATTTGCTTAAAAGAGGGAAATTTGGAAATATGAAACATTTTCGATGGCCCTTGTATGAGTTTACTTCTGTCATCCCAGTGTTTAAGGATCTGATTAGCTGCTACACCAAACACATAATCAGACTCGAATAGAGCATTCAGAATCTCATTTTTCAACTTGTCTTCTTTCCCTGAGACCGTAACAATTTGTCTACTTTACCTGAAGGAACAGGATTCGAAGAAAAGTCTTTTTTATTAGAAAAAGTCACTGGGGACACAGAAGCAGGGTCCATAGACAAGGGGGCTTGGATGCCAGGCATGGCCAAGCATAAAACACTTTTGTAGGGAAACCCTTAATAAGCAGAGAATTGCAGGCTTTCTTAAAAACATCCTCTAATGATGGGATCAATGCAAGAAAGGTAGCCACGTACAGCACTTCTTCCACCAAAAGACAATATGCCCTGGGAACAGCTGAAGATTGCTCCCAAATGAATAATCCCTAAATCTAGCCAGCATTTGGGCAAAAGAAAACATATGTTTGGGTTCCTGAATCTGTTTGTCCCCTTAGGAAACTGAGTGATCTGATTCTGACAGGTCCAAAACCACAGACAATGGATCCCCTTCAAAATGAGGATCCTTAGAAGACTGATCAGAGGTGGAAGTTGTGGTGTTACTCATAACCCCAGTATTCCCCCTTGTAATCAACCATCTCATATGGAACCTCAGTCAGAAACTGCGACCCTGTGACATGGTGGGTCTTTTGTCTCTTTTTTGCATGCATTACAGAAGTGTGAGAACCCCCGTGGGGAGGCATATCAATACTGGCAATATATTCTGCACCCCTGTCTTCCCCTGCACTTAAAGTCTTTGGTTCTCTTGTACCTGAACTAGGCACTGGTACAGCCTGGGGGATGCATCTGACACGTCATGCACAGTTGGGGTACTACAGTAAAGTCTCAGTTAACCATCACCCACGGGGATTGGTAGATGCCGGATAACTGTAGTTTCTGGTTGCTTGACAGTTACTATTAAAATGGGCTTGACATACTGTACCCTATACTATTTGTTTGGTTTCACTTGTTCTCAGGTTGGGGAGAGAGGGAATTTATTCCCATCTTCCTTTTTAAAACTCTAAAATTCTAAAAATATTGTTGTATGTTTCTGCGAGAGGAAAACAGAAAGTGCAACACATGAAACTTGTACTGTATTTCTTCGATATTTCTTTGCCGGTTGCTTGAGTTCCGGTTAACTGAGAGTTTACTGTACCACCACACTAGGGGACCTGAATGCAGAAGAAGGTGAGTGGTCCAACAGCCTGCTTAAGGCTACTGCAGAGTTGCAAGCCATAGGCTGAAGCATATTTCTTGATTTATTTCTGTTTTTTATGTGCACAAAGGGGGTAGATGGTGGACATTACACTTTATCCGAAACCATCAAGTCAGGGGATAAGAAGCAAACTAGTTCAATACCAAATACTGGTAGCATGGTCAGCCAGGGAAAAAGGACAAATCCTACTAGTCTCTTTAAATACCAATCTAAAGACTATTTCTGTAGGGAATACGATTCTGAACACTGCAAATGACAGTATTTTCAGTAACACAGTTCAAAACACAAAATGCATGCACAAAAGTCCCCTGATTTAAAAAAAAAAAAAAATAGAATAGCTTCAGTCCAAATGACGAATACAGCCTAAAGCAGTATTAACAAAAAATAAATTTTAAACCAATGAAAAATTCCTATCAAAAATGTTTAGCATGCAAAACAACACCAAAATGGCAGTTTAAATGAAAAAAATAATAATTTTAAATGTTGTAATCTTGGTCAGTCACCTTAAATAATCATAATCCCAAAGAAAAACTGTAATATCAGCAACTTTTCCTGTCAAAACTTCCAAATGAAGCATTTTTTCAGCAGGCCTTGCTGTCTTCTAGTTAAAGTACAACAGAAGCATATACAAGATTTCTGATCAGAAAAACAGTTAAAAGCAGCAGAATACACAATTCAAGCACAGAGAGAAAAAGGCAGAATGAGGAAATAAAACCCAAATGTGTTTTTTTTATCTAAGCTCAGTAGCTGAAGTAAACTAGAGAGCAGCCTAGATTTCCAAGAGATCCTTCTCTTACTGTGGCTCTAGAAAACTTAAAAGATCCTGTGGGTTGGAGGGTAGTTCTGGTCCTGACAGTTGTTTGGTGTTTCACACCACCAGACAGGCAGTGGGAGGAGCTCTGAGCTTTGACAAACTGCCACAGGGTGGGTAGCAGGACTCTAATACCCATATGCCAGTAACGCAGTGTGTTTGTTGAACACTGACTGTGTTGTATACTACTGTTTATGTTTGTTTAATTTTGACTTTCTGCCTTTTCAAATGTCACATTTTGAATTTCTTTGTAATTGTAAATTTACATTTCTTCTGTAATATTCTTTCCCAGGCTGAAACTGGTCAGTTGTAATCAGTGCTCTACCCCAGATAAATTAAAATAAATAGATAGATCTTTCAGCTAAGATATTCTGTTTCACTGGGATCAGAATGGGTGGCATTGCTGTGGACAAATTCGGAATATTGATGGGTTTTAACTGTCCAGATCTTTGCCTTTTTTTTTTGGTCCGTTCCTCATAAAATTTGCAGTTTTCTGGCAAATCAGTGAGGACTGAGTTCACTAAATAATGTCAGATATTTGGAATTTAGACTTCATGTCCTTCAGAAAATGCATGGTAACACAAAACCATTTATTTTAGCAGTTTATAACATCAATATTTAAAATATGTCCCTATTTGGGGGGTTTTGTACACCCTCCATTAGTTTTTGCTTTGTCTGCATTTCTTGTGCCAGGATGTTGAGAGGTATGACGGGTGTTGTTTTTTAACCTCATAATAGTTAAAGAAGAATTTCTAATTACTTCTGGAATCAGTGGCCTGTGTTATTTGACTACCGCCTTAAGTTCTTTACTAGCCAGTGCAAGTGTTTTTTATGGTGGGGTGGGGTATATTTGATCTCCTATAACAGCTTAGCATATTCTTCCATTTGTTGGAGAGCTATTTTATTCAGGTATTCGATTTAACAATGGAGAATAATGCCAGCAGAGTTGCCCAGGGAGAGTATTTTTAAAGACTGTATCAAAGATACTGTCTCCTGGTTGAGATGCTTGGCATTTGTTCTCGGTAGTTCACATCTACAAAGTCAAGGAAAAGTTGCTTTAATTTTCAGTGTAGGTGAGCTAGTTTACTGCAGGGTAATTACAGTCACCTAAAATAAATGTATTGAGTATTTTATAGGGGTATCAATTACAATGTTAATGTGCTCATCATGATCAGTGGTGGACATGCAGGAAGATCAATAGTAAGCTATGAAGTACTTATTAAGCTTGTTTACAGTGACTTTTCCAAAAATATTGTTCCAAAATTTCAAAATATGGTCATATGGAATGTGTTCTGACATGAGGGGAACTCTGACAGACTGACAGTCTCCCAAAATTGTACATAGGTCTGAATGCATGATGGGCATGAAACCTGGTATACAAATATGCACTGAAACCTTGCAGCTCTTATCACACATACGTATACAAACATACATCTGTGTATGTGTTCAGGTTGCAGGATAGCTTGAAGCTTGGAGATCTTTTTGTTAAGACTCCTGATTTTTGATGGAGTCACCTTAATATATTCCGTGTTGGAATTTGCTATAAGGGAATGTTGACTAGGCTGATACTGTCTTTTGTAACAGGGGCAGAAATGCTTTAGCCAGAATGTGATCCTGGTAAGAGAGGTACAGACCATCCATAGCACAGTAGAAGAGTCTGTTATCCAACCTGTCTTAAGAAGACACACAACAGAGCCCCTAGAATGAGAGCAGGTCTTAAGTCAGTCACTGAGACCAATTATCCTGTCCATGAATTCTGGCAAAATTCTAGGTGATGACAACATACCATTCAAAACTTCTATCTTCCTGGTCTCTACCATATACAGTACAAGACTGATCATATCCTTCTGCATTTCCCCCCTAGGTGGAGTGCTGTTAGAAAAATATGTATTAATACGTGTATGCTTAATGCCAAATTAATAATCAAGTGTTTTTAATATGCTTTTCATTCTATTTCTTATGCACTGTGATTTATATAAATTGAGTTTCATATGAGACTAAAAATATGCCTTATTGAAACTGCAGCATGCTTACTGAAACTTGCAAGTTGCCCTCTGACCTAGTAACTGCTAGTACAGCAATATTCTTGTTTATGCCTTGTGGAAATGTACTTGAGAAGCAGGTGTTAATCTGCTAGGTCAGAAGCATATGAATAGACAATATACCATTTAATAAATGTAATGATTCCAGACAGACAGCCTTGTTCAGAGGATGGGAACCTCTGCAGCTGCAGTAGTTTAGAGATAAGGTAGACAAAGGCTTATTAGAGAAATGAACTGCTAGCATTGTGTTCGATTTAGCTATAGTATCTTGAATGTAACATAACAAGTATCTAACTGAAAGTAACCAATGCCATGCTGTTTTCCTCAGATTGTTTCAGATAAAAATTGTTTAAATCAGCAGAAAATCATGGGAAAGATGGTCAGCAGATGATGACCAAAAGGTGGTAATTCGTTACGTCAGCATGGTAGGACAGGATTAATTTGATAACCTATAAAAATGAATGCATTTCCTGTTTCTGGTTAGACAAACTCTGTATTAGCATGTTTTTGTCTCCTTGCTGCAAGATTAAAGTGCCTTAACCTGAACCTACCGTGTTTTGATCATTTTTAAAGTATATTTTACCTTTGACAAGTGCCTATGTTCATTTGCCACATATGGGTCATCACCAACTCATTGCTCTATTTGTAAGGGTGGGGGAGGAACTAATTGCCCTTGCAACATCCTGGATCCTGACTATGGAAAGACAGATATTACTCTGTTTTTGTCCAGCCTTGTAAAGGTTCTATCACTGTCTCACTAACTACCAAAACATTTCTGAAATTAGATGCATCAGCTGTAGGTTTTAAGGGCTTGTGGCATATTTCATTGCAACTCCCTGAAGTATGTGCTGATGTAGAACTGTGGCTTTGTGCCACAAATTTCTTAGTTCTAATTCTATGAGGCCTGGAGAGCAACTTCTTTACCACCTTGGCATAAGTGTAGTATAGTGGGGGTGCTTTGTAATATGGTGGTATGCACGTGGTGGTTACTAAAAGCTTTATACCATGAGTGGGAGGCCTCCAAATTTGTTAAGCATTTACAGCTTTCATATACTGATTTCTGTTGTGGCAAAAATTGTTTTTGGCAAGCACAATGCAGTTGCTACACTGCCTAAAAATGGCAAGTGCTATCACAGACTAGCTACAGAAGGGAATAGCACTGACTGCAATTCCATTTTCGCAGGGAATGACAGTATGCTGGTAGGTTTTATTAGAACTGAAACAGGAATTAGGTTACGTAGTACTTGGCAACTTCTGTTGTCTTTCAGTAATGCAGCAGCATACAGCTCAGTCAAATGTTATACTGAGTCATTCAATGGAGTTCACCTACGAGCAATGAAGCTAAAGTATTTAGCTAGTTGTAGAACTCACTGCTGGGGCATGTGTCTCACCAAAGATAGCCAGGAAAAAATAGTGCAATATGATATATACAGTAATCCGTACATCATTAGTACAGTTCTTACTGATAATATAAAATAAGCATAAACAGTACCGCATTAGTGCAGTTCGTTTTGCTAATGTACTAGATATATAAGCCTTCTCAAGCGTATCCAGCAATCATGCCTTCCATTTCAAAGAATAGTGTATCTACAGGAAAGGATTCACAGTTAATTTTGCTGAAAACAAATGTTTTTGCAAATGTATGACCTTTCCATAGAATGTTTATATATATATTCCATTAACAGTTTTATGAGCTGCAGTCTGTGCATACAGACTACATTTTCATAAATCTTCACGTTTTAAACATAAATAGAACTTTGCTCTTAAGAGTCTTGAAAACAAAAATGTCATTTAGGTTGAAGAAACTATTCTACATTGCCAGTTATACAATTTTCACACATTATTTAGTTTTCACTAAATTCATGTCATGATAGGACTGCCAGATGATTATCAAAAGATGTCATCATGACTGAATAAATATATGAGAAGAATGCATCAGAGCTGAACAAAACTGTTCCTCACTCTCAGAAGACAGAAGAGAAAGGCTCCTCTCATGTGTTTTCTTCCCTTGAGCCTTTGTAGACACCAACAAAGATTTATTTGAAACCACCACAAAAGCATATGTGATGGCATTGTAAGACTCTGGAGTGACATTAAAATGATGCCTTGCCAAAAGCTTGTAACCAAATAAAGATGAACACTGGAAGCTTGTTGAACTGTAGTGGTGGTCTCGATTACTATTATGGCAGAAGACTGATCCACAACTTTCTGGGGTCAGTGCATCTTTCACTTCCAAAGGTAGGAACCAACATAAGCACATTTTTAATATGACTGAAACACTGGTATTAATGAAGGATCTGTGGGCATTTTACAAGCACAGGCTGTAAGTCCATGTTATGCAGAGTGACCACTAAAAATGAATTCTGCTTTTACCAGAAACTTGCATCTGAATTCTTTCTTCTCTATGAAGATATTTGGGCCTTTTTAAAAAAAGTCTTCTAAAAGACTTCTTTCCCATTCTCTGTATTTTCTGAGTCTGGAAACTTAAAATATTACTTACTTATTTTTAGGTACTTTCTTTAACTCTAAATAACTAGTCAGCTTAATTTAAATTAACAGATTTTTAAATATTTCTTTTTTGTTGCTTATTTAAACTAATCAACTTTATTATGGTCACTCCCTAAGGGGGAAAACAATGGGCACATTAATATTTTGATATTAACTGTCATAAACATGTCATACTGACTGACTGTTATGACACAAGACACAAAATGTTTTGATGAACTTTTGAAGATTTCTTCAAAGCCTGTTGGGCTGCTGTTGAAGAAATGCCAATAGGAATGATTAACAATGACAGTGTGAGCAATTCTGTGACAAAATTTTCCTCAGTGCAAATGAAGGACCAATGGTATAGGAGGAAGAAATGAAGAAGGTGAACACCAGTACAAGATATCTAAGGGAGTTTCACGCCAACAACCTCAGTTCCTTCCACAGCATGAAAGCTGCACTGGGTCCTCAATGGAAAGATGGCCACTACCGAAAAAGATCTAGCAAGAAAACAAGATGCTAAACCCTATTTTTTGCCTATTTTTGGCACCCCCTGAGTTAACTATCATCTGTTCTCATGGCCTCTCCTCATCCACCAGGTCTACTAATCTGGACTGTCAACTCCTGAACTTCCTCTGACCATGTCTGGGGACAGTGACGACACTAAGGCATCCAAGGGCAGTGTCTTACTGCTGCTGAGGGTGCATTTTCCCCTTTAAACCTAACCCCTGCCCCTGTATATATTTTCCAAGGGGATGACATGCAATGGGGACTGTGACATATTGACCACACCTCCACATACAACTTAGCCAAGGTCCTGCCTCTCTTATAGACAATATCTTCTGTGAGTCTCCAGTCTTCATCAGGGATCAAGTGTGATGCTGGATGTAAGCCATTCAAGCTTACCCCCCCAAGTGCCCAAGCCATGAACTTGAGTTGTCTATGCCACAGTCAGGGCATTATCCTCTGTGTCACAGAGCTTGGAGGCAAAACCCTCCGTGAAGAATATCAAACACTGTACACTTCAACAAATTCAAACAATGTCACTAGTGAAAGTACAAACCAGTGTTTTTTTTTTTTTTTTGGATTTCGGATGTGTCAGTCTGCATGGCACAATTGTGCAGCAGTCAGCATTGCTATGTAACAAGTCTTGGTTCTCCTGTTCGGTGTGCAGCTTTGTATGTCCTCAGAGTCCCACAGTCTCCAGTTTCCTCCCACATTCCAAAGATATCCTGACAGGTGGCAAGGGTGTAGCTAGTCCATACTCTTTGGACTCTACTGAGTACAAATTTCTAGACTTTACTTAGAGAAGCCATGTGTTTTTAGGTCATATCATGCCCACAAATGTCTAAATTAATGCCTTCAATAAGGGTTACACAGATAGAAAAATATATATTTAATAGTTTTAGAGGGAAACGTGGTACAAGCAGTTAAGTACTGGGAGGGTGGGTAACATGTCTAATTTTTAACAGCCAGTTGGGCTGTGGGGCAGGAATAACAGCACATTAGTACAAAATTACATTCTCTGGCTACACCCCTGACATGTGGATTGGTAACCTCTAAACTCCCCATAGGTGCATGTGCAGCTGCATTCTGAGATGGTCTGACATTTCATCTAGCACTTTTTTTATTTTATTTTTTTGATTTTCAAGATAGATTCTATCTCCCTTGAGACCCTTGAAATAATAAAGTGGGTACAGGAAAATGAATGAAACAAACACAATTCAGAAGAGACGTTTGCAGCTGATATATGTATGTGTGTGCATGTGTACTCAGACAACACCTCTGAATGGTAACTCTAAAGTAAAGATCCAGGTGCATCAAAGTATGAGCAATTATTAATCTCGGTCAATAAAAATATATTAAATGTTTTGTTTTTCAAAATAATTTAGGCACATACATATTCATCATCCCTGGAGTGCTGGTTTCTAGTATCTAGAAGATACTAAAGCAAGTGCTGACAGAAAATGAACCAGGAGGTTCAATCAAACAGCTGCATGAAGCCTCTCAAAAATGGTATCCTGGAAATTCTACACACTCCCCATGACCGTAGCACAAGTTTCTGAAATCCAACCAATTTACAACCTTGCAGAAATAACTGATATCTCTTTTATTTGACTTCCAGATGCTCCTCGAAATAATAAGCTAGAGGACATGAGTGATAAAAGACGAGATTTATAAACAAAAAAGTACAGTATATTTACAGAAAATGTACTTGCATTTTACAAATCACAAAAAGACATTTTAATACTACCATTTGGAAAGAGACACTGCAAATGTGCTAAATGTTTTAATTTTACTGAATATCAACAGTACAGCAGCACTGTTTTTCCATATACTGGCAAACAGTGGAGATATTTCCTTTCATGCTGTTCTGCAATTCACAACTCTGGTATTAAAAAAAAAAAAAAAAAAAAAACTTCTTCAGTACTGAAATGACTGCTGCCCTCAGCTCTTGAGAACTGTTTCTATACGAGCACAGACTTCTTTGGGGCCCAAGGAAATCATCATCTCTGCTACACTTGGACCTTGCTGCAAACAAAACAGAGATTTTTTTTTTTAGTTAGGATAAATGCAACATCAGGATCAACTGCATGAATAGAAGTGATTTTGCTGACCGTCACAAGAACATATTTCAACACAGCATAATATAATGTAACTTAAACATTTTACTGGAAATTAGTGATACCACTCACAGAACTGGACAAATTCTGTTGTATCATTTTTCCCAACTCTTCACATTTTCCTGACTGTAACAGACACACTGTCATCAATGTCTACTTCCATCTTGTTTCCTGTTACTAAAATTTACCTAGGACAGTCAACATTTACTAAAACATCATATCTAACAAATAATACTTAGTTAATGGTATCATCCTATAAGGTAACCATTCCCTAAATTTGGGAGTAGAAGTTATTCAATGAAACCACAAAGGGGGGGGCATAGAAGGAGCAATGGCTACAGCATTATAACTCGCAAAGCAATAATTACCAACTAAAAAAGGAAAGCCTTCTACTTTCTGGAGTAATTCACCTGTAAATATGCAGCAAAATAGAGTTATCACCATGGATGTTCAAAACAGCTTTATGTGTGAGTAATAGCATGAAACTCCTCTTTGAGGGCCCACTTCTTGGGTCCATTTTTTCTGCTCTCTAGCTTCTGTTATTTTTTTAGCCAAGTACATTCCACAATGTCATCAGGTTTAGAAGGAAGCACCAGCCTCCATGCTCTCTAGATCTCCCCAAGTAACTTGAACATGCATATCTGCAAGGCCCAAACAACAAGGACAAAAATTATAAACTAGACAAGCCTGCATAATTCTGCATCTGAACAGTGGTAGAAGAGTCATGCAAAAATGGAGACACAGGGAGGATAATTGAGACCTATAGCAAAAATCCCTTTCAAAAATCAAATTATATGGCAAGTACTCACATGTTTGTACAGCTTAGTTCAAGGGACTCTCTGCTATAGGTAATGTCTGTTAAGAATCCAAAGCAGTACCATCTGAACCTCCCGGGGAGGAAGAAGCCAGACAGGATCAAAAAAGCTAGACTTCAGAAGGTCTAGTAATAAAGTACTGAAGGGCCAAAAGAAGCCTGACTTCTGGAATTATGGCCCAAGCAACAGTTCTCAGTAAAAATGAAAAAAAAAAAAACATCAAGTAGGCCACAGGACAAATCCCTATAATGGTTGCATTCATAAACTAGATACTGGAAGCAGCAACAAACATGGTGGAGTGTCTGCTGTGGCCAAGGGAAGTCAACCACCCAATGAAACAAGACCCACTTCAATAAATACCTGTCACATCCAGTTGGATAAAAATCTATCTGGTCCATCTTCTTAAATCTGTGCTGACTCTTCAGGTAAAATCTGTGCTGACAGAGTACATCAATGGGACTGAGAGTCTTTTCCTCCCAAATAAAAACTGGAAGGTGAATGGAACAGTTTAGACAAAATTTAAACTATTTAAGGCAGGAAATGTGCTACTCATGAGAGACAGATGATCCATGTGAAAGACCAAGCAAATTTTCTTGAAAATTAGGACGTAAAGCTTCAAGAAACTGCAGGTAGTGGTAATGACTAACAGAAGATCTTCCAACAGAATTTGAAGTCTGCTGAACTGACTATTCAAAAGTAGAAAAGACAAGATGGGTCAGTTATAAAGCTAAGTCTCGGGGAAGAGATGAGCTCTTTTAAGGTGGGCAAAGATGAAACATAACCTTGAAAAACTGCGCTGGTCAAAATGTCTACTGTCGAAAAGGCTGTAATTCACTCTGAAATTAGAAATGTACAGCTTTACCATGGAATATTTTATTTACTTGAAATTTGTTTACCAGGATGATCCAAATAGACTAGTAAGTCCATTTTCAGCGGAGGCCTGGGACTAAAGCACCACTACAAACTAAACACATATAACAATACTTACTAGGTAATATAAAGAAAGTGTATTGAATAAACAGAGAACAATATCTAGGAGTGTCTAACTTGAAAATATAAGAACATTACAAATCAGCATACAGTATTACGGCACCACTATAGACAGCAGTATAATAAAAAATAAGAAGTTATGTACCTACCATAACGTTCCATGTTAGTTGTCTTCTTCTCGCCTTCTTTCTTGCTGGTTGGGTTCGGAGCCGATCCTCGGCCCCTGACTCGGCCATCTACTAAAGCTCGAGAGCTATTTACTGGCTCGAGGCCTCCCCTTATCCCACAATGCTTGGCGCTAGATACCCAGATCTCATTTGGCATAGCTAACACCATAGAAAAAATTTTAAGGACACTTGTCTAAAATACAAGGTTTACCTACAGTACTAAAACAGAGGAGGACGTAACCCAGATAAGACTCAGCCAGAGGAAGAAGGCCTCAAAAAAAGGACTCTTTTCGGTCTGTCTAGACTAGGGGGATGGAGGGTGGGATGCAAGAAAGAAGGTGAGAAGAAGACAACTAACATGGAACGTTATGGTAGGTACATTATTTCTTAATGTTAAGTTGTCTATCTCGCCTTCATTCTTGCTGGTTGGGACAGCGTCCCTAGCACCTTAGTCCAGGGTGGCTCATCGGAACAGACTCTTGAGCACAGTGGAACCAAAATCGGCTCTACTCCTAGAGGCCATATCCAACTTATAATGTGAAATGAAGGTATGAGGAGTGGCCCATGTGGCTGCAGCACAAATAGATTCCATTGGTAGTCTAGCTTGAAAAGCTACCGAAGTAGCTAACGCTCTGGTGGAATGACCTTTAGGTTTAGTAGGGAGTTCTTTATGTCTCAGCTGATAAATCAAAGTAATAATAGAGGACAACCAACTGGATAAGGTTACTTTAGAAACTGGCAGGCCCCGTTTGCCCTCAGCATAGGACAGGAAAAGTTGGTCTGATTTTCTTGTTTGCTTAGTCCTGTCCAAATAAAACGTCCAATTGGTGTAACTTTTGTTCAGCTTTGTTCGAATAGTTAGGAAAAAAGACAGGTAGATCAATAGCCTGATTCAAGTTTGTTTCAGAAGGTATCTTGGGCAGAAAAGAAGGATTAGTCCTGAGTGAAACTCTATCCTTGTGAAACACAAGGTAAGGAGGACGACTACAGAGGGCTTGAAGTTCCGAAAATCTCCTAGCTGAGGTGATGGCTACTAAAAAGAGAGTCTTCCAGGAGAGTAATTTTAAGGAACAGGAAGCCGCAGGTTCAAAAGGAGGGAGAATCAAGGAAGCTAATACCAAGTTTAAGTCCCACGGAGGCGGGGGATCTCTGACCGGGGGCCTAAGCAAAATAGTCCCTTTAAGAAAGGCCTTGCAAAGTTTGTGGGACATGATGCTGGTTTCTGACAGGCCAGTGTGGAAATTTGCAATAGCAGCTAATTGGACCCTAATGGTGGCAGATGAGGAACCAGCTTGAAAAAGTTCTGCTAAAAAATCTAGAACGTGATGGACAGGTGCTGTAAAGGGGTCTATATTCTTAGCCTCTGCCCAGAAAGAAAAATGTTTCCACTTACTAGCATAAGTCTTCCTGGTGGTAGATTTGTGCAAAGAAAGGATGATTTCTCACACCAGCTGAGAAATATGTGGAAGCCTGGCTAAGGTTGGAAGTGGAGCAACCAAGCTGTGAGGTTGAGAGACTGAAGGGATTGGTGCAGCCCGCCAGACTGATGGACCAAGAGGTCTGGCACTGGGTCCAGATGCCAAGGCTGCTCCAGCAGGTGATGATGCAGGAATGGGAACCAAATTTGTCGAGGTCAGTAAGGGGCAATGAGGATCATCCTGGATCCCAATGCGGTCGCCTTCTGAATTAGTTTGGGAATTCGGGGAAAAGGTGGAAATGCATACAGAAGACCCCGGGGCCAATCGTGAACTAGAGCATCTCTGGGGGAGTGGTCGGGGAGGGGGAAGAGAGTGAAGAAATCATCGCACTTGCTGTTGAGAGGAGTTGCGAAAAGGTCGCAGCAAGGTTGACCCCATCTGCGGAAAATTTTGCCCGCTACCGACTGATTGAGAGACCACTCGTGAGGCATGAGAATAGCTCTGCTTAGCCTGTCCGCTATGACGTTGGACTTCCCGGGGATGTGCGTTGCTATCAGAAACCGTTGAGAGGAGATCACCCACTGCCAGAGTCTGAGTGCTTCTCAACATAAGGGATAGGACTTGCTTCCACCCTGCTTGTTGATGTACCACACTACAGACATATTGTCTCTTTGAATTGCAATGGTCCCGGTGGGTAGAGAGTCCTGAAGAGCTTGCAACGCTAAAAGCACCGCTCTCATCTCCAAGACGTTTATGTGCAGGTGGTACTAGAGGTTGCCAAGTGCCCTGGACAGTCCTGCCCTGAAAATGCCCCCCCCCCCCGATCTGGGAGGCATCCGTGGCCACCGTAGCAACAGGAGGAGGAAGAACAAATGGTCTGCCCTGGAGTACTAGAGGGGAGACCATCCACCAAGCCAGGTGGTCTTTGCATGATTGAGTGATTATTATGTTGTGAGACATCGGAAGTTGTTGAAAAGACCATTGGGTAAAGAGCATCCACTGAAGAATCTGCATGTGAAAACGACCCAGGGGAACTAGTGTGATTGCTGCTGCCATGAAACCAAAGGTTTTTAGTACAAATCTGGCCTGAATCCTCTTGCACTGTAGTAAGACCTGCACATGTCGGCAAATGTCTGACACTCTGTCTAGAGGAAGTTTTGCAGACAGCCCTTTTGTATTTAATCTTGCGCCTATAAAGGTTATAGACTGACAATGCAGACTTTTCGTAATTTATTGAGATACCTAGCTCGGAACAAGTTTGGATGGTATAATCCCTGGCTCGCAGTAGTTGATGCCTGGTGGAAGCAGTAAGGAGCCAGTCGTCTAGATATGGAAACACCTGGAATCCTCGCCGTCTCAAGTGAGCTGTAACCACTGCCATGCATTTGGTGAACACCCTGGGGGCTGTGGTGAGACCAAAGGGCAGGGCTCTGAATTGATATTGACTGGCTCCCAGCCAGAAGTGGAGAAACCTTCTGGAGCGCCTGTCCATTTTGATATGGTAGTACACATCCTGAAGGTCTATGGAGCACATCCATTTGTCCTGACCCAAAAAGGGTAGAATGGACTGAAGCGTGACCATCCGGAACTTCGTTCTTTGAACAGATTTGTTTAACCTGCTGAGATCCAAAATGGGTCTCCAGTCCCCTGTCTTTTTTGGTACCAAAAAGAACTTGGAGTAAATTCCGGATCCTTGCTGGTCTGCTGGGACTGGCTGGATGGCCCTTTTTTCTAGCAGTTTTGAAATTTCTGGCACTGCTTGTTCCCTTAGACCGGGTGGAACATCTGGAAGGGACTTGGTTGTTTGTACAGGGGTGTGGACAAAGGGGATTTTGTAACCCTCGGATATGATGGATCGTACCCATTTGTCTTGTGTGAGGAGTTGCCAAGCTTCTGGGTACAGTGACAATCTTCCCCCGACTGCCTCCGAAGGTGGACAGTCGGGCAGCCCCTCAGGGGTGCTGAAAGGGTTTGTCAGAGAAAGATTGTCTGCTACCCTGATTTTGCGGACCCCCTCTGCCCCTCAGGCGGCGTCTATTATTGATCCCTCCCCCTGCCCCTGGAGGGAAACTTGCCACGTGCGTCAGGCACGACTCCCTGGGGTTTGCGAAACCACATTTTTCCACTCTTCTGACCCTTAGGGTATGGTCTAGAGGGAGTAGAAAAACGGACTCCCACGGCAGAGAGAGTCTTGCCTTCCTGCTCACACCTGGTAAGGGTATCCTTCACCTGTGGTCCAAACAGAGCCAAACCATTGAAGGAGGTATTGGTGAAGGAAGCCTTAAAGGGGTCAGTAAAGTTACATAACCGCATCCAGGCATGTCTTCTCAAAGCCATGCCTGTACCTGCGGCCCTACTCGCCCCATCGGCTGCATAAGAAATGAGCCGCATGGAGGAGTTGGCAATAGAGTTAAGGGTCACCAGCTGGGAGTTAATCTTATCCTTTGCCCTCGCAGCTGATGGATCCTGAAGGGTATCACCCAGTTCCTTGAGAAGATCCCTTTGAAGGCGGGTGAAATGGCACAGATAATTCAACGACCGCATGGAAAAGGTCGCTGAGGAAAACATCCGCTTCCCGTACCTGTCCATTGTCCTAGACCCTTTATTAGGTGGATGGACAGGCACCGAAGGGTCAGCCAACTCCTTCTTAGTGGCTACTGCCACCACCATGGCATCAACGGGGACACCTTTTGTCAAAAATTGTTTGTTGGGTGGGGCTGTAATGAACTTAGTTGGCCTGCGGGGAGTTGGTTCCACTGTGTCTGGGGCTGACCACACATTTTGAGCCACTACTTCCATGAGCGGGTCGAAGGGTGGAGACACCCAGGAGGTGGAAGGGCAAGAACCAAACGCGTCCAGGTATACCGACTTATCCTTGGAAGGGTTAAGGGCAGTCCAGTTCCCCCTCTGCTTAAGGATCTCTAGGATGTCTGAAAAAAAGAGACATCCTCAGAGGGGGATCTTGGGGACCCTTCCGAATCCTCCAAGTCAGTATCAGACGTGACTTGACTCGGGGGAGTCAACATGTTTCCTCTTACATTTTCTCTTCCGAGGGGGCTCCTCTGAATGATCAGGAGAGGCCTCGGAAGAGGAAGATACGTCCAATGGGGTGACCTGGAGCGTCTGTTCTCCACGCTTGGAGTCAGGAGAGTGGACAGAGACCAATGCAGACACCATGCGGGGAGGAGCCGAAGGGGCCAATCGAGGAGCCGACTCAGGAGTCAGCACGCTCCTCATGACCTCAAAGGCGCCCCTATCAGGCAGAGCAGAGGGTCCCCACTCCGAAGAGATGTGAACCCTTCCCGGCACCGGGAGGGACGGCTCCGAGGCTGATGTCGGGGCCGAGCTCACCTGCGCCGAAGCCCCGAGAGGGAGAACAGGGTCGGACAAGGGTCCAATGCCATTCGCCCCCCTCGGAGCTGACGAGCGAGAATTGGTGCTGAGATCCTTCCAAAGAAGGAACCAATGAAGAGATCGGAGCTGACGAAGGAGCCGAAAGATGTGGTATCGGCTCCGACGTTTCCAAGATTCGAGCCGCAACCAGCTCCGGCTCCGAACACAACAGGGGAGTCAGAGGAGGAACTGCTGAAGACACCAGGACAGCCACAGTCTGTTGAGAAGGGCTGGTTAACATTTTGGCCAGGGCCTGCGATTTAAGGAGTCTACTGACCACCCTCTCCAAGTCATGATCAGATAACCTGGAGGACCGAGAGGAGTGGGAAGTATGGCTTTGTTCCGACTGAAGCAATGGTGACCTCAAAGCCGAACGAACCGATTCTAGGGAAGGGGACCTAGAACGTTTTCGGCCCGACGACAGTTCCGACACTAAAGTTGGAGCCGATTGAAGTCTAGGGATGTCGGCTCCAGCCAGAGCCGAAGAGGAGGCAGATGCTCCACCCGGCAACGGCTACGAACTGGGAGATGATGGCTTGGCGGGCTTTGAGGATTTCCCTGACTGAGGCTTCACTGGGAATCCCTCTGGCTTAAGTAAGCCTCTCAAAATAAGCTTGTTCCTACGCTCCTGCAGGACTCTCAGGCTGAAGGCATGACAGACCGAGCAGGAGTCCTGCAGGTGTAGGCAACCCAAGCAATAAACACAAGAAGTGTGACTGTCTGTCAGAGACATATTTTGACAGCATGAGTCACACTTCTTGAAGCCTGAAACTTTAGTATCCTTGGACATACTGGCCCGGGGATACTAAAGAGAGAAAAATTAAACTAGTGCTTAAACAATGCACACAGAAACACACACACCCGCACTAGTTAAGCTAACAATAATAACCACAAAAAACTAAAACACACACTTAACTATCCTTAATAAAAATATACAAATACTACAAGGCTAAACACTACTCCTATAGATACAACAAGGGTGGGGTTAGCCACTAATAGAGAGAAACAAGGGGGGGGAAGGGTTGAAACTCTCTAACAGAAAACGAGTTTCCTTAGTGGGACAAACTAGGGGATACACAGTCTAACTACACTACAAGGGAAAGACAATCTATATATAAGAAAAATACAAAGTAAATATTAGCTAGTAATACAAAAAAAAAAGGATTAATATGACCTAAGCCAGTAAAAGCGCAACCTCGTAGCTGAAGCGGCAAACGAGATCTGGGTATCTAGCGCCAAGCATTGTGGGATAAGGGGAGGCCTCGAGCCAGTAAATAGCTCTCGAGTTTTAGTAGATGGCTGAGTCGGAGCCGAGGATCGGCTCTGAACCCAACCAGCAAGAATGAAGGCGATATAGACAACATTATAACATTTTCACATATCGAGTGGAAACAGCAGTGTAAGAACTTATGTATAAGGGAACTCAGAGATAAAGGAGATACTTGAAATTAAGTAGGCAAGGTACAGAGAACTTGGGGAAGGGAGGACAGTAGAGGGGAGAGAGATAAGGGGGATTCCAAGAGAAGGGGAAAGTGGGAGTGGACAGGGAACAGATTGGAATAGGGAGACAGAAAAAGCAGATGTGATGTAGGAGAGCCAGAAGAATGGGATGTAGGATCACCCTGGAGATGTGCAGGAGCAGAGCCAGTTGTTGGTTAAGGGTTCCCTGACAAGTTATTTAAAGTTGGATGAGTTAGTGGCATCTAGGATGCATTGAGCAATAGAGTTCCAGGTTCTGGATATTTGGTTGGAGACTAGAGAATTAGTAGCTATTGTTGGATTTAGTGACTTTTATAGGTTCATAGGTAGGTACTAGGCTATCAGCCCAAGGGCCTAAGTAACCCTAGCCAACAAAGTTCCCTGGCTTAAACCCACCCAAGAAAGTTAATTTCCTGTGCCCTTGTCGAGCAGAGCCACAGAAGTGATCCCTGGGGTGTATTTCCTATTTCCCATCCACATATCAAGATTTTTCTTGAAGAGTGTTAATGAGGAACCTTGCTTGACATAGATGGGTAGCTTGTTCCAGAGTATGGGAAATCTCTGGGACAAGAATCTATCCCTCCAGCAAGTCCTGTTTATTGTGGCGACAACGTTTAGGTCCCTAGCTTGGAGCACTGGGATTTCTTTAGGTGTAGCATGTCCAACAGCTCTGGGTTTGACATAGCTTTATATGTTAGTCAGAGATCACCTCGGAGTAGGCAATATGCTACAGAGTAAAGCTGGAGTTTTTTGAGACGATCAGTGTAGGGCATCTGTTTGAGGTCAGTAATCCTCTTTGTGAGGTACTTCTGTGGTCTTTCCAGCTGTTGCAGATGTCTTGTGAGGTACATTCCAAAAGGGGCATTGTACTCTATAATGGGTGTAATGAGTGTCGAGTAGAGGGGAACAATGACCTCTTTTTTCCTGGATGAAAACCCTTTTGTGATGAGGTGTGCCATGTAGAAGGATTTCCTGACTACTGTGGCAATGTGTTTATCAAAGGAGAGACTACTGTCCATCTGGGTCCCAAGGTCTCATCACACATTCGGTGTTAAGAAGACTGCCACCTATGTGGTAGTTCATGGGTTTTATTATGAATTTTCGAGAAGATCTTAGGTTTCTATTATTAGAGTATGGTTGTACCAGGTTTTGGAGTGCTGGGTATTTATCAGGATGATATAGGATGGTATGGGTAGTAGTTACCTGATTGTAAGATAAGAGATTGGGTAGTTCAAGCCACTTGAGTTTGTGAAGGGCAGCACACTTGGTGGGATCTGTAAGGGGAGTCTGTTATAAATCTTGCAATTTTGTTGTAAGAGGCCTCTTGTTTATTTAAGTCTGTTTTTTTAGGTTTGTGAAGATGGGAGAGGCATAAAGAAGGGTAGATAGTAGATGAGTCCTGGAAATTGATTGTCTGGTGGTGTTTGTTAGGAATGGCTCAATTCTGTACAGTCAGCCTAGTTTTATATGGACTTTTTAATGACCAGTGCTAAATGTTTATCAAATCTCAGGCAACAGTCAATGGTGATTCCAAGTAGTTTGGTTTGCGGGACAAGTTCAGTTTTGGTTTTGTTGGAAGAATATATGATAAACAGGACAGTATGGTTTTGTGTTTTGTTATTGGTGAAGAGCATTAATTTAGTTTTATTTGGAGTGAGTATGAGTTGACCCCAAGTCAAAGAGGTGCATGAAATAGGAACAAAATAAATGTAGACACAAACACTGAAACAGAGAAGATTTTCCAGCATAAGTGCTCAATGCTTTCCACTTTATATTGTAATTCTGCATAGGTAAAGGCTTTCTGGTAGCCATACTCATGTCTGCAAAGTTTGCCAGAAGGACCATTTGCCTCAGAGAATCAGCTGCAGCCACTAGGCATAACAATGGGGTCACCTTTTAGTGCACTCAGACTTAAAGTTGCAGGGCAGACTGAAGGTCAGCTGGTCATAAGAGGCACAGTGGAAGCATCCCTAACTCTCAGTGGTGACACACGGACTGGTGGGTAAAAATCGACTGAGCTCAAACCTCAGAGAGATTGCCAGGAGACTCTAGGGGCCTCATCCATATCAGCATAATGACTGGCATTGTACTCCAACATAGGAACTGTGAATTTGACCCTCAGGATACATCCCAGGTGTTGCTACAACCACAGGATCTCCCAATTTTAAATGAGAAGTGGTACCAATCCTTAGGATTCTTCATCCTGAGTTATTACCAACTTGTAAGTATACAAGACTGCTATACTAGCTTTTGTTGGTTTGACAAATGTAACAAAATATCAAATTAAGATACCATGCTATGTTTTGGGGCCCCCCAGGAGCAGGGGGACCCAGTGACTGCTGGATTTGTTGATGCTTAAAATCAGCTATGTATAGTTGGAGATGAAATTGTGATAAAAACATTGAAGGATTTGCTCTGACATGAATAATGAGTCAGAATGCAGTAGCAGCAAATGTATCAGAACAGAGATGAAAATGGAGCAGAATTTAATAGAACAAAGTTTAAGGAGCCCGAGGACATTTCTAATGCAGGCTTGATGAATGGCAATTGAGATGTGAACAGAATGGGGGATGTGGTGCATTTTTGGTAAGGGGTAGGAGTTGGAGCCTGGGAAGCATTTTTTTGTGCTGAACCGACTTGAGCCTGTGGCTACGTAACAAGAGTTTGAAGGAGATGAGATGGGATGGACTATCCTAGATTCAGTTGGTGTTTCCTAATATGCAGCGCGTCTATCCTTCCCCTATCTCAACTTCTTTTAGCTGGGTGAGTTTATAAAATTCAAATGTCAAAAAAAAGATATATATATATATCTATATATATCTATATATATCTATATATATCTATATCTATATATATATATATATATATATATATATATATATATATATATATATATCTATATATATATATATATAGATATATGTAACATATATATATCTATATATATATATATATATATATATATATATATATATATATATATATATATCTATCTAACATATATATATCTAACATATATATATATATATATATATATATATATATATATATATATATATATATATATAACAAACCATACAATCATCTCCACCATTTGGCAGTACACATTACCACAGGTCTGAAAATACTTTAACGAGCATCCATGGCTTCCTTATGAAAACAAGTGGCCACCTTTAATGACTTCTAAAATTACCCAAATGTATATATCACATTAAGTACTTCCATGAGAATGAAACCAAAATGGTAATACTTCAGAAAATCTGCCTGTTACAGTTGGTAGCACATTTTAATAATGGCACCCCTAGCAAAGATGTTGCATCAGATATGTTTCCATTTTAAAACCTGTTCACATTTATTCTAAGCTAAACGAGCACACAACTTGTGCTTACAATTCCTTGTACTTCACGTGTTCCTGTTACCTCTAGGCCATTATTTCTTCTGGCTCCTCATGCATGTTCATGCAGTAGTTAAACTACAGACATATTTCTATGTAGTTTTCTTTATCTTCAAAATGATAAACTGCATCATTAGTTAAATTGGTGTTCTTGCAAAAACAATATTACTAGTTTTCAATGTATATGTACATTTTTTTTTACTTTATAACTAAACATCGTCAGTATATCCTCCTTATTTGGACATTTAAAAAATGACATTCTTCTTGGCAGTGAAAGGAAAGAATAGATATTTCTGTGCAAGTAAATAATCCACTACAAGAGGACACTGTTTTTTGTGTCTATTCAGCTACCTCAATGCTAACTAAATAACTTAAATGTAGCACACTAACAAGTACAGATCTCAAAGAGAGATTTTTTTTTTGGGGGGGGGGGTGTCTTGAGGTAGGCCCTACTGCCAGAGGGAGATCCAATGTTCAATAAAATATATGTTGCCCGAGTACAGGATTTAATAACAAGCCCTTCAGTCCTGCCCTTGTATGTATAATATGACTCCTTGAAGTGTCATCAAGCTTGTGATACTTGATAAATATGCAAGGTGAAAGCTATACATTAATTTGCTATACAGACAATTCTAAATAATGCAACTGTTGCTTGGTTGAGTGGTTCACAAAGCCCAACAAACTTTATTTATAGGAGATTTAAACCCTCTGCTTTGTTTTGTGCTGAATTCTCACTTATGAGAGGAGCTACAGCTTTCATAGACGTGTCAAGCCAAGGTTTTTCCTATATGTACCAATCATTTCCTCTGTATGCTCCCAGAGGGTTTTCTAATTGGTGGGAATGCATCAGGCCAAGTATGGAGATGTTAGCAACTTGCACAAGCACCAGACACCCTCAAGAAGCCCTGCATTACACCAATCAGTCTTACATTTTTACTTGGCCTTTGATTTTTTACTGCAGATCTTTAAAGAACATCCCTAAAGGATACTTACACGTCCTATTGCACTCCCCTTAAGGAACAAACTAGGTAAAATTATCATTGTGCCTCCATTACTGACATGACTGCTGAAGTATGACATTCTAATTGAATTTAGGTCATGATGAGCACCGTGCCTCAATGCCAGTGGTCAGACACTTAACGGTCTGTTTTTACAACAACAAAAAATATGCATAAACCATTTGGAGGTTTATTTGTACACAGTTTACCTTATCTTTATGCTGGCGTGTAAAAGAAATTAAAAAATGAGTCTAGATATTTACGCAAGTCTAAATAAAATCAAAGCTACTTCTGCATGTCTAAAATACGTAACAGCTGTTCTCTTGTTTTTTTTTTTTTTGTGACTTCTGTCCACAGAGAAGACAGTGAGTTGGATGAAACAGTTAAGGAAAATAATTTCATCTTCAGAACAAGCACATGCAGAAGTATAAATAGCAATTCATATACAACAAATTAAGACCTAAGATGGGCAAGTAGGATGCTATAGGTCTGTTTAACACTAGACTGTGCTCCTATCCCAGTTTTAGGCTATTTTGGTTTCCTGTATAAAAACTTTGCATCTTCAAAACAGTCTGGAAATCTCACCACATTTTCAAGCAGATATACTGAGAAAATTGCAAGTAAAATGCCCTTAGATGGCACTCTTAGCTTCAAAGGAAAAGGGGCAGATGCATCCTGACTTTTAATGGAGGAAAAAAAAAACAAAGTCTTTTTTATGTCCTAGAACCCAAAGCAAAATATAATCACTTTTATAGTAATAAACAGACTTTTTTTCTTTTCTTTTTTTTTTTTTTGTAACGAACAAACTTTTTAGGGCTTGAAGTCACCACCACCACCACCACCACCACCACCACCACAACTATAAATGTATGTTTTTCTTAGCTTTTGTCACTACTAGAAAATGCTTTTGTGTAAAATACTTACCATAAGTGAAGCTTGTCAAGGAAAGGTAGCTAGAACAGTAAATCATAACAGTTGGATTTACTCACCTTCCCAAGAATGTCCCTGTGTAGACTTGCCTACTCTAATCTACTGCCCCTCATGGTTATGAGGATGTAGGATCCAGGCCTGTATATAAGCCCAGCTATGTCTTGCCTAGTCTTCTTTTCTTCAGGACAAGGACCACAGAGGGATGTAAAGTTGTGATAAGTAGTAGCCATTGCCAATAAGTACACAGCAGAACAAAACAAAATGAACAGGAATCCTTATGAAAACAGTAAACAATACATATCTTACACAACTATGAACAAATCCCAGTTGTGGGAAGGAGGGAGAGCATTCTTACATATTTATTTTATTTATTTATTTATTTATTTGCAGTTGGTTTACCAGGATAGTCCATTGGGCCAAAAGAACCCGTTTTCAATGGAGTCCTGGGGAGAAAAGCTCCAAAAAATAGACATACAGACTAGGTAGATACAATAGAGAAAAGCTCTATAAGCAAACAAAACATACTAGGTACATACAATAGATTACTAAAGATACTTATACAATTTTAAAAGAGAATACAGTCATTGAAATCACATTTGAGGTACTTTCCACTAAGCAATCTTATAGAAGTAAGTAGAATAAATGTGGGGTGTGTTAGGGCTAAAGAGGTAGTTAATTTGTAGAAAGTAATTGTTTATGTAGGCATAGTTGAGTAATTTAGGAATGAATGGGAGATGAAGAGTACCTTGTTTTTAAGATGGGTGGGAACAAGAGCATTCCCATACGGACTTAAGATGTGTGTGAAGAGATTTTTTGAACATATAATGATTACTACTGGTGCGAATGGATGGTGGGAGTGAGTTCCAAAGTCGTGCTAGGTTAAAGGATAGAAGGTTTTTACCTGGGGGACGAGTTGGTTTATGAACTTCTAATAGGTTTTGATTGTTTGACCTTAGGACTCTGTCAGGTAGGTGCAACGTAAAAGCAGAAGACAGGGAGGGACAAAGAGAGGGGTTATTGATGAGCTTATGGGCTAGGGTTAGCTGAATGAAGTTGAGTTGATGTGGAAGTTCAAGCCAATTAAGTTTTTGGAGAGAGGAACAGTGGTGGGTGGAGGACCTGTGACCGTTTGCAAACTTGGCGATTTTGTTGTAGCAAGAGGAAAGTTGTTTCTTTAGAGAGGGCTGGAGATTAGTTAGGAGAGGTGATCCATAGAGAAGGGAGGGGATAAGGAAGGAAGAAGAGAGGGAAATTTTGGTGGTCTTTGTGAGGTACTGATTTTGACGGTAGAGCATGCCAAGTTTTTGGTGTTTTTTTTTAATATTTAGTTGTAGATGGGAGTTGAAATTAAGTTGGTTATCAATTTGGACACCTAGTAGCTTGGTTTCAGACACCAGTTCTAGGATTGAGTTGTTTTGGCTAGTAATGAAGAATGTGTTTGTATTGAAGGGAGTATTTTTGGAGGGGGTAAATACCATGAGTTTAGTTTTGGAGGTGTTAAGAGCTAGATGGTTTATTTTCATCCAGTGCTCAGTGATTGAGAAAGCTTCTTGTGTGAGATTTTGAAGCTTATAGGCGGATGTGGCAGAGCAGATATTGGTAGAATCGTCAGCGTATTGGATGATGTTAGAGAATGGGATAGATTTGTGAAAATCATTTATAAATATGTTGAAGAGAAGAGGACCAAGTATAGAGCCTTGGGGAACTCCGGTGGGGGTGCTGAGAAAAGAAGAAGTGGCCTTTTTCCATTTTACAGCTTGGTATCTGTTTGATAAGTAGCTGGAGAACCAGTTCACAGAGGAGGGAGAAAGGTTAAGTTTTGAAAGTTTTGCTAAGAGCAGACTGTGTGAGATAGTATCAAAAGCCTTAGAGAGGTCGAGTAGTAGTGTGGAGACAATTTGGCCAGAGTCGCGTGCTTTGTTTACGGTTTCGAGATAGGAGAGGAGGGCTGTCATGGTGCTATGATTTGGCCTAAAGCCGTGTTGTGTAGGTGTGAGAAGGTTGTTCTCTAGAAGATGTGGTAGTAGTTGAAGTTGGATACACTTTTCTAGAAGCTTGGAAATGAGGGACAGGATAGCGATGGGACGGAAGTTGTTAACATTGCAGTTATTTCCGCCTTTATGTAGAGGGATGATAAAGGCTTGTTTCCAGAGTTGGGGCACAGTACATTCCAGGATTGAGCGGTTGATGAGAATGCTTATGGGATAGGCAATAGCTTCAGCAGCTATACTTAGGAAGTATGAGGGGATGTTATCAGGTGCATTTGTGCCAGGCTTCAATTTCTGAAGGAGTTTCTTTATTGTAGAAATGGGTATAGGTTTTAATAAGAATAGAGCAGAGTGAGGGAGAGTATTTGATGCTGGTAAGGAAGATGAGGAAGTTAGAGTAGGAGAAGAGTTGGGGGATATAGAGTGAGTAGATGGGAAAGTGGAAGGAGGAAAAGTGCAGGGTGGATTTTTGGCAGGAGAGGGTGGGGGGGTATTGGATGGTGAGGTAGAAGTAGGAAAAGAGGAAGTTAGTTTACTAATGGATTCAATGAAGAAGGAGTTAAATTGAGTGGCCAAATCTAAATCTGGGGCATTTGGGTCAGGGGTGGGGGTGTGTGGTTTGCTGGGGTTTAGGAGGGTGGAGATTCCTTTCCAGAATTTCTGTGGATTTGTTTTATTATTGTTTTGGAGGGTAAAGAAGTAATTTTGTCTGTCAGAGATAGTAAGCTTTTTTGCTTTGTTTCGAAGGGTTCTGTATTCAGTGTGGGATTCCGGGGTCTTTCTTTTCTGATAGAATGCCCAGGCTTTATCTCTAAGGCGCATGGTTGCTAATGTGTTTTTGGTAAGCCAGGGGGCAGAATTATTTTTTATTCTTTTTGTCCTTAAGGGGGCTAGAGAATCTAATACTTTTAGGAATGTAGAATTAAAGTATATACATATAAACACCAACATCTGCTTGAAGACCTAACACCTGGTAACTGACTTATACAACTGTACCACCTACGTTCAATCTAAACTATAATCTATATAAACAACCTTCTCCCAACCTTATCAACAAACAAAAAGAGATGGTGTGACAATTCTTCAATGAGTCCGGACTCAAAGATGGCTTTTTGAGGACTGGAGTTGCCAATGCATTCTTTAAAACAGGTGAAAAGACACTGGTTCATAACGAATCTCTAATATGTCAAAGAATGACTGGGCTCAACAACGGCAAGCAGGAAAACAACTACTCTGATAGGCCCATGAGTTCAGCGTAGTCTACAAAGTCAATCTCATCCCAGATTAACTGAAATGCATCAGTGGTTTAATCAAATGCAGCCACAAAGAAGGAAGAAGAACCTTCTTGCACCAGATACAGAGGTCATCGGATAAGACATAAATCAGGTTAGCAAGATCAGTATAGTCAGTTCCAAACAAGTCTTGAAAGCTGTTTGCTAAGAAGCATGCCTCTCAACTGTCAAGATTTTGCCTCATACTTTTGATGAGTTCCTCATAAAATTTGTGGTTTTCTGGCAAATCACTGATGAGTGAAATCACAAAATAGTGGCATACATTTTAGTCTCAAAATTCATAGCCTTCAGAAAATGCATGCTAACAAAATCTTGTTATTCTATAAACTAAGTTTATAAAAGTAATTTTTAAAATATGTTCCTATTTTTGGCCTTTGTCCCCTCATTATTTTAGGCTTTGTCCAGATTTCTTGCATTAGTAAATTGAGAAGTATGACGAGGTAAATCCTTGGTGTGTTGGCACTATATGTTATTATCCAGACATGCTCTTCTGGTGTGTTAAGAAACTAAAACCTATCACAGCTTAAATTAGAAGCATAATCAGTTTGATCAAATGTAATTCAAAGAGAAGAAAGAAGAAGAGATTTACACTTGATTAGGTAAATCTTAAATGCAAAAAACTGAGCATCTCGCTTGCACTCAACTGATGTAAAAGCTGTTCATGGTGAGATAAAGGCTGGGCTGTCAGCCATTAAGAAGAGAACAGCTGGCTTACTAGTTGCGGCAGAAAGCTCTAGAGAAAAAAAAGTCTTCTTTCTAAAAATCTCTTACTGGTGTAAACAATAATGATTGGTCAATCTAAGATTGCCCTCTAGCTGAAGCACGTGCCTTCAACACCATTCTAACATTTGCCTTTTTTAATAAAAAGTGTGGAGTTTTTGTTTTGTTTTTTTTTTTTTTTAAACATGCTTGCCCACCGTGACAAGATGCTGTACACTGACTGGGGCAAGGGACAAATGCAGTCAGATGGTCATGTAAAACAACATTACTAGTTGATCAAGATCAGTTGTATGCTGCTCACAAAGAAAATAACATCAGATGTTACATGATACAGGTTCTTATATTCCAGAGTTTCACATCAGTTACACTAACATGACAGTTCCAGACTAAAGCTGATGAGGTAATGGTCATACCTAAAGTCTAGTTCTGCCAACAAAGTATAGATAACCTTAGCTGAATTGAAACCAAGTCCAAACAACAGTCCTTGACTGAGTGCTTCTACAAGTGCCATCAGGCTTGTGATACTTAATAAACCAAATAGTTTGAGTAAATCAACAAGTGAAGGGTGAAAATCAGTGAGCTCTTGTAGGAAAAATTTCACTCTGCCAGTTGGATAGCAGAAGAGACCTATAGTTTGCGCCCACAGCCATAATGCCCACGAGGGTGCTGGCATCACGAGGATGAACCTGCAGAGATAGCAGTTCTAAGTCATAAACTGTCAAATCACCACTAATTTCAACCTAACAAGGGCACTGAATAAAAAAAGACAATGGAGGGAAAGGGCAGAGTGACTGCCAACTGATGACCATAATTCTGCTCCAATCACATCTTCATTATGAATGCAAAGTTGATACTTTGAAGATACTTTGCTTATTACACTTTAACTTTGCATTCTTACAGATCACTCTTCATAGGACTAGAGATACACAGGTTCACGCTAACATCCTGTGATTACACACAGGAGTTCTGGGCATCTGAAACAGAAAGGAATAATACTTGTTCCTGAAAGACCCCTGCTTGTGCTAGCAACAAGCAACTTTAACCATGTTCCACACGCGCAACTGAGTGACCACCACCACCTATCACCAGTATGAGTTAGATATGACCTACCCACCTATTGCGGCAATGACACTGCAGCTTTCCTGTGAAATTCAAGAAATCTACAGGATCAGCTGCTGAGGTCTCATGCTAGGTATAGGGAAGTCTGGTCTGTCCAGCTAACATGCTAACACTGTGACCTTCAGCAGGACAAGCACTTACATCAGAAAATTAATGAAAATTGGCACATTATGCTTAGAACTACATTTTAAAACTTCAGTCATCATAAGATAGCATTAACTTTGCAGTGAATGGCATCTTCCATTTAAACAAAATGCAGACTGTTATTGCAGTGAATATTGTCATACTGACTATTGTATGTCAACACTTTAGTGGGGGCAAAGGAAGGTGAAAAAAGGCAAGTACCATTCTAAGTCTGATTTGATGCACATATGAAAAGCCAAACTCACAAGACAAACAACATATAACCATATAGGTGCCACCAATGTGTATTTCTAAAACTTATGTTTAGAATCAGTTTTATAATGCATATGATTTAAAGATATTATAAACGACAAACATCTACCTACGAAAAAAGGACTGTAGTGACATATCCATATATGACACAGCACAAAAGTTTCACCTGTAGTGTGTAGACAAAGCCAGCTCAGGAATGAAAACAAGGATAACTTTATTAAACAAAGAATACAAATGGTACAATCTTTCATAAAGAGTATTTCCTCAGGTATTAAACAAAACAAAAGCTAATTCACTAATTATATAGGTGTCCCAAACTTCTGACATCACTGGTCAGTGTTTGTCACAAGAAACCAATTTGCCCTTCCCTCTGCATCTTTTCTGTGACTTTTCCTGCTATCAAGTTTAGCCTTAAAGTTCTGTAGTTTCCAGGAATAGTTCTAGTCCACTGTTGTGCAGTGGCACCACCATGACCTAGGGCTGCCACCTTTTCAAATGCCCAAAGTGGGACATTTTTTGTAGAAATGTGAGATTTTGCATAACAAAACACACCTATGGCCAGTGTAAAGGACAAAAGTTCACTTTTTTGCCAAAACAAAAGCTTATTTATGCAGCATTTGAGTTGCTTATGCTATTTCTTATAATATTTATGTGTTCCAGATACAAAATAACTGTTTTATGCAACTACTAAAGAAAACGTAAAAATATATTTTGTCTTAAAATTTCAGGACATTTGCCATTTTTTAGGTTTTTTTTTTTGCAGGACACAACTGCCCAAAGTGGGACTGACCCTCTCAAAGAGGGACAGGTGGTAACCCTACCATGACCTTCCTCCCATCCACTGAACTTTCTGTTCTGCTAAGTGACCAGCTGAAGAGATCTGTTAGGGGATATACGATCTCGAGGCCATGAACCTGCACATTGTCTTCCCTTAACTCATTTCTTTCCTACATCTTCCCTTGCTATATGACCATCAGACATCCTTCCTCTTTCCTATAGCTTTCTCTCAAACTGTCACTCTTCCTTCCTTTTCCTTATAAAGATAAACAGTAGTGAACAATTCAATGAGAAGTTCTGCCTTTTTTCAATCCTTATTGTATTCCTTCCCCTTTGACAAATCTCTGCATTTCTATCATGACATTTCTTTTTCCCCATCTAAGTGAATAATTATTTTTTTACTCTCTTTATTCCATCTGCTCTTCTTCTAGTTTTGCTGTTTTTACTAAATCTTCAGACAATTTTCTGTTTTCTTCATAACTGTGCCTACTCGTCTGTTCTCTTCTTTAACTCCTGTCCTTTCCATGGACTAATTCCTAAATCTTTCCCAATCCACAGTGGCCTATTTCCGTTTCCCTGCCTTCCTCCCTTTTTCCCAGCCTTTTTTCATAAACATTTGAGTGCTTCTCTCTATACATAGACCATTTGATCCTTATACTTGTCTCTAATCTCCGATACCCAATGTATCTGATTTCCAAGACTTCTTTGTGCAGACACTGCTGTATTTCCTTCAAGCCAAGATAGGGTTTCACCCAAGTGAAAACAGATGCCTACATGTAATTTTTCTGAAAAGCTTAACAATACATTTTTTTAAAGACAGTGAACAGGCCTGGTCTTGATATATTTTTTTCACTCTAAATTTTGCTGTCAATAATCATTCATTACATTCAAATGGTACTTACCTGGCACCCCCCAGTTTTTTCAAACCCTAAAGTATTGTGTTCCTTTATTATTAGTCTATTGGATGGTACACTGTGAAAGATCTTAATAACAACAGGTAAGAATTAGTACCTCTACCCTTATACAACTTCACAGTTGAACAGTGTAGAAAACATCTGTAGTATATGGAGCACACTGATTTACACTCCATATCTGGGTAAAAGACATCCCTGTTATGCACCTCTCTGATGCCAAAGAGGTATATAACAAGTTTTATTATGTACCATTCAGAGCTATGATACTCTAGTCTCACGCTGTAGTATACACAATGTCCTTCACTGAACAGCACTTGGAAATGATAGCTTTAAAACCTGGAAAGCACTTCAACATGCCATACAAAAAAGGCACAATGAAGTATTTAACAGCTTTTAAAGATGTTAGTCCTTAAGAGGTACATTTAGCTTCTGGCTACTGTCAGTGTGGCAGCATTAAGGGTGTAACAGGTTTCAAAGCAGTAAAACACATCACACTCCTACAATTTTCTGGTCTAACTTGAAGTATATCAAGGTAGCTTAAACTCTATATAATACAAAGACTTATGACTGGGTCATCCATCGTAACTATTTTTAATGTGTTCTCAAAACAAATAAAAAAAATCCATCTTGAGAACATATTAATAACTTGGTGATAATCAATGTCTAGTGATAATACTCTGTGTTTGGCCTACTTTTCTTTTCTCTAACCATGCTGATAATGATCCCATCCATGACTTCACTCCTTATAAACATATTGGCTACTGCTCCCTTTTCAAGATTTTATTTTCATTAATTTTCCCACTATATATAATACTGACAGTTTTGTGACCGCTAGCCCTTCCATTGCTGTCTGTTTGGGGGACCCCTCCTTTTTTGGTCATTTTACTGAGATGCATTTAGATCTACTACCTTTCCTAATATGTAGCTTTAATACTCACACAGCAAATGTCCCTGACATACCTCCTGTCCACTTAGTGCCAGACGTAAAAGCTTCATCATAGTACTGTACTTGGTCTCTTTCACCTGTTCCTGCAGATTTTTCAGTTCTTTGTTCAGCACATCAGTAGACATAGCAATGTTCTGAGATTGGAGCAAGCTGAAAATTAATAAAAAAACAATAAATACAACAAAATATAAATTAGAGATAGGATGCATTTCTTCCAAGAAAGTGATAAAGACTTAGAATATACATTTTAATAATTTTAATACAATGGGAATCACTACAGTGACCCTCTCGCTCTCTCTCTCTCATATATATATATATATATATATATATATATATATATATATATATACACACACACACATACACATGGGTCGACTTCAGAAGACTGGAAAAACAAAAGACTGAATCCCAAAAGACTGAAAATTCAAAATACTGAATGATGGAATGTGCCCCTTCTTCACTGTTGTGCAATCTTGGGACTTGGTATACATAGTTAGCAGGGGGTGTGGGGGGGTGCAGAGGGGTTGCCCCAGCATCAAAAATGTGTACAGTATTTTGAATTTTCAGTCTTTTGGTTTGTCAGTCTTCTGAAGTAGACCCATATCTATCTATCTATCTATCTATCTATCTATCTATCTATCTATCTATCTATATATATCTATATCTATTCACGCATGTCTCCACGCAGAAGACGCTCTAGTTGAGAATCGAACCAGGCAGCATCTTACTGTGAGGAGACAACCACCTAATTAATGGAAAATGTCAGTAAACCAAGCACATTACAGTAAGACTTCAGATTACAGTGTGAACATTTTAACTGTAATTAATATAATTCAGCATTTAAGAAAAAGTCCCCAGTGTAAGGCAACATGCTCTTTTTGCCCTTAGCCCCCCCCCCCCACCTAACCATCAAGATAGTCTACCACTCCCACAACTGATCCATCTGGACCACTTGAGTGACAGCCCTACAGCTCATTTAATCCACCTGGGGGCATGAGTCAAGAACCAGGAGTTCTGCCATCATCCAACATGGATTTTTTTTGTTAAACCCAACACCCCATATGTGCCCAGTTAATGTTCCTAGGGCTAGATGTGCAGTGGGCATTTCATATAACACTCACTCTCTTTTGCAAGTGACATAAGCCTACATGTTTTGAGCAATCACCCTTGTACAGTCTCTGTTATCCAAAGTGAATTGTGTATGCAATATACATTCAAAAAGTCATGCTTCTCCTCTTAGCCATAAGAGAAGTGAGAAGACATGCCCCTTCACTATTATCCCTCTCCAGCTGGCTTCTCCAGCGTTGGGGCTGCTAATCTGAACCTAATCACCTGGGTCATAATCAGAGTTTAATTGCTGTACATCACTTAGCCTCACCTTTGGGATTTGCTGGAATATCATGCCTACATAAATTTGGCATTACCTCATGTCAACTACAACTTGTCTAACAAGGAACTCTTAACAGTAATCCAATAATCATACCCAGTGCAATATGTTTAAACTCTGAATAAGTTAAACACAGAATTTTGGCAGGCTGCTAATATCACAAAGAAATTGCTGGAAGGAATTAATATTGCTTCAAGGCCTCGAAGATCAACTATTATAATCAGTAACTCACATAAATGTACCAATGCTTTATGAGGACTCCAGCACTAGTATATCACTTAGGTAAAACTTTAAACATTATGTCATTCTTTATAATGATTAAGAATGCTGAATAGCCATAACAGAATACTCTACTGCAATTCCAAAACCAGTCCTATCTGTAGCCGTCATCAAATGCGCCACCATGCATGCTAATCAGAAACCCTAGCTATCTGGTGAAGTACATGAGCTCCTAAAGGCATGAAATGCTGCATTTAAATCAAAAGACAAGGATGTTCTAAGAGAGGCCAGAGAAAATCTAAGTGGAGGGATAAAGGAGACTAAGAGGACCTATGGACATAAAATTCACGGGCGCTTCTCTGACCAAAGGGACTCCAGACACCTCTGGCAAGGCATTCAAACCATAACTGACAACAGGCCTGTATCCTACCCATGTAATGACAACAACCGAATTTCTGAACAAACTAAACACCTTCTTCAACAGATTTGATATCGAAAACACTGTGCCAAATAAGCTCGCTGCTGAACAGGGTGAGGAGGTGCTATGTCTGAGAACATCTGATGTTCTGAAGACCCTGAGGTGAGTAAACCCAAGAAAAGCAGCTGGTCCTGATAATATTATGGGAAGGGTTCTAAGAAACTGTGCTACCCAACTGTCCACTGTACTAATATATATTCAGCACATACCTGCAACTAGCCATTGTACCCGGTTGCCTCAAAAATACGACAATCATTCCCTTACCCAAGAAATTCCAACTGACAAGTCTAAATAATTACCAGCCAGTTGCTCTTACATCAACAGTAATGAAGTGTTTTGAGTGGTTGATCAAGAACCATAGCTCTTCAAGCCTATCTGCAACACTGAATACATTACAGTATGCATATAGATCTAACTGCTGCATGGCTGATGGCAATAGCTAAAGCACTTCATGTATCCTTGGCACATCTAGAGAACAAGAATTGCTAAGTCAGAATGCAGTTCATTGATTTTAATTCTGCCTTTAACACTGTCATCCCCTAGAATCTGATATCAGAGCTGATCCAACTGGGCATCAACACCCCTTTATGTAACTGCATACTGGACTTTCTGATCAACAGACCCCAAAAAGTATGTGTGGGAAATAACAGTTCAATCAGTATTACATTGAGCATGGGTGTCCCTCCGGGCTGTGTCCTGAGTCCTCTGCTGTTCACCTTTTTGACGCACGACTGCATGGCCAAGCATGAATCCAACAAAATCATCAAGTTCGCAGATGACACCACCGTAGCAGGTCTTGTCAGAAATGATGAGGAAACAACCTACAGGGATAAAGTGCAGCATCTGATAGGCTGGTGCATCAGAAACAATCTGGCCTTAAATGTAAACAAGACCAAAGAATTAATAGTGGACTTCAGGAGGACTCGGGAGATACATCAACCTCTGAAAACTAAGGGGGCGGCAAAAAGAGTCAAAACACCAGGTTCCTAGGGATGCACATCTCAGATGACCTCATAGTGAAGAAGGCATAGCAATGTCTGCACTTCTTATGGAAACTGAGGAAGGCAAACCTGTCTCAGTCCATCCTCACAGCCTTCTACAGGCCGACCATCAAGAGCATCCTCTCAAATAACATCATAGTTTGGTATGGTAACTGTAAAGCATTTGATCGCAAGCCTCTACTGAGGGTAGTGAGGACAGTGGAAAAAGTCACTGGTTCCTCACTCCCAACCATGGATGATTTGCTCGAGATTCGATGTGTGGGTAGGGCTAAGAAGATAATCAATGATCCCACTCACCCTGCCCATGGCAAGTACTCCCACTGTTCCTCGGGCTATCGCAGCTTACACTGCAAAACATCTAGACTGAACAGGAGCCTCTTTCTTCTGTCATAAGGCTGCTGAACTTGAATGCCAGGAATGACAGCGAATAAGTAGATCAATATGTCACTTCCTATGAAGTATCAGCTACAGTAATCACTCTGGCAAATTGCTTCAATAACTGGCACAGTTAGCTTGATTTCTTATGCTATTACTTCCTGAGTGTGCAACAGTCAAGAGTGAAACACCACTCCATACATGTGTATTATGAACATCAGAATATATCATACTACAACTGATGAAGTCCAATATTTTTAGTAATCACAATGTGAAGTAATAGTCTTGCAATTCCTACTAATATAATATTGTTTGTCTTTCTGTCCAATTGTGGTAATCCACTGTGTTAATATTTTAATTATTACTGTATGTGCATTAGTCTTACTGTCATTCAAACTATGTGTTTATTGTTGTGTCTTGCACTGGAACCAAAGCAACATAATTTCATTCAGCTTGCACCGCTGTGTATATCTGAATGACAATAAAGTTTACTTTGATGTAGCATACAGCTTGTAAAGTTTTGCAAACATGGACTGCTGACCAAGTTGTAGTTTTACATGGATATTTAGCAAGAGTACTTTTAAAAGAAGGCAATTTAAGTTAGCTACTCAAGCACTGCGGACTTTGAAAAGTGCTTTATGCAGTATATGGTGTCGGAGACTGACACTTGGGCTTTATCTGTTTTCTTATATTTGGAGTTTTTTTGCCAGACTTCTTAGAAATATATTTTGGAATTATGTGATACATGTCACAGCAAAACGTTTACCAAAACTAGGAATTTTAAATATTTTGTGATGGAGATGACTTAGTTAGCCTTAAATAAAGCCAACAAAACATAAATGGTTTATGATTTTCTGCCAATAAAGAATCTCAATTACTAGTGAACATGCAAAGTATGCAATGATCTTCTGTGCGTTTAACTGGTTCTACGTTGAATAACTCAGCCAGGATATTCAAGTCCTGTACACATTAATGGTCTCATACACAGAACCCACTTGATGAATGTCATATCAAAATGATTATCGGCACAAAGCTTAAAGACCACATACAAGTTAAGAATGCACTCAAATGGGTTCATACCTCTCAACTGTGCAGATTTTTGCAGAATGTCAATGTTTTTGCTTCTTATGTTTGGTCTGTTCCTCATAGAATTTGTGTTTTTCTTGCAAATTATAGAGGATTGAAGTTGGTAAGTAATACTAAATAATGAGTCATTTGAGTTTCAGACTTCATATCTTTCAGAAAATATATAATAATGTAAAATCTGTCATTCTACCAGCTTTCTAACTTTACAGGACCAATATTTTAAATCTGTCCCTATTTTTGGGCCTTTGTCCTCCCATTATTTCTGGCTTTGTCTAGATTTCTTGTGTTAAGAGGTATGGATGTTATGAAACAGCTTAACATTCCAGTCCAGAATTAAAACACGGGAAAAAGACTATCCATGAGCATGGGAAAAGGTTTACATTCTGAGTATATTGACTTGAGTCAAGACATTAAGACTTTCCTGTAGCTGGCTTCCTAGAGAATGACATCAACGGATACAGATGAGGTACTAAACAAAGAGTCACCACACAACCAAATTCACAGAACTGAGGCTGGATACAGAACTCTATTTCTGTCTTTTACAGTTATGTCAGAATTGTTTGAAAAACTGAAGGTTCCCACATAAATACACAGAGTTATGTATGTATGTATTTATTTATAATAATTTTGTACTGGGCCAGAACTCTAACCCATTAGTACAATTTTGGATGGATATAACTTAACAGGAAAATAAAATAAAATGGTTGCTAGAACAAACATAATGACAGAATAAAACAAAAGTATTTACAAAATGATATTACAGGAAGTAATACTAACCTGATCACTGAATGACAATACAGAGATTGCTCTATGCTACTAAGAAAACAGATGTGAAAATAAAGAGGGAAAAGACAAAAAGGTGAAAGGACAAAACATATATATATATATATATATATATATATATATATATATATATATATATATAAATTTGTTGGTCCACAGGATGGAAATTTTATGTGCTATATGCCTTCTTGTTAGACAGACAACAGCAAGATTCTGGTACTTGTGTATTCTACTAAGAGGCAAAGAGATCACAGCACACCAAGCTAATTTTATGTGAATAGAAAATGCCTTGCCCAGTTGACACTTTACACCACAAATTTTTTTACACCACTCATAAATTACTAGGCTAACGGTCATAGAGCCTTTTTAAACTTAGTCATTCGTGCCCCAGTTTTTCCTAATCATCAATGCCCATGGGCTAGTATGGCTTTGGTGCATGTCTGTACCTTACAGTATTACATAAGGGCCATAAGCGACAAGCCAATTCGAATAGTGACCTCTTATGCAGTCAAAGCCTACTTTAAGTCCAGGCAAAGACATTCAGTAGCTTCCTCCAACTCCATCCCTTACCCACTGGCACTGGATTGGAATAATCTTGACGGCAACTTCTGACCAAGACAGTTACACCCCCCCCCCCAACAAAATTGTCTGCCTTTCCCTCATACACCCTTTCTTCCTCACTTCTTTTTCTCTTCTCTAAACCACTGACATTTCATTTTCTTTTCAAAACATACTCACACTAATACAGCAGAAAATATAAATAGGGCCTGTGCACTGTACAACAGCACAACTGCATTATTTCTTCAGTTATCAGAAGCATCTCTTTTTTTCCACATATCTCTTTCTCAGCCATTAACTCATTTGCAACACTGCTGGTACACCCAAATCTTTTTGCATTTTAATATTACGAAGCCAAACTTCACCCTAACTATCCCCCACCCAAGCTACCACCCCTTAGACAATGTATACTACACCTCAACTATTACTCAACCAAAATATCTGAAAACAATTTTCACCATTTTTCTTCCTTCTAGGGTTACTTCAAAAAAAAATCTTAAAAATTAGAAAGTAACAGGCCCAACAAACACTTGAGAACTTCACTAACAACTCTCCTTGTGGGAGGACACCTCCACTCATAGCTATTCTTTCTGCACACCAAACAAAAAAAAATGTTCAAGCTACAGCGTCAGGCTTCCATTTTGTTTATTAAGCACACAAGGCCATCATCTGATCTTTCAAATGACCCTGTAAAATTTCATTCATAATCTCAGTTGGTGCTGAACTAAATTATACGTAGCACTGCCTTTTAGACTCCATTTCCCTGTAAGTTGAACATTTCCACTTTTTTTTAAGTATATCCAGTAACATATGGTCAAATTCCTAATGCACCAGCAACATTATCAATATTTTCTAAGAAAACAAGCACATAGTTAAAAATAAGCTTTAAGACAAAATTTCTTTTTTTTCCTCCCAACTTCTGCACTCCATCATGCCCCCCCCCCTCTCCTGGTACAATCTTAAGACTCTGTCCAGGAAGCCACCAGAGGGTTTCTGCTTAAACTATATTTATTACTTGAAAAAGCAGCATGGAGAAAGCACCTCCACAATGTCAGGCTCTACAACTGCCTATTTATGTCCATGTCTCATCTCATCTGGCTATCCTGCTCATGCTGCGTGGTTGAGCCCTTATCAAAGCTAGCTATAAATTCATGCAGTGGTGCGCACTGCCTCGTCTCCAAAATCAACCAACCAGCTGGAGGCTTGTCTCTCCTTCAGATCATGCCTGGCAAGATCCACCAGTGACCAGGTCGCTAAATGATTCTAAGTCATCTGCTGCAATCAGGGCTGTCATCTCTCTATGCTGATTGCAGCCATTCTACCATAAGGAGTTCAATGTCAAATATACCATCTCACCAGCATACAAAGGGAGACAACTGAGCCACTATATTTAAGCGTGCTTATGTAACGTATCTACATTTTCAAGCAAACACTCACTGTAACTTAATTGCTTTACTTGACCCAACACTAAAACTCCTCTAAATGAACAGGTCATGATAATAAAATTCCTCTGAAGGAACAAGTATAACTAGATGGGAAGAAAAATTATTGAAGGAGACGGAGTCTAATTCAACTACATACAGTGGTGACTGCATGTTGGATTTTCCAATCTGCCCTCAACTGCTGGACAAATCTGCACAAATCAGTTTTCAGATACTCACATTCTGAAATTTAACTGGCATGCTTCCAGCCGTTTCAGTTCTGTACACAGCTGTGTCCCCCTCACCTACCTGGTTACACCCCCCCCCCTACCCCATCTGAAATACAAACTAACCCTTTTCTGCTTCACATTTGCTTTTGGCATCATGGTGGTTCATTGGTTATAATTTTGTTCCATAGCTTCAGGACAATGAATGTATCCTGATGTTATGACTCTTTCAACACTTTGGGTGGAATCTGAATGGTCATTACTACACAGAGACTGTGTTTTTTCCAGGTACTTCACTTCTTTGCACCCCAAAAAATATTTTAGATGATTAGTCTCTTAATATTCAAAACAATACTGAATTTTCACTTGCCTTTGTGCCTGCGGATGGCTGAACAGAATCAAAGAAAGACAAGATGACTTAGTAATACAAACAAATGACTGCATAAGCATAAATTGATTTTTTTAATACTCCACATACTTACTAAATCATCATACATTATTTAAAAGCTCGATCTTAACAGGAAAAACAAAAAATGTGCCAGTAACTTGTGAATGGTCAAATTCAGAAGACAGGAAAATGAAACCCCCAAAATATTGACATGTTAAGGTTACAGGACATAGGCGCCAATGTGGTGTACATCACAACTTTGATATAAGAATCCTGTACTGTAACTTGAAATAAAGTTGACCATATTAAGACTGACTTGGGAAAAACTGCAAACCACGGAGACCAGACAATGTGATTTTGAAGGTGTCGCAGACTTGCACCACAGCTCTCACCAACTTGTCAGTACAATTTTTAAGTTGTTTTGAAAAAGGCAATGTACCCAGCACACACTGATGCGAGGGTCTGTGCTCCCCACACCCCTACTGGAAATCTCTGTACTAAATTTCATTATTGGAATTCATATAAACTTCATTCACATTCTCGATAGTTTTCACTGTTTTGACCATCATAAATACTGTATTTGGACTTTTATCAGACACCATGTATTATTAAACGTGTAACTACTGCCTAGGGGGCATACATATGGGGCGAATCAATTTGGGAGACTGTGACCCTCACTATGATGAAAGCAACTATTTTTGAAGCTGCAGGCCTGTAGACAAAGCTGGCCAAACAGATAGGACTGAAGCAGCTGATCGCCAGCTCTCGTACCTCAGAAAGAGGAACGTGAGTTGCCTAATGCAAGAGCAATCTTCGGACAGACACTAGAAGGCTAGCCCAACAAACTTGACACAAAACTTTGGGTGAAGAGGAATGAAAGGCCCAGGATTTTCACATACTCAAGTTCAACAGAAAAACAGCAGCTTGTTGGAGGAACAAAACTCACCTGCTAAAAAGACTGCCACTTGCTACTCAACATCCACATCCCGTTACTCTGGCAATAAATGGAGTAGCAAAAAATGCTATTCGCTCTGCCTGGAGAAGCGGGACTGACATTCACACACACACAAAAATACATGTGACATTTGTATTTATGTAGTTCTGTTACCCTAGCACCATGCTACAAAAAATATTGCCAAGACCAAAGAAAAATGCAAGCCTAGATTCCTTCAAAAAACACATTTTTTTTGTTGTTTAAACTATTAGTAATCCGTTGAAAATGTAATAAAACATCCAAGTTAAAAAAAAAAAAAAAGGCAAGCACTGTGCGTGCATATGTGTGTGTGTGTGGGGGTGCTGATGCAGAGAGCGATGTTGGGTTTTTGGTGTAAATTTCCTGGGGAGGTAGAAGAAACAACAGATCAGCACATAAGGTGAAATTCTGTTGACTAACCCCACAAAATTATTTCAATTATACCCAGGGTTGAAAGGCTCCTTTCACATAACTGATGAACTTGGTTTAAACAGCAGACACACATTAAAGGAACACTGGTCAGATGAGTGATATGAGTAAACAGCTTCAGGCCTGTTTAACTCCTTTGGAAAGGCAAAGGAGCACAGAACAAGTTGCAGGGGAATAATCTCCAGATAATCATCAGGACATTGCAGCACGTTTCCCATGGCACATGTTAAAGATGTGCAGAAATATGAAAACCATTTCCACTATTCTCTATATAGTACACTATCCTTGCCATCAGTAATTTGTGCCACATGGGAATATGTTATATGTGGACAGCAACAAATATGTGACAGCTTATATTAGGTGGAAGAAAACTGAAAAATGGTTTCAGAAAAAAATGGGGGAGCACGGACGACGACAGTTTCACCTGCTAGTCTCCTGCCTGCAAAGTCTCTGCTTTGACAGATGGAGAGAAACAGGACTACATGTGGTCAATGGCCATTAGTCACAAAATTACAGCCAAACTTAAAATTTCCTATCATTATACAGTGGCATCTGCACGTTGTAGTAAAATTTTCCAGGGTAGTCCAAAGATGAGACATGACAGAGACTCCACTAGTATCCACATTAAATCTGTGTGAGCGATTAACTATAATCGCATAGCGCATCTGCTGTAGGGTTAAAAGGCACATAATGGAGAGCTTGTGCATATTGGGAGAGGGTCACAAACTGAGTCTAAGTACAGATGTCTCCACTCAAATCAGTGGCAGAAAAAAAAGTCTCCTTGTAATACTAATTAACAATGTATACATATATATATATATATATATATATATATATATATATATATATATATATATATATACATACATATACACACACACACAACACACATAGTCTGTATGTGTATATATATATATATATATATATATATATATATATATATATATATATATATATATATATTTTTTTTTTTTTTTATTATTATATACACCCACCCACAATATCACAATCTGTCACCAAAACATTTACCAATCAAAATATGCTGTCACTATCACACACACACAGGCCACCAACATGCAATTAATCTGCTTAACATAGTTACACACTACTGCAACCACCAAATTCAAAATATTCTGCATGCTGTTTAGTGTTTAGAGAGTGCAAAGCATAGACAGACTCTTAAAAAGCTAAACATCTACTTATTACATACAGACTTAAGTACTAAGCAACGCCAAACATAACTATGTAATTTCCTGAAAATGTGAATAATTGTATACTACCTAAATTACATATTAATACTCCTTAGATGGAGACAGGGATTGGGAGGCAAATGACATCACCACACACACACACACACACACACACACACACACACACACACACACACACACACACACACACACACACACACACACACACACACACACACACACACACACACACACACACACACACACAAATGCACGCAAGTGGTAGGTCACAGCCTTTATCTAGCTTAGGTAGCAATGAAATATATTTTTTGTTTATTCCTACCAACCTTCCCTCTCGACCAGAAAGCACAGTGCAATGCTTGCTACCATGTGCAAGGGTGCACCTCCCATATACTTCCAAATCCATCTTTAACTGCACACTCGCTTCTTGGAGGAATCTAGCTGGAGTCCCTCTTTCCATGTGCTGTAATGAATCCTTCCCCAAATGGAATTCTTGCGGCAGAGCTACCCCCCAATCTCCCCCACCATGGTAAACTGGTTTCACTGCTCACAACATCTTCACAACTAGCTTCTTCAACACAAGGACTGCTATTTGAACCTGGAATATCTTGTCTCAGTCAAAAGCCAAGCCTTTTTAATGAAGCACAGTCAGTGGTTCCTCTTCCCAAAATCATATTCTCTCCAATTAAGTTTTTCATAAATACAGGACAGTAAGATTTTTTTTTCTTAAATGCAGCCAATGTAAACAAATAAACCCAAATAAGTTGAGAATAACATGAAATTGTACAATGCTTTCTCTTTAATGCCATGCACACATGCTTGCTGGCACATCTTTCCTTCATGGGGAAAATCTGCCATGATTTCAAACAAGAAATGCTCTCTAAACACCGTCATGGATGCTGCCTTAAATGATGCCCCCCATCCCAAAGGATTAGATGTGGTTATTTCTCATCTCTTCAACGGGTGCATCACACACTGGGATTTCTAGTGAAATCCTTATGATCAGCACTTAGCACTGAAGCAGCTGTGCTTCAAAATTATCAAACTGCCTTTTCTTATTAGGTTGTGAAATAACAGATAAAAAAAGTAATCAACTAGTATGACTCGGTTACTGATAAACAATACCATCAATAAACTCTGCTATTCACTTGCTTCCAACAACTACATTACAAGATCAAAAATGAACTCCATTCCCTATTCTCTATATAGTACACTATCCTTGCCATCAGTAATTTGTGCCACATGGGAATATGTTATATGTGGACAGCAACAAATATGTGACAGCTTATATTAGGTGGAAGAAAACTGAAAAATGGTTTCAGAAAAAAATGGGAGAGCACAGATGACATGACAGTTTCACCTGTTTCTTTTAGTACAAAGTTTCAGATGAGCCTGTACCTCACTTCAGGTCTATGTTTTGCAGGGAATTCTATTAGGCTTCAAAACCAGGGGGGAAAAATTGGGCAAAGCTTCCACTCAATGAAACAAACTAAAATAAGATTTTCTTACGTAATACACACCTGTACTGTATGCCCATACTGGAAGGAAAATGCTACAGTCCCACAATTGCAGACAAAGGAGAAAAGCTCAAACAAACTGAACTTAGCAACCTGACTAGATGAAAACCTAAGCCATCACCACTAGCCTCAAAATTACCCAAAACTGAGAAAGCACTAAAGAATACTAAAGATGAAGATGGAGGTCCCACATGGGATGATGTGGGATGTAGTAATCTAGACCAAGACATGACAGAAAAGAAAGAGAAATGAAGCAGCAGGAGGAAAATAGTGGAACCTATGGGTGGGGCAGAACAGACAATTATGTCACCTGTCAATCAAGTGTTTGGAATGCAGATTGTGTTCTTTACTTTGAGAAATCATTTACAAACCACCAGAATCAAGGAAACATATGCAAATTAAGCCAAGTAAAAGCAGAAATCCAATAACCAAACACGGCAGCAAAGTAATGGGAAAACAGGTTAGCTACTGCCTCTGAAGAGACAGAAGATTTGATTTAGAATTCAAGTTCTTCCAACTACTATGACATAAATGAGACAGAAGATTTGATTTAGAATTCAAGTTCTTCCAACTACTACAACATAAATAAGAAATGTACAATCCCCTAAGCTTGGTACAACAATATTTATGTTGCAAGAGGAGCACATCAAGCACTAAACAACGGTAAAAGTAAAGCTTGTATGACATTTATGTTTGTTTTGCAATGTTCTTTCCCACAACCGGCTAAGACGGCTCAGTTATTCTGTCTATTTTAAAATCCCAACTAAATTACATGAACAAGAAGCAAGACACTTGGAAGTGATCTCCTTTTAGAGCTACTACGATGTAATGGTGAATAATCATCTTTGCCCACAGAATAAAATGCTTCCTTTTCATCATAGGTAGCAAATAATAGTTCAGCACTTGGAAGGAGTGTAATATGCAACATTTACATGTGTATGTGGATTGCACCTTAGTGTCAGTTACCTGCTTAACAGAATTACTGTGCTCATTTCAAAACCATATTGCGGTAGCATTGTCGCCTCACAGTAAGACGCTGTCCGGTTCGATGCTCAGCTAGAGCGTCTTCTGCGTGGAGATATGCGTGACTGGGCGTAACTTCGTTAAAGGTTGTGTGTCAGGGCTGGTAACTCGGCACGTAAAAATCAACTACCAATCATTAGCGGACCGGAGTTCCGCTGTGGCAACCCCTACCCGGGAAAAGCCGAAAGATACAATATGGACACACGATGGGTGAGAGTACATCACTGACAGCATGAATGAACAAACATCACTTCAGTCACAGGACTCATACTACAGTCTCTAAACACAGTCACAATTGCACTGCTTGCACAGACACTCAAAACTCTACAGCACTGACACCTGTTCTGCAATCATTACAAGCAACTACCTCTTAATGTACTGCTACCTTGCAACAACCAAAAACCTAAACAGCTCACCAGTAAACACAGACATCCTTTATCCATGTGTATCATCCTTATATCTTCCATAGTAGTATACCCAGGACTAAGAATAAACAAAACACATTTAAATCATTACCGTCAACTAATTAAGTTACAAACCATGCTTTTCATTGGGTCTCTGCCTCCCACACACCCTAAACCGGGGCATTTGCCCTCCACGTCCACACCCGCTTACCCAATATACACCAACACAATTTTGCTACAGCAACTTAAAGGGCAACCTCCAGTACTGTGTTGTGGTTGAGTTAACTCTAGTTTCAAGCTTAAAAAATCTGCCAAATGCTCTGCTGAATTGGGATGTATGCTGCTCTTTAATGCCCAATCTTAATGTTAGCTGCTTTCCCAACCAAAGATTATGTATGTGCTTCTGAGTTTGCTGATAATGACATCATTGTGGCATCATGTGTTCTGCTTTGCACTGCATTCCAAGATTACCGTGTCCCGAATGCCCATAAAGCTATGGCTACTGCCTCCAATTCATCTACTCTGATGTGAAGGTACAAGTCAGAGACCACACTCCTTGAAAAAATGACTAAAACTGGTCTTCCCCATGCATAATCTAATTTAGATGATGTTATGTTTTGAATTAGAAAAGGGAATAAATGTCAAAAGCATAATTTGTCACCAAAGAAGTTATTCTGCTAATAATACTAGCATTATGGTTAAGTCTTGTGACAATTCTACAAAATAATTGCATATTCTTTTCAATGGCCACATAATCTCTCCGTGATGTCTGGCTTTTTAAAATGTCTGATACAGACCCAAGAGGCTTGAAGAATTGTTTTATTTTAAACAAAGAAATTGTATTGTATTGCCACAAAAACAAAGTCAATATAATACTAAGAAACTAACAAAGGAATTGCACAAAATCTATATAAGCAAACTATGTTCCTGAAAACATACAGTTGAAATAACCTGATAATACAAAGCTCACAACTTGAATAAAACACAATGAAGGCTCCAAAGACTAGCTAAACTGCCTTTCATTGAAAATTCTTGTACTATAACATACCACATTTTCTTTAAAATGTTTGCGAGTGCTACTATATTTGGGAACTTACTGAAGTACTTCTGGAATCAAAGTGAAAATGCTAATGACTTATCTAATTAAGCTCTAGTGACACCTACAGGCATTTCTCTAGAATCATTCCAAACCTATGCTGCAGAAACACTGAAGACAAGTGCATTGATCTTTGACTAGTGCAGCTAAACAGATACTGAATGTTTGTATACTAGTAATCCAAAACAAAGAAGCACCAAGGATCCACAGGCGCAAAACGTTTAATAATAGACAGGAACCAGCACGAAAATACAAGAATGTAGATGCACTCACAATACAATAAAAACCATTAATGTTGTATAAAAGTGTCGTTTTCGTCATCAACTTCATCAGATAGCAATTAGTATTCCATCAATCCCCTTAACTTATTTTTGTATACTATTTATATTGTCATAATTTTGAAATTTCTTTATGATACCTCAACAATCAATCAGCACTGACAAAACTAGCTTCATATTTAATAAAATACTAAAAACAGCATGCATGTTGCTTGAGTGGTAGATGTTTACAAAATATTATTTACTGTTTTATTGTGACTTATAAAATTCATATGAGTAACTGTAATTAATGATTGTGACCGCTACAATTTGTAATTTATACTTTATTAATAAACACTTATGGTTCTAGAGAAAAGAGCATTTATCTGAACTGTGAGGATATAAATTTAGTTTTGTAAAAAGGCACAATAAAACCACTGGAAGTCACAGTACAAATTTTTATTGCTTCACTTGAGGGAATGTGTTAAAATGCCTGTGAGGAGTTCCTACATGCACTATATGAAAGGTTACCTCTTACCACCCAGTTCTAAGCAATACAATATTAACATGCTTTTCCATATAATAAAGTTAGGTTTTGCAATATTGGCCACATTATATTTTAAGATATAGGTAGATTATGAGTGTCGAATATTAAATTATTTTGATGAGACTGTGGAATATTATGACTTCGATTTTAAAGAATGTTGCAGCTCAAGAAGGCGAGTTTAATGTCTATGGACTGTGGCATACAGATAGAAAAGGAAAGAGACACAAGAACACCAAATGACACCAGTTTTGCAAGTGTACTGGAAGAATTATGATTAATCATAAACTAGGTACATCAGAACTTGGAAAAGAGAATTTATTCATAAATTATACTCCAAAATTGCTACCAGATGAAAAAAGAAGTTATGTACTTACCATAACATTCCATCTATGTTGTCTATTTTTATTTTTCCTCAACTGATGGTTTTGGATCAGAGCCCTAGGATCCAACTCGGATGCTGTAAAAGCTCATGGCAACCTTGAACTCTTGAGATTCTCTCCCTTACTCAGACTGCGCCAAGCCTTATTACCTCAGATCTTGTTTGCAGACTATAGCAAAAGACTAGGCACTTTACTCTTATGGAAAAAATCTTGAGCAGTATTATATCAGACAAGGGTAGCACACAACTTTATCTGGAGCCATAGAATACAAGGAGAAGACCTCAAAAAACTTGCTCTATCCACTTGATCTTCCAGAAAAGATTGGTTGGGGGTTGGTGGGTTGGAAGTTGAGGAAGAATGAAAGTGGACAATGCCTATGAACATTATGGTAAGAACATAACTTCTTTACCTGATGTTGTCAATTTTCATTCTGTCCTCATTTGACAGAGTCCCCAGCTAATGGAATCACAGGGTGGCCACAAGGAAGGATATTCCTAAGCACCACTGAGCCAAATGATACCCTACTTCTAGAAACTAAGTCTAGTTTGTAATGAGAGATGAAAGTGTGAGGTGAAGCCCAAGTTGCTGCTGCACAAATGTCTTCCATGGAGGTTCTTGAATGAAAGGCTGAGGAAACTTCTATCAATCTTCTAGAGTGACCATGGAATTGCTTAGTTAAAGGCAAGCTCAATTTATCGTAAATAAAGGAAATGCCATTAGTAAGCCATTTGGCTAGGGAAAAATCTAGACACTGTCTTGCCTAATTTCCTTTCAGCAATGGAAACGAATAACTGATCTGACTTTCTGAAGTCTTTTGTTCTGTGCAAATAGAAACGCAATGATCTATGCACATACAGTGAATGCAACAAATATTTGCCTTTGTTTATATAATTTGGGAAGAAAACTGGTAGACTGATAGATTGTTTAATGTTTGAATATGATATTACTTTTGGCAAAAAGGATGCATTTGTTCACAAAGTAACTATCCTGATGAAAAATTAGGTATGGAGATTTTACCAACAGGGACTGAATTTCTGAAATCTGTCTGGCAGAGGTAATGGTCACCTGAAACAAAGGCTTCCAAGACAGAAATTTTAGACTGCAATTATGTGCAGTTTGAAGGGCAGAAGGACCAAAGTTGCAGTACTAATGTTAAGTGCCACAGAGGAGTAGGATCTTTAATGGGGGATCTCAACAGAAGGGTTCCTCATAGAAATGCCTTACCAAGATTATGGGAATCAAGGGAAGAGCCATCAAGACCAATATGTAAACTGGAAATTGCTGCTAACTGGATCTTTACTGGGGAAGAACTGGCTTCTTGATTAAAAAGCAACAACAAGAATTCTAGTATTGTGTGAAATTGGAGCACAAAAGGGTTCCACATTATTTTGAAGGGCCCAGTGTACAAATCTTTTCCATTTGCTAGCATAAACTTTCCTTGTAGATGGTTTGAGTGAAGATAATAGAATTCGAAGGACAGGGGAAGAGAACATAGGTTGTCTGGCTATTATTGCAAATGGAGAAAACAAGCAGTCAGCCTGAGACTTGGAATGTCCAGATGAGTCATGTCTGTCAGGTGAAACAACAGGTCTGCAGCTGGCTCCGAAATCCAGGGTTAATGGATCAAATAAGGCCAAAAGAAGGGGAACCAAATTTATTGAGGCCAAAAGCGTGCAACGAGAATGATCTTGTGCTTCAACATGGCAGCTTTCTGAAGGAATGTTGGTATTAGAGGGATAGGGGGATATGCGTACAGTAACTCGGGGGCCAATCATGGAGACGAGCATCCCTTGGTGACTCCCCCCCTGTAGGGGGATGAAGGCAAAGTAGCTGCTGCACTTGTTTAGGGGAGATGCAAACAGATCGTAGTAAGGCTGGCCACACTTGCAGAAAATCATTTCTGCTATCTTCTGGTTGGGGAACCATTTGTGAAGTAACAGAATGCACCTGCTCAGTTTGTCTGCTAGCACGCTGGACCACCCTGGAATGTGCATTGCTAAGAGAAAGTGGTTGGAAGACATTGCCCAACGCCACATTCTTAGTGCTTCTCATCACAGGGGGTATGATTTGGCTCCTCCTTGTTTGTTGATGTACCAAACCACTGACATATTGTCTGTTTGTATTGTAATCGTCCCCGAAAGGAGGGCTTCCTAAAGGGCTTGCAATGCTAAACGCACTGCTCTCAACTCTAGAACAATTATATGCAAATGTGCCTCCTCAGGGGACCACATGCCTTGGACTGTCTTTCCCAGGTAATGACCCTCCCCAAGCTGGAAAGCATCCATGGTTACTATGGCCTTGGGTTGAGATGGGACAAATAAATGGCCCTGTAGGAGTGGTTTCGACTAGGTCCACCATATCAGATTTTTGTTGCACGAGTTGGTGATTTGTATTCAAGCAGATAAGGGTAGCTGAAGTATCGACCACTCGGATGCCAGCATCCAGTGAAGAAACCTCATGTGGAATCTGGCCAGCGGAAGAAAGGATATTGCTGCCGCCATCAAACCTAGTGCCTGCAGGACTAGGCGAGCTGGGACTGTGGTACTGCAAAGTATCTTATTGACTTGCGATATTAAAGTTTGAACTCTGGGGAGAGGAGGGAGGCTATTGTTGATCTTGTGTCAAGCAGCTCCCCTATGAACTCTATAGTTTAAGATGGTTGAAGATATGATTTTTCAAAATTTATGGTTATGCCTAACTGTGCATAAGTATGGATTACTTCTTCTCTTGCTATGATGAGTTGATGCCTGGTCGGGACAAAGATGAGCCAGTTGTCGGGAAACACCCAGAATCCATGCAGTCTCAAGTGAACTGCTACCACTGCCATGCATTTGGTGAACACCCTGGGGGCTGTGGTAAGACCAAAGGGCAGTGCCCTGAACTGGTAAAGACTGGCTCCTACCCATAAGCATAAGAATCTTGTGGATTGTCTGTTCATTTTTATATGATAATATGCATCCTGGAGATCTACTGAGCACATCCAGTTGTCCTTTTCCAAAAACAGAAGAATGGACTGAACCATGACCATCCAGAACTTTGTCTTCCAAATAAAGTTGTTCAGATTGCTAAGCTCCAGACTTGGTGTCCATTACCCTGTTTTCTTTGGCATTAAAAAGAATCTTGAGTAAGTTCTGGATACTTTCTGGTCTGGGGGACCTACTGGATGACTCTTTTGTTTAGCAGCTTTTGTATTTGAGTGGCTGCTTATTCCCTCTGACTGGGTGGAACATCTGGGATTTTTCCTGAATTTAGAGGAAGAAGGGAAAATGGAATAATATATCCTCTGGATACAATCCTCTCCACCCAAGTATCTTTTGTTATTTCTATCCAGGCTGTCCCTTCCAGGGACAAATGACCCCCAGTTGCCTCCAGAGGGAAGCAATCAGGCCTAGGAGCCCTGGAAGGGTTTGCCAAAGAACGATTCTCTGCACCCTTGATGTTGTGGGCCTCCTCTGTCATGCGGGCAGCGTCTACCATTTGACCTTCACCCTCTTTTACTCTCGGGGAAGACCCTCTACTTGTTTCCTGGAAAGATCCTTGTGATTTCTTGAACCATATCTTTCCACCACCTCGATGATACCTCAAAAAGGATCTATGGGGTGGAAAAACCTACACCCACGACAGATAGGGTCTTTCCATCCTTCTCACACCTGGACAACGTATCTTTTACTTTGGGGCCAAAAAGAGAGGTGCGGTCAAAGGGAGCATTGACAAATGTAGACTTAAAAGGCTCCACAAAATCACACAAATGCATCCATGATTACTAATGGCTACACCTGAACCCACTGCCCTTGAGGTTCCTTCTGCCACATTAGAAATAAGCCTTATGGACGAGTTGGAAATCAATTGCAGGGTCACCAGCTGAGAAGTGAAGGAATCTTTCACCTCTTCAGACACCATTCCTCTCTCTGAAGTCTAGTAAAATGTGCAAAGGTCACTAAAGCATAGACATGCATCCTGAATCTGTTCATCACCCATACCCTCCTTGTCAGGGGGATGTACAGAAGTACTTTTGTCAGCAAGATCCTTTCTGGTGGCAGCCGCCATGAACATGTCATCAACAGGGGGACCTTCTGTCCAAAACTGTTTAGTCTTGGGGGGGGGGGGCATAATCTTATCTGGCGTCCTGGGAATAGGCTCAATGGTGTCAGGTTCCTTCCACGCCCACTGCAAGACCAACTCCAGGAGCTCGTCAGCAGGTAGGATCACCCAGGAAGTAGATGGGCCGGTACCAAAAGCCTCCAGTAGCACAGATTCCTCTGAAAGGTTGCTGTGCTTCAAACCAACTCTCTGTTTCAGAATCTGAAGGAGGGCTCCAAATGAGACATCATCAGGAGGTGACCATGGGGACCCCCTTGTCTCATCAAAATCTGTGTCAGATTCAGGGGAATCTATATGCTTCCTCTTGCATGCCCTCTTCTTAGGAACTTCCTCAGTAGGATACTCTGGAGAGGTATCAGAAGAGGAGGGAATACCCTGATGGGAAGTCTCAGGTTTTGGTATCGGGTGCCCCTGTAAAGAAGATAGTTCTGTGTCTGGAGTATTTCTCCCCGAGCCTCCACTGAAAATTGACTTTGTTTCAAGTCGGACTTTCCCACTAAACAAATGTTAAATAAAATAAATAAATAGTTGATACTCAAGATACAGACGTGGAACAGAAGTAGACATAGAATCCGATGGGGGAAGCACCACCTGGGTCTGAGATTCAGACAGAGCTCTCTCGAAATCCTAAAGTCAGACCGTCTTGAATAGGAATAAGGACCCAGATCCAAAAGGCCACACCTCTGATCCCTAGTCCTGCACTACTCTGAGGACAGCTGCTCTGAGGCCTAAGTCAGACATGAATTGATCATTGTCGAGGCTCCCAGATTCAGAGATGACTCCAAAGCCTTCAGAGTCGAATGCAGCACCTCGGACCCGACAGGGTAGAATCGGTTTTAAAAGCCAAGCAAGTCTTGGATCTGGGGATACAAAAATCCTATGATCAGAAGTAGACGGCGCTGGACGACTCAGATCCGAGGGCTTCAAAACCTGGATAGGAGTCGTTAGAATTGGTACTGGAGGAGTTATGGATGCATGGGCTTCCTGAACCAATGGGATAGGAGTCGAGAAAAGGGCAGGCTGGCTCTGCACCGAGAGGATCTTTCTCACTAGCTTCTCTACATCTTCTTCACTGCGACTTTTAGATAACCAGGTGGATAGAGCCGATGGAGATTTTGTTTTTTCCCAAAAAAGGAAATGGCACTCTAGATGGAACCAGGTCCAGTGAAGGGGAGTACCTTGTTCTCGGCAGAGTCAGTAAAGTAGAAATCTGATCCAAGGTCTTTGGATCTACCAAATCCTTGCACTTCAGAGACTTCGGATCCAAATAAACCGTCAGATCCAGGGACTTGTATTTGGGCTTAGAAAATCCGAAGAAGAAGCTAGATCTAATAATTTTTGTTTCTTCATAGGATCCAAAAGGACTACTGGATTCGAAGAAGTTCTTTTCATGGATTTTTCTGAGGACCTGGAAGTTGCAGAAGAGGTGCTTGGAGAAGTGAGAGATGTCTTTGTGAGTCTTTCTTTGGATGGTCCAGATATAGTTTCATCAAAGGATGAAGGCAAAAGTAAGTTTATTTCTGTGATCTTCCAACACTCTAGGGTTGAAAGCATGGCAAATCGCACAATTCTCCTGGACATGGAGAGGGCCTAAGCAAAAAACACACAAAGTGTGCTAGTCAGATATAGGAATCTTCCGACTGCATTTTCCACAATCAAAATTACGTTACACAAAGAGTTTTTTTTTTTTTTTTTTTTTTTAGGCCGAAAGGAGAAGAAAGTACCAACAATGGTACTGAAGGCTATGACAAAATGTAAAAGAAAGAGAACTAGAAATACTGCTAACGGTAAAAGGAGAAAACAGAGATTTTAATGTAAAAAAGGTAAGGGAGAAAACTAAATAAATAACAAAAAACATTTTTTAAGAGATTTATAAGTAATTCAAGGTACAAAATTAAGTTTTAAAGCTACTTATCACACCAAACGTGAGAGAACGAAGGAACACGTCTTTTCTCTGGAAGTGGCAAACAAGATCTGAGGTAATAAGGGTTGGTGCATTCTGGGTATAGGAGAAGCTTGAGATTTCAAGGTTGCCATGAGCTTTTACAATTGCCGAGTCAGATCCTAGGGCTGGGATCTGAACCCATCAGTTGAGGACAGAATTAAAATTGACAACATCAGATGTAATATTTTCTAACTTGAAAAACTTCTCCTAGTGAATGGGTGCTTTCCTAGAATTTTTGTCCATTTTGCTTATAATGTCATTGTAAATTCAACATAACATTTACTTGACTGGGCACTAAAAAAACTTTTAAGGCAACTTAGAAATATCAGTTTGCATAAAAAGATATTAATACATTTTCAAAGATTACCATTTTTTAAATGATTTTGAAATAGCAGGTATGATGATCTTAGACCTTTTTATTAGGTCCACCATAAGAATTAAGACTGCATTCTTTAAAAAGTCACACGGAATATAATAAAATTTGTCAAACAGGGAAAAAGATTGTTTCTAGCTGTTTAAGGCAAAATTAAGGTTGTTGACAAGACCCTGGCATTTTAGATACATAGCAGCAAGTAATTAAAGTGACTGTCATTAAAGCAGATACACAGTGATTGACTGAAAAGTTGGTTGAGATTGTTTTATTACTAGGAGTGCAAAATATGCCTTTTCCCAGTATTATACTCTCTCAGAGTCAGAATGTTAATTTAAGAGGGAGTGCGTGGTGGGGTTACCCTCTGTATAAAACATTGTTTTACTGTTGCATGCTCAGAGCTGATTTTGCGGAGCTTGTGCAATTCAGTACCATCATTTATTTGTGTTGACTTCTTTTAGAAATCGCATATATATATATATATATATATATATATATATATATATATATATATATATATATATATATATATATAGTTGCAGTTGATAAGAGAATTCTTTTTTTCATTTTTCAGTCTGCTGAGCTGCTCTGTATCTGAGATCGTAGTACAGTGGGGTCTAGAAATTTGTTCTTTCCCCACTGTTGGTGTGTGTGCATGTGTACATATATGTATTTTACATATATAAATATATATATATATATATATATATATATATATATATATATATATATATATATATGCTTAGGGGGTGTGGGTTTGTTTTTGATCTAAAAAGATCAATATTTTTTGATTCTCTCTTGTAAATGTTCTCTGTTTCATGACACAATTACACACACACACACACACACACACACACACAAATATATTTTAAAATACCCTGTGATGGCATCATAATAAGATTACTTGGTTGATTTTTTAACATGACTATCAATGCATGAATGGATTCATTGAATACGCAACATAATTCAAGACTTTCAAGGGCTTAGTAAATCTAGTTACTAAATTATAAAGTTTAAGGTCTGGTAATTTAATGCCTCCCTTCCTTTTGGGACAAGAACATTTTCTTACACTTTGCGAGTCTTGTTGGTCCGCACAACGTAAAAAGTTTTTGAAGCTGCAGATAAAATTCTTCTAAAATTATTGTTGATTCATGAAAAGAGTTGGGAAGATGTTCAGTTTTATGACATAAATACGTGCAAATAGGCTGAACTGTAACTTCAGACACATGGAGCAAAATTCTAATTACAGTTTGCCTCCTTGTCACTGTATTACTGCAATTCCTTACAGAGGTAATGACAAATCTGGTCCTGCTATGATAGCAGTAAAGCAGAAAATTCTGATTAACATTTCACAGCTCCATGGCCTAGAAGAAATGGCCAAGGACAATTACCAGCTTGCTTGTTTATTTATTTTGCTTTGTTTTCCAGGGTAGTGTACTGACCATAATTGACCATTTTTAGACACAGTCTGACTGATGTAAATCATGGTAAGTAGATGGAACAACAAAGGCACAGAAGTGAAACACTGTTTTGGTAAACATACATGCATGAATGAATGAATAGAAGCATACAGGTAATATAAAATTTATTTATTTTATTTTATTTATTTTACATTTGTTGACCGGGCTAGTCCAGCTGGTATATGTCCATTTTCAGTGGAAGCCCAGGGAGAAAAGCTCCACAAATTACAACAACATAAAGGGTCAAGACAAAGACATTAACAGTAGAATTTGGTACATAAGAAGTTTTAAAAATATGGTACAAGCCTAAGATTATATATTTTATATTTCAGTAGGGAAAGAATAAGATTAGATGAGCAAGACTAATACATTTGCATTAGAAATGGTGTATTACAAATCTTTATAACATATTACAAACCTAGGATTTTATATTATGTATTCTATTAGGGAAAGAAAAAGAAATCTAAGACTAAACTAGATACAGCTAGTAGTTTATATTAATAGATACTAAGGTCACACAAAAACCTAAGAAAGAAAACACTAGAGATCAATAGATAGAGTATAGAAGATCTGCATACAAGGATGGATTTATGGTGTTCTTTATCCCCTAGGTTGTGGTACTATATGAAGGTGTTTGATCATTCCACAGTATATACATATTTACATGAGAAAAAAATCCTAAGGAAGGTTAAGCTCACTAAAAATTGGTGAGACAGCACAAGATCATGATCATAGGAGACTAGGAATTGTGGGAGTCTAGTTAATAGTCAGGTGCTTAGTCTGGGTTAACACAGGGACATAGCCAGTGTGATTTAAGGTAGGGTTTAAGCTTGCTTTTAAATAAGCTGACAGAGGATATTGAGGTTAACTGGCTTGGGAGGATGCAATACAAATTGGGCATTACAGAAACCAGGCAAGAAGGATTGGTGTGAGTGGCTAATTTCAATCCTGGTGGAAGGGAGGCAGTCCAACTCACAATAATATCGGAACTTACTAGAGAGAAATAGTATGCAGCAATGAGGTGAGATGTGTTGATTCTGCTAAGGTACATTTGTGCAGCAGCCTGTATGGGATTGTGTGGAAATGTGCAAGCCCACAGGGATGCTTGAAAAGGGATAATGAGGTACTTTGCTTGATGTGGACAGGGAGTCTATTCCACAGACGGAGGAGTCTCTAGGACACAAATCTGTCCCACCAACAAGTCCTATTGATGTCAGAGACCAGGCTGAGGTTGCTCGTGCTGGTTACCTGAGTGGAGCTTGACTTGCAGATATGCAGATATGCAGCAGACCCATCAAGGCAGGGTGTGAGATTGCTTTGTATGCCAGACAGAGGTCACCTCTGAGGAGTCTCTATGAAACTGAGTAGAAGGATAGGGTTTTAGCCTATCTGTGTATGGTAGATTTTTGAGGCCATGGATTCTCCTGGTGAGGAACCCATGTGGTCTCTACAGCTCCTGCATGTGCTTTGCGAGGTACATGCTGAAAGGGGCATTGTACTCAATAATGGACCTTATAAAGGAAGACTACATGGATGTTGTGACCTTCTTGTCCCTGAATGAGATACCCTTACTTATGAGGTGGGCCATGTAGAAAGCTTTCTGTACAATGGAAGCAACATGGTGGTCAAAAGTCAAGTTGCTATCAATCTGGGTGCCCAAATCCCTCACACCTGACTGCGTGCTTAGGACGTTGTTATTAATGTGACAATATGTGGGGGTGTTACTCTCCCCAAAGAGGATGATGATGCATTTGTTGGCCTGAGTTCATGTAGGATGCAGCCTGGGATGTTATCAGGTCACATGGAGGCTGTATTTTTTTACCTTTGAGGGGGCAGTGATGACCTGTTCCCTAGAGATAAGGGGAGGGGGAAGCAGGTACCGGGGAGGTCTTGATTTACTGATGGGGGGGCAGAGGGGTGAAGTTTTCACTGAATCTGTCAGCCAGTAGGTTGGCTATATTTACAGCATTTGTGTATGTGGTGTCCTTGACCACCAATTCTGAACAGATCTGGGTGCTTCCTTTGAGACTGTGGACATATGTGAAGAAGGCCTTACGATTATCTCTAGTAGATGTGGCCAATTTGGACTCAAAGTATCTTTAGAGAATTTCACTGCTGCTCTTTTTTACTTGTTCAGGCTAAAAAGAGATTGCTTCCAATTGGGCACCTGCTCCTTCTTGGTCCTGGACAGTGATTTTTTCCTTTTGTTATATAGTTTATTTACTGAAGATGTCCACCAGACAGGTTTACTCTTCCTTGCGGAGGATGATTTTGTCCTGTCGGGTATTCCTGACTCCATGCATCTATATAAATGCTGGTATAGTACTTTGGTGTAGATTTGGACATTGGTACCAGTTCCTACAGAGGGGGAAGGGGCTGTGAAACTATTTATACCATCCCTCAGGAGGTTGTCATTAGCTTTGGAGAAGATTTTTTTTTTGTTTGACCATACCTAGAAGGGGGTCAGGGGAGATTCTGTCTTCAAAAGTGACTACTTTGTGGTCGGATCTTACCGGGGAGCATGATACTGTAGTGGATACTCATGTTGGTTAATACCAAGTCCAAGATATTATCACCTCTTGTGGGGGTATCGACTAGCTGTTCCAAGGCATTTGCATTGATAAAATCGAGGAATCTCTGGGCATTTGTGTTCTGGCATGAATAGTTTTGCCAATCTATGGTTGGGTAGTTAAAGTCACCCCAGTTCAGGGTAAAGGGTTGAATCTTGACAGGTTCAAAGAGGTCCAGATAGGTGGTGTGGCCATCTTGACTCAAATTTGGGGGCCTGTAGCTAGCTATGATTTGAATAGGGGTCTTGTCAATGGTTAACTGCACCTGGAGTGTCTCCTGTGCATCATACTATTTGATCAGCCTGGAGGTGTGTGTGTCTTTAATATATATTGAAACTCCACCTCCTTTGGCTTTGCTGCCCACAATCTGGAGTCTGAATGTATGATAGGATGAGTAACCAGGTAAGGCTGGGGTGCTCTGTGCAGCTTTGAACCAGGTTTCTGTAACTGTATAAATGTCAGCATTTTCCAGGGTTAAGAATGCTTGCAATGAGTGCAGTTTCATGTTTAGACTCCTAGCGTTTAAGCAGCATGACCTTTAATTTGCATTTTGTTGAAATGTTTATGTTGGTTGTATCAACCTCATGACTTTTCCTAAAAAAGGCACTATTGGGGAGGCAAGGGGCTTTGCCAGAAGCCTGAAACCCAAGTCAGACAGATGCAGGCCATCTCTAGCAAAGCATCATGGTATGTCAGTCATGTCTTCTGAGGGTGTCAGGTACTGGATCCCCCTGGAATGACACCAGAAATTAAGCCAATTGTTAAAGTCAATCATTTTCTGTTTGTATTGAGGCATCATTCTGGGTGATGGTAGAATGCTGCTTAAGGCTAGGGACATGCCTGCCTGGGACACACATTCAGCCAGCTCGATCATGTCTCTCTTCATATATCCAGGGAGGTACGTCTCAAGTCATTCACACCAACATGGACTATGACAGAGTCATAACAGTACCTGTTGTTTAGAGACTTGAGTGCGTGTGTGATACAGCAGATTCTGGCACCTGACAGACAACCAACCGTGTCTTTCTCCTTATCCACCCTGGTGAAAGGAACATCTGTGTGTCTCACAATGGAGTCTCCTATGACTAATATGTTGGGTTTATGGTTAAGCCTTAGCGGTTGTAAGACACAGGTGTGTGGACTATGGATGGTATGTGGTATGGAGGGCTGTGGATTTCATATGTGTTTTTGCCTCTGAGGTCTCCTTTGTTTAGGTTTGTTTTTGTTGAGAACCTTTGTGTGTGTTGTGTAGTTGTGGGTGGTGTTTGAGGTGTAGTGATTGTGATGACAAACTTCTCAGTGCCAGATATACTGGCTTGTGAGGGAGACAGTATAGACTCTGGGTTCTTAATGTAATTGCATCTCTCACAAATTGTGTTCCTAGGTGGTAGTAGTAGATGGTTGTCTGTGTACATGAAGCAGTTGCTACACTGTCTCAGGATGCCCATATCAACCAGGCTGGCAGGAAAAACCGTAGGAAATTGTCCATCCATATTTGTTACAATCTGAAGGAGAGAGGCTAGGGAGAGCTAAGAGTGTAGGCCTAAAACCCAAGTGCTTTAACCAAAACTAACAGACTTAAAATAACACAATTTAAACAGGCTAAAAAGCAGTAATAAATGCAGCAGAAAATATGCAATTGAACACTTCAGAGAACAAGTAGCAGAAAAAGGAAGAACACAAATACTGTAAAAGCAGCTGAATAAAGTGTTTTTTTTCTTTTTAGTAGAGTGGAAAGGGAGAAAGGAGGAACAGAATATAATTCAAGGTTAAGAAACTAAAGTGGTTGGACTTCACAAATGTTCTTTTTGCATTAGGTAAAATTAGCTAATGAGACAGGACTGGGAGGAGTGTCCCAAATCAAATTTACAGTAGGGGCAGGCAATTGCAAAGCCACCAAGTTTAAGAACAAGACAACAATAGGGAGGGAGAGTGAGAAGCTATGCTACAGCTACTAGCTGCACTATTTGAGGCAGAAAACACTACAGAAAAACAGCAGTGAGACGCTAAATGAAAGTTTTAAACAGAAAAAGGAGCAAGGAGACTAGAGAATGCTTTTAACTGCAAACAAATCAGTTATATGATACACTCCTTGGCAGGAACATCGGAACAGCAAACAGATGCTTAACAAATGGAGAAAATTTCCAATTAATAACTTTCACACAGTGAAACTAGCTAAAAAGCTTTACAAACAGTGAGGCAGTAACAAAAGTGATTTAACAAACCCAGTAAGGCAGACAATTGAAGTACAACTGTGCAGATTAGTATATAGCAATAAAATACAGTAGAAAATAGGCCACAGACAATAAAAAGTGCAATAAAAAGTAGACAGCAGACAATAAAAAGTGCAATAAATGGTAAAAATAAGCAATAACTAGTAAAAATAAGCAAGAAAACAGGATGCTTATTGTTTTATATCACAGATCAGAGTTGTAGTCATTGCCCCTCCTCCATTCAGCTCAGTGTGAATAAGCTTGTGAAGGTTGCATATTAGCCTTTGAAACTCGCTTGTTGTTGGTGGACAGCCGCCCACAATCATCTCTATCTCCAAAGAGGAAGGAATGAGCTGATGGATGGCAGGCAGCACTGGCTAAAAGGATAAAATATTTTCCCATCTGACTCTAAGAAGTATTACTGCAATTATTTTTACATGCATTGTCATATCTGATTCTGAACTGACATTATTAACATCATCATCATTCATCCTACCACTTCTTTCTATTTTAACTTGCAGTAGGAGTGTTACTTCCACTTGCCACCTTTTTTGATTCAGTACCACTGTTCTGCCAACATCAAGAGTCATACCCACATGCATCAAATCTTTGCTCATGCAATCCATCCTCTTCTGATGTATGTCCTTACCTTCTCTTGCTTTTTTCATGTCTCCCAAATCTTCTTTTTTGCACAAGCAACTGAAGCACTGCAATCTGTTTACCTTGACCTTCTCTGCATTTCGAGATACTTTGCTTTTCCTCTGTTATCTTCATGTCATTGTCTATGCATCCTGCATCCCATCTCAGGCACTTCATTCCCATTACCACAAGCTTCCTCAGCTGCTCTAGCATAACTGCACAGGTTTGTGCGCCAGTTAACCTCTACCAGCTATGGGAAGTGAATCAGCAGATGACATAAAGAACCTATATCAAGGTTCCACTACTGTTTCGTACACCTTACTTTTCAGCTTCTTTGGCATTCTTCTGTTGTTCTGACACTGTGTGGCAACTGCCTGCAGCACCTCTGATTCTAGTTTTGACTTCCTTATTCAGATTTCCTTTCTCCTCAACCAAATTCTCAGATACTTGAATTTGTGAACCTGTTCCCCTATTTTCCCTTTCTATCTCAACTTCCAGCTTCTTTTGACCTCTCCATTTACTACTATAAACACTATCTTGTCTCCACTCAGTTTCATCCCATATGCCTTCAGTTTAACATTCTAGTCTTGTACAATATGAAGCTGTTCCTGTTCACAGTCTGATTGTAGTGCCACATATGCATACAGCAGCTCTGTTGATATGTCACCTCTGATGTAATTCATCACTAATATGATTAGGACCATGCTCAGAGCAAAATCCTGATGGGTGGGTGGGTTTTGGCATATTGGTTAAGGTTTTTACCTTATAGAGAAAAGACACTAATAAATATGAACCCATGATGCACATCTATTCCTCTTCGAGTTCAGACACTTCGTACTTGTGTCATTAGATCTCTGCGCACAGGCTGCACTAATTCTATCAATACTTCTGAGACTTCAAAACATTGCAAGACTGCCCAAATAAGCTTTTATGGGACCCTGTCATATGCCTTCTCTATGATTTGGACTGTCCAGTTGGACTATTTCCTCATTTCCAGCTTCTTCTTCTTCACTATTTGTCAGTGAAAACATTTGGTCTGTTGTGCTGTTTCCTGATCTGAATCAGGATTGCTTATCCCAATCTTTCTTTCTTCTACTCTGTATATTCATTTATCAGTCACTCTCTCTCTCCAACATTTTCATGCAGTGTGGCAGAAAGCAATACCTCTGCACTGCCCACATTTCTGACTATCCCCTTTTGTCTTGAACATTGGAGCTAGGACGCTTATTTTCCATTCATCTGTGATATGCTTCACTATAACGTGATAAGCAGCCTCAGGAATTGTATCATCTCTAACACACCCAAAACCTTGATCATATCTAATGTGACTGCATCTGATTCTGCCACTTTTCCCTATTTCCATTTTGCGGTTCATACTTCTTCCAAGATGGATTTTCCTTCCTTCAACGCAAGCTGGGTGTGGGACTGTATAGCTTCTATGCAGTTTTCTTAACTCAGAAGCATCCTGAAGTATTCCTTCCATCTTGACTGGTGAGCAGGCTGTGTTGGTGTCCTTTACAAATGGTATCTGCTAACCATCATCAGTATCCTTCTGTTTTTGTCTTGTAACCTGATATAGGTTTTTTGCGCAATCTGCTGAGTCACTTCCCACAAGCTGATTGAAGTTAGCTGATGCATTATTCCTAGCTGGTCAACCAGTATTCCTCCTTTCCTTTTTATCCTGTTCCACATTTTCTATCTCCCACTTCCTCCTGAATGCACTTTTTTCTTTTCATAACTTCCTGGACATCTGCATGCCACCACCAGCTCTCCTTATCTACCTTATTTCTTTACCTAGCTCAACTGCAGACTCGTTCCGTCACCTTTACTAGTGCTATTTGGAGATGCTACTATTCCTCCAATGCTCCACCTACTTTCTCTCCTTCCAACGGTGCTAGGGCCATGAGTATTTCCTTGAACTCCTATCCTTTTACTCAAGCAAATGTTCAGGCCTTCAGACTATTCTCTTTTGATTTTAGAGTCAAAGCTGATGATAACTTCAACCTACTTATGGCCATCAGCTGAACATTTCACTAGGAATAACTCTGCAATCTCTGATTCGTCCCCAGTGACCATCTCTTATTAGTAGAAGGTCTACCCCAGTTGCATGCTTGTTATTCCTGTATATAATCTTATGCCCGTCTCTCTTGGTGGAACTAAGCATTTGCCACCATTAAGCCATATGCTATAGTGTAGTCCAGAGTGGCCCCTCCTTGTTTATTCCTATTGTCCCAACCACGTGGCAGCAGGCAGTCCTTATATTCAGTTCCCTCTGCCCTGGTATGGGCATTCAAGTTTCCCATTATCAAGACCTGTTGATTTTATCCTACTTTATCTATGCAGCTTCATCCTGAAAGCCCCCTTTTTTCTCACCATTACAGCCTTGCTGTGGAGCACTGGCTGAGATCACAAATATTGCCTTTCTTATTATTAGAGTTCAAGTGCCATGAGTCTGTCATTGGTTCTGATAACATCCCTCACTGTCTTCATGATTCCCACACCATTTCTAGTCTGAGTAACAGGCTCTGAATCCCAGATCAAGACACTTCCCTGTGCTAACCTGCCACTTCAACTCATGGATGGACTGAATATCCAGTCTTCTTCTTACCATCGTTTTGTCCACTTTCAAGCCATTTCCCATCAGTGTACTTATGTTCAAATGTAAAAATCCTTATTTCATTGCTGCTTAGTCTTGCATTCAACTTCAACTCAGCACAGCAATCCCGGGAAACTCTGACTGTGCAACTAGACATTAGCTGGACAACAGCTTACTGACCTAAGGCTGCTGTGCTGTACGTCAGGCACACAATGACTACTGGGGATGTATAGACCCATCCAACTATTAGCATCAGTCGTTGACATAGGTTAAAGAAGGGTGGGTCCTCAACAACTTAGCACCAGCAAATATTCAAGCCCCTTTTTGGCAACATTAGTCAATATGACCATATTACCTACAGCCAACTTTTGCACAATAAGTGGCTAGTCTTAAAACAGCATGCAGCCTGTCCCACCCAGATGATAGTGTGCACAGTGACTGGTCTCTCATGACTTTTCCCTAACAGGCTGCCCATCTGCCCATGACTTCATTAATTTTTTTCTTTCCGGTGCATTCTGTTGGCAGATGTTTCTGCTTCAACTGGGAGGACTTCACTAATAGTAGTAAAGCAAGACACTAACTACCACCTGTCTGTAAGTCAACAGCATTACTATAGCAATAACCCACGCCTGGGTGTGGGTAATGCTGGATTTACCCATGGTTGGTGTGGTTTGGTCACGAGGGCGAAGCCCGAGTGGCCAAACAAAGCCAACCGTGGGTAAATCCAGCATTACCCACACCCAGAAGTGGGTTATTGCTATTATACAATGACATTATTTAAAAAAAAATAATTACTTTTCTTAAATAATGGCATTGTATAATGCCTCCTTGCTGCCCTTCCGCAGCTGTCTGGTATTCTGCGGCAGTTCTGATGTACTGCGCATGCGTATGCCTACGCAGTACATCAGAGCTGTGGGCAAAAGCAACGGAGAAAGCAAGATCGCCGTTGCTTTTTACAAACTGTCTTGCTATATTAAATGGGTTTAACATAGCGAGACAGCTTTAAAAAAAGCAACGGATCTCCGTTGCTTTTTTTTAAAGCTGTCTCGCTGTGTTAAACCCATTTAAAATAGCAAGACAGTTTTGAAAAAAGCAACAGAGAAAGCAAGATCTCCGTTGCTTTTTACAAACTGTCTCACTATGTTAAAGGAGTTTAACATAGCGAGACAGCTTTAAAAAAAGCAACGGAGAATTTACGTTGCTTTTTTTAAAGCTGTCTCGCTATGTTAAACTCCTTTAACATAGCGAGACAGTGTGAAGCAACGGAGATATTGCGTTCTCCGCTGCTGTAAAAAAAGAGTTATAGTAATGGAAAAAGTCAGGGCGACCGAACCTTTTTCCATTACTATAACTCTGATTTACAACGTGCATGCTGACCAATCAGCATGCACGTTTTTGAATATTAATGGGGGGGTTGTTGTATAATATAGTTTTTTTTTATTCCTAGTTAATGTTTGACCAGTTCTCTCACACTAACATAAAACCATTTGTTTTGCAATGATTTATATTGTTTACTGCTGCCAAATAATTTTTCTTCTTCTGAATGCTGTAAACTGTGTACATACTGTGCCTTTTTATTATTAACTATTACTTCTATGCTTGTTCTTGTAAAATTCAACCTGGGAAAAGATTGCAATTAGTCACTTTTGATCAGTGCTCTACCTTAGTTAACTTTAATAAATAACTGCAATAGCTTTCATGAGCAAAGACACATCACTTTCTGAAGAGATATTAGTAAAATGAAAATTCTACCAACCAGATGTCTAAGTTACCAATATTTCAGCATTTACTTTCATAAGTAATGGCAAATCCTGTTCTGCAGGGAGAGCAGTAACACAAAAAGCTAACTATCTGTCTCTAAGTCAGCAATATTAATGTAATTATTTTCAGAAATAATGAAAAATCCAGCTTACAGTGATGTTGCTAAACCAAAAATGCTAAGGGCCATCTGTCTATCTAAGTCACCAATATAACTGCAATTATTTTTACAAGTAACAGCACATCTGGTTATTGAAAAAAGCATTCTAAGTACCATCTGTCGATCTAAGTCACTAAAATTATTGGAATTATTTTCTCAAGTAATGCCAAATCTGGTTATTAAACTGAAAAGACAGCTGCTATCTGTTGAAGTCAGCAGTATTATTCCAATTATTTTCTCAAGTAATGACAAATTCAGTTCTGAAGTGACATGAATAAAGTGAAAATTTTAACAACCATCTGTTGAATCAGTATTAATGCAGTCACTGACACAAGTAAAATTCTAATTACTGTCTACATCAGCACCATTAATGCAAATGTTTTTCACAAGTGATGGCAACATAGGTTCTGCACTTTAAACAGCAAAAGCACAACTCCCAAATATCTTTGTAGATCACAACTATTCATGCTTTAATTTTTTTCATAACCAGTAAGAAGTTTGGGTCTGCATGCTGTTTACTAAACTTGCAAATCGAGTCTTGTAACTAGTTATGCAAGTCCTTATGTGACTTCCTAAAATCAATTTCTTAATTCTGATTTTAAAAAGTTGAATATTAAAATATTTGTTTATATAAATAAGTAACCAAAATGATGCAACCTTACTGACTATCAAGCAACATGCTGGAAATTTGTTCTTGTCAACCAGCTTCTAGAAGGCACAGAACATATTCATCTTTCAGATACATGTTTCAGAATACACAAAACATTGCTACTTTATTTCCATATTTTCACGAAATTCAATCATCACAAGTTCAAAATGCGTGTCACATAAATCAAAGTCAACAGCTACTTTTGAAATGAAACTGGTTCTCGACTAACTGAAAAAGAGTTGGAGGAATTTAGAAATATGCAAGCCTGTCTTTAAACTTCTGTAATTTCTGTCTGCTGTGTACTCTTTTGCTGTAGCTACATTCTGTGAAACAAATAAGATGCCATTTACTGCATTTTGGGAAATACTTCAACACCTCTTCAGACTACACTCAAGTGAAACATTTGCAGTTTCTTAATAAATGCTGCACTAGGCAGTATAGTTCTGTTGCGAGATTTGAACCCTACAGTGTTATCTTCTTCATATACTGAGTAATGTTAGAAAAGCAAAGTTTAGCAGCTACACCTGATTTAACAGTTCTTTACAGTGATTGTTTTCCTCCACCAGTAATAATACAATTGGTGGCAACAACACTTCTCCTCCGCAAAATCATCTTATCTCTAAAATAAGTATCCTGTAAATCAAAGAAATATTAAACTGCCACCGATTTAGTGCTGTTATCAGGAAGAAGTTGTTGATGTTGCTGTTGATTAATTACTGAACGTTTTGGTTCTTCTGAACACATTGTTTACTGCTAAATTATTCAGTGAATGATACAGATGCCCCAAAGTCTAGATCTCTCTCTTCATAGTCCAGTGTCATAATGGTTAGGGTGTTTACCTTACAGACACAAGGTGCCAGGTTTGATTCTCACATGGGGTAATTGGCTAAGCTTAAAAAGGCCCAAAAGGGCAGTTAGCCTAGCACTAACCTATGAACCCTGAGTACGTACTAGTCATGGCAGGAGCACCATCTGTTGCTACTCAACATTCACTTAAGACCAACTTGCTTTCTGTCAAGATTTTTTTCATGTAGCAAAAGAGTCAACTGCCCAGGTTTTCAGTAACATTCTACATACACACTATCCTGACACACAATAATCACAGACACCCTGTAAAAATAAATGGGTTTAGTTTTTGCCAGTGACTGATCACTTGGTCATTCTGACTTTTATTAAAAGCTGACTGCAGTATATTAGCAGCACTTAATCAGTTGGTATGAGTTATTATGCAATGACCCCCATTAATATTCCAAAACGTGCATGTAAATCCCACAATATAACAAGGGAAAAAGGTCCGGTCGCCAGGAATTTTTTCCATTGGTATAAAGTGCCCAAAACCTTTTTTTTAATAAAGAAAAAAAAAAGAAAAAAAATGGAGCAACGGAGACTTTCTTTTCTCCGTTGCTTCCTTTCAAAAGCATTGATGTACTGGGTATGCATAGGAATGCAAGTCCCATACACATGCGCAGTACATCAACACAAGGAGCCAGTATACCACCACCACTAGTGGAAGAACAGTAATGCGCCATTATACAAAGACATTATTTAAGATTAGTTTTTTTTCTTAAATAATGTCATTGTATAATAGCAATAACCGACTCCATGGTTGTAGTATATTGAAATTTACCCACGGTTGGCTTTATTTAATCACACCAACCATTGCTAAATCTTCAATATACCACACCACGTCATCAGTTATTGCTTAAGTAAACAACACTTCTACTAAAATCAGTACAAACAATTAATGCAGCATTGAGATATGCATGTTTTATGATACACAAAGCAAAATAATTATGCAGCACTGGGATACACTCCCTCGGCAAATTTGAGAAAGGGAACACACAGGACCAACTTTTGTAATACTCATCCTGTCTTTCACATATGACTGCACACACACTACATCACCACATAACCCATTTTTAAATCACTCAAGGCTGTAATGACATAATCATAATTCACCAGATCACAAAATCTAGATAAATCAATAAATACAGCAATATTAAATGTAAGCTCATTGCAAGCTTTATAAATCTGCTCCAGTAACATTACTGCTAACTGAACTGAAAAAAACATTTTCTAAAACAATGTTGAAACTTACATATTAATATATTATATTCTAAATATTTTCAAAGCTGTTCTGCTGTTACTTTTTCAATAGAGGAGATAAACTATTTAACCAATGAAGAAACTGCCCAAGGAATATCATCCAGAACTAAAAAAAAGTCATTGTCCCCTTATTTTTATTTTACATTTGTTAACCAGGGGTGTCTGACTGAGATGAAAAGGCCCTTTTTCAGCAGAGGCTCGGGGAGAAAAGCTCCACATAGAAAAATTACAGATACATTTAGTTATTTAGACATGATCAGTATGCACACAAATTACAAAAGACATTTTTTAAAGTGGTATGCAGCACTGATTAGGCCAATTATTGAATACAATGTCCCCTTTGGCATGTACCTCACTAGATTTATCAGATAAACAGTGGAAGTTAATTTCTTACATCTCTGCAAATCAAATAGTCCCACAAACACAAAACTTGCAATCTAAATCTTCATCAGCAAGTAAATAAAAACCAGTAGAGAGAGGTTCAATATGCTGCACTTTCCCCACCTCTAGAGCAGACTCCTGCTGCAAACTAAGAAGTGTGACACATTATCGTCCTTTATACGGAAATTGAATGAGTGGATGAGAATTCACAAATTCACACAAGGCCTAGCCCTGCTTGAAAAAGGAGGAGCAGTCTAAGGGTGGGTACTAGTTAGGTGTAAATGGCTGTAAGACTCAATGGTTTCCTTGCATTTCCTATGATTCTTATGATTCCCTCTGAAGACAAAAAAAAAAATTAAAAAATGCCATGTTGGCCCAGTATCACAAAACACAGACAGTGGAATACAGATGTGAAATAGTTACTTTTATTTGGCCTACACAGGTTTTGCAATTACTTGAGCTTTTGCATAAGCAGGGGCCTTTCATCGGGTGCTATTAAGTTACCGATGTTAAATACAGTGCTTACATATCCACTTGTACCTGGAAAGGGACTACATCATTTCTTTCCAACTAAGAAAGACACCTGAAAAAATGCTAGTGTGGAAAAAAAAAGTATGTGCAGCTCAGATGTTTAGTATGACAATACACTTCAGAGACAAACACAAGGTGTATGTGTGTGTGAGAGTGCCTAAAACTTCAAAAAAACTAGGGTGTGCTCTGCCTTTATAAAATTCAATGTTTTGCATGTTACATTAGAGTTCATTTAGCACAGAAGATAAAAGTGCAAGAGACAGCTCTGACACTTAATAAGAAAATAAATCATAACATAAGAGATGTATATGGAGATTAGATAAATCCAGAGAAGTAAAACAAGAAGCTATCTCTAAACAAGCAAGCCAGTCACTGTGAGAGACATGTTTTGGTTAACAGAAAATATGAATTTGCAATAATGTCCAGCTCATAGTGAAGTGATGTATTATGAGAAAGGTAGGGACTACCAAGAGAAAAAGATGTTCGGTTAGAATCTAAAGATGCTATGTGCAGTTTAATACAGTACCATACCTCTCAAACTCTTAGTGCTAGAAATCTCAACAAAACCTAAAATAATGGGGGGACAAAGACCCAAGAATAGGGATGGATGCTAAATATTGGACATATATATAACATTAGAAAGTTGTTAAAATAACAGGTTTTGTGTTGGCATGCACTCCAGTGTTTGTCATTACTCAGTGATTTTAATCTTCAGTGATTTTCAAGAAAAAAACACAAAGTTTATGAGGAACAGACCAAAACATGAGGCAAAAATCTGAGAAGTGTGAACATTGCACAGGTTGTGGTTTAGCTAAGTGAAAAAAAGAGAGGTAAAAGAGACAGAGAGAGAGAAAAGGAAAATGTGCTCACCTGTCAGTCTAAGGTTGTAACAGGTATCTCTGAACAAACAACAGTAGTATCAACAAAGTTTTGTTTTACTGGTAAAACTGTCTGAACATCAACACCTCACTTACTGTCAAGTATATGGTTACTACTATTTTGACTATAATGATGCCTTATGTGAAAACTACTCTCTGCCCAATGAAGAAGAACTTACATATGCCTTTTTGCATGCTCTTTTGCTTCTCCATCTTCCCACAACTATAACTTTCACCCAGTTGAGCCACTCATTCTCCCCGCTTCCTCCTAGGAGACTAAAACAAATATGTGAGATTCAGGTACTGACAATGTTATTTGCAGGGAGTCAACATATTTTTTTTTTATTTGTTACTAATCTCATTTATCTCCTGGCTAGCAGTTGCTCACTTCTGGATGCTATGTCTACCTACAGAGCGATCCTTTCTCTGTAAGATGCATGTTCCCACCCCATATACAGCCCTTCTCCTATAACTCATACATTTGCAGTCTGGTCCACAGGTTCTGTTTCTGCAGCAAAACATTTTCCAATCCCCCCCCCCCCGATGGGTTAGCAGTCATATCTCTCAACTGTACAGATTTTTGCCACATATTTTTGGTCTCTTTATCATAAAATTGTGGTTTTCTGGCAAATCATTGAGTGCTGAAGTCAGAATCTAATGACAGACATCTGAGTTTCAGACTTCATACCCTTCAGAAAATTCATGCTAACATAAAACCCGTTATTCTATCAACTTTCTCAGTTTGTAACAGCAGTTTTTAAAAATTGACTCTATTTTTGTGCCTCCCCCCATTAATTATGACTTTGTCCGGATTTCTTATTCTAAGATGTTGAGAAGTATGGTGAGCAGGCATAAGTGGGTCTATATCATGTTGTCGAAGTTTTATAACTTCGAACACTATATGGTCAAACCCATATGTTCGAAGTTGTAAAACTTCGAAAACTTAAAAAAAAATAATAAAAATAATAAATACATTAGCTGGGGGTTGTAAACAAGGGGCCAAGCCCCCTTGCACCCCCCCATGTGGGGGGCACCTCCGCTCTTTAAATATACCAACTCCGAGACCGCACTACAATGAAGTACAGTGCGGAAAGTGAAGATTTGCTTTTACTACATTGTAGTGCGATCTTGTACTTGGTATATTTAAAGAGTGGGGGTGTGGGGGGTGCAGGGGGTCTTGCCCCCCTGCTTACAGCCGTGAGGTACATTTTTTATTATTTCTTTTTTAAGTTTTCAAAGTTTTACAACTTCGAACATATGGGTTCGACCGTATAGCATTCGAAGTTGTAAAACTTCAACAACGTGATATAGACCCCGGCATAAGCCACTCACTCCCATCCCTTCTCCTTACTCAGTCCTCCAGCATCCAGGCCTCTAATCAAACCTGGATCATGTGGGTAACACTCAAGACTTCATTCCTCCATGATATACAGATGTCCTTGTTAAAGCCTTTATGAGAATTTTGCTTTGAATATGGTATTTCTGTTATAAAGGCAAATTTAGACGAAACTTTGACATGCATGCCATTTCTGAGTACACGGAATGATTTAATTTAATTTAGGTTTTCAGTTTTCCACAGGATAACTTTAAAAAAAGGCAGAGCAGAAACACTGGGCTTTTATCAACTTAGTAATCACAAGTTTAGTGTCAGGGAAAGTAAGCAGGTATATGCCTTCACCAATGCATCTTCTTTTGGCTGCTCCCATTAGGGATCGCCACAGCAGATCAACTGTTTCCATTTCTTCCTGTCCTCTGCATCTTGCTCTGTCACACCAACCACCTGCATGTCCTCTATCACCACATCCATAAACCTTATCTTAGGCCTCCCTCTTTTCCTGTTACCTGGCAGCTTCATCCTCTCCAAACCTTCCAACACGGGCTGACCCTCTAATATACTTATTCCTAATCCTGTCTATCCTTGTCACACCCAGTGCATATCTTAACATCTTCAACTCTTCCACGTCAAGCTCTGACTCCTGCCTTTTTGTCAATGCCACTGTCTCCAACCCATATAACATAGCTGGTCTCACTACCCTCTTGTAGACCTTCCCTTTCACTCTTACTGGTACTCATCTGTCACAAATCACCGCTGACACTCTTCTCCATCCTGCCAGTACTCTCTTCTTCACCTCTCTTCCACACTCACCATTACTCTGAACTGCTGATCCCAAGTACTTAAACTCATCCACCTTCCCCACCTCTACTACCTGCATCCTCACCATTCCTCTATCCTCCCTCTCATTCACACACATATATTTTGTCTTAGTCCTGCTGACCTTCATTCCTCTTCTCTCTAGAGCATATCTCCACCTCGCCAGGGTCTCCTCCACCTATTCCCTACTCTCACTACAGATCACAATGTCCTCTGCAAACATCATAGTCCACGGGGACTCCTGTCTGATCTAGTCTGTCAACCTGTCCATCACCACTGCAAATAAGAAAGGGCTCAGAGCTGATCCTTGATGTAATACCACCTCCACCTTAAACGCATCCATCACTCCCACCGCAGACCTCACTGCTGCCACACGTCCCTCGTACATATCCTGCACCACTCTTACGTACTTCTCTGACACTCCCAACTTCCTCATACAATACCACAACTCCTCTCTAGGTACCCTGTCATATGCTTTCTCTAAATCCACAAAGACACAATGCAACTCCTTCTGACCTTCTCTGTACTTCTCCATCAACACTCTCAGAGCAAATATCGCATTTGTAGTGCTCTTTCCTGGCATGAAACCATACTGCTGATTAGTAGTGACTCATCACCTCCCTTCTTAACCTAGCTTCCACTACTCTTTCCCATAACTTCATGCGGTGACTGATCAGTTTAATCCCTCTGTAGTTACTACAGCTCTGCACATCACCCTTATCCTTAAAAATCGGTACCAAAACACTTTTTTTCCATTCCTCAGGCATCCTCTCATTTTCCAAGATTTCATTAAACAATCTAGTTAAAAACTTCACTGCCATTTCACCTGAACACCTCCATGTTTCCATAGGTATGTCATCTGGACCAACAGCCTTTCCGTTCTTCATCCTCTTCATAACTATCCTTACTTCCTCCTTGCTAATCTACTGCACGTCATGATTCACTATCCACACATCATCCAACCTTCTCTCCCTCTCATTCTCTTCATTCATCAACCCCTCAAAGTACTCTTTCCATCTGCTCAACACACTCTCCTCGCATGTGAGTACATTTCACTCATTATCCTTTATCACCCGTACCTGCTGCACATCTTTACTAGCTCAGTCCCTCTGTCTAGCCAATCGGTACAGGTCCTTTTCTCCCTCCTTAGTGTTCAACCATTTATACAACTCTTCATACGCCTTATCCTTAGCCTTCGCCACCTCTCTCTTTGCCATGCACCCCATCTCCTTATACTCTTGTCTACTTTCTTCATCGCTTTGACAATCCCACTACTTCTTCGCCAACCTCTTCCTCTGTATACTCTCCTGTACTTCTTCATTCCACCACCAGGTCTCCTTGTCCTCCTTCCTCTTTCCAGATGTCACACCAAGCACCTTTCTAGCCATCTCTCTTACTAGCTCTGCTGTAGTTACCCAGCTATTCGGTAACTCTTCACTGACACCCAGTGCCTGTCTTAACTCTTCCCTCAACATCACCTCACAATTACCCTTTTTCAATTTCCACCGTTTGATCCTTGGTGCTGCCCTCACACTCATCCTCCTCTTCTTGATCACCAATGTTATCCTACAAACCACCATCCTATACTGCCTAACTACACTTTCCCCTGCCACCACTTTACAGTCTCCAATCTCCTTCAGACTGGCCCTTCTATATAAGATATAATCCACCTGTGTGCATCTTCCTCCACTCTTGCATGTCACCCTATGCTTCTCCCTCTTGTTAAAATACGTATTCATCACAGCCATGTCCATCCTTTTCATAAAATTCACTACCATCTGACCTTCTGCATTCCTTTGCTTAACACCATACAGTACAGTTTTGTACCTACCATAAATGTAGATGTCCGAGAGGAATGCATCTGCAGTCTTTACAAATGGGTTGTCCTGTCGTCAGGCAGCCCTTCGGTCGGCCGGATTCCAAAGTCTGGGTCTGGCTTCGGCTGGTGTCGCACTTCACCCGACGTCATTGCGGCAGTCATTCGGGTATAAAGGCATCAGCCGACGCCATTTTCCTCAGTGTTTCTTGCCCCAAATGCCAGTTGCCCTCTTGGATGGCTAAGTTTGGATAAATGCCAAAGTTTCCAAATAGTAGAGAGCAAACACACAAAATAAGCATGTATGTACATATATACAAACAAATACACCATAATAGATCCCCCCCAAGCTAGCTGAAGATTGGTAAGTACCCTAGGAGTACCTCAGAGGGGAAGGAGGGTGGGTAATCCTGACTGCAGATGCATTCCTCTCGGACATCTACATTTATGGTAGGTACAAAACTGTACTATGTCCTTCAAGGATGCATCTGCAGTCTTTACAAATGGGTAGAGTACCATAGCTAAACTAGGGGAGGAGGAAATGAGAATAGATTATGGTGTAGTCAGGATCCCTTGCAGAACAGCAGTGGCAAAACCAGCACGGGATCTAGAGTATAGAGGTAAATTATAATGCTTGGCAAATGTATGCACGGAGGTCCAAGTAGCAGCCTCTATAATGTCCTTGGTAGCCACTCCTCATAAGAAAGCTGTGGTAGTGGCTGTAGCCCTTGTGGAGTGAGGCCTGATGTTCTCTGGAGTTTTCTTTCCATGGTAGGAGTAACACAATCTAATGCAATTTCCTATCCATTTGGAGATTGTCTGTTTAGAAATTGGTTTTCCTTCTTTTCCTGTTGCATATGCTACCAGAAGCTGGTCAGTTTTTCTATTGTTTTTTGTCCTGTCCAGGTAGTAGCGTAATTGTCTGTGTACATCCAGGGTATGTAGGAGCTTTTCACCCCTGTTCTGTGGATTGGGGAAGAATGTAGGAAGGTGGATAGCCTGATTTAAAGAGACTCGGGATACCACCTTAGGCATAAATGTAGGATTTGTTCTCATGGACACTCTTATCTTGATGGAAGATCAGGAAGGGTTGTACTGCCATTAATGCTTGTAGTTCAGAGACCCTTCTTGCTGAAGTTATTGCCAGCAGGAAAGCAGTCTTCCAGGATAAGTATTGCAATTCTGCTGTAGCTGCTGGTTCGAAAGGAGGTAGAGTCAGTTTTTCTAGCACAAAGTTCAAGTCCCATGCTGGCAATGGAGGTTTCCTGGGAGGTTTTACATTTTTAATTCCTCTCAGAAACTGTCTGAGCAGAGGATGCGAGAAGACAGGAGGATCCAAGCTGTACTCTGCTGAAATAGCTGATGCATGTATCTTGATGGAGGAATAGGACAGGCCTGTATGGAAGAGCTCCGCCAAGTACTCCAGGATGTTGGCTATGTTCACCAGTGTCACATCTTGCCCCTTTGTAGTACTCCAGATGAGATATCTTTTCCATTTTGCTGCATAATTCTTTCTTGTTGAAGGTCTACGAGCCTCCAGGATTATGTCTTTAACCCTTTGGGATAAATTTGGGTTAATTGCTGTTATGTAATGTTCCAGGCAGTTAGCTGCAGAGTTTTTAGGTTTGGATGCAGAATGTTGTAGTTGTTCTGTGTCAGCAGTAATGGGATCAGGGGCAGTGTCCATATTTGTTCCGGGACATGCTCCTCAGCAGTGGATACCAATGTTGTCTTGGCCAGTCTGGGGCTATCAGAATGATCCTCGGACGTTCCTCTTTGATCTTGAGAAGCACCTTGTGCATCAAAGGAAGTGGTGGGAATGCGTATGCTGTCAGGCTTTTCCAACTGAAGAATAGGGAGTCCACCTTCCAAGCAAGTGGGTGGTAAGTCCTTGTGCAGAATTTCTTCAACTGGTGATTGAAAGGGGATGCAAACAAGTCTATTTGTGGTAATCCCCATTCTCTTGTGATGGTTTTGAAGATGTCCGGATGCAGCATCCATTCGTGGGCATCTGTTGTAGTTCTGCTTAATATGTCTGCTAGAATATTTTCCTTCCCTGGTACATAAATTGCCTGTAAATGAATGTTGTAGCTCAGAGCCACATCCCATAGGTCCAGTGCCAACCGGCATAGAGGGTATGAGTGTGTGCCTCCCTGTTTGTTGATGTACCACATAACTGTGGTGTTGTCTGTCCTTATCATCAACTGGCCTTCTTGGAGAAAAGGTCTGAATGCCTGGATTGCCAATTTTACTGCCATCATTTCTTTTAGATTTATGTGCAGATGCAGCTGGTCTTGAGTCCATAGGCCTTGAAAGCACTTGCCCATCATGTGTGCCCCCCAACCGAGGTCTGAGGCATCTGTCGTGATGGTTTGTCTTGGTTGACTTTTGCAGAAGGGCAGTCCTGTGTTTGATTGACAGGCCTGAGCCCACCATAAGAACTCTTGCTTCAGGCATGGGATCATTGGAATTTTGGTTTCTAGGCTGTGCTTGTGCTGAGACCACAAATTCTTTAGGTACCACTGTAGCTTTCTCATATGCAGCCTGGCATGAGGTACCAGTATTATGCAGGATGCCATGAAGCCTAGAGCTTGTAGCACTTTTCTTGCAGTTAGATGGCTCTGCTTTGTTAATGCCAAGAAGTAGAGAGGAAGTTGCTCTTTCTTTTCTGCAGTTAGAAATGCCATTTGTTTTGATGTGTCCAGTTCTGCACCCAGAAAAGTTATTCTTTGGGATGGAATCAGCCTTGACTTTTTTGTATTGACTGTATATCCCAGGGCTTGCAGCAGGTAGATGACTCTTTGTAAGTCTTCTGTTAGTTTGTTTTGTTGTCCGCTTGTATCAGGCAGTCGTCCAGGTAGGGATAGATTTGAATTCCCTGAAGTCTGCAATGAGCGATTACTGATGCCAGGCATTTCGTGAATACTCTGGGCGCAGTAGATAAGCCAAAGGGCAATGCTGAGAATTGATAATGCTCTGATCCTGCAAGAAATCTGAGGTATCTTCTGCAAATTGGTCTTATGGGGACGTGCAGGTATGCCTCCTTGAGATCTAGAGTTACCAGCCAAGACTCCTTGCCCAGCATGGGAAGAAGCTGCTGTAGGGTCAGCATTTTGAATTTTGGAGCAATGAGGAATGTGTTTAAAGCGGACAGGTCTAGAATAGGTCTCCATTTGTTTTCTTTTCTTGGTACCAGGAAGAGCCTGGAGTAAAATCCCTTCCCTTGCTCCATAAATGGTACCTTTTCCACAGCTCTCATTCTTAATAATTGAGATATTTGTTTTAGAGCTTCTGCCCTTTGAGAAGGTGGTAGGTTTGGCATTCCTCTCTTTTCTGGTAGTGTATGGAAATGGAACCTGTAACCTTTGTCTATAGTCTGCAAAATCCATTTTCTCTTGTAATGCAGTGCCAGTTTCTTGAAAATAATGTTAGCTTTCCGCCTAAGGGTGCTTCTAGTTGTTCCCTGGTAGGCGGTGTCACCGCCAAGTCACTGTGATTGAGTTGTTGTAGTGGTGGTGGCTGTATCCGTGCCTCGTTGGTTGTTACCCTGCCACTGGCGACCCCTGTAGGCACCCCTGGATTGGTTTCTGCCTCTAGAGCGCCTATTCCTGCCTCTTTGTGCCTTAGAGGAGTCTGGAAAGGACCAATTCTTGGAGGGCCAGTTCCTGCTAAACCTTGGAGGTTGAACTTGTAAGAAATCTTTCACTGTTTGCACAGATGTTGCTTTCTCTTCCATCTTTTTTAGTACCTGCTGTGCGGGGGCACCAAATAAATTGACCTTGTCCATAGGTGCATCCAAAAGCTTAGATTTGACATGGTCTGGTAATGCCTGTTCTTTCAACCATGCATGCCTCCTGATAACTGTGCCAGTCATGGCTGATCTAAAGGAAGCCTCCAGTGCATCATAGCCACATTTTAAAGAATGGTTACTAACCTGCTGTATGTTATGTAACATTTCTTGAACATACTTTTATCTATAGATTCTTCTGAGGACAGCTTTTTAGTCAACTGGTCAAGCATAAACTCTTGATATTGAATCATATGAAATTGGCAGTTCAAAGCTCTAGCTGACAAAGTAGCAGAGGTGTAAACTTTTTACCCCATCTCTCTAAGGACCTGGATTCCCTTTCAGAGGGAGGGGATTTTTAGAAGAAGTAGCTGCTACAGCTTTAGGGCCATGGGAGATAGTCTCTGGATCTGCAAAAGGAGCCTTATATAAGTGGTGATGAGTGTCCGGGACCCTGTAGTACCTATCGGGCTTAGCAGGAGCCGGAGGTAAAGTATCAGGAGCAGTGCAAGCATCATTAAATGCATCATCAACAACAGATAGAACTGGAGGTATAGCTAAAGGCCTATGCTGTGGCAAGTGTAGAAAGGTCCTAAGCCTTTTCTAGAGTCTGAGAAATCTTGGCCCTGCCACTGAAATTGTTCCCTCATAGCATGCAAGGTTTCCCCAAAGGAAAATTCCTCAGGAGGAGAGGCTGAAGGGATGGACTCCTCAGCATCAGAGTCTTCGTAAGGAGAATAAGAAGCCTCAGGAGGGTCTGTATGATCTGAGTCATCAGAGGAATCATCTGTGGCTACTGGCTCAGGCGGCTCTGCTCTAGGCCTCTTTTCTGGAGGAGGGAGAGAGGCCCTGTCAGGATGAGGCTGGGCTCCACGAATTAAAGAGATGAGATCCTCTGCCAAAGAAAGCATATGGGAGCTGGTGCTGGGCCTGTGAGAGGGGGGCTTGGCAGGCACAGGTTTTGATGCTTTGGCTGCTTTAGCCCTGGCAAAGGCCTTAATAGACATAGCTGGAGGAGGCCTAGCAGCTCCACGTGCAGGGGTAGAAATATCTAGGGGAATGGTGTCTGATAAATCCTGTGAAATCGCAACAGAAGGTTGGATTTCAGAAGCAGTTTCTACCAGGTTAGAAGAGGCCTTGGTAGAAGGCAAGTTATCGGCTGAAGAAAGAACCGCTTGCTCGGTTTCGGCCGAAACCGAGACACTCGTGGTTTGCTTAACCGCGGTTTCGGCCGAAACCGCGGACCGCGAGTGTCGGTCCTTTTCTTTGCGTTTTTTGGTTATTTGCGTAGTCGGAGGATCCGACGGCATAATGTAGGCAAAATCAGAGCCGAAAATCTGTTCAGCAAAGTCCGAGCGACGTCTAAGCGTCCATCGGTTAAAAGAAGCACAGGCTTGACAAGCTGCTACGTCGTGGTCTGGGCCTAAACAATGTATGCAATAGGAGTGGAAATCTTTATGAGGTATTTGTTTCCCACAAGATAAACAGTTATTAACTTTCTCTGACATCGGCTGAGGCAAGAAAGAGTCCCCAACGGGGTACTTAGCTTTATAGAAGTCTTCGAAGTAGTATTCGGTAGTAGTAATCTCTGGATCTGACCGACCGGCACTTGCGAACAGCTTCTGCTTCGGGCACCACGCGGCAAGAAAGACTAAGGAAAATGGCGTCGGCTGATGCCTTTATACCCGAATGACTGCCGCAATGACGTCGGGTGAAGTGCGACACCAGCCGAAGCCAGACCCAGACTTTGGAATCCGGCCGACCGAAGGGCTGCCTGACGACAGGACAACCCATTTGTAAAGACTGCAGATGCATCCTTGAAGGACATCTACCCATCACTTCCTCACCCCCTCTGTTCCCTTCACCAACATGCCCATTGAAATCTGCTCCAATCACCAGTCTCTCACCCTTGGGTACAGTCATCACCACTTCATCCAGCTCACTCCAAAATTCTTCTTTCTCACCCATCGCACACCCAACTTGTGGAGCATATGCACTAACAACATTCATCGTTACACCATCAATTTCCAGCTTCATAAACATCACTCTATCAGACACTCTTTTTCACCTCCAAAACACTCTTAGCATACTGTTCCTTCAGGATGCCTATGCCATTTCTCCTTCCATCCACACCATGATAAAACAATTTGAAACCGCCTCCAATACACCTAGCCTTGCTCCCCTTCCATCTGGTCTCTTGCACACACAATATACCAACCTTCCTTCGGTCCATCATATCAGCTAGCTCTCTCCCTATACCAGTCATAATGCCAACATTCAAAGTTCTGACCCTCGCTATCACAGTCCTAGCCTTTACCTGCCTTCAGGCATGCCTTCCCCCTATTCTCCTCCTTTGGACAACAGTAGCCCAATTTCCGCCAACAGTACTGGTGGCGGTCGTTGTTAACCCGGGCCTTGACCGATCTGGTATGTATTTCTGTACTGATGTCTGCATATATGATTTGGCAAAATTTTACGCCGGATGCCCTTCCTAATCAACGAATACTTAATTGACTTTCCTGCAGCAAGATTTAAGTTGTAATGTCGCTAACATCTGCATCCTTGCACCATGCTAGTGTAAAATAATGTACAGAACAGAACTAATGGTTTTATCTGCTATATTATTTACTCATGTATCAGTGTTTCAGATTCACAATACATTCCCTAACCTGTAACAATGTACTTTACGAACAGGCAAATATATATTCTCTTCACCAGATCTACTAATAACACCTTCTAGTACCCACACTGCATTTTTTTTTAACAAAAATTAAGTTAAAATCACATAAACTCATCTCATTCTAGCTATTTTGGACACCTTCCAAAAAGTGTTGAATACACTAAAACCAAAGCTGCTATCATTAAACTCCAGCAGCTTCTACAAATTAACCAAAAAAGGAAATAAGAAACAATACAGGTAGTTTACATCACACACACACGCACACACACACACACACACACACACACACACACACACACACACACACACACACACACACACACACACACACACACACAGACACACAGACACACACAGACACACACACAGACACACACACACACAGACACACACACACAGACACACACACAGACACACACACACACACACACACACAGACACACACACACACACACACACACACACACACACACACACACACACACACACACACACACACACACACACACACACACACACCTACTTATTATAGTCAAATTTAAGTTTGTCAGTCCTTGTAGGATTCTCTTAGTGGGTGACTTCTTGCTCCAAAAAGCAAACAAAGAGCATTATTGAACAGCATTCCAGTGCACTTGAGGCTATTAATAGTCCTGATGCAGATGGATCAATGAAAAAGTCTGCTAGTACAAGCATCAGGGTAATATAGCAGAAAAGGGTACAGCACTTCATAAATATTAGGAGAATCAAGTTATGGAAACATCGGTGGCCAATACCTACAGGGCAATGAATGGACTCAAAGAAGACAGGTACTTAACTTGGATGAACTGTTACTCAACAGATGACAGCTAGACTGGTACTAAGGCCATTAATGAGAACTTTGAAAGTTGGGCACAAAGAATGAAACAGATTCACAGCAGACCACAGTGCTAAGAGTTTTAAGGATTTACAGGAAATGTTTAACAACCATTTATGATAAAAAACAAGCCTGTCTTACAGATAATAAATCACAGGATTTTGTGGGTCTTTGAATTGATGGAACCCTATAAAGTCAAGGAAACCATAGTCATTTTGGCATATAACCATGACAGAGTAGGCAAAGAAATGGCAGAAGTCTATGTGGTAAATAAAACAGCTTAATTGGGACAGCGACAGTGAATATTACTTTCACATCTGAGAGTCCATGGGTTTAGCATATCATTTCCGGCAGTGAGAAACCAGGAAAAAGCATGTTTGTAGCAAACAAATTAACAATTAAGGCAGACTCTGAAAATAAAGGCAGGAAAGAAGTTAAGCCTAGGTGAAATATGTTATACTGCACACAGTCCACAATGATACAGCTTAATGTTCTCAAGATAAGGGGGTTTTAGTAGATACAGATAGATTTTTTAAAGGTCAGGGAGGAAGAATTCCAGAGTATTTAAGAAATACATGAAGCTTCATTCAAAATGATATTTTTTATTCTTTAAAACTAGCATCTGTCATGAGAAGGCTGGATGTATGTCCATTCCTATATCCAGAGGGAAGAGAAAGATTGGTGAGACTCACTAGCAGGATTATTCTCTGTTTGCAACAGACAGCACAAAGTTTCAGTTTAGTGCTTGGGAATCAGCGACCTGCAGCAGAAGCACAGTATTTCAGTACTGAAGAAACAGCGAACTTCTGGTAGGGCACATCTTGATTCCAACTAGCTTTACATGTACTGAAAAAATGCGTGATTATACTGACATCTTTTTTCCAAGAAGCAAGGTGTTACACATTTATCTAAGAAATCATACTCCATTTATGCTTTAAGCCAAAGCTTTAAGCAATGCAGAACTTCTGAGTAAACCTACAAACCTGCATACAGAAAGACAGAGACACATACAGACTATATGAATATGCCACAGTCCGAAATAAGGGCAGTGAATTAACATTGGCTTTCCTTCAGTAATCCATGGAAATTCAGGCTTGGTTGGCAGCCCTCATCTCTCTCTATGCTCTTTACATTTTAAAATCTACAATATCTGCAAAAAAAAAAAATACTTCTAGTACTATGAATAATGAAAGCTGCTACTCACCCAAGAACCAGTCCACCGATCTTGTCTAGCTCTGATGACAACTTCTGTAACTCCTTTCTTGATACAGAAGGTCTAACCCAAAGGTAGGAGTAGGAAGGTGACACCAAATCTTTCAAAAAGTTTATGTGACCCTGCAAAAAAGGGAATTATCCTTCATCATCAGTTTTAAAAGCAATAAAAAATGTTACATGAAGAAAAAAGGAGCAAATTATTTATAAGTAAAATACAGTTGTGTGACAGCACTATCCATAAATAACAGTTATGAATCCATAACTTCAACTGATCTGCAAGGAGGCCTTCTGCAGTACATTAAGTGAGCTTTTCTGTTCTGATATCAACAGCTCTGTTTTTTTTTCTTATTCCTGCACTCAGGGCTATGCATGCCTCCTGCTAGTGTACAATGTGATGTAATATGTTAAGCTATGAATAAAGTACATACAAGACCAAATTACATGGAATTCCATCTAAAACTGAAGGAGAGACGGGAACATTGGGAGGCTAGTTAAGTACCCATTCCAGAAGGCCTCCATGAAGAACAACTGTATGCTGAGTACCTATATGAGTATATTTAATTGTATTATACCTTTCTTCAGAGGTCACCTACAGTAAGAAGGTGATGGGAAGGCTCCCATACAGTGACAGTTAACCTTCAAGGAAGGTGCAGCATACAGAAGGCCTAAAGGCAGAGGCTTACAAGGGCAAGTCCTCAAGCAATTTACCAAAACAGGCCCATATCCTGGAATCACGGTCCGATCAACAGTGTCCAGTGAAGCTTTAACTAACAACCAAGTGGTCATTGCACAAATATCTGCAAAGGAAATATTTCTGAAGTAACATCTGGAAGCAGCAACCCCCTTGCTGGTTAGAATTTGTCACAGTCAGCAATCCACTTAGAAAAGATTTGCTTGACCACAGCATGCGCCTTCCTCCCCAAAGCAAAGGAAATAAAAACAGCAGTTTCATACTCCAGAATTTCATGTATTACCTTCCGATAAAACCTGAGCTAGTGATTAAGGGGCACGGCCAGGCATTTTCTGTCTACTCCATTGGCATAGTCTTTTCCATATGTCACAGTATACATTCTCTGATTTGCTTTCTATTATACTAAAATCCTGGCTGAGATACTCAACAAACAAACTTGATTGGTGCTCACCACGACAGCAGTTTTATTCAACAGAAGAACAAAAATGTGTTAACACTTCCCACCGCACCCCATGACAAAACACGTGTGAGTGTTCTTTCTAAAATACAAACTACCAGAGCCCCTCCCAAGGTCAGCTGTTACAGAAGAGTCATTCACATTCCTGGGCTTGGAGAGTTAAATGACAATAGATGCAGCACAGACTATCCTGCAAGTTGCTGCTAACCTTGTCAGCATCTGCCGTCTGTGGTTGGTCAACAATATGCAAAGGGAAGTACATTCTATAGCTGGAGGTGCAAGTGAGTCTGGTGAACTTAGGTGGTGTCTGCGAGAGGAGAGGCTTTGAACATTCTACAAAGACTTGATCCATTTCGCATCTTTTTCTGTGGCTTACGGCAGTCAGTAGTTTAAGCAGTGAAACTACATTCTCTAGAGCTTTGTGACATCATATAACACAAATGTGGTGTAGATGAAAGAGCCAAACAAACAGACAAACAAATCAGATAATCAGATGTGCAAGCATATTTAGTGAAACAGCAGCATGCAATCGCAATCTCACAGCCTTCTACTATATTGTGTTTTAAAAAAATAGCACTGATGATGGATAAATTACTGGTGATCCATGTTCCAGAAAATCTAAGCTTATGACCTTGAGAGGTGACCTGTAAGTACACAGAAAGCCACTGAGCAAACGGATTCCATTAACATAAGCAAATGACATTTGCAAATAAATGTGTGGGGAAAATGTTCTCCTCAGAAGTTGGAGACTATAACCTTTATTGCTGTGCAGGTAAAGAAAACATTCACAATATACAGACGTATTATCTACAGAGTGAGAAAGTGGTTTATATGGCAGTGTTAATGTGTACCTTGCTGCATATACTTCATAGCCTTTATGTACCAAAATACTCAAGACTTTACTTACAAAGATTGCAAAATGTGCAATCAAGTGAAATGAGCACACATTGTACAATACTCTTACTATTAATTAGACTCAAATGAAAAGATCGTAATTTCATAAAAAGAATGCACTCCTAATGTCAATGCTTTCTTGATTAAATTTGAAAGCACAAATGTTCACCCTTAAAACAAGCCATGACATACAAAAGAATTCAAATGTATTTTGAGATTTCTCTAAAACCAGCTACTTACTACTTTACAAAACTCTCAATAAACATAAATGGCACAATCCTCCAAAGTCCCAGCTCTTACTAATACTGTTTACTCCCCACAATTTTCTACCTTTATGGATAGGTTCACTAAAGAAGCAATTCCCAATAGCCAAAAGCATTGTAGTAAATTCAAAAGCAACCTTCCACAGTAGAATTCCCACATCAATAAACATTATAATAAAAAGAAGGTTCTGGCTATTTATAAGAAATACCCACTTCCCAATTGTAAAAGGAAAAACCTTCAAAGACCATTGCACGTTAGGTTCAAGCAAGGCACCCTTTATTACTTGCATCAAGGAGACAAAGCATGTAGGTACAGGATTTGTCTGGCCCTTTGGTGATCAGTATGTTATTCTTATACAGTTCTCTTCATGTCACACAGAAAATGTTACTATTCTATTGCTGACATAGTTGGACACAGCTTTCTGTATGTTTCACAGAAAATGTTACCAGACTTATTGCTGACATAGTCAGATTATTTGCCATCTTGCAAAAACATTTTGAGAAAAACAACATGGCCTTGGGCTTATTTTAGCCCACCTTAACTTTTCAATTCTTCAATTGTACAGTTATAATACATGTGTTACATTTTGTCTAGATTCAAGGTACATGTCTAGCTCTGGTACAAGTAATGCTGACTATGGTTTATACTTTCAAGCATCTATTGTTTTCTTTATCAAAGCTTCTAGCAGCTGCATATTTTGTCATAGCATAAGCAGAAATGAAATATCTCTTTGTTAAGTTTCATGACATTAGCAGAAATGAAATGTCTCTTGTTATTTTCATGACATTAGCAGAAATGAAATGTCTCTTGTTAAGTTTCTAATAGCTGTGCAGATTCATGCAGTGTGAACAGAATAAATGTATTAACCCTTTTAAACCTCGAATGCACTAAGCATGCATATTACTATTATATATTTTTCTAACATTTCCCCCCTTTTAATACTTTTATTCTACTTTCAAGATAAGCATAAACAGTTTTTTCTTCCCCTAACCTCTTCCTGCACAGGATTTGCAGTTAAGAAAGTCATTCAGTTTAAGCTCATGAAAGCATTTTCAGTTTTTTTAGCAATTCAAGTTCAGCATCTTGGTATAAGGTTTCTGAAACTGAAATGTCTACAAAATTTTTAATCAGTCTTTTTATGCAGGGGATGAAGCAGCACACACATACCACCAGAAGGATAATTCCAACACAGAAAGCAATCAGAATGTTCATCAGGATGCTGCCCCAACCCCCAAACAATTTCTGAAAAAAGTCAGTTAATGGATTTGGTACTGGTTTGGTCATGGCTGACACCTGCTGAATCACCTCAAGATGGTTGTCTATCTCGTGTTTGTGGTCAGGAAAATACGAACAGCACTCTTCCTGGATTAAAGCGCACATACCTCCTCTTGCCGCTAGGGTGAAGTCAAGAGCCATGCGATTTTGAAGCACCAGTGTACTCATGGCAGTCAGTTCATCAGTCACCAATTCTAGGGCATAAAAGGTTGCATTGCTCATTATTTCGAGAAGCTTAGACAATTTTCTCAGTTCCCAGATTGATTTTGTTGCTCCATATGCTGGCAGTACACCTGCCCACGATACAACAGTATCACTCAAGTCCATGTGTGACAGTCCATTGTTCCCTGAGCCCACAGCATGATGGTTTTTCCAGCGCGCATTGATTTGCCCCACTGGACTGACAGGCTTCTTGATTTCTTGAACATTCCAAATTTTTCCTTGAGGTAAAACTGCTGTGTGTCGTATGGCCGGAACCAGGTACCCCAAAAAACAACTGCCGGACCAATTCTCAGGTAGCCATTTATATACTTTTCTACCGCATATAAAGTAACAATCTTCTACTTTAGTAGTAACTTTACTATACCCTGACTCTGCATGAAACAATTTTTTGTCAATTATGGACAGTTGCTTATAGATGTCAGCATTATGTTTTACTTCTTCAATTGTCCTATGCATCAGTTCAACAAATGTATCATAGCTCGTGTTGCAATAGGATCTGATGTTATCAGGTTTAGTGTAGCATCTATAGGGAACAGTCACATTGCAATTGCTCCAACCCACCTTGACTGCATCATTCTTATAAAAGCACACAGTTCCCTTCTGTCGAACAGACAAGTGCAATGCTACTTTATCTTGTGATGTGACATATGATGCATCATGAATTAGGTTTTCCAAGGTCTTGTTGGCTCCTAGGGGAACTGAAGTTGACAGTAACCTCCCATATGCTGTTGGTAAGGCTGTGCAAATCCAGCAATTCGAAACATTGAAGGTTTCAGCATACACACATTTGATTGCCTGGTAAGTGTTAAAGTTTGGGTGCCACTCTGCACGCTTGTTCAGTTCAATTTGTGTGGCTGAGAAAAGGAATGGCCACAACAAAAAGATTATTGTCACTAGTACAGTCAACAGGATGGTTATGCAATACTTTTGTGGAAATGGTTGTTCTGCATTTCTGTTTTCTCCGGGTCTTCCAAGTAGGTGCATTTGGATCTTACTGGATTCCGTCATTTTTATTTTGGACACGTGCTCTTACTCTCTGCCCTAATAGGACCTTCAGCACTGATGGTTTCTTCACTGGGGTTGAGACGGATCAGTCCTATTGATCTGACCCCCCTTTGTAGCCAGACTTTGTGCTGAGGGCCCCCGATGGAGAGGTAAGATTTTTGTCCAACTCAAAGTTCTTAACCAGCTTGCCGTGCGTCAGGTGTATCCACGAAGCTCATTCTGCTATCTTGACTGCAGTGGGTGTCGAAAGAAGCACCTGGTAGGGACCTTCCCACCTTGGCGATGCCGAGTTTTTTCGCTTGATGATTTTGATCCACACCCAGTCTCCTGGTGTCACTGCCACTTCTAATGTTTCGGTTTGTTTTCTATCTGAAACAGAATTTGACTGCAACAGGTGTTTAGAACTCAACAACTTTTTCATATATTCAGCTAGTGTAAAATCAGCTTCCTGATCTGATGACATGAGAAGTTTCCACTGGGGTGTATAATAAGCCCTTCCAAATAGTTCTTTCAAAAGGAGTCAATCCTTTTGCTGTAGGGACAGTTCTCATGCTCAACAGTGCCAGAGGTAAACAGTACAACCAAGTTTTTCCTGTCTCAGCTATTAATTTTCTCACTTTGTTTTTTAGTATACCATTATGCCTTTCAACTAGCCCTGCAGATTGTGGATGGTATGCACAATGATTTTTTTAAAGAAATACCAAAATGCTTACTCAGCTGCTGTATGGTTTGATTTACAAAGTGTGTACCATTGTCACTGTAAATTCTTTCCGGAATACCAAACCTAGGAATGATTTCCTTGACAAGTGCTTTTGCCACCGTAGCTGCATCTGGACTGTTGGTTGGAAAGGCTTCCACCCATATGGAAAACATATCTACAATGACAAGACAATACTTCTTATTTTCACATTTGTTCAATTCTATGAAATCCATACAAATGGTGTGAAACGGATATGGTGGTGTGGGGAAACTCCCTTGCTTGGGCTTTATCGCCCCCTGTGCATGATGTTTGTTACAAATCTGACATATCAAACAAAATATTTTAGAATAGTTTGTAAATCCATACGTTGTTAACACCTGGTTCACCAGCTGTACCATCCCCCCCTGTTGAGACATGGAACTGCCCATGGCTCAACAATGCTGCATAGCAAAACAAATTAGAGGGTAGTATCGGTTTTCCCTCTCTAGAGATGTACAGCCCCTTTTTGAGGATTGCTTGTCGTTTTATCCATCGCTGTTTTTCAGCTTGCTTAGTGAGTGTCTGCATTGTTTTTAACATATCTAGATCTAAAGTTTCAGAGGGTTGTAATTCCTCATTTAAAAGAAATATTTATGTGGCTGCCTGTTTTGCAGCTGTATCAGCTCTCACAGTACCTTTTGAAATTCTATCTTGTTGCTTGGTGTGAGCTGTGCATTTACAAATGGCTACTTTCTGAGGTAACTGAATAGATTCTAAAAGATCTAAAATAAACTGTGCATGATTTATAGGTTTGCCAGTAGATGTTATCATTCCCCGGTTTTTCCACTGTTGCGCAAAAACATGTACAGTAGAAAAAGTGTACTGGCTATCAGTAAAAATGTTTACACATTTACCCTTTGCTAAGGTACATGCCCGTGTCAGGGCAATCAATTCTGCTGCCTGTGCAGATAAGTTGTGTGGTAAAGGTTTTGTTTCTATAATCCCAGTATCAGAGAATACTTCATATCCTACTAGGTTCTGTCCTGCAGGACCCCTTTTGCACGAGCCATCCACGTAGTATGTCACCTCGGCATCATCCAAGGGGCCATCTGTGAGATCTTTTCTAGGTAGTGTCTTTTGCTCAATTACCTGCAGGCAGCAGTGCGGTGTGCCATCTGCAGGGGTCGGGAACAGAGTAGAAGGGTTTAAAGTCATGCATCGTTCAATTGTCATATGAGGTTGGCTCAATAATATAGTCATACAGGAAAGATGCCTAGCAGGGGAAAGATATGCCACCTTTTCTTGTAGTAAAATAATCACAACTGCATGAGGTACTCTCAAAGTGAGAGGGTGGAACAAGACTACTGAGGCTGAAGCCTGTACTGCCATTGCAGCTGCAACTACTGCTTGTACACAGTGGGGTAAGGACTGTGCCACTGGGTCTAGTTGTGATGAGTAGTAAGCAATGGGGCGTTGCTTATCCCCATGCCTTTGTGTTAACACTAATGTCATGTAACCCTACTTACAATCTACAGTTCGGAAAAAAACGTTTATGCTAGTTTGGCAATTGCAGAACTAATGAGGACGCTATTTACTGCTTTAGTTTACAGAAGGCAGATTCTGCCTCTGGTGTCCATTGTAACAAATCCTGCTCTGCCATAGGCTTCTTATATATAAGGTCAGTCAGAGGTGCAAATTCCAAGGCATAGTTTGGAATCCAGCTCCGGCAAAAATTAATTGTACCCAGGAAGGACATCATTTCCTTCTTGGTAGTGGGTTTTGGTGCTTGCAAAAATGCTATTTTTCTGTCCTCATCTAACGTTCTACCTTCCTTGGATATTACATATTCTAAGTATTTGACCTGTTTTTTCCAAAGCTGCAGTTTATTTTTATTTACCTTATGTCCCTCAGCAGCTAAAAATCGTAGAAGTGCTATGGTATCTTCTCTACAATCCTGCTGGGTGGGGGCCGCCAGCAAGATGTCATCAACATAAAGTAAAATCTGACTGCCTCTTGGTGGGGTGAACCCCGCCAAGTTGCTTGCCATTTCTTGTGAGAATATCGTTGGACTTTCACAATATCCCTGTGGTAGTTGCGTATATGTATACCTTTTCCCCTGAAATGCAAATGCAAACCAATACTGGCTATCAGGGTGTATCGGTATTGAAAAGAACGCGTTGCTGATGTCTACCATGGAAAAATACTTTTGTTGAGGTTTCAAATCATTCAACAGGGTGTGTGGGTCTGGCACCATGGGTGCCCTTGGTATTACTGCATCATTTTTGATTTGTAAATCTTGGACCATATGCCATTCTCCATTAGCCTTTTTAACTGGAAATAAGGGTGTGTTACATGGTGAATCAGGAGATTCTATTAGTATCCCTCCTTCAACTAAGGCTGCTATAACAGGCTTTATCCCTGCCTCTGCATCTTTTCTTAAGGGATACTGTCTTTTTTGTGGTCTGAATGCTGACTTTGGCGTGATAGTAACTGGTCCCGCTGTACGAATGAGTCCTACATCTGATTTCCCTGTTGACCAGAGAGTCTCTGGTATGTCTCGTAAGGCATTCTCTTCCTCCTTTAATAGGAGTGTCAATCAGCTGTCCTCGCTAGACTGCAAGTGCACAGCTGGGTTGGTCTGAGTTATCCAATTCATCTTTGGTATTTGTATTCCTTGTTCTGACAGTTCTAGTTCTGTCTGTTTCTCCCATCTCGTGACTTTTTCTCCTAGGTCTGCCCATTCTATATTTCTGTTTTTGGTTAAGCTAACATGTGGTAATCGATTAGATTTATAAAGTGCAAAGAACTCCTGGGGCAATGAACAGCTGGCTACACTGTTCCCTTCTGTGTCCCAGTACAGGTTACGCAATATCAATCTGTTTGCATGATTCTTAAATAACTCTTGCTCATATTCCTTATCAGGTCCTGGTATGTTGCAATAATACAGGGTACAGTGCAACAGGTGTTGCTTATCAATGTCAAGGGAGGGGAACTTGCTGATGGCTAGGTTCATTAACTCTTTGGTCACAGTCCCTGGACCAGTTGTAACCAAGTCCTGGCTGTACCAATAAAACATTTCACCCTCCGATTGCACTACAAAGGTGTTAATGTGTCGCTGTGCTTCCATACCCTGCATGGTTGGGACTACTGCTATACCAAATAGCTGCATGAGGTCTCTGCCCAAGAGGTTTACTGGGCATTTTGTAGAAACTACAATTTTGCTTCTTTGTGTCAATCCTGAAACTGGATCATTTATTGCAATGTTACGGGAGAAAGGCTCCCGATACAGCTGTCCATTAGCTGCTTTGACCAGTATGTAATCAGGTGACTCTGTGTTTTCTGGCAGTTTGGAGGGGTGTATCAGGGTTCGTGATGCCCCTGAGTCACACAAAAATTTGACCTCCCTCCCTTCTACCAAAAGTGTAACTTCTGGTTTCTTGTCTGCTAAACAGAGCTCCAAGCTCAATAAAGCTAGGTCTAATATTTCATTTTCTTCATTGTCACTAACTTCCTGTACTTCCTCTACTCCCTCTATTACATTCTCATTTGTCCTTTCTTCGCTAGCCCCTTCTAGTGATTCTTGACTACCATACAGTCAGCCCTCACCCTCCTTGTCTTCCGTTGTTGCCTTCTTGTTTTTCTTGCAATTCCTTGCCAAATGTCCCTTTTTACCGCATTTAAAACATTCTCCCCTTTTTTCCGCCCTTCAAAGTCCTCTGATCGCTGATCAGATTGTTTGTTTCCCTGCGTGTTTTTCTTGCCCTTTTTCCCAGACTATACTACATAAACTTCTGCTCCATCTTCTACAGAAAATACTTGAGCTTTCTTTTTCTTTTTGCAATTAAAATGCCTTTCGGCTTGCCTAGCATATTCAAGTAATGAATGTAACCTGTTTGTACGATGGTCTACCATCTGTTTTGTAATAAAACTGCTTATAGGCGTGCTACTGCCTTTTAAAAATGCATTCTTTAACTGCTGTTCATATGGGAAATCTTGTGTTTGATCTTCAGGAACCTGCATTCCACAGTGGTTATTAAAACATTCTAACAATCTGGCATAATACCGATCAATTGTTTCACCTTCTTGTTGGATGCATTGATTAATGCAAGTCCAGTCTGCCCTAGGTTTCCATTTTTCAGAGATGCGGTCTGTAAGACCTTTTACTCTGGTGTCTAATTCTGCGCTGCTATGTGGGAGGGGTCTTTGTGCAGCGTCACGGAGATTCCAGTTCCCATTAATCATGTACCAATCTGGCCCTACAATTTGTCTAACTACTTTTTCTATTTCTTCTCTGTTTAGGTTATAACTCATCCTCATTCCTTGTAAATCTTCTGAGAATTTTCTGAAATTAACCTTTGGATGGGGAATTCCCTCAGTGGCTTTCCGGACATCTTCCGGAGTCCAAGGTCTATACACTAAGATAGTTGGGTCCTGATTGTCTTCACCTCCCTGAGGATTGGGTACTTCTATAAGCGGGCATATTTCTTCTTTTTCACCTATAGATCGTGAATTCTTAACTATTTGCCATAACTCGATACCTTCTTCTGAATTACCTGCCTTTGTTCGGGACCTGGTCCCGATGGGATCTCTAATTTTAGTCAGTTTTAATTTCATAATATCTCTATCTTCAGTGACCACAGGATATAGTGGGGGTGGAATAACCTGTTCACTTGCTTCATATTCTGGTAAGGGAGGCGGAGGTGCTGATGCTATTACTAAGTTATTATCCTCCTTATCTAAAAACATTGCTTTTGAATCTTTGTTTTTTTGTTCCCTACGGTTTACTTCCTCCAGCCACCTGTGTGCCCGAGGAATTCCTAATCGACGTTGCTTTTTTACCCGACCCTTGGAATAGTTTTTGAGCTGCTTGATAAGTTTGATAAGCGAGGATTTTTCTAATTTTCCGTGGAATTTGTATTTATTAACCCATTTTGAATAATATCTAATATTGTCGGCGCGCTGCGACTGCATATATTTTGCGTCTTCCGTTAACCGCGGGTTTTGGGGTCTTTTTGTGCAATTATTACCCATTTTGTTTTACCCTTTGATCGTTACGTAACTTCTTTTAATTTTTAACGTGGTACCACAGATTTTGTTATAGTCTCTTCAGAATGACTGCCTACTTATTCTGTTTCTCCTGATCTATGACAAGACAGTAATCTTTTTTGTCCCTGACTTGCAAAACTACAATCTGACAAAAACAATACACATCTAGTCCCTGATCTAAAACAGAAAACAGAAAAAAGTAGATTCACCTTACCTGAGCCTACGTGACTGATCACAGATTTGCAGAGACCCGTCCTTCAGTCACAGTTCAGAAAGTGGCTGGCCTCTTTTGAACGACAATTCAGTCAGAGGACTTTCCATATAAGAAGAACCAATTTGGTTTCTTCCCCGTACGGTTTCAACCACCTGGCCATCTGATCCGAGGTGAAGACAGGGTTCCAGTCCGAAGGACCAATCTGTAAAAGGAAAAAACTTCACGGACCAATGCACATTAGGTTCAAGCAAAGCACCCTTTATTACTTGCAGCAAGGAGACAAAGCATGTAGGTACAGGATTTGTCTCGCCCTTTGGTGATCAGTATGTTATTCTTATACAGTTCTCTTCATGTCACACAGAAAATGTTACTATTCTATTGCTGATGTAGTTGGACACAGCTTTCTGTATGTTTCACAGAAAATGTTACCAGACTTATTGCTGACATGGTCAAATTATTTGCCGTCTTGCAAAAACATTTTGAGAAAAACAACCTGGCCTTGGGCTTATTTTAGCCCACCTTAACTTTTCAATTCTTCAATTGTACAGTTCTAATACGTGTTACATTTTGTCTAGATTCAAGGTACATTTCTAGCTTTGGTACAAGTAATGATGACTATGGTTTATACTTTCAAGCATCTATTGTTTTCTTTATCAAAGCTTCTAGCAGCTGCATATTTTCTCATGGCATAAGCAGAAATGAAATATCTCTTTGTTAAGTTTCATGACATTAGCAGAAATGAAATGTCTCTTTGTTATTTTCATGACAACAGAAATGAAATGTCTCTTGTTAAGTTTCTAATAGCTGTGCAGATTCATGCAGTGTGAACAGAATAAATGTATTAACCCTTTTAAACCTCGAATGCACTAAGCATGCATATTACTATTATATATTTTTCTAACGCCAATATAAAAAGGATATGAAATTAATACACAAATCCCTTATATGCACAAAGGCCAGTTCAGAACTTAAGTACCCGGTAATACTGAGACCTTATTCAGTTACCTAGCTGTGCACCAATGATATTTCTAAGGGAGGCAGAAGAAAAGCAAATTTATTCTAGCAGTCAGGAAATGTTGAGAGGCAGGTATTTGATTCAAACTGTGTTTTCAGAACAATTTTTTCCTACAGATCAAAGTTGTTTTGTTATGCAGAACAGGCTAAAGGAGGAAATAAAAAAGCTTATTCAACAAAAAGCAAGGCACCCTTTATTACAGAAGGGGACTTTGCTTCTCATTCTTCTGACAATAAAGCTCATAGATAGACTTTGGCAGTGAAACATTTTCCAATGTTCAAAGATAAAATTTTAGAGACAGAAAAACACAAAACTGACTGGAAGAATTAGGAGCTGAACCACAGTCTGGTTTTGGGATGGAGATGAAAAGGAAGAACAGCAGCAACACTGAATTATTGAATAACTGGAAGACTATAAAGCATCAATCACATTTGTGAAATATGGCTTTGCAAGAAAAACTGTCTGAGAAAGACTAGACTTTTGCAGACTTGTTAAAACTTGTGGGTGGGCTATAAAGTACATACCCCACTTTGCATTATCAAAGTTTAGAAGGACACCAATTTTGAAAAAGTCAATTTTTGTTCTTATTAGTGTTTATATAAAAGATGTAATGATATAAACTGCATGTTCCATATAATAATTATGTGTTGTCAGGGGTATTTTAAATTTGTGGGGGGGGAGGGTCCTTTCAGTGATAGTTGTGTGTGTTAAAGACATTAAAGTAAACAAGTACTTTTTTACTTGTAAGAAATACAGGCTTTACAATATAACAAGAGCAAAAAAGCTTGGCAGAAGCAAGTTTAACTTTAATATGCTGTGAACTTGGGCTGCTGGGGTAGGGGTGGGATGTAAAAGTGCAAAGATTATATTATATGCAGAATTAGAATATTTTAACATATTTTTACAAAAGTGACTACCTAGAGCAATGCTCTTGGCTTAAGCTACAAACAAGTGTTTTTTCTAAGCAAGTAGTCTTGAAAAACAAGACAAATGAGGAAAGCCATAATAAATGCTAAGGTTATTACATCTACAAAGATATTATTTTGTTTTATTTTTTTCATTAGCAAATGTTTAGTGAAAGTCAAGAATTCTGCAGCTGAATGCAGTTGTACATTTTTTTCTTTGTGAAATTTATGAAGATTCATTGCTGACTACTTTTTCATTGAGATGAAATGTTTGCAGGGCAAGCAGTTAATTTTGAGAGTTCCAAGAATGTTTTTGCTGAGGGAAATGCAAAATTTAAAGGTAAAACAGCAAGCAGTTCAGTGAAAAATAAAGTTTAAAATTATGGGAAGTGAATAAGAGATAGCAGTTTTTCTAGCAGCCTTATTACTTTAATGAATGTAACAAAACAGTGTACAATTTATAGCTAGCCAGTGCACTTTTTCTTACCATTAAAACTTAATGTTTTCTGAAAACATACTTGCTGTTTTTCACATCTGAGTGGGGAAAAAAGATCAGAAAAGAACAGACAGCAATCAATGTAAGTGGAAAAACAGGCTGTAGCGTGTGCTTTAGCATGGGTAACTTTAATTTTAGGTTATATAATGCCCATGTGTGCAGCTATATATTTGAGGCAATTGTTACTACCTGGAGGGTTAAACTTTATTTTTTGAAGATTTAGATTGTTTTGTGTGTTTGTTCTAAGTTAACATGGGATGGGGGTGCTCTGAAAATGTATTTAGGCTTTTGTTTGAAGGTTTTCATTAAAAGAAAAGTCTTGAAATGTGACACAGTTTCAAATGAAGATGAGAAGAAACAACTGCTTAAAAAAAACAACTTGCCCACCACTGTGTGCATGTAACATGAAAGCTGGAAATACACATTCAAAAAATGGATCTCTCTAACTGGTGGGGACAATAGCTTTTTATCATAATGGCTACTCTATCCATATTTCCAGGAATGTAAATTGCCTTACAGGTATAGACAAAAAGGAAGTAGTACTGAATTATATTAAGAAATGCAAACAGCAATGCTGCAGAATAAACATTTGGAAAGAAATTAGCATGTAAATTGACAAAGAAATGACTGAAAGAAATGAGCTGTTTGCACGGGCAAGCAGATAATTTTGAGAGTTCCAAGCATTTTTCTGCTGAGAGAAATGCAACACTTAAAGATAGAACAGCAAGTAGTTCAGCGAAAAATAAAGTTTAAAATTATGGGAGGTGAATAAGAGATAGCAGCCTTAATACTTTAATGAATTTAACAGAACTGTGTATAATTTATAGCTAGCCAGTGCACTTTTGCTAACCGTTAAAACTTAATGCTTTCTGAAAACATACTTACTGTTTTTTACATCTAAGAGGGGAAAAGAACAGACAGCAATCAATGTAAGTGGAAAAACAGGTTGTAGCATGTGCTTTAGTGTGAGTAACGTTTAGGTTAGACAATGCCCATGTGTGCAGCTATATATTTGAGGCAATTGTTACTACCTGGGGGGCTAAACTTTATTTTTTGAACATTTAGATAGTTTTGTGTGTTTGTTCTAAGTTAATAGGGGATGTTCTGAAAATGTATTTAAGTTTTTGTTTGAAGGTTTTCATTAAAACAAAAGTCTTGAAAATGTGACATAGTTTCAAATGAAGACAGGAAGAAACAACTGTTTAAAAGATCAACTTGCCCAACACTGTGTGCAAGTAATGTGAAAGCTGGAAATATCCGTTCAAAAAAAAAAACCAGATGTTCAAAAAAAAAAACCAGATGTCTCCAAATGGGGACAATAGCTTTTTAGCATAATGGTTACTCTATCCATACTTCCAGGAATGTAAATTGCCTTACAGGTATAGACAAAAAAGAAGTAGTACTGAATTATATTAAGAAATGCAAATAGCAATGCTGCAGAAGACACATTTGGAAAGAAATAAGCATGTAAATTGACAAATGACATCAGGATGGATATTCAGCAGAATATCAGGGTCAAAGGAAAAGGTGAGTAACTATAATAACTGCTACAGGGGCTACGATACTGACAGCAGAATGGAACAAAAGACAATAATGTTCGATTTGTGGTAGTAAGGGGTTATTGGTAAGGAGGATTACCCTGGCATATATTTATATTCCATGAAAAACTGTTATTATGGAGCTTAAGAAAATTTTTTTGAGAAATAATTTGTTTTCAGCAGGGATTATTACTTATAGGAGTGGAACTTAATTTTCAATAGTGAGGCTGTATCACGGAGGCCTAGAAGGGAAAATATAATGAAACAGAGTATATTCCTGAATAAATTTATGATATTTACTATGGAAACTATGAATTCAGTAGTAGGAACTCAGACAGAATGTACGTATTATTCCCCAAGGTACAATAACTGGCCTTGACTAAAACAGAAAATGTATTTCACTGGAACATGAGCATTTAACTGAAAGCTTCAACATAGATTCAATAACTATTGCAAATCATGTACCAGTAAAAAACAAGATAAAAATGTAGGGTAATGAAGTAAGAATGAGACAACAGCACTTTCCCACCTTCCTGTTAAAAAGAGAAGAATTTAATGAAGGGGTAGTGTAAAATTATTTGAGAGTTATTAAGGAAGCTAGAAATACCTTTAGAAGTTATAGCTAGTGAGTGGAATAAAATGATAATGGAGTTAAAAATAGGGCAGAAAAATAATAGACATATGATTAAGAAGTAATAGGAATTACGTAGGAGCGTGGCAAAGGTTAAAGTATTGCAGAATAAAGGGAATCTCATGGAACAGGAAGAGGTGCAAATGCAGAATGCTAAAGTGAAAATAAATGGGGTATCTGGATAGCATGCATGTGTTTAGAAAGATTGGTGTTAAGCAAATATTTTCTGACAATAACTATTGAGCACAATAATTTTTAGCACAATGACTTAGGCAATAGAAAGTAGAAAGGGTTATCACCAAATCTAGGACACCTATAACAAGAAAAATGCAGGTATTAAGAGATATTTTGGAAATGTAACAGCAATTTGTATAAAGCAGAGAAATGTGGAAATAAAAAAGCCCACAAATGAAAATATTTATAATATATAAATAGTATCATTTAATATTAATTATGCCAAGGTTACATATAGATGAGGCTAACAATTAACAGTTAAGATAGGATGAAATTAGATAAAAATTGTAATGTATAATCAATAACCAGGAAAGTCTCCAGGAACAGATTGTATTCCTGTGGAAATTTGAAAGTTAGTATGGGAACAGATTAATAAAGGTCTTCAAGATTTTGTTTAAAAGTATTTTAAAAGGAGGGGAAGTACAAAGATCTTGGGAGAAAGCAGTGGTGGCTGTATTACCTACAGATGTTAAAGACGTGTTGTTATCAGACCCAGCTTCATGTAGACCCATTTAAATTTTAAACCATGATTATAAAGTGTTCATGTTTATATCCATGCTAGCTAAAAGAATGGCAAAGGTATTGCCAAAATTGGTAGATAAAGATAGTACAGTTGTGTACCTAACATAAATGTAGATGTTCGAGTGTATTCACTGTTGCAGTCATTACACTTGGGTTATCCTGCTGGCAGGCTACCCGCAGTTGGCCTGAATTCCAAAGTCTTGGTCCGGCATCGGTTGCTGTCGCCTCTTCCCTGACGTCAGTGCGCCAGGGGTATAAAAGATGCAGCTGACGCCATTTTCTTCATAAAAGAAAGTCTCTGAGCCTTTTCTTAGAATCTGAATAATCTTGGCTCTCCTAGTGGAAATGCTCCCTAATGGTATGCAGGGTTTCCCCAAATGAGTAATTCTCAGGAGGAGAAGCTGAAGGAATAGATTCTTCAGCATCAGAATCCTCATAAGGAGGAATAGAGTATCCCTGTTCTGAAGAGGAGTCAGAGGAAATGGAAGTCTGATCAGAAGAATCATATTCAGTGTCAATCATATTCAGGATATATGAAGGATAAGAGGCAATAATACTAATAATACTACCTTCCTGAGCATCCTTAATTACCATGCCCCCATACAACTTTCCAGAATCAAAGCACAACCCTCCCCATGGCTACAGAAAACCACTAAGTCAGAAATGAAAAACAGATATTCCTAGAACTACGCAACAGAGTCAAAAAGCTAATAAAACAGGACAAATTCAAGTACTACCAGTCTGCCCTAGACTCCTCTCAACACAGCCCCAAACAATCCTGGTCCTCCATAAACTCCATCCTTCACCCAGGTAAAGTCAGTACCCCTCCTTCTAACATCCCTCACTCCTCAGAAAATATTGCTACCTCATTCAACACACACTTCACACAAACCATACTATCACTAGCTAAACAACACAATCCCCCCCTCCCCTCCAACCCACACCTTCAACTAGTAATCTCCCCACTGCCTTCTCTCTTTCTCCTGTACCTACCTCCAACATAAAAAAACTCTTAACTAAACTTAAGCCCACCAGATTAGCAGCAGACAACCTCCTAAGTGAATACCTACAAATCGCAGCTGATGCTCTGGCCTACCCAGTATCCATCTTGATTAACCGATCTCTGTCAGAAAGTTACGTTCCCACACTGTGGAAAGTATCACATATAATTCCCCTCCACAAAGGCCGACCCTCCACAGAACTAACCAATTACCGCCCCATAGCTATTCTCTCTCCACTCTCCAAAGTACTAGAGAGATGCATACACTCTCAGGTCACAGACTACCTCCTTACTAACAACCTCCTTTCCAATACTCAGCATGGTTTCCGACCAAACCATAGCACCACCACTGCCTTACTCTCCTTTACTAACACTATCCTTCAGCATAAAAACAATGGCTCTCTCTCCTCTGCTACTTTCCTAGACTTATCTAAAGCATTTGACATGGTCCCACACAAACAACTTATTTCTGTCCTCAATAACCTATCCTTCTCGTAATCGGTCACCAACTGGTTTCAGAGTTACCTGTCTGACCGCCAACAATCCGTTGTATGGCAGAATGACATATCTCCCCCTGTCTCCATAGGGGTTCCCCAAGGATCCATCCTTGGACCCCTTCTCTTCTCTGTTTTCACCAATAATCTAGCCTCTGCCACCAAACATGGCACACTCATACAATACGCAGATGACTCAACCATCATCTGCTCAGCCCAGTCCATACCCAAACTGCAAAAAGTCACACAGGAAGCCTTTTCCTCTGTTGAAACTTGGTTATCCGATGCCCAATTAATACTCAACCCAAACAAAACTAAACTACTCATCTTCCAACCCACCAAACATACTCAAAACAACTCTCACTTTAACATCACAGCAAAAGACAACACCACTATATACCCAATTGAACACACAAAATTGCTAGGAGTGGAAATAGACAATACACTAAAATTTGACATTCACATATCCTTGACCATAAAAAAAGTCCACAATAAACTAGGAGCACTATACAGAAATAAGCAACTTCTCACCAAAGCAGCAAATATTTCAATAGCAAAATCCCATCTTATCTCCACCCTACTTTATGTCTGTCCAATATATTCAACCTAAGGCAATGCGATTTAAACAAGCTAGAGACCTGCTACAACAAAATCACCAAATTCGCCACAGGGGCATCCTACCGTAGTCATCACTGTCTCTCACTTGCTGAACTGGGCTGGCTTGCACTCCCTCACCTCCTTCAATGGTATCAACTCTCACTTGCCCACAAACTAGTAAATCATCCACTAAATGTCCCATCCCTCCAGAATCTACTCCAACCCTATCGCACCACCAGACCACTAAGATCCAGCAACAAAAGTCACTTGCAGATCACTAAAGCCAATAACTCTGCTGGTGAAGCACTATTCTCTTGCACCATAGCCAAATTATGGAACTCCCTCCAACCCACAATTACCTCTATACCATCATGCACCCACTTCAAAACTTTACTAAAAGCGCACCTAAAAACATGCTGGCTATGCCCTTGCAACTCCCACGCTAATATCACCCTCCCCATCCAACCACTACCTTTCTTACCACTCCACTAACTACCTTGATTATAGCAAGCTCAGATGCTCATAAGCCAGTACTTATTATACAGCAGGAACTTCTTACTGTAACATTTGTTAATGTCTGTTATGTACTTCACAGATAAAGATTCTAGTTGTCTACTGATGTACTATGTTCTTCATCTGTAAATATGTTGTAAGTAATTGCTATGTAAATTGTTAATCGCTATGTAATCCAATGTAACTACTGTCTGTTTATTTTACTGTGGAGCTTTTCTCCCCAGGCCTCCGCTGAAAATGGACCTACGTCCAGTCGGACACTCCCGGTCAACAAATACAAATAAATTAATTAATTAAGGTGGGAGGGTTAGTCTCTGATAAGTTGTATTTGAACAGGAGAACCAGGCAGGGTTGTCCTCTTCCCTCTTTTTTATTTACTTTATATTTAGAGCTGCTGGCAAAAAAAATAAGGGACTCAAAAATATAAGGATATAATTGGTGTGGTAATCAAGAGAAGTTGGCCTTATTTGCAGATGATATTATTTTGTACCTGATAAATACAGAAAAGGACATCTCAGTGTTGTGGAACATTTTGAGACAATTTCAACTCTTTATTAACTACTGTTGATAACTTCTCTGGTTGACATAATATGCCTGATTAGTGTATAAAACTAAAGGGACTAAACATTTTCACTGCTTGTATCTTACTATTCTTTCCCATAAATAAATGCTTCAGTTTCTCAGTTATTGTATTATCTTTTGTTTAGTCTCTTCTCACATATCCTTAGCTGCCATAACATAATCCTTTTTTTTAAACCATACTTCTAAATACTTCATTTTATTGAATCCGGTAAATATGGGTATTATTGAACCAATTGGTGAGTAGGTACAATTGGTGAGTAGGTACAAAATTTACAGCTATATCCTTTATTTTATTGTCACTAATTTTATATTCCAAAAAGACTTGAAACGATCTCAAAATGTCCCACAATACTGTAATGTCTCTTTCTGGTTTTATCAGGTATAAAATATCATCATCTACCAATACAGCTAGCTTTTCTCGACTACCATACCAACTGTATCCTTGAATTTCTGAGTCCCTTATTTTCTTTGCCAATGGCTTTAAATATAATGAAAATAACAAAGGGGAATGAAGACAACCCTGCCTAGTTCCTCTGGTCAAGCAGAAATTATCAGAGAGGATCACATTCACTTTAATTTTCGCCTCTGATCCCTCATACATCTTCCTAACCAACCTTAGTTTTTAAGGAAATGCAAATGCTTCCATTGCCCTGCTCATAAAATTTCAGCTTACTCTGTCAAATGCTTTCTCTGCATCAAGACCCACCAATCACAATGGTATTTTTGGTATTTTCTTACATTCTGCTTCCCTCTGGATCATCAATGTTCTGTTAATCTTGTCAAATGTTAGCCTCCCCTCCACAAAACCATACTGATCCATATCTATCAGTTCTGGCATTGCTTTTGCCATTCTTTTAGCCATTATAGACACGAACACTTTATAATCATAGTTTAGTATTTAAATGGGCCTGTTTGAAGCTGGATCTGACAGATCTTTACCCTCTTTAGGTATTACAGCCACCATTGCTTTCTTCCAGGATGCTGGTACTTCTCCTCCTCTTAAAATACTGTTAAACAAAACCTTCCAGACTTTTATCAAATTTTCCCTCCTAGCTTCCAAACTTCCATAGGAATGCCATCTGTTCCTGGGGACTTTCCTGTAAATTGGTTATACATGACAATTTTTATCTCATCTCCTCCTACCTAACTGTTAGCAATTGAGCCTCATCCACTTCTAACCATGGCATATTTAATTCTTCCATAAACATTTCCATTTGTACCATTTCTTGATTTCCACATTTCTCTGCTTTATACAGACCTTCATTGAATTTCCAAAATATTTCTAATATCTCTACAGGATTTTGTTACCTTTGTTGCTATAGGTTGTTGCCTAAGTCTCTGTGCTAAAAAGTTTTTGTGCTCTAGTGTTTTAATCAGAAAACAGTTGTCAATCTTTTTAAACTCATGTATATTATCGAGGTAATCCCTTATTTTTTGCTTTGCATTCTGCAGTTGATCCTCTTCTTCTTCTGTGAGATTCTCCCTCTTTCGCAATACTTTAACATTTGTCAGTCTCTCCAAAAAAATTATTGTTACTTCTTAACCATAGCTCCCTTTCTTTTATTTCCACCCTATTTTTAAACTCCACCTTAATTTTATCCCACTCCCTAGCTATATTTTCAGAAGTAATTTCTATCCTCTCAAATAACTCCTGAATAATCTCCACTACCCATTACTTAGATTTCTCTCTTTTCAACAGATAGGTGGGAAAGCACCAGTGTCTCATTTTTATTGCATTACTCTGTGTTTTTATTTTAGTTATTATTGGTGTATGATCTGAAATAGTTATGGGGTACATATCAAAGCCTTCAATTAAATGCACGTTCCTGTGAAATGTAAATTCTCTCTAGCCTAGCCCAGTTTTTATATCTTAGGGAATAATAAGTAAATTCATTCTGAGCTCCCACTACTGAATTCACATCTTCCATGACAAATATTTTCATAAATTTCTCCAAAAATCTACTTTCCTTTGTTATATTTTCCTTGCTGGGGCCCGCCTAGACACATCTTCACTGCTGAAAATCAAATTCCAGTCCCCACTGAAAAGTAATATACCTTGCTGAAAACTGATTATTTCCCCAACAATTTTCTTAAGCTCCATTACAGCAGTTTTAGGTGGAAAATAAATACATGCCAATGTAATCCTCTTCCCTTGCCAGTGGCCCCTTAGCACTATGAATCTGCCATTATCTTTTTTATAATCCCTATCACTATTGAGATAATCTTGCATTTAATATAAGTACTGCTATTTTCTTTTGTCCCAGAAAGTCCACTGAATAACCATCCTGAAAACCTTTCTTTATCAAATTCACACGTTCAGTTCTTTCTAAGTGTGTCTCCAGTAACACAGCTATAAGCAGTCTATGGTTTTTAATATAGTTCACTGTTCTTTATTTTTTGTATTTATCTGTGAGCCCACTGACATTTAAATACACTACAGAAAGCATCATTGTAATAAAATGTTATTATTCCCACCTTTTATGTATAACACCTTTTTTGTTAAATGCCTAGTTCCAGCTTTTGTGTTACATGCATACACTGGCAGGTTAAACATTTATACTGCTGTTTCTTGTCATATCCATTTCAGCCTATATCACATCTTACAAAACTTTTTGCTTTATTGAAAGCCCTCAAAAAAAAAAAAAATGCCCCTAAAACCTATTAATGCAATACTAACACACACGAAACTATGTACATCTTCAAATACTGAAGTTTTATTCTCCTAATACGAGCAAATGTCCTAAACTGACAGTCATAGACTTGAGTTAACCTAAAAGAAAGGTTATCCATGCTAAGATGCATGTTGCAGCCTTTGCGTCTAGTAACTGCTAACTGTTTTTTGTCTTATCTTTATAGCTCTCCCAGATGGGAGAACTCCTGAATGCTTTCAGAGAACATTATCTCCTAGCCAGTTTCTCTTTTCTTTTTTTTCCCCCCAGCCAATCACTCTCCACCAGACCATAACCAATTTCTCTTTATCATACTGTCTCCATGGAGACATGAGCACCAGACATTCAATTTTTCTTTATCAGACTGATTGCTCAGATACATGAGGACCAGATACAGAATTGCTACTAAACATATATTCATTTGCTAGAAAATAGCCTTATAATATTCAATATTCCTTTTCATTTACTTGCTTTCTCTTAAAGATTCTTATTAAATCAATCTAAGGTCCTTAAACCAGTCATTCCCCCATGCAAGAATGAAAAAAAGTACTTTAAATTTTCTTTTGTCATGCTCTTTTAACAAGCATTTTCTTTTATATTGACGTGCCTACATTTCTTAAAACTGAACAAGAAGAAAGAGAGAATGAAGAAAGAAAGAAAGAAAGAAAGAAAGGAGAAAAAGGCAGCAGCACCTATTTACAATCCCCACTACACCTAAAAATAATGGAGAAAACTTTACTTTACAGCATGCAAAGAAAACCATACACCAAAAAAATAGTACTGTTAAGAAAAAAATGATTTCTTTACTTACAGTTAACTTTCTCCCCTCTCTTCCCCTCCCTAAAACATTTTCCCAACATTAATGACATGGAGTAGAGCATATACTTTAGAGTCCCCTACAAGTCCAGCAAATTCTGAAAAAGTCCAATATTTCCAGGTTTCTTGTTCTGTCACACTTCACAAATATAATTATTGCATTGTAATCCTTCATTAAGTTACTGGTTTTATTACTGTTCATCTCCATCACCCAAATCCTTTCTCTGCTTCATTTCTAATGTACTCTCAATTATTCTAGTCAACCCTCGTGCTCTCTTCCTTCTCTCCAACATTTTCTATTGAAACAGTGGAAAAGGTTTAACAGGTAGTCTCTCTGTGGTCTTTATTACCATAAGAACAAGAACCAGAAAACCCTTCTGTTTCACAGCTCACTTTTTGTTGGACAAACTTTTATATTTCCTCCTTAGCATGTACTTCATCAAAAATGATTGTGTCCCTCCAGGGAAGAATACATTGAAGACAGCTGGGTACAGCAATTTGAATCTCACACCTGCGTCTCAACATTCCCTGAACAGTGGAATGAATTTACTCCTCTTCTGCCTAGTGTACAATGAGTAATCATGCTCCACAAACACTCTGCTGTCTCCCACTTTTATTAAAGACCACAAGTGCATATGTGTGTGGATTACTGACAGTCTGAAAAATGCTTTTTAATTGAATGAAATGGGACACAGATGTTAAAGTCAAGGTCCCAATGGTTAAGTGTGTATGTGAATGGTTTTGAGATAATGAAGATATTTCTTTTTGGGGATGGCTGTGGTTTTGTGATTAACTGAGGGTGCTTTTTACATTTTTTTTTTGCTAATATGAACAATCGTGGAGGGTGATTTTCTCTTCCTATACTGTTGTGTGATCTGTGATAATGGACTTGTATCCTCCTTTCATCCATTGGTAGGATATGAGTGAGCAGATATGTGGATGCAAACTTGAGAAATACAATTTGACATTAGGTCTGGGTCCTACCTAGACCATGCACAAGTGGGCTTAACCTGTGGTACATGCATCCATTCACACTAGGCACAGCTGCCCAATTTATAGACAGTACCTCTCCATCTCACACCAGGGAGTTTTGGCAGATACAGGCCATCACCTACCAAAGCTAGTTTGTAGATGATATATCCCTTTTCCCTCAGAGTCCTGGTGGGTGTGGGAGGCAGATGAGACAGTGGTCTTTTCCGGTACAAAAATAATGACACATCCTCTTATCTCTACCCTCCTGTCATACTGCCGTGCCTTAAGCTGATGAGAGCCTTAGTGGAGTGGCCCACAGATCCTCTGACATCTTCCCAAAAAACGTGATCATTAATTGGAAAAGAAGGATGAGGGTCCCTGGGTCATGCCACCCATGCAGTCTATCCCCAAGGATGATCTTTTTGCAGACTGAATGTTCCCAGAGTCTGGGACTTCAGCTCAAAGAAAGCAGGTGCCATCTATAATCCACTGGAGTTTTGGTTTTGATATTTTAGTTTAAGCATCCTACAGTATATGCTTGCATGAGCTCTTCTACCCAGCACAGATAAAGACCACAATATTTTATTACCTTGTCTCCAGATACGGAGTTTCAGACAGTGGAAAAGAACTAGAAAAGGACTTTCTCTTCAGCCACTCTGGAGATATAGTTGTGAATTGCCTGTTTCATCTGTTCTATTTCCAGTTCTCTTGTATTAACCAAGTACTCAAAAATAGTAGGGCTATCTAATTTTTGGAAAAAGAAGTCTGCAGGGAATACTAAAATTACTTATTCTGTGGGTTTTGTTTAGCTCACTGTATTCGGTGGTGGTGCTGCAGTAGCTTGTCGCCTCACAGTTAGACGTTGCCCGTTCGATTCTCAGTTAGAGCGTCTTCTGTGCAGCGACATGTGTGAATGAGCGTTCCTTCGTTGAAGGTTGTGTGTTAGGCCCGGCAAGCCAGTACGTAAAAATCTACTACCAATCATTAGCGGACCGGAGTTCCGCTGCGGCGACCCCTAACCGGGAAAAGCCGAAAGACACAAACAAACAAACACTGTATTTCTGATGTTGTCAGTGCTTTGGCAAGTGCACCAGCATGTGGGAAATGCATTTTGGAAGATGGCATGGCTCGAGTTTTCTTCCTTTAAGGAAAGCTGTTTTAGGTGTCCCATTTTTCTGGAGGAAGGGTGTACTAGTTATTATTTGTTTAAATTTCTCAAGATATCTTAACACCCTGCAGACGACATAGGCTTAACTACAATATAGAGTCTTTATGACACTACTCCACCTCAGCAACATTCTGAAGGTCATCTTGGCTAACTCAGCACCAGAGAGACATTCTCAAAGACAGACAGAGAGGTGTGATAAAATGTCAGACAATATGACTTCTTGTAAATTATTTTTACTAGTAAGCAGGTTTCAGATGGAGCTATGCAGACTTTCTGATAATTCCAAGGAAGGGCATGTGGGAAGTTTGTTCTATGAGCTTGCCCTGGTTTAGAGAATGTTTTACAAGGTCAGGTGAGTTTCTGGTCACGGTTTTAGATAGCTACATCTTTAACCTCTTTTGTTCTCTCTTGTAAACAGCTCCTTTAGGAAGACCAGTCGGACACCACAAAATGAATGGAATAGTGCCAGACTTTACTTCTCAAGTGAGCTGCAGAGCTTGTTCCTTCTTCAAAAGAAAGGCCTTTAAATCCTGACCTATGGGCATTATGTTCAATGGCTTGTTTTGTGCTTTTGTTGTGTTAAGATGTTTTTACATATTTTTGTTAGAGACTGGGCTTATAGAAAACCCATTTCAGTGTACAGGAGCATGCTTCATTAGGGCAAGATTACTGGTGTAAAGGGTTTGCTTTTGCATTACAACATGAATGTAGAAGAGGAGTAATGTTGGTAACAAATAACCATCTATTAATGGCAAACAAATCCCTGACAAAGTATCAGGCTGCTATCTGGAAGGGAAAGGACTTACTGGGGCTTGCACAGTAACTATGGTTAGTATGCGTGTGCATCACTCTGTGTGTGTGTGTGTGTGTGTGTGTGTGTGTGTGTGTGTGTGTGTGTGTGTGTGTGTGTGTGTGTGTGTGTGTGTGTGTATGTATGTATATATATATATATATATATATATATATATATATATATATATATATATATATATATATACACACACATTCATAACACCTAAAACTATGAAGAGGGAATTCAGGGAACAAATGAAAGATCCGACTGTTTTTAGTAAGGAGGTATCATTGTTTATGGGAAGGTGAAGCACTGTAACAAATGTAAATGAGGTCAGATGGGAGCCTAGATCTACAATTTATTTATTTACTTGACATTTGGTAACTGGGTTGGTCCAGCTGAGCCAAAGCCCATTTTCAGTAGACTCGAGGAGAAAAGCTCCAGTACATAGAACAAAAATTATAATTGAACATAATAAATTCTGAAATATCGGTGTAAAAAAATATCAAAATTACAAAATAAGATTTACATACACAGTAAATATAAGTAGTTACAGTAGAAAACATTTACATGGCAAGTGTAGGAAAATACACTTTTTTTTTTTTTTTTACAAGTATATAAATTTTACATGGGGTCTTGTAGTCAGAAGAGTGGAGAAAAGAAAAAAGAGAGAGATAACAGTAGTTGGAGTATAGGAGTCAGAAAGTACTGTTAGGGTACTGCTGGTAGAAAGATGAGGAAGAGATTAAGTAGGGGCATGACAGTGACAAGACCTAGAGGCAAGTAGAAATTGTTTTAGCTTTTTTTTTTTTTTTTGAAGAGTAAGGGGTTGGTTGTGGTTCTTATGCATGAGGGGAGTTTATTCCAGGCCTTGGCTACAGTATGTTTATACAAATTTTTTACTACATTTTAGTTAGGTGTATGGATGTCAAGGAGTTGTTGACTGGATGTATGGAGAGAGCGAGTGGGAATGTAACATGTGACCAGGGAGGAGATAGAGGGGCAGGATGTGGGTTTGCAAAATTCTAACCATTGGAGTGTGTCCAGAGCAAGGCAGTGGTGTGAGTTATGTGGTAAGCTAGTAGCAAATCGAGTTATTGTGTGATAGGTTTGTTCTAACTTAGATAAAAGTGTAGACTGGATATTAGTAAAGACAGGAGCTGCATACAGAAGGGAGGGGAGGAGGAGTGTTTGGGCCAAGGACAATTTAGTGTCAGAGGTAAGGAATTTTTTGTTTCTATATAACAGCTCTAGTTTTTGGTGTTTTTTTTTTTTGATAGTTTGTTGAATATGCAAGTTAAATAACAGTTCATCATCAATAGTGCTGCCTAAAATTTGGTGTGGGGATCTGGATCAATGGTGGTCTTATCAACGGATGTGATAGTAAAAGAAGATTTATGGTGAGCTAGAGGTTGTGGCAGAAATAGTAAAAGTTTAGTTTTTTTTTTTTTTTTTTTATTTAAAATGAGCTGGTTGTCTAACAGCCATTTTTCTATGGAAGGGAAAGGGTTTTGGATGTGCGTGTGGAGGTCAAAAATAGCAATTGGGATGGTAAGGACTGTTGAATCATCTGTGTATTGAATAATGGAGGACTGTTTGCAAGCAGTATGTAGGTTATTGGGGAAGACATTGAAAAGTGGAGGTCTGAGAATGGAGCCTTGGGGGACATCAGTTTTGATGGGTAGGAAGTGGTAGCAGAAAGTGAGCTATCTGACTGATTGCTACCTATTGGAGAGGTAACTTGCGAACCAGTCAAGAGAGGGCCCAGAGAGGTTAAGGTTTGATAGTTTTGAAAGAAGTAGAGGGTGAGAAAAGTACAGTTTTGTACCTACCATAAATGTAGATGTTCGAAGATCCACATTGCTGCAGTCCTTACATATGGGTAGTCCGCTGTCCTCGGTCGGCCCAAATACCAAAGTATTAGGCTGACGTCGGTCAAGGCGCTTAAAACTGACATCAGGACGTCAGGGTACAAAAGCGCATGACCGACGTCATTTCCTCAGTCTTTTCTTGCCCCAGATGTCAGAAGGCCCTAACAAGACAGGCCAAAGCCAAAAACCAGCAAAACCCAACCAACCACCCGTGTACTAACCATATTTACAATATGTACAACACAAACCACACCACCACCTTCAACAACAGAGGGAAGGAGGGAGGGTATTGAACTGCAGCAATGTGGATCTTGAACATCTACATTTATGGTAGGTACAAAACTGTACTATGTTCTTCATCTCACATTGCTGCAGTCCTTACATATGGGTAGAATCCCAAAGCAGAGGTAAGGGAGGATGGCAAAACTATAAAGCATTAGGAGCTGCCAACATGCCTTGTAAAATTGCAGTTGCAAATCCAGCCCTAGATTTAGAGTAAAGTGGAAGGTGGTAATGCTTAGAGAAAGTATGCACTGAACTCCAAGTAGCTGCTTCCAAAATATCTTTAGTAGCCACCCCCCTTAAAAAAGCTGTAAAAGTGGCAGTAGCCCTAGTGGAATGAGGCCTAATCCCAGCTGGAATCTCCTTACCATGATGGGAATAACAGAAAGCAATACAAAAACCAATCCACTTAGAAATGGTTTGTTTTGAAACAGGTCTGCCCTGAGAATCCAAAGCAAAAGAAACAAACAACTGCTGAGACTGCCTGAACCCTTTAGTTCTGCTCAAATAATATCGCAACTGTCTGTGTATATCCAAAGTGTGCAAAATCTTTTCCCCTTTATTTTGGGGGTTTGCATAAAAAGTAGGCAAATGAATAGTTTGGTTTAAAGCCACACTAGAAACCACTTTAGGCATAAAAGAAGGGTTAGTACGCAAAGACACCCTATCCTTGTGGAAAATTAAGAAAGGCTCAACTGCCATAAGGGCCTGTAATTCAGAAACCCTTCTCGCAGAGGTAATGGCCAACAAAAAAGCAGTCTTCCAAGATAAATATTTCAACTCTGCCGATGCTGCAGGCTCAAAAGGTTGTAGTGTGAGTTTCTCCAACACAAAATTGAGATCCCAAGCAGGAGTAGGAGCTCTACGTGGGGGTCTTACATTCTTTGCCCCTCTAAGGAATTGCTTAAACAAAGGCTGAGAAAATAATGGTGGGTCACAGTCATAGTGAGCAGAGATTGCTGCAGCATGAACCTTTATAGAGGAGAAGGACAAACCTTTGTCCAATAACTCAGTAAGGTATTGAAGCGCCACACTTAAATTAGGTTTAGAAACATCAAAGTCCTTTGCTGTACTCCAAAATAAAACCTCCTCCATTTATCTGCGTAAACTTTCCTTGTACTAGGCCTTCTGGCCTCCAAAATAACATTCAAAACTTGTTGTGGAAGCTGAGACCCTCCAGGGTTTAAACCAGAATATGCCAGGCTGTCAGATGAAGAGAATGAAGTTTGACATTGAGTAAATGACCGTTCTCCTGAGACAGCAGGTGAGGAATCAAGGCAAAGGCCATGGAGGCTCCTGTACCAGACTTCTCAGTAATGGGTACCAGTGCTGTCGAGGCCAATCTGGAGCTATTAAAATCATGTTTGGCTTGTCCTGTCTGACCTTCAGCAGTACCTTTGGGAGGAGAGGCAGAGGCGGAAAGGCATACACGTGAAGATTGCTCCAATTGAATGAGAGAGCATCCACTTTCCAAGCTGAGGGATGAAACCTTTTTGTGCAAAACTTTGGCAGCTGGTAATTTAGTGGAGAAGCGAACAGATCTATGTCTGGAGTTCCCCATAACACTGTCAACCTCTGGAATACATGAGGATCCAATTTCCACTCGTGGGGATCCATAATTTGTCTGCTCAACACATCTGCTAAGGAGTTCTGTGCTCCTGGCAGAAACCTTGCCTGAAGATTTAGCTGTAAACTGAGAGCAGTCTCCCACAAAATCATTGCTTGTCTGCATAGAGGATAAGAATGCGTTCCCCTTGCTTGTTGATGTACCACATGACAGTTGTGTTGTCTGTTTGAATCAACACCTGCCCTGGAAGAAGTAAATCCTTGAAAGCTATCAAAGCAAATTGGACTGCTAACATCTCCTTCAAGTTGATATGTAGATGTTGAAGTCTGGCAGGCCACGTGTCTTGTATCCATTTTCCATTTAGATGAGCTCCCCAAGCTTTGTCTGAGGCATCTGTCGTTAGAATCTGACTCGCCTCTGGCCGGGTCACAGAGAGTCCCTTGTTTAGGTGACATTCCTGAGCCCACCACAAAAATTCCTTTTGAATGCAAGGTATTATTTGAATGACAGTGTCCAAATCTTGGCAGTGCTGTGTCCATACATTCTTGAGGTACCATTGTAGCTTCCTCATATGCAGTTTGGCATTGGGAAGTACCAGAATACAAGATGCCATGAACCCCAAGGCTTGAAGGACTGTCCTTGCAGTCAGCCTGGACTGATGAGACAACTGGTGGAAGTAAAGAGAAAGATTCTTTTGTTTGTCCGGGGTCAAAAAGGCCATCTGGGATGCTGTATTCAGTCTCACACCCAGAAAGCACATGTCCTGAGAGGGTACTAGACTGGACTTTATTTCGTTCACAGAATACCCCAGGCATCTTAACACTGCCATCACATACTGTAAATGATGAAGAAGTTCGTCCTTTTCTTGGGCCAGAATCAGGCAACCGTCCAAATAAGGATAGATCTGTATTCCTCTTAGCCTGAAGAAAGCTACCACTGGAGCCAGAACCTTTGTGAACACTCTGGGCGCAGTAGATAAGCCAAAGGGCAATGCAGAGAACTGATAATGTGAAGTCCCAGCCCGAAAACGCAGATACTTCCTGCAACTGGGCCTGATAGGAACATGAAGGTAAGCCTCTTTGAGATCCAGAGTCACCATCCAGTGATCCTTGCCCAGCAGAGGTAAAAGCTGTTGTAACGTTAACATTTTGAACTTGGGAATGTCCAGATATGTATTGAGGATGGATAAATCCAAAATTGGTCTCCACGTGTTTCCTTTCTTTGGTACTAGAAACAGGCGAGAATAAAATCCTAGGCCCACTTCTGGCAGAGGAACCGTTTGTATGGCTCCTATTTGAAGTAGTAGAGAAATTTGTTTGTGAGCCTCTAGTCTTTGCTGAGGAGGAACGTCCGGCATGCCTTTGAAAGGAGGCAAGGTATGGAAATAAAACTTGTAACCCTGGTGTATGATATCCAATACCCATTTGTCTTGGGTAATCAACATCCAATTTTCCTTGAAGAGTGCTAACCTTCCCCCCAAAGGTGCTGCCAGGCAAGAAGGATCTGGCAGCTGAAAAAGTAGGTCATTGGGCCTGTTTACGAAAGGACTGGCCCCTGCCCTCACCAAGATTGTGCAGGTGAACTCCCTGTTCTAGGCCTGAAAGAACTCTGAGCTCTGCCCCTACCACGTCTAGATCTACCCCTAGACTGGGAATCATAAGAAGGATACGTCCACCCCTTAGCAGGCCAATTCCTACTAAACTTCGGAGGCTGAACTTGCAAAAATCTTTAACAGCCTGCATAGACTTAGCCTTGTCTTCCATTTTCTTCAAGACTGATTCCACAGGTGAACCAAACAACACATCAGACTGCAAAGGAGCATCCAAAATCCTTGTCTTAACATGGTCAGATAAATTCTGATCCTTTAACCAGGCGTGCCTGCGAAGAACTGAGCCAGTGGCAGCCACCCTAGACGAGGCCTGCACAGCATCAAAACCACACTGTAATGAATGCTTACCCACTTGTTCAGAGACATGCACCAAATCTTGCAACTCTTTACACTCAATGCCTTCCGCCAGAGCATCCACCTTAGACTTCAATTGAGAAAGAAGAAAGTTTTGATATTTCAACATATGAAACTGGCAATTCAAAGCCCTCATAGCTAAGGTAGAAGATGTATAGACCTTCTTTCCCCATCTATCTAAAGCTCTGGCTCCTTTATCTAGAGGAACCGGATTTTTTACAACAGAGGCCTTGACACCCTTAGGTCCCTGACTAATAGTTTCTGGGTCCGCCCTAGGACTCTTATAAAGATATTTATGAGCCTCAGGCACCCTGTAATACCTATCCGGTTTAACAGGAGCAGGAGGCAGAGAATCAGGATTAAGTGAAGCCTCTGCAAACACATCTTCCACAACATCCAGAACAGGGGGTATAGCCAAGGGCCTATGCTGGGGTAACAGCAAAAACTCCCTAAGCCTTTTCCTAGAATCAGAGAAGTCCTGACCTTCCCACTTAAAATGTTCCCTCATTGAATGAAGTGTCTCTGAAAAAGAAAAATCCTCTGGAGGAGAAGCAGAAGGAGTGGAATCATCTGCATCAGAATCAGAATAAGGAGAATACTCCTGCAAGTCTTCAGCTGAAGACTCTGAAATATCCGAAGCCTGCTCCAAACTTCCCAACTCTGGCTCCACCCTAGGCCTCTTATCAGGAGGGGGCATAGAACCCCTAATCAGAGTAATTAAATCTTCTGCCATTTTAAGCATGTGCTTCTTAGGCACAGACCCTGCTGAACTAGGAGTGACACCAACAGAAGCTGAAACTGGCCTGCCTCTGGGAGAAGCCTTGGAAACAGAAGGAGAAGGCCTAACCACCCTAGGAAGGGAGGGGAGTACAGTAACTTGGGAAGCCCCTTCAGCCTGACCTGCCTCCTGAGAGACCACCTCCTGCAAAATCAAAGTCTCCCCCTGAGACTCCAGAGAAGTCTCCGTCGGAACCACCAGTTCAACTGAAGCCTCTAAAGAACCGGCATCCGGAACGGACGACTCATCTTGCCTGGGTTTAACTGCTTTGTCTTTGCGCTTCTTCGCAGAAGCGGGCGCCGGAGAATCCGACGGCATATTATAATTGCACCGCTTCCCAAAGACCAGCCTAGCACAATCCAACCTTCGCCTAATAGTGCGCTTATTGAACCTAGCACAAAAGCGACACCCAACAACGTCGTGCTCAGGCCCCAAACAAGGAATACACAAAGAATGATAATCCCTATGCGGTATCTGCTTCCCACAAGAAATACAGTTATTCACTTTTTCTGACATCCGGTAAAACACTGAGGCAAGAAAAAACCAAAATAATCCCCAACGGGGTACTTAGCCAACTTGGATTCGGTCTGAAACTCCGAACTCGAAAAATTTCAGAACGCCGAACGGCACTTGCAACGCTGCTTCTGCATCGGACCATGCGGCAAAAAAGACTGAGGAAATGACGTCGGTCATGCGCTTTTGTACCCTGACGTCCTGATGTCAGTTTTAAGCGCCTTGACCGACATCAGCCTAATACTTTGGTATTCGGGCCGACCAAGGACAGCGGACTACCCATATGTAAGGACTGCAGCAATGTGAGATGAAGAACATCAGTATCAAAGGCCTTGGAGAGGTCAAGGAAAAGGGAGGATACTAGCTGGTTGTTGTCTCTGGCCTCGGCTACTGTGTGGGTAAAAGATAACAGTGCAGTGGTAGTGCTATGGCATGGCCTGAAACCGTGTTGTGTGGGAGTCAGCAGGTTTTCCCGGAGAAGAAAATGCATGAGCTGAGTGTGGATGCATTTTTCAAGTTTTTTTGATAAAGGAGATAATATAGCTATGAGCCTATAATTGGACAGGTCAGTAGATTTTCTACCTTTGTGCAAAGGGACAGTGTAAAAGGATTTCCAAATGTCTGGGACTATGGCCTCTTGAATGGATCTGTTGATTAGTACACTGAAAGGGCAGGCTATGGATTCAGCGGCAAGTTTGAGGAAGGTGGGGGGAAGGTTGTCAGCACAGAAGGAGCAGGGCTTAAGTTTGAGAAGCAGTGTTTTGATATAGGCAGTAGAGACTGGTTTGAGTGAGAAAAGGTTGGTACTCTGTGGTTTTGGAGAGGTGGGAGGGGGTACAGGGTTGCAGCTAGTACCTGTTAGCTTTTGAATAGTATCAATGAAGCAATTGTTTAGAAGGGCAGCAGTTTCTAGTGGGGAGTTATTTGGGAAAGGGGAGGGAGTGGAAGGGTTTCCAACTTGTAGAATTTTGTTTATAGTAGACCAAAACTTTTGTGGATTAGATTTTCTGTTGAACTGGGGTGAGGTGTAGAAAGTTTTCTTGGCTCGGTCGATAAGTTTTTTGGAGAGACTCCTGAGTTGTCTATAAGATAGGAACAATGATGGTGCTTTGGTTTTAACCCAAGCCTTCCAGACACTATCTCTTTTATGCATAAGGGATAGGGTCTCTTTAAATAGCCATGGGGCATAGTTAGCTTTGATTCTGATTGTCCTAGTTGGGGCAAGGGAATCAAGAATACTTAGGAATATTTTATTGAACTTTAACACAGCTTCATTGAGAGGGAGCTGCTTGAGGACTGACTAGTCAATAAGTGATAATAAGGAGTTGAAAGTTTCAGGGTTAAAATTGGTCAGTTTACGACAGTCTCTGTAAGTGTGTGGTTTAGGTGCTTGGAGTGTGTGTCTTTGGATATGGGTAGGAAGATGGTCATTCAAGCTATCTGGTAAAGGTAAGGGAGTTGTGGTAGAGAGTAGGGGTGTTAGTGAGGATCCAATCAAAGATTGAGGAAGTATGAGAAGTGTTATGAATGTGTGTAGGTGATGTAACTAATTGGTGGAAACCATGTAGGTTGATGCTGAGTTGTGGTGAGCCAGTTGTGAGTTTGGACCAGTCTATATTGACATTGCCAAGGATGATGGTTTCATAAGTTATGTTGAGGGAGAACCAAGACAGAATATGCTCGAGGGTGGAGATATTATTACCTGGAGGAGGGATGTATAAGGAGGCTACGGCAAATTTCTTTCTTATGTGAGTTTAGGTGGAAGCTCAAGATAAGTAATTTGGCAGGGTGGAAATTTGGAACAAGGATGGTAAGAGGTGAGACGTTAAGATTATCAGAATAGAGTATGGCAACCCCTCCACCTTTCTTTGGGATTCTGTTGGAGTGGAAGATGTTATAGCCAGGTGGTAAAACTGCCATATTAGGGATAGAAGGTTTAAGCCAGGTTTCAGTTAAAGTAAGAATGTGTGGGGAGTTATGGGAAATCCAGGTGTGTAGTTCAGTGGTTTTGTTAACAATGGTTAAATAGAGATGCTTTTTGATTGGGAAGTGGCAGAAGTGGAAGGAAGAGTAAGGCAGGGGTTAGAGTGGGGCGGGGGGGGGTGAAGATGTGTGGGGAGCATGTGGAAATGATGGAATGGGGCCAGGGTGGATGTCACCAGAGAGAGGTAAGGTAAATACAGGTATATTAAGGACAGAGTGGTGGGGGTAAAGGGTGATGGTCTTTAATTTACGTTTAGTGTGATTGGAGGTATGCTGCAGTAACTTATGTTTAAGAAGACAAATATTGGAGAAGCTATATAGCGAAGGGGAGATGCAGAAGGAGTGGATATTGTCTTTATGAGTAAGGTTAATATGGGTTGTGGGAGATATAGTAGGGTAAGACAGTTGTATATGATATGTGATAAGAGTCTGTGAGAAGGATAAATAGGGGGAGAGTATGATAAATGTAAATACTGATGTGAAACATAGTAAGCTAAGCGAGCTCTGGAGTAGTAGGATAGGGTGAGTTGGGGGAGTGGTTAAGTGAAGGAAGTGGAGGGTGATGGCTATGGTAAATGTGACAGGGGGAGTGCTTAAGGAGAGGAAGCTGTAGATGATAGGAGTATGAAGGAGAACGGAAGTGTGGTGTTTAAGGTATAAATTTAAGGGGGGAGGTGGGTAGGACAGGGGAGTGGAGTGAGCCTGAGTGCAGCGAGGGCGAACGGAGCTGGTTGAGCCTATCTGGAAGACTTTCAAACAGTAGCAAAGAAAACAATCAGTGAGACAAGCAATAATGAGTAAGTATATAGAATAAAAGAATAAAAAAAAATGAAAAGAACTATGCAGAGACAGCACAATTAGTTAGGATAGTGTGGAGGGGCAGTGTCTGGGAATTAGAGATGAGAGACCAGATAAAAGTCATCACGAGTGGAGCAAGTATGGCTAGTGGGATGATAGTGTGGAGCTACTGGAAACGAGAGCAACAGAAGGATTGGTAATGTACTTTAGCCAGGTTCAACCGCTAAACAGCTATCTTAATATATGTATTTAAAGAGTAACATACAGATTACAAATAACTGCAGCTGATGGATGGTCATCCTTGTAGGAGGCAGAACCTATTTCTGTGATCTGGTCACAGGGGAGATTCAGAGCTTAAGTTTAAACTCTGGGACTTCAGATTAAAAACAATTGCAGCTGATGGATGGTTGTCCGTATAGGAGGCAGAACCCATTTCTGTGATCTGGTCAGAGAGGAGGTTCAGAGCTAAAGTTTAAACCAAGATTAGGAAAGTATGTGGGCCAGTGTGCAAAAATTATGGGCCTTTGCCTGTACACATATTAAAACATGATGAGGGTTATTAGGCATTTCATTCTGTGTGATTTCTTTCTTAGTTGCAAATAGACAGCAACAGAACATGTATACATCATAATAGAAATTAAACCATACAATGTACTTATTTTATACCAGAATGCTATGCACTGTAGGACAGCTGTGATGGAAAGGGGGTATGTGTTTAAATTGCCATGACTTGTAATGTTGAGTCCTCGAATATGGAGACTGATCGACTGAAAATTAGGACTTGCACATATTAAGTCTGAGATTGTCATTTCTTGGAATATTTTCTTTTCTCAAAAGCATGAAAATCTCGGAGTTGGTGTGTACAATTTCAGAGGTATGGGGAGGGTATCACTCTCCTGCAGTAAAGCATGCTTAAAGAAGAAAAGTGATAGTTGGCTTTCATTCATCTTCTATATTTTTGGCATTTTTCTTTCTGACATTTTTGGACTAGGCTTTGTGAGTCTCGATGATTCAACAGGGAGACTGGAAAAAGATTATATGGACAAACACTGGCATTTTTCACTTACATATTTGAAGCAATCCTCATTTGCTGAAAGGTTTAGAGGTATGATAGATGAAAATTTGGAGATGGCAATGACTGCTGCAGGATACTTCTGTATTATCCTTGGAGAGAATTAAAAGTGATCTGCAGTTTGCAGTGAAACTCTACACAGAAACCACTGGGGCAGAAGAAAAGAGGAGCTCAAAATTTAAAAATAAGATTGTTTAAAATACTGCAGAATAAAGTATCTGATGAGGATGAAGAGTATAATTTGGACATGCAAAAAATACAAGTAGAAATTGAAGGACTGATGGACAAGAAACTGTAACTGTACACAGAAATTTTAAAACATAATTATTCTTTTTTTTTTAAGTTATCTTTAAATGTACCCATGAAATCACTGCCGTTGACAAAGACTCAGCAGCTAATGTCACTAAGAAGTTTTATGACCACTTAGACATAAAACTAGGGCCAAATACAATGGAAAATTAAAAAAAATGGTGTTCACTAGCATACCCACACTTTATAACAACAGGATAAAAACTTCTTAAACTGTACAGTAAGGTGCAAACTCCTCAGAATGAAGATAGTAAACAAATATTACCAAGAAAATAAAAAAACACTATAAGGACAAGTAAAGCAACCCATACATGAAGATGAGCTTCTGAAGCAAAGGATGACTACAAATCCTTCTTTAGATATGCTAAGGATTAACACTCAACAATGTCCTAAACTTCTTGTTAATAGGACACCTCCACTCTGATCAAAATGACACCACAAATATACCAGCAAAGACATTTTTTAGAAACTTCACCCATGAAACACATACTCCAACACCATTCATCCCAGACTCTCTTACCTCAGTCACTACTAAAGAACATGTTCTGAAGGTGTTATCCAAAACCAAAAAGAACTCCTCAATTGGTCCTTAAAACACATCCATCAAGTATCAGACAACTGTCTAACCTAAACCTAGCATAAGGCTATGTAGCAGAATCCTGGTGCACTGCTATGGTGATGCCTCTCTACAAGGACAGCCTTATCACTGACCATGGGAATTACAGACCAATCAGACTTATGAGTCTGAGCTGTAAAGTTGTGTCACATCATAACCAATGTCATTAACTATGGTTTAAAAAATGTCATTAAGCTTGACCCCCCCCCCCCCCCCAACAATTTGGCTCTGTCAAAGAAAGATCACACCTGCTAAACCTTGCTAACTTCTTTGAGAGGGTTACACAAGCTGTCAACACTGGTCATATTTTCATACAACTTATCTTGATATGGCCTAAGTATTTGATGCCATACCTCATGCTGAAATTGTAATGAAGCTATTATCCTTAAACACAGATCCTTACTTGGTAAGATGGATTGCCAAATGGCTGAAAGATGGAACCCACACAGTTTGTGGGGTAGGTGCTTCTTTAAATAGAGCTATGGAAACCAGTGGTATCATCCAGAGGTTTGTCTTGGGTCTTCTGTTTGGCATCTACTCCTTTGATCTCAAAAATGATAACCAGGACCTCTGGTAAACCTAATTTGCAAATGACTGCTAACTAGATGTAATTGTTAACACTCCTTTAGTTACCTGCACCCTTCAGAAAGAGCTTAACTAATACCTGGTGGGAGGAAATGTCCTTAGGTTAAATGATAAAAGTGTAGCAAAGTTTTTTTGTGCATATAACTTCGCATAATTATACATATCAGGGTAGATTGATGTTGCAGTGCTGCACCTTGGTACCTCTGCCATGCAGAAGCATACCACTTTCCCCAAATACTAGAGTCTTTCACTATTCCCCAAATGGTGGACACCTGCTGTTGTCCGACATCAAGATATCAGGGTATAAAGAAAGCATCAGTCAGTGCCATCTTTATATCTTTCTTGTCCAGGGTCTAATGACTTGCCCAACCATCCCTATGAGACAGTATCTCACAGATAATAGTAAGAAATGGGGTAGGGATGATTAGTGAGTGAGGGGACCTCCCAACTCACGGTAGAGTGAAAGAGAGAGAGAGGAAAGATGGAGGGTGGGAAAGGGTACTGCAACACTGATCTACTTGAACATCCACAATTACGTTAAGTTATATACTGTACTAAGTTCACTGCACTCAGTGTTGTAGTACTGAGTCTTGGAAAAACTCCCAGTTTCCAGTTGGGTGGTTGACCTGAGATCTGATCCAGGAAAAGCAGGCTCTGCAGAATGCAGCTCACACTCTAGAGATGTTCCCAAAGTGGTAATGCTTAGTGAAGGTGTGAAGATAGGAGCAGATGGCGGCCTATAGAAAGGTCTGTGTAGACACTCCTTTCAAAAAGGCATTTGTGATAGATTAATGTCTAGTGCAGTGTGCTCTCCTCTTTCCATAAAGCTGTTTGCAATGTTTATTTTATTTATTTTACATTTCTTGACCGAGCTAGTCTATCTGGATACATGTCCAATTTCAGTAGTGGCACAGGGAGAAAAGCTCCACATAAAATAAACAGCACATTAAAAATTCAGTTTCAAGATATTAAACTTCAATTAAAGATACTAGTCATACAAAACATGTGCTACAAAGTAAATAAGCATATGTGATATAAGAAAGTAGAACAAAATAAGACACCCCTTAATTATTTATTCCCCCCCCCACCCCCCAATCACCGTGGGAAGGAAGTATTCAAAAGGATGAGGGAGATTCCAGAACAAAGTTTTAAGTAAGGAGCAGCAGGAGAGAATAGTTTAAAGAGAACAGAGTTGGGAGAAAATTAGTTTACGGTTAACTGATTTTATTGTGGAGTTTATATGAGTATCATAGTTAAGGCTGTGATCAATAGTAACGCCTAAGAGTTTGGTAGAAGTGTCAGGAGATATGACTGTGCCGTTTTTGGATTTGACAGAGAAGTGAAATGGGGCAGATTTTTGTGTAGGAGTAAATATTAGTAGTTTAGTCTTTTCTGGGTTGAGGAGGAGACTGCATTGTAAAAAACATTCTTTTACAAGCTCAAAGACATTTTGGGTAAGAGACTGCAGTTCAGAAGGCCCTGTAGCTGAGGATATTAATGTGGAGTCATCAGCGTATTGTATAGTTATAGCTTGAGGGATACTAACAGATAGATCATTTATAAAGATGGAGAATAGAAGAGGGCCTAAAATAGATCCTTGGGGTACGCCAAGGGTGACAGGAAGAGGGGCAGATAGAGTGCTTTCCCAAAGCACTGCTTGTTGCCTGTTATCTAAGTAGGACTTGAACCACTGTAGTGCTTGAGTATCTAGTGAGAGGGGCTTGAGAAGATTCAAGAGTAGTTGATGGTTAACCATGTCGAATGCTTTTGAAAGATCAATAAAGATAGCAGAGGACAGTGTATAGTTGTTGCGGTTTTTGTTAATGTGGTCAGAAAATGACAGGTGGGCAGTAGTGGTGCTATGGAAGGGTCGAAATCCATGCTGAGAGTTGGCTAGTAGGCAATTTAGTAGAAGGTGGTCTAGTAGTTGGCGGTGGATGCATTTTTCCATGATTTTAGCTATGGGTGAGAGTAGGGCAACAGGACGATAGTTGGAAAGTTCAGTTGAGTTGCCACCCTAATGTAGGGGGATAATGTGTGAAACTTTCCAGATAGATGGGACGGTGCCTTCTTTAATGGTTCTGTTTATTAGGATCGAGATAGGATAAGCAATAACTTTGTTTACTATGTTGCTACTCTGTTTGCTATGTTGAGAGTAACAGAGGGAAATGCAGTTTGCAATCCATTTGGAGAGTATGTCTTTGCTAACTGGCTTATCCTGTTTTCCTTCTGAAATGGCTACCAACAGCTGGTCTGATCTGTTTGGGAAGCTGAACTTGTGCAGGTAAAATTTTGTTTGTTACCCGCAGGGAGTACGATATTCCCTTTTCCTTGTTTTGGGGGTTTGGGGAAAAACAGGGAGTTCCATGGCTTGATTTAAAGAAATTTCTGAGACCACCTTGGACATAAAGGAGCGACTGTTTTTCACGGTGACTCTGTCCCTGTGGAATACTAAGAATGGCCCCTTGCACATAAGGGCTTGAAGTTCAAAAACACTCCTAGTGCTAAAAACTGGGCTGTCTTCCATGTCAGTAGCTTAACAGGGGCTGAAGCTGTCTGTTCAAACCATGGCACAGTAAACTTTTTAAGTATGAAATCTAGGTCCCCTTCTGGGTGGCGGAGGTATATTATATCCTTTAGAAATTTACATGAGGAGCTGTGAATAAATAGGGGGGGGGTGCTGAGATAGCAGAAATGTGGACCTTGATGCTGGAGTAAGATGGTCTTGTTTGAAGAGAAGGGAGAGGTATTTGAGTATCTGCTGTAAATTTGCCTATGAAGACAGAATGCCACTGGACTGCTACCAAACAGAAAACATTATCCATTTAGCTACATATATATATATATATATATATATATATATATATATATATATATATATATATATATATATATACATACATATATATGTGTGTGTGTGTATAATATATATATATATATATATACACATACATATATATATATATACACACACACACACACACACACACACACACACACACACACACACACACACACTGGATACAACATTGTAGGAATAAGAATAAGTGGGTGGATGGCGTCAGTATCCAGTCCTCCAAGTTGGTTAGTTTGAGTGTCTTCGGACTGGGATGGATTACAGACCCTTTGTTTTGGGTTAGAAGGTCCATGAAGGGTAGAATTGCTCTGGTTTTCCACCCTGCTGAGAGTCAGGACATGGGAGAACCAGTTATACCTGGGTCCAGAAGGGAGCAATAAATATCATTTTTGACTTGTTTGACCCCACCATTAGCAGTACCCTAAGTATGTGGGGTATCAGTGGAAAGGCAAACATTTGACTGAGGAGGCATCTGCTATACATGGCCCACTCTGCTGGGTTCTTGAGCAGAATCTGCTTAGCTACCTCTTCTGGTAAAGCAAAAAGGTCTATCTCTGGTATTCCACACTGATGTGTGAGGTCCAGAAAGGCTTCCCCTATTCAGCATTCATTTGTTGGGGTTGAGGACAGCTCTAATTAGACCATCTGCCAGCAGAGTGCACTGGTCAGGGATGTAAGAGGCTATGGGTGTTACCTTCAGTTGCTGGGCTACCAGCCAAAGTTCCACATCTAGTCTGCATAAAGGGTATGAATGTTTTCTCTCCTGTTTATGTACCTCATGACTGTGATATTGTCTGTCTAGATTTTAAGTGGTCCTGGGGACAGTTTTTCTTTGAAAGCTTTCATAGCCTGTCCAGATTTTAAATCATCCTGGGGACAGTTTTTCTTTAAAAGCTTTCAGAGCCAGGATGACTGCCATCATTTCTTTTATGATGATTTGCTTCCTGCCTGCCCCATATTCCTTGAACTCTGAATTGTCCTAGATGGGCCACAAGGCCATGTCGGACATGTCTATTTTCAGTGTCTGTATTGTCTCAGTCAATTGGAAGTTCACTTCAGGATTGTCGCAAACATTATTTATTTTTTTTATTTTATATTTGTTAACCTGGTAAAGTCCAGTGGCTGGGCAAGTAGCCTGTTTTCAGCAGAGACCCGGGGAGAAAAACTCCATAACAATAGTACAAAAAGATTACAAAAATTTTTAAAAGATTTACAAATAACATACAAAAAGTTTGACAATTGCCAATAACCACAATTTACAAAAAGGGGAATGTAAAACAGAAAACATTACATTTCCTAAGCATTGCTACAGACAGTAATATGGAACTCATTAGATATATAACTAAAAACCATTGTGGTACTTTCATTTGGTAGAAGACAGACAAGAAGACAGCAGAATATGAAACATTTGATCGAAGGCATGAGAAAATAGCCAGGAGTATTACAGGAGCATAGCCATTGTTAAGATATTCCTTTAGGAGTTTTTTGAAGCTATGATGATCTGTGTTTTTAAGATATTCTGGGGTAATATGTTCCACTGTTTAGCTACTGCGAAGAAGACAGAGTCACCAAAGTAATTATGGGACTTTGTTACCTTGAGTATAAGTTTATCGGATGATCTAAGGGTCCTGGGGTTGGTATTTAGTTGCACTAGATTGGAGAGTGCAGGGCAGTTTTCAGGTTTGTGGATAATGTAGTGGGCAGTGGTGAGCTGATGGAGTAATAACAGATTGGGAAATTCAAGCCAGTGTAATTTTTGCAGAGCAAGGCAATGATGGGTCCTGTTGGGTATATTAGCAGTAAATGTTGCTATTTTGTTACAGCAGGAGTCAAGCAGATGTAAATCAGACTTGTGTAGGTTAGTGAAAAGTTGAGAACAGTACAGAAGAGTAGTTAGGAGGTGGGATCTGGATGTGGCTAGACTGGCATTTTGAGCAAGGTAAGGTTTGGCCCTATATAATGCACCAAGTTTGGTGTGAACTTTCTTAATTGCGAGTGATGTGTGTTTACTGAATGTTAGGTTGTTGTCTATTGTGACACCAAGTAGTTTTATTCAGTTAACTGGTTCTATTATAGTGCCATTAGTAGAGTAGATGGAGAGAGGAGGTGGTTTTGCTTTGGATTTCCTGTTACAGAAGATCATTACTTTTATTTTGTTTGGGTTTAGGATGAGATGAAATGCATTTAGGTAATTTTCAATATCTAGAAATTAGTTTTGCAGTTCATCTTGGAGTTCTTGGGGTGTGGGAGCAAAGCAAATACAAGTAGTGTTGTCAGCATATTGAATGATAGAAGCAGATTTAGTGGCAGTGTTTAGACTATTTGTGAATATAATAAAAAGGAGAGGGCCAAGGATGGAACCCTGAGGAACCCCAACGGAGATTGAGAGGAGTGTGAAGAGTTTATTATCCCATTTAGTTGCCTGTTGTCGAGCTTGCAGCAGTTTTTAAGAAGTTATTAGGGAGTTAGATAGATGCTAGACAGGTAGGTTTTAGTTTTGATAGGAGTTTTTGATATAAGAGGTTTGTATGGGTTTAAAAGAGAAGTAGTTGGGTTTAGAGTTAGTAGAGGTAGGCACTGTAAGGGGTTGGTTAGATTTGTTGTTGTTTAAAAGTGAGGTGATAATTGTGATGAAATGAGAGTTAAATTGGGATGCTAAACATTCAGTGGTATTTGTTGTAAATCGTGCAGGGGTAGACGTTTTGCAAGGGTTGAGGAGGTAGTTAATGTTTTGCCAAACTTTTTGTGGGTTATTTATGTGTTTTTGCTGACAAGCTAGAAAATAAGTTTTTTTGTCAGAAATATTTGCTTTTTAGTTAGGTTTCTTAGTTGTTTGTAAGAGGTGAGGTTTTCTGAGGTTTTGGAGGTTTCGATCCTCCCACAAGAAGATATATTTTTAGGCAGGGAGCAAAGGGACAGCTGATGTTGAGTACAAGTATTTTTGGGAACCACTGCAACATTCTCATGTGCATGTTTGCCAAAGGGAACATTATAATGTAAGAAATCAGGTAATATAGGGCCCTCAGGAATTCTCTTACAATTATGTATTGCACAGAGCATAGGGTTTTGAGATATTTTTAAAGGAAAGTGACCTTGGCCACTGAAGGAATGCCTTCTGTTGAACTCAATCTATGACTGCTCCCAAGAAGGAAGTCCTGGTGCTTGAACAGAGTTATGACTTCTGGAGGTTGGGAGCCAGAATCAGCTTCTGAAAGCAATCCATTACTGACATATGTTCTGAGGACGACTTTGACTGAATCAGGCAGTTGTCCGGGTTAAGGGTAAATGTGGACTCCTGTGTTCTGCAAAAGGCAAAAACTGGCACCAGGCATTTGGGGAAAATTCTGGGAGCAGCAAAAAAGCCAAATGGTAAAGCAAAAACTGGTAATGCAATCCCTCTGCCTGAAATTGTAAGAATATGTAGTTCGGCTGTCTTCAAATCCAGAGTCACCATCCATGTCTCTAGGAAGATAAGGGGCAGCAATCTCTGAAGGGTTAACATCCTGAATCTTGGTACCACCAGAAATATGTTCAGTATTGAGAGATCTACAATGGGTGTCCACCTACCTTCTTTTCTGGGGACTAAGAAAAGGCAAGAGTGAAACCGTGTGCCCTCTTCTTTTTCTGGGGCCACTCTTTAAATGGATCCTTGTAGTAGTAATTATTTCAGCATGGGTGGAATAAGTTTTTGTTGTGGTTTTGGCATAAGGGGAATCTCTAGAAAGGGTGGAGTTTTCCAGAATTGGATGGCCTACACATCCCTTATAATCTATATGACCCATTTGTCTCGTGTTACCTCATCCAAGTGGTGGTAGAAGGAAAGAAAGCCTTCCTGTCAGGTGGAGGTGGGGGATTTGGGGGAGGGGCAAGGTAATGAGGTATTAACTGTAGTCACAGCAGCTCTGGGGGGGGGGGGGGCAGCATCCTTAAATCTTCCAGTTCTGGAGCATTGTTCAGTTTGCCACTGTCTTTTTGACTGGGTCACCCCACCCAGGCTGTTTGGCTGTTTCATGTTTAGGCAGAAAGGGACAAGGCTAGGTAAGAAACCTACTGTACCTAGAAGTGGGAGATAGGTAAAAATGTTTTTTTTTACAGATTTTATTGGTTTCTCTTTCTCGTCCAGTTTTTCAAACACTTTTTCTGCTGATGATCCAAAAAGAAACTCTTTGTCAAATGAAGCATCAATGATTTCAGCTTTCACCTGGTCTGAGAGAGTTTGTATCCTCAGCCAGGCATATCTTCAAGTGGATAACCAAGTGTAATGATGCATCTAAAGCACTATAACTACATTTAGAGCATGGATATCTGGAGGAAATAATTACACAGGTCCTGGATATCCCTCTGAAGGCTTATGTCCTGGACCCCCTCTGCTTTGGATTTACTTTGTTCTTATAGTGACTTAAGGTATTTGAGCAGGGGGAACTGGACATTAAGATCCCATATTGCAATGGTGGCTGAAGTGCAAGTTTTCTTACCAAAGTAATCAAGGAAGCAAGCAATTCATCCAAAACGTCCTTGCATAAAAACGAACCAAAACAAAAATTAGTAAAAACAGTTAATTCTAAAACTGCATGTAAATTAATAAGTTACAACTATTATCTTCAGTACTCCTATTAGGGAAATAGCATGGTTCAAGAAAGATGCCAGCTGTAAAGAGATAATTGTTGTTATTTGAGTAGTTGTCATTGGTTGCTGTCAAAAGGACTGTAGGAGCACTAAATGCATTTCTAAAGCCATGATGTTCATCTGAAAGAAGTCCATAGCTAGCTATTAATGTGCCGATCATTTACTTGCATAGGATTTTTTCAAAGATTCTGGCTACAGGGCAGAGACTGGAGATTGGTCTGAAACCTTTTTTTTTCCTTTGGTTCTGGGAGGGTGTATCTCTGGAAGTGGAAATATTATAGAGTGCTTTAGCAAAGTGGTAACCCTTCCTAATGTAAGTGAAAGACTGAAAATGAAAGTGAGGCATTTTGTAATTTTGTATGCTGTATGCTGCTCTCTATAGGAATGTGGGGTGTAGTGAGGCCGAAATTTCCAGTAGACAGTTTTAGGATACTTAGATGTTTCTTTGACAGGGATCTCTGAGACATTATGGTTTCTGAATATTCTGTAATGGATACAATCTCGGGGGTAAGCTGCTATCTAGTGTATTTTGGTTTAAGCAGGGAGAAAAATAATTGGTAATAGACTGAATGGAGGAGATGAGAAAGTTTTTCAAGTCGTGAAGAAAAGCAGTGTTAAGTTATGCTTTAGAAATAGTGGAATATGTGTAAACTGTGAGGGATTTTATTTTTTTCCAAAAGTGATTGGGAGAACAGGTGGCTCTAGTTTGCTTTTTTGGATTGCATTCTGAGAGTAAATTAAGTTTGATGAAGTTGCTCATTATGTGAGTTTTGTTTCCATTGTGTCATCTTTTTGTTTAACTATATTCACAATTGCAATTGTAATTCAGGGATACTTGTGATCCCCTGTGAGTGGTTGGGAATAGAGAGTTTTAGGTTGAGCTGAGGGTGTTTATCAAGAAGGATAATGCATCTTCTGGAACTTGGATGAAGAATAAGGTAGGCAAATCAAGACTGCTCAAATATTGGTTAAGAATCTTAAGTGTGTGAACAGGAAAAGGCCAGGTTGTCATCAACTGAGGGGTGGTTTAGGGGTTTTGAAAGGCAGTGACACTTAGTCCATTGGGCAGGATGCTGATACCACTACTGTAATTAGCTACTTATGTGATTATAAGATCTAATATTATATGGCTACCAGTTTTATCTTTGTATCTGCTTGGTTCCTTTACATGCTGCTCTAGGCTGAACTGATGCAGTAAAGTGTTTAAATGTGCAGATGACGGACCACAGCAGTTGTAATTAAGTCTGCCTAGTGTAATTAAATACTGTGAGCAGTCACTGGGAAAGTTTTCTGACAGTGTCTTTGACAAGGTTCATGGTGGAGGGAAGGGGGATGTTGATAACTGAGACTGTAAAAAAAGTGTGCTGACCCAGAATAAGTTTGGCTGTAATCCACTTTGGTGAGTGACTATTATTATGAGTACGTGTGGCTTAAGAAATTATGTGAATTGAGAAATGTTTAATTAATAACATCACTCCACTGCCTGTTCTAGTTCTGGGACTGGACTTGTAAAGGACACTGTAATTTGGGGAAATGTAGGTAGAAGGACAATGATCATCCTTAAGCCATGTTTCTGTTACAGCTTGGATTTGTGGATTTTCCAGGGTGATCCAGGCTCCCAAAGTTGTTCATACTACAGGCATTTATGTAGGCTATCTTGAGAAAATTGTTTTTGGGGGAGGGAGATGGGGGTGAATTTTCTGTATGATTACCTGGCAGGGCAGTTGTTCACATAAAGATATGTCACAAGCTGAGGACATCCTGGGTTAGCATGTATATCCCCTGACCTTATTATTTTGTACTTTATGTAAATGATCCAAGAGGTTTGGTGCTTCCTTAAATTGTACTTCTTAAGAAGAGACGAAAGGGATGTATGCTGTAGCAGGTATATTTGAAGTATAAATAGCTTTCTTGGGAAATAAGTAACTGGTTTTACAATAGTGGAAGAGGTGTGGGGGGGTGTGCAGATTTGTTGTGTTTTTGATAAAATAAAGTGTATGGTACTATGAGATGCAGATAACGAAAGGTTATCTATGAAACAGAGTATTGCTGTGAAGAAGAGGAATAGGGAAAATGACACGCGGGGAGGTTTTAGTGTTGTCATTGTTGTGTGTTAGCAAAGATTATTCTCTTTGAGCTTTAATGTTATACAGGAGAAAGCGGAGGTAGTAAAGCAATGAAGAAAGTCAGTATCAGAAATGAGAACGCAGAGCAGCTTCTGGAAGAAGAAATAAAATGAAGAGGGTAATATCAGTCTTTCTTCTACCAGTACTGATGCTTAAAGGAAGTACAAAGCAGAGAGTGAACATTAGTCTATAATCACCACAGGGAGATGCTATGAGGATATATAAAAATGAACACAGTAAACTTAAACCTATCTGCCAATTACAGTGCTGGCTGTAGGTGAAACAGAAAAGAGGACAGTAAGGATCATTTTACAACCAAGTGTGCAAGTTACAGAAAAAGCAGAAAACAGCTGAGAAATATGTAGACACAGTAATGGAGTAATTAAACATCAGTCACCTAGAGTGATATTAAGAGGTAAAGTAGAAAAATTGAGAGCAGGCAGTCGTCTAACAACTACAGAGACATTAAGAGAGGAGACACTAGTCTATGTGCCTCCTACAGTGATACTTTAGAGGAAGTATATTAAAGATGAGGGAATATAGAAGCCTGACTTCAGAGGGTTAGAGGAAAGAATGAAAGTGCGCACCAGTCTTACTGCCACTTAGAATGGTAATTAGATGTAAAATGGTGAAGATGATGGGGAAGTGGCAGTCTGCTGTCCTGAGTGAGGTTACGGCAAATTCAGAAGTGAAGAGAGTACCAACCAAACTGCCAGCTAGAGTGATGCTTACACGAAGCAGTGAGATAAGAGTATACACTAGTATATTTGTCACTCAAAGTGCTGCTTAGAGGAAGTATGTTGATGACAGAAAAAGTGCATCAGCTACTTAGTTTGAAGTTTATAGGAAGTATAATGGAGATAAAAGTAAATTATGCCTTGCTTCACTCAAATTCTCACTATTAACCTAATATCAGTTGCAGAACCTTCTCCCTCCTATTCATATTAACCATTGATTTGTAACTCACTGCTTTACCTTCTCTTATTGCAATAAACTTACTCTTCTATTTCCATTCACTTCTTTTATAACTAGTTTTCACCACCATAACATGAGTTCCCCTACTCTTCATATCTCTACTATTTGTCATTACAGTTATAAAGCTTGTTCAGGCAATAAAGATATTGAACGTTTTATAATCAACATAAAATCTAAATTTACATCAGATAAATGTATTTTTACATAATTTCATTTGAATATCCTACAATTGCATGTGTGCACATATGTGTATAGTTGTTATGATATCTTTTGGGTCCCTTCTCAAACATGACTTTGGTCCAACACAGCTAGTAAAACTAACTAAATACATAAGTATGTAATATATGAATGTATAGCCACTGTGACCCAGAAGTATCTTGAAAAATCAATATTTTTTTATTTATTTTACATTTGTTGACCGGGCTAGTCTAACTGGATATATGTCCATTTTCAGTAGAGGCCCGGGGAGAAAAGCTCCACATAAAATAGACATCACATTAATAATTCAGTTTAAAGACATAAAAGTTCAATTAGCAATACTAAAAAATAATAACACGTGCTTCAAAGTAGAAAAGCATATGTGATATAAGACAGAACAATTTTTTTTTTTTTTGTATTCCCCAACGGTCAATCACTGTGGGAAGGAAGTATTTAGAAGGATGAAGAGATTCTAGAACAAAGTTATAAGTAAGGAGCAGCAGGAGAGACTAGTTTAAGAGAACAGAGATAGGAGAATTTTGGTTAAGAGGTAGATACAGAGAGTTATAGGGGAGAAGACAGTTATGTTTATCTAGGGAAGAATAAGTCTGACATAGAGGTAGGAAGTGGACTACATGAGAAAACTGAGTAGAGGTAGAAAAGCAAAGGAAGAAATGGATGACAAAGATAATTGGATGAGAGAATATTGGTCTGGGTTAGTACAGGGACATAGCCAGTGGCTAGTTAGATATACTTTAAGTTTCTTTTTGAAAAGTGTAGAAGAAGAAAGAGAGGTAAGTTTAACATGCTCTAAATGGTAAAAGTCAATTTTGTTAATAACTTTGTATACCCTGTTCTACAGGTTTGTACAATGTTTTTGAGGAAAAAAAACTGCAAGAAAAACCTAGCCACGCTAGAAGTTTCACTGTGTGATACCTTAAACCTCCTGTAATAGAGGGCAATGGGACACATACAAATGACCCCTTAAGGACATCAAGTGTTTCAGCTATATGGCTTCTGAATTACCATGACTTTTTACCTTTACTTTTTAAGTGTTTGTGCATGCTTTCATGTCAATAAAGCCAAACCCCACTAGCTGTAGACATGCATGTTTCGGCCTTCTTATGACCTGTTCAGCACAGCATAAATGGACTGTTTGGCTATACTTCAGAAATATGCACTTTAAATTTCTTTAGTAACTCTTATTGCACAAGAGATACAACCATTTGTTTAAAATATGAGGGCATAACTTGATTAAGCTCAGGATGTAGTCATTGGAAATTAGAATGCAAACCCCAGGAGCTCCACTAAAAAGACTGAATTAACCTTTCTAAAGAGGGGCAGCGTGTTATACACTCAAGAACTTGTAATATTTTTGCCATTTGTTTTTCATCAGAAATCAGGGTCAACAAGACTTTAGCAATACATGTGTAACTGAGTATTGGTACAGAGCTAAAGACTGCTGGTCTGACAACTTGCATGATTTCACTGCTAAGAAAAAAAATGTTACACTGTAGAAAAGAAGAAAAATAAGGGGTAAATGTTTGCCCGAATCACATGACATGACAGAGGTGGTTGGAGTGACAGATGCAGAGGACAGGAAGAAATGGAAACAGTTGATCCGCTGTGGCGACCCTTAACGGGGGTAGCCGAAATAATAATAAGAAGACATGACAGAAAACTTTTGAGTGTATAAAGAGTAGCAGAGGTAACCAGTATCCAAATGAAATGGACTGAAAAATGTATGGATATAAGTAAAATTAAAATGAAGCTAAGGTTTGTTGTTAAAGTTAGAACAGCTCTGCAAAATCAAAGCAAAATGTAAAAAATGCTTCTGATAGTAAGGTAGCAAAGACACTTTCAGTAATCCATGAGACTGAGGATACAGAAGTGAAATGTGTTCAGCTCAGCAAGTGCCACTTTGTTTAAGTTCCAGCTCTTAAAAATAAAAGAGTGTAGGAAACGTGGCTAGGCCAGTCATTTACTTTGAGTATAAAAGTCTAGAAGGAATGGAAAAAATGTTTTTCAAGTCACTGAAACTAATAAACTTAATGGCTGTACAAATGTCAATGTATCTACAAAAATGGACCCAAGTAAGGCAGAAAACAATAATCCTGTGAATGCTGTTGATTTGTGTTTTCTGTGCATAACTTATTCGCTGAACTCAGAAGCTCAACATATGTGCCAGTACAAATGTCACTGGACTGAAAAATTCTGCACAAATGGTATGAGTGTCACATTTAAATTAGGTGCCAGAGCTAAGTATGACATTATTCAATCGACCTGATTTGAGAAATTCCCTGTCTGTGTCCAGCTCTTCATTACTAACTTAATCTGGGCTCAATTTGAAACCCTTGGGTCAGATTAAGTTGTGCTGTTTGTACAAATCCAAGGAATATAACTTAACTATTTTCAAGGTGTGTCAGTTCAGCAATATAACATATTAGGAAGATCAGCTTTTGATATTTCACTGATCTTATATTGTGTATAACTGTAAAAAAATAAATAAATAATCAGAAAAAAGGCTGACATCTCAAAACATGCTGAATACAGAAATACCCCAACCCGTATGATTTTCATCTCCGCAGCATGTTCTGCTCTACTTAAACCAAAAAAAAAATAATTTAGTGGCATGACTAAAACTGCCACTAGGGGCAATTCAAGTCATGAAGTACAGCAAATATGCCAACTTGCATATTGCATCGTAACACTGTGTACAGATAGATCCTTCATTTGCAGGATTTTATATTAGAGTTGCCACCTTTTCAAATGACCAAAGTGGGACATTTTTTGTAAAAACATCATATTTTGCAGGGCAAAACATACCCTTGGCCAGTACACACAGGACATAAGTTCACTTTTTTACCTAAATAAAAGCTTTTTCTTGTAGCATTTTAGTTGCTTATTCTGTTTCTTATAACATTTAGTTGTTTCAGATATAAAATAACTGTTTTATGCAACTATTAAAGAAAATATAGGAAATATTTTTGTCCTAAAATCTCAGGACATTTGCCATTTTTTCTATTTTTTTGCAGGACACAACTGCCCAAAGAGGGACTGTCCCTCCCAAAGTGGGACAGGTGGTAACCCTATTTTATACTGTCTTGTCTGCTTGATTATGACCAGCTACAGAATGTGAATTTAGAGCCAGCTATGGCTACATCATTTCCTAGTGACTGCAAACTATCATTCTTTGGCAGAAGTACTAAAAAGGTCGACAGAATGACTGTTACAGGCAGTGGCAGGAAATACTTGTATAATGCTGTTGTGTATAATTTGCAAAGTTTCCATCCCAAAAGACAAGATATGCCTATATCATGCTATGTCCCTAGTCAGAAGTACAGTTTAGTATGCTATATTAATATATTTTCTGCTCTCGATATCAGGATTGTGCTTAAAAGAAGTGATATAATGTATAGTGCATTGTGGTTTAATATTCCACTGAGGTTACTGCTGCATAACTCTGTGCTGCTTAGGCTACTTCCATCACACAAAAGATTATGACTGTTTACTCACCACCTCTTGTGTGCTTACATGGTTAGTAACATCCACGTGATGCCTACAAAGTAAATCTGAACCCCCACTTGAGTAAGAAAAAAACACTGCCTTCCTGAACTCTTTGTTCATAGGTTGGTACTAGACTATCAGCCCTAGGGCCTATACAAGCCTAGCCATAACAACTCCCTGGCTATTTCTTCCCACATTATTTACTTTCCTGGACCCCTGTCTAGCGTGATCCTTGGGGTGAATTTCCTTTCTCCCATCCAATCGTCAAGGTTCCTCTTGAAGAGGTCCAAAGAGGCACTCTGCTTGTATCCAGAGGATCTCTGGGAGGATGCACTTACTTCCAGTGGTTGCATCCTAACCTCTTCAACAAAATTAAATTACAAACTGCATAAAAAAAATGTTCATTTCTCTCTAGAACTGCATAAATTGTCTTTCAGTGACATAATGGGTTGGGGGTTGGCATAACAGTTAAGGTGTTTACCTCACAGACACAAAGTACAGAGTTCAATTCTCACCTTTGAAGAAAATTAGCCACTCATAAAATGGCCCATAAGGGCAGCTAGCACAGTATTTACCTATGAACCTTTGAATCTATTCCATCAAAAAATGGAATTTATAATTCACCATAAAAACAAAAAATGTTAATTTGCTAAAGTTTTGTAAACAACTTCCACTACATCAGGAATTGTTTGAGCTGAACACACAAAGACATTGCATTTCTGTAGACTAAACAATCAGAAATAAGCAGAAACTGGGCATTCAAAATAAAACCATGTAACCAAAAACAAACACTGCTGGCTTTTAAATGGATATTTGGATATTTTATTTATTTTACATTTGTTTACCGGGAAAGTCCTACTGAAACGAGGTCCATTTACAGTGGAGGCCCGGGGAGAAAAGCTCCACATCAAACAATATGTGCAGTGGTAATTATACAACCAAACGATATGTCATACAAGCAGTAATAAATTTACAATGGCTTGTTCCAAGCAAGCTTAATTTACACACAGTATCTCATGGATGGCAGCATTTGGGAGAAAAAAACTCCACATTAAACAATACAATCAAAAGAGACACCACACAAGACATAATAAATTTACAGTGGTTTGTTCCAAGCAAGCTTAATTTACACATAGTAGACCCTGTATGGCAGTATTTGAGGAGTTTTTAGTATTGTATTACAGAAATAAAATAAAAGTGGTAGATCTGTTCAGGATTATATATGTATAAATAGGCAGATATAACTTGATTGTATATATATATATATATATATATATATATATATATATATATATATATATATTGATTGTATATATATATATATATATATATATATATATATATATATATATATATATATATATATATATATATATATATATATATATATATATGTGTGTTTACAACCAATATGTATATGTATAAAATACAATATGTATGTATGTGGTATATCATCATGCGATGTATCGATCTATACGTATAAAAATAGTTAAATATGATGAAATATGTATGTATAGATGCAATGAAAGGTATAGATAAATAGTATGATGTACAATGTTAAAATTAGTGTTTGAGTATATATATGTGTAATATACAAAATATAGGAAATGTATATAAAAACTAGGTATATGTATGCATGTTTGAAATGAGTATGTGAATTATGTATATTAAATATATTAAATATAAATGTAAGTATGTGTAGATAGATATATGAATATATAAAAAATATATGTATAAATATATAAATGAATAATATATAAATATATAAATATACGAGTGTATAAATATATGAATATATAATGTATAAATATATAAAATATGTAAAATGTATAAATATATGAATGATTATATAAATATATGAATACATGTATATAACTATTTCATTATATAAATAAATATAAAAATAAAAATATATAAGATTATATATGGAAAATATGTATAAAATGTATGAGTGTATAAAATCATATGGAAGTGTATGTGGGGGACAACTTTTTATTTTCTAAACACACCAAGTGGAGAGTGGACAGTGCATTTTTGAGAGGATTTGAATTTGTGTTTTGTGCATGAACTGTGATACGTGGTTAAACAGACAACTTTAAGAGTCACTGATATCACTCTAGCCTTCATTGACGTCAATTTTACGGCAGTTGCAAATAAGTGAAGTGACATGGCGGAAATTGAACTACCATATAAGCCAAGAGGTGAACACCGAGGCAAGGATATCGTGGAGAGCATACAAATGCCCGGAGGTGAATATCGGGGCATGGAAGCTGTACAAATGACCAGAGGTGAATACCGGGGTAAGGACGTACTAACATCACGTTTCTTGAAGCATTTAAATGGAACATCTACACCAACATGGTTTTTTGAGGAGAACGATGCAACTACTGATAACGCAGCAACAGCAGTGGATATGGACAAACTCCATAAACTTCTTGGGGACATTGAAAAAGAATTTTATAAACTTAAACGTTTACAGACTCAGAGAGCTCATTTTGAATTCTGTTTACAGAACAATATTATACCACGAGGACTCAGGGTATTTTCTATGCCCAGTCAGGGAAAAGACTACCCTGAGCTGTTAGCATTATGGCAACGCAACATCAAGTTATATCTGCCTATTTATGCATATATAATCCTGAACAGATCTATCAGGTCTACCACTTTTATTTTATTTTATCTCATTTTATTTTATTCAGATAATGTCACAAACTACTATTTTAATGAATATATGGTTATACGTCCAGGCTGCATAGGATGTACATATTTAAACAACATCTTCAATAGTCGAAGCTGACTATTCACTAATATAACATGATGGAACGTATAATTATTTTCATTAGGAGCTCATGTTCTATCCAGAAGTTTTATACTTACAGCTTAATGACGATTCTGTGTGATAAAACTTTTTAAAGCATTTTTAAATGGTTCAAATGGATTATGTACCTTTAAAATATGATGGGATGCATTATTATTTTAATTGGAGGCTTATGCCATATGTAAAGGTATGCTTCACATTTTAAGGTCAAAGATGTCGATCTCTATGATATGTAAATCATGCTTTATGTCTCAAAGCTGATGACGATGATTTTCATGACATTTTTTATGATACATCAGTTTTTAAATGTTTTTAATGCATTATCTTCCTTTTCCTATACAATTGCTTAATTGCCAGTAATTATTTTAATTGGCAATTAATGACACATTATATAAGGGATGGATCTACACCAGATAATATAAAGATCTGAGGAAGCTAAATTTTAGTGAAAGCGCTTATCTTCATTCCTGTCTTGTTTGTTGGATTATAATAAATAACTTGGATTTATATTGGACCTGTCTCAAATCTAATTGAACATTTGGATATTCAGCCACCTTTGGATTTACTTTACATACTATTTGTGTCAAACCACTTCGCGCACAAGTACCTTACTTTTTTCTTTTGACTTATTCTAATTTTCAAGGTACAAGTGCGTTAATCCGTTGGGCTGTTAATTTTACGTTTATAAATGTCAAAGTAAATTGCATAGTGAATTGTAAAGCAGTTCTGTGTAGTATGCAGAGGTACTTTAAATGTGAGGCTGTGGGGGTCATATAAGGGACTGCTATTTATGCTAGCAATATTAAGAGAAGAAAGTACTTTTTGTATACTGTGATGTATCTGAGGTTTACAAAGACTGGATATAGGCAAAATAATGTGATCTTGCGCTCCTGGAGGGATGTAAGTGTATTGATAATATTATACATGTATTCAAATATAATAATTTCCCTGCTTTTATATGAGTGAATGTATACACTAATATTCTTAGTTTACTGGAATTGGCAGACTTTAAAGATTCCCTAAAGAGTACTCGGTCAGGAATACCGAGAGAGCAAATGACCATAACTAAGGGAATTATTTTTTGAGTTAGGATATAGGATCTGAATTGCCTAGAGGTAGTAAGACCTTGTAAAGTTTAATTTTGGTGGCTGCCAAAAAAGCAATTACTAGAAAATGGAAATCAAAGTCTAAACCAAATGTACTTGAAACATTACATACAAAAATGGAAACTGTGGGAATAATACATGCAGAAAATGTTTTGGAGGAGGAATGAGGATTTAACAGAATGCAGGAATTCAACAATTTACGTAATGTCGGACTGATTACATTGTATAATAGAATATATGAGAATTATAATGCTTGTAAATGTGAACTTCTTATACAGTCTGTTTACTTTTATATAAATGTTAAGTTTGCCTGTGTCAGAAATGATAATTCCATGCAGGACTGTTTTTTTTTTTTTAAAATGTTCTCAGTTTACTCTGCAGACAAGAGAAGAAATTATGAAAACATGCTCGAAACTGGAAATCATTACAAATGGTCATCTACTAGTATTTGAAAACTGGTGTCTCTTGCATTTCTTAAGCTATTAGCTATTAGCAGTTTTTTGTTTTACTCAGCAAATACATGCAGTTGGAGATGGTAAGTGTACAGGTGCAGGCAATTATCAGGAAATAGCTGATCAATGTGCTCATTTGTGTCAAAAATCAGAATCAGTATTTAAGGGGGAACTGACAAGCAATTCAGTGAAAATAAATGAGGTTTGTTAAAGACTGCAGTGCCAGTGAATACTTTTGCAAGTTATTGCATCCCTAGCAGCCCTTTTGCTGCATAATCAAATATAACAGTGCACAAATCAGTTTATTTACTTAAGGGTAGCCAGTTCACTTTTTCTAAGGCTAGAAGTTGGTTGACTGAGAGCATGCAAGCTGTTTTTCAAAACTGTGAAAGGAACAGAAATAGCACAAGGAAAGATGGTATCTTTGCAAGAGGGAACACATGCACTAACATGTAATTCCAGCATGATTAAATCTAACTTTAGAACAGCTAAAGCTTATGGATGTAACTGAACAGCTGGGGCAACTGCCCTTATATGGAAGGTTAACTTTAATTTTTGGAAAGTGTATATACTTTTTGGGTTAGCTGTAAGATAAAAGGAGATGAGGCTTGAAATGCTGATTTATTTGGTTCATATACAGGTATGCTGTCTCACTAATAGCGAATTATATATTTCTTACTTCTTACATAAATATGACATAAACTAAAGCATTCTTGAGGAAGACTAAGTCTTCCACATACTTAAAGTTCATTAACAGTACTTCGATAAGGCAAGACTGTGGTTAACTTAACTGGGAAACATGACATTTGCTGGTCAATTTTTTCACAACAGAGGATTTCCCTTTATTCCAGACTGAGAATACCAGATCTAATTGTATGCTTTCTGAGTAGGCTCCAACACAAATGCTCAAGGCCTGCTCAGCACAGGGTCCCAAGTACAACTTTGTTCCTGTGAATAACTATTCCTTGTGTAACACAGGTAACATAGTACATTTATGTTCTCATAAGCAGTATTTCACTTTATCTATAACTCACAGTACTCCATTCATCACTATATTGTCCTATATTTTGCACTTTGTGAACAGTTATAAAAGCAAATATAGGATTAAATACATTTTCGTGTCTTCAAGGTGACGCACAGTACCTAACCCCTTTTATACATACCTGTGACTTCTGCTATTCTGATCCATTCCAATGAGAAGGCTTCTGCTCCTCCTCTAATTTTAGCTTCTTTGTTTTTGCATATATCCTCATACGAGACTCATCAATGTAGCCAAAATAGCCAAGGTAAGACTATAGATGTTGCTTGAAACTGTCTAGCAGTTAGCATAGAGAATTAATGCTATGACTTTTAACACATTACTCCCTGATGTTCAGGGTTTGACTCCCTCGGGTTTAATTTCCCTACCATGTGATTTTGACCAAGTCACTTAACCAAACAGTCCTCCTGGGCCAAGTCTGAAAAAAAGGCTCATGTGACGGAGTGTTCTATCCCAGTTAACAAATGCAAATAAATAAAAATATAACTGGTCACACATAAGGAAATTATAATACAAAAGATGCTCACAATACATATTATGGCTATGCAGAGGCCTAGTCACAAGGAAAGATTATGAGTATTGAAGCAAAAATTAGTTAGCTGTAGTTTTCTTACAGGTCACTTAATGCTCATGTACAAATGCTTCATAATGATCTAATGGTTTCTAGTACAGGAGTGTCCTTTGCTTCACATAATACTGAGACAAAGAACAATAACTCTCTTGCTGGTGTAAAGAAAAACAGTTTCTTATTTGGGGCTGGATAACTATGGAATATGTTTTTTAAAGCCATTAGAATGGCATCTTCACTACTGAGCTGTAAAAACAGGCGGATATTTGGGCTGGCAAATTGGCATATTACCCTAGAGGCAGTGGGATTAAGACCCTTGATTGCTACACCTGATGCTTTGAGTCTGTGAAACTAAGCACGTCTTAACATTGTAAATAAACAAAGAAACAAATAAATACTTTTCCTAGCACTAAAATAGGCAGCCATGGACTTGTCGACAGGGGAATTGAAAGTCACAGTGGTATAGACACTGGGTGGATATTAGGTTAACATAAATGTATTGCTAGTGACACTACATGGACTCCTGTCCTGCTCTAAACATAAATATGAGCCTGGATATCCCATTAAAAGAGACTACGAGAAAAAGATAGCAGGAAAGAACCCATCATTGTTATCAATGTGAGTGTGATCCAAGACAAGAGAGCTAAATTGGGCATCCTTGCCATAGTTACATTAATTACCACTGCTTAGGGACTGAGCAAATGATGGCAGAAAGTACAGTTTTGTACCTACCATAAATGTAGATGTTCGAGGATCCACATTGCTGCAGTCATAACCTGTGGGTAGTCCGCTGTCCTCGGTCGGCCCGAATACCAAAGAGTTAGGCTGGCGTCGGTCATGGGCGCCCGGAGCTGACGTCAGTACGTAGTAGTACTTAAGCGCATGACCGACGCCATATCCTCAGTCTTTCTTGCCCCAGATGTCAGAAGGCCTTAAAAAGAAAAGGCCAAAGCCACAAAAGGAGAAAAATAATAATTATCCCCAAGGAACAATAACAACAAACAACAACAACACCCCCAAACCAAAGAGGGGAAGGAGGGAGGGAAAATAGGACTGCAGCAATGTGGATCCTCGAACATCTACATTTATGGTAGGTACAAAACTGTACTATGTTCTTCGTCTCACATTGCTGCAGTCACAACCTGTGGGTAGAATCCCAAAGCAAAGGAAAAGGGAGGCTGGCAAACTAAAAAGCATTAGGGGCTGCTAACATGCCCTGTAAGACTGCAGTGGCAAACCCAGCCCTGGACTTGGAGAAAAGAGGGAGATGGTAATGTTTAGTAAAAGTATGAACTGAACTCCAAGTAGCTGCTTCCAAAATATCCTTAGTAGCTACACCCCTCAAAAAAGCAGTAGAAGTGGCAGTAGCCCTAGTGGAATGAGGTCTAATCCCAGCAGGGACATCCTTCCCATGATGAGAATAACAAAAAGCAATACAATTACCAATCCATTTTGAAATAGTCTGCTTTGAAACAGCTTTCCCTTGTGAACCCAAAGCAAAAGAAACAAATAACTGTTGAGTCTGTCTGAACTCCTTAGTTCTGCTCAAATAATAATGTAACTGCCTGTGTATATCCAAAGAATGCAAGATTTTTTCCCCCTTATTTTGGGGATCAGCATAAAAAGTAGGCAAATGGATAGACTGGTTCAAGGCCACATTAGAAATCACTTTTGGCATGAAAGTAGGGTTAGTACGCAAAGAAACTCTATCCTTATGGAATATTAGAAAAGGTTTAACTGCCATGAGAGCCTGCAATTCAGATACCCTTCTAGCAGAAGTAATGGCCAACAAAAAGGCAGTCTTCCAGGACAAAAACTTCAATTCAGACGTAGCTGCAGGTTCAAAAGGAGGCAAAGTAAGCTTCTCCAACACAAAATTGAGATCCCAGGAAGGAGTAGGAGCTCTACGTGGGGGTCTTATATTTTTTGCCCCTCTAAGAAATTGCTTAAACAAAGGGTGAGAAAATAAAGGAGGGTCACAATCATAGTGAGCAGAAATGGCTGCAGCATGAACTTTCACAGAGGAAAATGACAAACCCTTGTCTAGTAACTCAGTAAGGTACTGCAGTGTAAAACTCAAATTAGGTACCGAGACATCAAAGTCCTTTGTTGTGCTCCAAAGAAAAAATCTCTTCCATTTATCAGCATAAACTTTTCTAGTGCTTGGCCGCCTAGCTTCCAAGATGACATCTAAAACCTGTTGAGGAAGCTGAGAACCCATAGGCTCTAAAACAGAATACACCAGGCCGTTAGATGCAGGGACAGCACCCTGACATTGAGCAAATGACTGCTTGACTGGGGCAACAAGTGAGGAAGCTGTGGCAAAGGCCAAGGAGGCTCCTGAATTAAACTCCTCAGCAGAGGATACCAGTGTTGTCGTGGCCAATCTGATGCTATTAAGATCATGCAAGGCTTGTCCCACCTGGTCTTCAAGAGAACCTTGGTAAGGAGAGGCAGAGGAGGAAAAGCATAGACGTGAAGGTTGTTCCAACTGAAAGATAGACCATCCACTTTCCAAGCTTTTGGGTGAAACATCTTTGTGCAAAATTTTGGTAGTTGGAAATTTAGAGGAGAAGCTAACAGATCTATGTCTGGAGTTCCCCAAGCCACTGTCAACTGTTGAAATACCTGAGGATCCAATTTCCATTCGTGGGGATCCACAATTTGTCTGCTCAATACATCTGCTAGGGAGTTCTGTGCTCCTGGCAGAAACCGTGCTTGAAGAGTGATGTGCAAACCCAGAGCAGTCTCCCACAATACCATAGCTTGTCTGCAAAGAGGATAAGAATGGGTCCCCCCTTGCTTGTTGATGTACCACATGACTGTAGTGTTGTCTGTTTGTATCAACACCTGTCCTGGTTGAAGTAGGCCCTTGAAAGCCATCAGGGCGTACTGGACTGCTAACATCTCCTTCATGTTGATATGCAAATGCTGTAGTTTGGGAGGCCACGTGTCTTGAATCCATTTCCCACTGAAGTGTGCTCCCCAAGCCAGGTCCGAGGCACCCTTCGTTAAGATCAGACTCGCCTCTGGTCGAGTCACAGAGAGTCCCTTGTTTAGGTGACATTCCTGTGCCCACCACAAGAATTCCCTCTGGATGCAAGGTATTATCGGAATGACAGTGTCCAAATCGTGGCAGTGTTGAGTCCATACACTTTTGAGATACCACTGTAGCTTCCTCATATGCAGTTTGGCATTGGGAAGTACCAGAATGCAAGATGCCATGAACCCCAAGGCTTGAAGGACTGTCCTTGCAGTCAGCCTGGACAGTACTGATAATCGCTGGAAGTATAGAGGAAGAGTTCTTTGTTTGTCCGGGGTCAGAAAAGCCATCTGAGAGGCTGTATTCAGTCTCACACCCAGAAAGCACATGTCCTGAGAGGGTACTAGACTCGACTTTGTTTCGTTCACAGAATACCCTAGGCACCTTAAAACTGCCATTACATACTGTAGTTGTTGAAGTAACCAGTCTTTGTCCTGAGCTAGAATCAGGCAATCGTCCAGATAAGGATAAATTTGTATTCCCCTCAGTCTTAAGAAAGCTATTACAGGAGCCAGAATCTTTGTGAACACCCTGGGTGCAGTAGATAAACCAAAGGGCAATGCAGAGAACTGATAATGAGAAGTGCCAGCCCGAAAACGCAGGAATCTCCTGCAGCTGGGCCTGATAGGAATGTGAAGATAGGCCTCTTTGAGATCCAGAGTTACCATCCAGTGATCTTTGCCTATCAGAGGCAGAGGTTGCTGTAAAGTTAACATCTTGAACTTTGGAATGTCTAGGTATGTATTGAGAATGGACAAATCCAGAATTGGCCTCCAAGTATTTCCTTTCTTTGGCACTAGGAATAGTCGAGAATAAAACCCTAGACCTTCTTCTGGCGGAGGTACCACCTGGATTGCCCCCATCTGTAAAAGCAAAGAAATTTGTTCCTGAGCCTCAAGCCTTTGCTGAGGAGGTACATCTGGCATGCCTTTGGAAGGGGGAAAAGTGTGAAAATAAAACTTGTAGCCTTGATTTATTATGTCCAACACCCATCTGTCCTGGGTGACCAAATGCCAATTTTGCTTGAAAAGTACCAACTTTCCTCCTAGAGGAGCTGCCAGAAAGGAAGGATCTGGCAGCTGGAGATACAGGTCATTGGGTCTGTTTACGAAAAGGGTGACCCCTGCCCTCACCAGAAGATTGTGCAGGAGAACTCCAAGTCCTAGGTCTGAAAGAACCCTGAGCGTGAGCCCTGCCCCTACCACGTCTAGACCTGCCCTTAGACTGAAAATCTGAAGAAGGGTAAGACCATCCTCTAGCAGGCCAATTCCTGCTAAACTTAGGGGGCTGCAATTGCAAAAATTCCTTAACTGTCTGTATAGACTTAGCTTTGTCTTCCATTTTTTTCAAAACTGACTCCACAGGGGAACCAAAAAGAACTTCAGATTGAAGGGGAGCATCCAAAATCCGAGCTTTAACATGCTCTGACAAATTTTGATCCTTAAGCCAGGCATGTCTACGAATAACTGAACCAGTAGCAGCTACCCTGGAAGAAGCCTGAAGGGCATCGAAGCCACACTGCAAGGAATGTTTACCAACTTGATCTGAAGCATGAACCAAGTCCTGCAATTCCTTACACTCTATACCCTCAGATAAAGCATCTACCTTAGATTTCAATTGACCTAACAGAAAGTTCTGATACTTCAGCATATGGAATTGGCAATTTAAAGCCCTCATAGCTAACGTAGAAGAGGTGTACACTTTTTTACCCCACCTATCCAACGCTCTAGAATCTTTATCTAAAGGGACTGGATTCTTAACCACAGAAGCCCTGACCCCCTTAGGCCCTTGACTAATAGTTTCCGGGTCAGCTCTAGGGCTCTTATACAAATATTTATGTGCCTCTGGAACTCTGTAATACCTGTCTGGCTTGACAGGGGCAGGGGGTAAAGAATCAGGATTAAGGGAAGCTTCAGAAAAAACATCCTGAACAACATCTAAAACAGGGGGAATAGCCAAAGGCCTATGTTGTGGCAAAAACAAAAATTCCCTAAGCCTCTTACGAGAATCTGAAAAATCCTGACCTTCCCACTTGAAATGCTCCCTCATGGAATGCAAGGTTTCAGAAAAGGAAAAATCCTCTGGAGGTGAAGCAGAAGGACAGGAATCCTCTGCATCCGAATCAGAATAGGGAGGAAAATCCTGCACATCCTCAGCTGAGGACTCAGAGTAATCTGAGGAATGTTCCATTCCCTCTAAATCTGTCTCCACCCTAGGCCTCTTCTCTGGAGGGGACATAGAACCCCTGATCAAAGTAATCAAATCCTCTGCCATTTTCAACATATGCTTTTTAGGAACAGAGCCCGAAGAACCAGGGCTGTGGCCCGTACCAGAAATACCAGGTCTAGCCTTAGCAGGGCCTTTAGTGACTGAAGTAGAAGGCCTAATAACCTTTTGTAAGGATGGAACCACAGAAACTTGAGAAGCACCCTCGGCCTGACCTAACTCCTGAGAGGCCAACTCCTGCAAAAGTAAAGGTTCCCCCTGGGATTCAGCCGAGACCTCGGCTGGATCCACAGATTCAACCGTAGATTCCATAGAACCGGCGTCCGCAACGGACGACTCATCCGGTTTAGACCTTAAGGATTTATATTTTCGCTTTTTTGCGGTAGCGGGCGTCGGAGGATCCGACGGCATGTTGTAGTTACACCGCTTACCGAAAACAAGCCTAGCACAGTCTAATCTGCGTTTAATGGTGCGCTTATTAAATCTAGCGCAAAAGTGACACCCGACTACGTCGTGTTCAGGCCCTAAGCAAGGAATACAAAGAGAATGATAGTCCCTATGAGGTATCTGCTTCCCACAAGAAATACAATTATTAACTTTTTCTGACATCCGGATTAACTGAGGCAAGAAAAGACAAAAATTTTCCCCAACGGGGTACTTAGCCCAACTTGGTCTTCGGTCTGAAACTCGAAAATTGAAAATTTCAGAACGCCGAATGGCACTTGCAAACGCTGCTTCTGCTTCGGACCACGCGGCAAGAAAGACTGAGGATATGGCGTCGGTCATGCGCTTAAGTACTACTACGTACTGACGTCAGCTCCGGGTGCCCATGACCGACGCCAGCCTAACTCTTTGGTATTCGGGCCGACCGAGGACAGCGGACTACCCACAGGTTATGACTGCAGCAATGTGAGACGAAGAACATCCATCAACTTTGGAGGATGCCTAGTAATGTTTTCTTTGTGCTTTTTACACCTGTGGCTGCCAACCACCATGCATTCTGCCACCCAAACTCTCTACACAGAGTTGGGGTACAGTCAACATCAATAATTGAGGTATCAAACAAAATGAAAGGGTGCTAAAGAACCATGAATTATGCAACTACGCCTAGCATCATGCATAGGTCTGGCAAGATCATTTTTGAGCCCAGAAAAGAAGGGGCTTGATTTTGGGACTGATTTTCTCAGTGTGTGTGTTTGAAAGTTAAGTGTTTAATCTAGCCAGAATACTACGGATTTGAAAGTAGGAGTGGTTTTTGTGATATGATTGTCTAGGTCTTTGATGTGGAGGGATTTATGACAGTTTTTGTTTTGTTTCAGAAGTCATTGCTTTCATTCGCTAGTGTTTTAGATGAGGTTTTTGGAAGCCAATAGATCTAATCAAAGCTGTTCCTGGATGTTTTGGTGATTTGAGTCAGATCTACAGAGAGTCATACCTTCACAGTATGTAAAGGTGTGGTAAGTCAAACTGGTTGGGAGGGTGGCCTAAAGGTTAAGGTGTCTGCCTTAGAAACACAAGGTGCAGGGTTTGAGTCTCACAAGGGATAATTGGCTAGGCTTACAATGGCTCACAAGGGCAGTTAGCCTAGTACTAACCTATGAACCTATGAACTATTGCACCAAAGTAAATGACTGTTCCCTTTCAAGAATATATATACTCTTTAATCTCATAAAACCAGGTTTGCAGAGGTGCTCTTGGCAGGGGTCAGTGTGTGTGTGTGTGTGTGTGTGTGTGTATGTGTGAGGAGGACATGGTAAAAAGGCAGTATTCAGTGAATTACCTTTCTTAGCAGAAGAACATTTTCCACATATTCCTTCCGCAGAACATCATGATCCAAAAGTTTTCCATGATAGATTTCCTCAACATGAGACTGAAGCTGCTGCACTACCATTTGCCGTTTAATATCATCCTCAAGTTGCTGTGCCAGATGAATCCTGAAAAAGCAAGAGAAAACAATGACTCATTATGCAGAATCTCAGTCACTGAATAGCAGCTTCACCTTGACTAAAACAAAAAAAATAAACAGCCGAAGGAAAAGCTGATTGCCCAAATCAGGTTTTCACTTTCCTTTTTCTTCTTTGTCAGGCCTTTCTCCTGCAAGTTTACTCAGAATTTTGTCATTGTATAATATCCTAAGGTCACTACATCTGACCTTGACACTGCAGGAGCTCTGCCACAAGGCTCTACTCCTACAAATTTACTGAGGATTCTGTAACTGTAATAATGTTAAGTACAATTACCATGAAGAACCTTGTGTATTAGCTTCAGTCAGTCAAACACATGTCTGCTCTTTGATTATAAGTCTCTGTGAAATAATATGTGCAATTTAAGAACCTCTTACTAAGCTGGCCATTGTCCCCGTTTTCTTGGCCAGTAGACTTGTAATGCATATGCCAATTATTTAGCCTCAGGATATGACAGAAAACCTGTTTTACTTCATCTCCTTTCATTAATTGGTTTGTACTGACTATAAACTGATTGTTCTCGGTTTGAACTACTCTACCCACAATTCCCAGCTACCCCCCCTCTTACTCTACCATTATATTTCCAACATACACATTTCACTTGAGACTCTTGTTCAAAAACCCTCCTCAAATGACCTTACTACGTCTATATATACTCTTCTGTTTCTTATTTCCTATTTCCCTATCTCCATTTAATTTTTAGCCCCATTCCCAACTATCTTTCTCACTCCCATACTGCTTTGCACTATATCCATTCATAACTACAACCCTCCCTAATAGCACCTATCTATTCCACATTGTACCTTTACCTTTTTCAAATAAACCATAGTTTCTTCTTATTCTGACTACATCATTATACTCTAGCCTTTCATATCCCTCTATTCCTTACAGTCCAGAGAGAAAACAGGGACAACCTAACTCTCTTCATTTAAAGCAAAGACTTCCTCTCTTTACCCATCCTCTGCCAGCTTTCAGATTCCACCACCACTGAATCTCCTACTGCTCTGCAACTTCTTGTTTCCTTCTTCATTGCTACTCCCCCACTACCTGACATATATAAAATACAGATTCCTGCACTTAATTATGCTACTATGTGAATGACCTGAGACACACCTCCCTGGACTACATGAAAAGAGACATGGAGGAGCTCTCGGATTATGTGGCCCAGGCAAGTATGACCCTAGCCCTGAGCAGCATCCTACTGTCACCCAGAATGATACCGAAGTACAAGCAGAAAAATATTTACTTCAACAACTAAGTTTCTGGTGTCATTCTAAGGGGGTCCACTATCTGAATGCTTGGGATGACATGACTGACAGACCTCGATGCTTTGCCAAAGATGCCCTGCATCTCTCACCCCTGGGTTTCCGGATACTGAGTAAGGCTCTTGCCACCCCTATAGTGCCTTTTTTAGGTGATGTTCCAAAGACCAAATTACCACCGTAATAGCTACAAATAAATGCAATCTGAGGGTCATGCTGCTCAATGCTAGAAGTCTAAATCTCAAGATGCACTTGCTTGAAGCACTCCTCAAAAAGGAGAACATCGACACTTTGTGCTGCAAGGGAAAGTTGGTTTAAAGCAGCAGAAAGCACCCCTGCGCTACCAGGCTATAACTCATTCCACACTTTTCAGCCCCAGAACATGGACCGAAGCTCCAAAGGCAGTGGTGTCTCCGTGTTCATAAAGGATATGCACACCTCAAGACTAGTAGCACAGCATAACTCATATGAGATACTTCAGGTACAACTAACATTGGGTAAGACTGCAATTCAGGTTGTAGCCTGCTATAGGTCCCCAGCTATGTCCCAAGACTCTCACTCCATGTTCCTAAGCACCCTGGAAACTATTAGGGTCCAACCCAATACTCTCACACTAGGTGACTTCAACTACCCCTCCATCAACTGGGAAAACTACTCATGCACCAATACACTGGCCCAACACTTCCTGGAATTCATCAATTCCAATGCCCTGGACCAGCTCATTCTTACTCCCACTAGAGGAAGCAACATCATTGACCTGGTTATTAATAATATGGGCAACCGTTGCTCTACACCAAAATTCAATTCCTTCCTGGTTAGATCTGACCACAAACTAATCACCATGGAAATCCACATCTCACCCACACCCTCTGGAAAGGTAACCACCATGAAAAACTTCTCCAAAGCTGACTTTGGGCTGCTAAAAACAGAGGTGGCTAACTTCACAGCACCCATATCAATGGAAAATAGATGCATGACTGCCGAATCATACACCAATGCACTGTATGAACACGTACATAAATGCATGGAATTAGCCATACCCAACAGAACCAAGATGCTCTCCTCCAAAAAAACAGAAGCCAATCTGGTGGTTCCTTGCCATTAATAAACTCTACAACAGAAGGAAGAAACTGTTGCAGAAAAAGGTGAAGTCCCAAGACTGGAACCTCAACAAAAAGCTGAGATCCCTCATCAAAACCTCTAAAGCCAGCTATGAAGGCAGAATTGCAGCAGATACTTAAAACAACCACAAAGCCTTCTATAGTTATATCAAGAATCTCCACTGCAATATCCAGGTTTGTTCTGAGTTACTGCACAATGGTACCTCCTATACTGAGCCAACAGATATTGCCAACATACTGGCTGACAGATTCAGTGCCAGCTTTACCCCTGTCTCCCGCCTAAAGGACCAATTACAATACTGGATGAATGCCAGCCACCCAGCATTACTGCAGCACAGATTAAAGCTGCATTGTCCAAGGCCAAGAATACAGCTTCCATGGGACCCAACAATATCCCTGGATGTGTTTTACATGAACTACAAAGTGAACTGGCACCACATCTGTGTTCCCTGTTCAATCACTGCCTCACCTCAAGCTTTTTCCCTACCGAATGGCGCACTGCTACAGTCATTTCTCTCCATAAAGGGGGAGCGACTGCAGACCCTGGGAAATATCTCCCCATTAACCTGACGAGTCTGATATGTAAGGCTATGGAGCTCATCATCATGGACCTAATTAACAAGGATATAGGGAATCTCCAAACTCTAGAGCCCATGTAATTTGGCATTGTGAAAGGTAGATCATGTCTGCTCAACCTGGATGACTTCGAGTCAGTCACCAGAAATGATGATGAGGGCAAGGCAGTTCATACAGCCTACCTCAATCTGGTCAAGGCCTTTGATACCATTCCCCACTCAGGAATTATTGATAAACTCACCAAACTAGGCATCAACCCCTATATCACTAGCTGGGTTGCAAATTGGCTCACAGATAGAACCCATAGTGTGAAAGTAGTGGACGCCAAGTCAGACTGCCGACCAGTCATGAGTGGAGTACCACAGGGTTTGGTCCTGGATCGTCCCCTATTTGGCATCTACTTCTCAAAAGTTCAGGCCAACACAGAGGGACTCTGGCTGACAAAGTCTGCAGACAACTGCAAACTGGGAGCCATTATTAACTCCCCAAGTGATGTAGACATCCTACAGAAAGGCCTCACTGAGACCAATAACTAGTATCAAAACCATGGCCTTAAGCTTAATGCCAAAAAATGCATCGTCATCCCCTTTGGGAAAAACTCAGTTCCCACTAATTACCACATCAATGGGAGCCTACTGAACACTGAATGTGTTACAAGAGATCTCGGGACATAGGTTGACAGCAACCTCTCCTTTGACCACCACATTGCCACTGTGGTCAGAAAGTCCTTCTATGTGGCACATCTCATTACCAAGGGTTTTGCATCCAGGAAGAAAGAGGTCATCATCTCTCTCTACTCTTCCCTCATTAGGCCAGTCATCGAGTATAATGCCCTATTTAGCATGTACCTCACTAGACACATGCAACAGCTGGAAAGGCCACAAAAGTACCTCATGAAGAGGATCCTAGGCTTTAAACAGTTGTCCTACAGGGACAGACTCAAACAACTCTTAACTATTCTTTGTCTCATATTGTCTACTAAGAGGCAATCTCTGCTTGACTTACAAAGGCATGTCTGACCCAGCTCTGTTAGAAATGCTACATCTAAAGAAATCTCAGTCCCTCTGCACCACAAACTCCAGAGACCTCAACCTCATTACCACAATCAACAGAACATGTTGAAGGGACAGGTTCATAACCCAAAGACTGTCCATGTTCTGGAATAGACTTCCCATACATGTCAAGCAAAGCACCTCACTGGCCTTCTTCAAGAGAGATCTTGATGAGTGGATGGGAAATAGAAAGTTCACCCCGGGGATCACTTCAGTGGCTGCACTTGATACAGACACTGGGAACTAACGTTGGGCTGCACAATGCCGGTGCACTTCTATGGGTTAGGCTTGTAAAGGCTCCAGGGCCATTAGCCTAGTACACACCTACGATCCTATGAACTAAAGTATGCATAATTCCCCAATATACTAAAATCCTAGGAGGAGTTATACACCATAATCCTGGCCCCATCTATCACAATGAACACAAAGATAATTCGCTCCCACACTCTTCTCTAACCTAACAACAGCCAATCCCCAGCCCTGGTGATCTATTTTTTGTTGGTTAGAAGCATAAGAAATAAAACTGCTAAACTACATGCCTGGATTACTCAACATAAGCCTGATGTTGTCACTGTAACTGATACAGGTTTAAACCCAACATAAATCACTCCGTAGTTATACCTCCTAGTAATAATATTGTCTTAATGACCGTATAAAGAGGAAAGGTGGGTGGAATTACATTAATATTTCCCAACACCAACCAAATTTCCCCTTACAGCAAGCCAATACCAAAATTCAGTTCAGCAGAGCGTCTTATTGCTGTCCTGAAAATAAACAAATATGAATTACTGCCCTTTACATCTTTCCTGGTGACACTACAGCCATACTGGAAGATATCCTACATTGGATATCCACATTTCTACAAGAAAAATACTACTAGGTGATGTGAATGCCAATTGGTTGGACATAAACTTTAACTCTTCTGCTTCTAGCATGAAATTATATGGTTTCACACAACTAATTAATAGCCCCACACATTAGTATGACATCAAATTCCCTATTCAGACCCTAGTAAATACACCACCAAAGGAATAATGTCAGACTCTCTCAATGATCACCTCCCAAACTATACGACCAGACATCTCACACATCCAATTAAACAGCATATTTATAAAACAACACGCAACCTTTCCAAGTTTAAGCCAGAAATGTTCATTACTACACTATCATCTCTTAACTGCAACATCCTAAAAATCCTCCCCTTAGATAATGCTGTAAATGAATTCAATGATGCTGTAAATGAATTCAATACAACTTTTTTTAAATATCCTCAATAGCCTTGCACCTCCTAGAAGGAAGAGACCAAAAATAAATAATACAATTTGTCTATCCAAAAAAGGTAAAATGCTAACGCATGACAGAGAAAATGCATAAAAATAATGGCAAAAATATGAAACAATTCAGTATCTTGAAAACTTTAGAATGCTTCACAATCGTACTAAAAAGCAAATGAATTAAGACAAAAACCTATATTATAATAATTTTCAAACTAATACTAAACACAACCCTAAAACATATCTGGATATCCATTAAAGAAATCTTACACCCCAGCCAAAAACTCAACCCAAACTCCTCTCCCAATAACTCACCACTTGAAAATGCACTACAGTTCAACTTTTATTTTATAAATAGCACATCGTTATCCAAGGATTCCTCAAAATTTAATCCCAACCGCCACGTCTCCACATTCACTTTCATCTTCAAACCAGTGCTCACAGCCTATGTAAAACTAAACAAGCTTAAGCAGTGCTCTTCTTCAGCTGATGACCTTCCAAGAGAGTATCTAAACATAGCAGCCAACCAGCATCTCAATCCTTATAAATAAGTAAATCCAGGAAGCCCAAGTTCTCTCTCTCTGAAAAAGTCACACAAGGATGAAAGGATGCACAAAGGATGAAATTTAATAAACATTAATACATTTATAACTATAGCAATCGTATCTCCCCTTGCCAAAATGCTTGAAAATGCATTCAAAAACAACTGCTAGACTATCTCCTGCAGGAAGAATTTGCATCTCCTACACAACATGGCTTCCATTCTTCCCATAGTATTAGCAATGCCCTTCTAACTGGTACAGAAACAATGAGTAAAAAGGTCACATAGAAAAAACAATCAGTAAAAAACAGAAGAAAAATCTAGTAAGTCTAGACTTTCCACTGTGTGATTCCTTTAAACTTCTTGTATTAGAGGCAATAACCTTTAAGGACATCAGGTGTTTCAGCTATATGGCAATTCTGAATGTCCATGACTTTTTCTTTTAAGTCTACTTATGGACAAATTCAGGCCATTAATTAATTAATTAATCAATTAATTAATTAACTAACTAACTAACTAACTAACTTCCCCAGCGCGTGCACTCACACACACACAAACTCCACAGTACCTACACTGATTTCTTTGGCTTTCTGCTTTAGGATTTTTCACAGAATACCCAAGTACTCATTTGATTTTTTTGGACTTATGTCAGTTTTGACATTCTTGTTTGGAAAATTCAGTTGTGTATATTAACTTGAACTTTCTTTGGACTTTCGTCTAAGCTATCTGAGTCAGTTTTGAGGTGTAATTTTAATAACTCAGTTGTATAAGGTAAATACTGTAACAAGTGATGATAAAATAATGTCTGCATGCAGTTTTTAACTTGCTTGTCTTGCAACCTTTTTCCAAGGACAAGTTCTGACTTATATTCTTTTCATTCAGTAATCACCAGCTGATGTTCTAAACTAGAATGGAAGTTGCAGTCAAATTATCTTAATAAAGCACTGAGCAACAGGCACGGTCTCAGATCTCTCAGCCATTCCCCATAGGAAATTAGTCTAATCACTAAAACTGTCCATTATACTTCAAAAATAGCAAGTGGAGCCCCCCCATCCCTACCACTGCCCCCACATACAAGATGTCTTATAAAAATTAGTTTCTGCCACTCAAGCCAGTCAGTGTGACTAATGTAGAAAGTGCTTTTCTGAGGAGAAACCATCCCAGTGTTAAAGTGGTGGCAACACTATGCCTTATGAACACATCATAGTTTCTGGTAAGCTGTGTAAAGGTCAAGGACCATCATAATGCAGGCTCAACGGTCATACAGTAGATATTCAAATCAAATCAAGTATTTAATGACTTCTTGAACAGTTTAAGGGAGCTAGATTTCCTTACCTGTAATGCCAATCAGTTCCATGATCTCACAGATAGGCCTTGTTCTGGAGGTGTTTCTGCATTTTGCTGTTTGAAATGTATAAGTCGGGTTTCTTCATCATGAGGTGCATGACATGTTAGGCACAGTCTGCCTTGTAACCAGTGATAACAGATAGAAAATAAGTTAAGCTAAATGTTCCTACTGTTTGATTGCCCTGCACTCTAACTCATTTAGAAAATTGTCTTTGGACGCTTTCTAATATGGAGAGGTCATCTCTTTGAGTAAGTGCAAAATAATGAGTTGTATTCAGTTATAAGTCTAATATACATTGTAAATAATTTCAGTAGAGACGCAAAAGAAAAAATAGGAGGCCCATGACACACATAACCTTTGCCTTAACAGAACATGCATTTGTTTGAAGTTAAGTAAGAACTTTTATATATATATATATATATATATATATATATATATATATATATATATATATACACCAAGCCCTCTTTAATTAGTCACTACTTGTATAACATGATTTCCCAAAATAAAAGGTTGTTCAGATCAGAAATGATCAAAACATGCAACACCAATTTTAGATGAAGTGACATTAAGACCCACTTTATTTAACGATTCCAAGAGTGTGGACACATATGAATTGAAAGCTAAACATCTCATAATGATGTTAAGAATGCTCCAGTTTTAATTCTGTCAGCATATTGAGACAGACACAAAGTGTTACTAATAGGCAAAAATGAAAATACAAAGTCGAACAGTATATGGCCTAAAACAGACCCCTGTGGGACACCATTAGCAATCTGAACAATTTGAAAAGTGTCCCTGAACACAATGACATCTATGTCTATGCCAACTCCTAACACATTTGATAATATAAGGATTTATTTTACCCTTTACTAGGCGATTAATTATTGTTGCATGAGGCTATACTATAAAAACCTTTGATAGACCTAAGTATGCAACCCCCAAACCTAAGATCATTATTTAGGGCTTCATTAACAATTTAATAAAATACAATGAAACTGGGGAAAAAGTAGATACACAAGTCACAAGGAAAGGCAATCAGTATATACATGGTGGTTCAGGGGCTGGGTATAGTTGCATCAGTGAACTGTGAAGAACTGTTGTCTGTAGAAGTATCTCTGATACTTGCAGAGTTTGCATTTTACAATCCGCATACAAGTTCTGAGGTGATTTTTCAGTATTCTTTTTCTTTTTTGAGTTTCAATCCTACATACAGAATCAACATCTTTTTCCCATTGAATTTTTATTAAATTATTCCCACTCTTACAATGAGTTCAGTCTGCATGCATAATGCACCTAAGCATTTCTCTAGCAGATGGCCGTGTAACCTTGTCTGGATCATTCAGTCAAATGTAACTAATTAATTCCCATTCAGCCCAAAAAACAAGTATCATTAAAGAAAACAAACTTTAACACAGAAAACAATGAATAGCACATACACTGAAAATATGAATTAAAAAAAAAAACACTGAAATAATCCAATCACTAATCCCCTCATATAACTACTTACAATATTTATACCTCTCGCTTCTACATTCCTCTCATCTTAATTCCCTCCTCAGCCCTCAACTCCTGTCATTTGGTGCACTCTTCAACCCCAATTACTATTTTCCCTTGTTATGTTGTAACCATTTCATCGATTGCCTCTACCCATCCATCACATTTTTTCTGATATGCTTCCATTTTTATGCCTGTGCCATTTCCTGTTCAACTAGTTTGGTCAACATCTTTTGCAGTTCTTCAATCTTAGTTTGCTCTCTTTGCTTCCACCTCCTTGTTATAGCTTTTTTAGCTATTAATAATATTGTCCGTATCAGTTTATGGTATTCTTGTGGGACCTGCTCACTCCACCACAAGAAATATAATTGCTTGGTCACCCATACCTGGGAGACTATGACCCTATGTATTACCTTTTGTAATTGTCCATCACAATTATAAAACATATAAACACATTAGCCTTTGACCTTTTCTACATCTCCAACATATCCCATCCATTGTAGGAAACATTCTTTGGAACAAGGCTGGTGTATAAAAATAATGATAGAAGTATTTCCAAACAAATACAAAATCTCCTTGAGACTGTTGCACATTTCATAAGCTGTTGCAACTTCTCCCATACCAATGACGTTATCTCAATTTCAAAATTCCTTTTTCCCCAGGGTCTCTTCATTATTTCTATAATCTCACTTTCTGCTCTATTACCTAATACATTTTTGATAGCAAACACCTGAGCAATCCCTTCCCCCCTCTAGCTACTATCATCATGTTTATTACTGGAGGAAGCTGTACCTTCTCAGTACTACACTACTGGAGTTTTTGGATGCAATTCCAATCCAATCAAACTTCCATTACAACCAATCGTACAGTCAGAACTCCTCAATTAATTCTTCTCATGTGTTTATCCTAATACTGTTTACCAACTGACTAATATATTACTTTATTTTGCCCATTATTTTTATCCATCTCCTTTCCTCCGTTTGCAATTCACGATCCCTGTGTGTGTCTGTATTGGAATACTGCATATTTCTTCTATTTAGTCTTTTGCTCCCCTCTTATAAAACATCTCTCGAGATACTTTACTCATCTCATCTGAAAACTTAACTTTCCAACTATCCCGTTTGCTTCTTTGCAGTACAGTAACTATACCTTTCACTGGACATAAGGCTCTGAGTGATTCCCTATACCATCCAACCCCAGTGATTAATTTGGAGCCAGTATGTGACATGGATTTGCTATCTCTTCTTGTGTCATTTTTTTATCCATTTCCCTCATGGCGGTGATCTCCTTTCTTTGGCAGATTTAAACTGTTCTATCATTCTTCATCATCCTCAGTTCACTAGTACTATTCATTTTCCTGGTTGCAAAATTCCTAATTATATTCCTTAAAACTCTTTTAAAATAAAATACCAACCATCTTTCTCATCTCCTTCCTTGTTAACGTCTCCCTCACTTTATACATTCCTCTCTCAACCATTTGCTGTTTAAATCTAACCATCAGTGCATGCAACAACTGAGAACTGCTACCAAAGAAGAGCTTGGCTGTATTTGTCTTTGTAAAATGCATTCTCCTATCTGTCCTCTCTTGTAAAAAGTACAGTTTTGTACCTACCATAAATGTAGATGTTCGAATATCCACATTGCTGCAGTCATAACCTGTGGGTAGTCCATTGTCCTCGGTCGGCCCGAATACCAAAGTGTTAGGCTGGTGTCGGTCATGGTCGCTCAGATCTGACGTCAGTACGTCGTGGTACTAAAGCGCATGACCGACGCCATATCCTCAGTCTTTCTTGCCCCAGATGTCAGAAGGCCTTAAAAAGAAAGGCCATAGCCAAAAATGGAAAAACACCCAACCACCCATGTAGAAACAATATTTACAACACAAACCACACAACCACCCCAAACTACAGAGGGGAAGGAGGGAGGGTAAATTGGACTGCAGCAATGTGGATCTTGAACATCTACATTTATGGTAGGTACAAAACTGTACTATGTTCTTCATCTCACATTGCTGCAGTCATAACCTGTGGGTAGAATCCCAAAGCAAAGGTAAAGGGAGGTTGGCAAAATCATAAAGCATTGGGAGCTGCTAACATGCCCTGTAAAACTGCAGTGGCAAACCCAGCCCTAGATTTGGAATAAAGAGGGAGATGGTAATGTTTAGAAAAGTGTGCACTGAACTCCAAGTAGCTGCCTCCAAAATATCTTTAGTAGCTACTCCCTTAAAAAGCAGTAGAAGTGGCAGTCGCCCTAGTGGAATGAGGTCTGATTCCAGCCGGAACCTCCTTACCATGATGAGAATAACAAAAAGCAATACAATGGCCAATCCACTTAGAAATAGTTTGTTTTGAAACAGGTTTCCCCTGAGAACCCAAAGCAAAAGAAATAAACAACTGTTGAGACTGCCTGAACCCTTTGGTTCTGCTCAAATAATAACGCAACTGCCTGTGAATATCCAAAGAGTGCAAAATCTTTTCCCCTTTATTTTGGGGATCAGCATAAAATGTAGGCAAATGAATAGATTCCAAAAGAAAGGAGGCGGAAGACTCGACTGTTAAACCACCTCAAATTTAATGTTTATGAATAACAAACCACACAGCACGAACACAAAAAGTAAAATTTGCTTATACCAAAACAAAAATGTTTTGGTATAAGCAAATTTTACTTTTTGTGTTCGTGCTGTGTGGTTTGTTATTCATAAACATTAAATTTGAGGTGGTTTAGCAGTCGAGTCTTCCGCCTCCTTTCTTTTGGAGTTTGGTGAAATTTGGTTCGCTACAAATGAATAGATTGGTTTAATGCCACATTAGAAACAACCTTAGGCATAAAAGTAGGGTTAGTACGCAGGGAGACCCTATCCTTATGAAATATCAAGAAGGGTTCAACTGCCATTAGAGCCTGTAATTCAGATACCCTTCTAGCAGACGTAATGGCCAACAAAAAAGCAGTCTTCCAAGACAAAAACTTCAACTCCGTAGTAGCTGCAGGTTCAAAAGGAGGTAAAGTGAGCTTTTCCAACACAAAATTGAGATCCCAGGAAGGAGTAGGAGCTCTACGTGGGGTCTTATGTTTTTGCCCTCTAAGAAATTGCTTAAACAAAGGGTGAGAGAATAAAGGAGGGTCACAGTCATAGTGAGCAGAAATGGCTGCAGCATGAACTTTTACAGAGGAGAAAGACAAACCCTTGTCTAATAATTCTGTAAGATACTGAAGTGAAACACTCAAATTAGGCACACAGACATCAAAGCTCTTTGTTTTGCTCCAAAGAAAAAATCTCCTCCATTTATCAGCATAAACTTTCCTGGTACTAGGCCGTCTGGCCTCCAAAATGACATTCAAAACTTGTTGAGGAAGCTGCGACCCCCCAGGGTCTAAAACAGAATATGCCAAGCTGTCAGATGCAGGGACTGTGTCCTGACATTGTGGAAATGATTGCTTGCCTGGGACAAAAGGTGTGGAACTGATGGCAAAGGCCAAGGAGGCTCCCGTACTAAACTCCTCAGCAGAGGGTACCAGTGCTGACGTGGCCAATCTGGAGCTATTAGAATCATGCAAGGCTTGTCCTGTCTGACCTTCAAGAGCACCTTGGGAAGAAGAGGCAGAGGAGGAAAGGCATAGACGTGAAGGTTGTTCCAACTGAATGATAGAGCATCCACTTTCCAAGCTTTTGGGTGAAACAGCTTTGTGCAAAACTTTGGCAGTTGGAAATTTAGTGGAGAAGCGAACAGATCTATGTCTGGAGTTCCCCAAGCCACCGTCAACTGTTGAAATACATGAGGATCCAATTTCCACTCGCGGGGATCCACCATCTGTCTGCTCAAAACATCTGCTAAGGAGTTCTGTGCTCCCGGCAGAAACCTTGCCTGAAGAGTGAGGTGCAAACTGAGAGCAGTCTCCCACAAAATCATAGCTTGTCTGCAAAGAGGGTACGAATGGGTTCCCCCTTGCTTGTTGATGTACCACATGACTGTTGTGTTGTCTGAATCAACACCTGTCCTGGTTGAAGTAGATCCTTGAAGGCCATCAGGGCAAATTGGACTGCTAACATCTCCTTCATGTTGATATGCAAATGTTGTAGTCTGGGAGGCCACGTGTCTTGAACCCATTTCCCATTGAAGTGTGCTCCCCAAGCCATGTCTGAGGCATCTGTCGTTAAGATCTGACTCACCTCTGGTCGGGTCACAGAGAGTCCCTTGTTTAGGTGACATTCCTGAGCCCACCACAAGAATTCCCTTTGGATGCAAGGTATTATCTGAATGACAGTGTCCAAATCGTGGCAGTGTTGAGTCCATACGCTTTTGAGATACCATTGTAGCTTCCTCATATGCAGTTTGGCATTGGGAAGCACCAGAATACAAGATGCCATGAACCCCAAGGCCTGAAGGACTGTCCTTGCAGTCAGCCTGGACCGTAGAGATAATTGCTGGAAGTAAAGGGCAAGATTTCTTTGTTTGTCCAGGGTCAAAACGCCATCTGAGAGGCTGTATTCAGTCTCACACCCAGAAAGCACATGTCCTGAGAGGGTACTAGACTGGACTTTGTTTCGTTCACAGAATACCCTAGGCACCTTAACACTGTCATAACATACTGAAGATGGTGAAGTAACTTGACTTTGTCTTGAGCAAGAATCAGGCAATCGTCCAAATAAGGATAAATTTGTATTCCCCTTAGTCTTAAGAAGGCTATCACCGGAGCTAGGACTTTTGTGAACACCCTGGGCGCAGTAGATAAGCCAAAGGGCAATGCAGAGAACTGATAATGAAAAGTGCCAGCCCGAAAACGCAGGAACCTCCTGCAGCTGGGCCTGATAGGAATGTGAAGATAAGCCTCTTTGAGATCCAGAGTTACCATCCAGTGATCTTTGCCTAGCAGAGGCAGAAGCTGTTGCAAAGTTAACATCTTGAATTTGGGAATGTCCAGGTATGTGATGAGAATAGACAAGTCCAGAATTGGCCTCCAAGTGTTTCCTTTCTTTGGTACCAAAAACAGGCGAGAATAAAATCCTAGGCCCACTTCTGACGGAGGGACCCCCTGGATAGCCCCCATTTTTAAAAGTAAAGAAATTTGTTTGTGAGCCTCCAACTTTTGTTGAGGAGGAACGTCTGGCATGCCTTTGAAAGGAGGCAAGGTGTGAAAATAAAACTTGTAGCCTCGGTCTATAATGTCCAACACCCATTTGTCCTGGGTGACTAAAAGCCAATTTTGCCTGAAAAGTGCCAACTTTCCTCCCAGAGGAGCTGCCAGACAGGAGGGATCTGGCAGCTGGAGATACAGGTAATTGGGTCTGTTTACGAAAAGGCTGACCCCTGCCCTCACCTGATGATTGCGCAGGGGAACTCCACGTCCTAGGCCTGAAAGAACCCTGCGCATGAGCTCTGCCCCTACCACATCTAGATCTGCCCCTAGACTGTAAATCAGAAGAAGGATAAGCCCATCCCTTAGTAGGCCAATTTCTGCTAAACTTAGGGGGCTGCACCTGTAAAAAATCCTTAACTGTCTGCATAGAATTAGCTTTGTCTTCCATTTTCTTCAAAACTGACTCCACAGGAGAACCAAACAGAACTTCAGATTGAAGGGGAGCATCCAAAATTCGAGCTTTAACATGCTCTGACAAGTTCTGATCCTTAAGCCAGGCGTGCCTACGAATAACTGATCCAGTAGCAGCCACCCTGGAAGAAGCCTGAAGAGCATCAAAACCACACTGCAAAGAATGCTTACCCACCTGATCAGAGGCATGAACTAAATCCTGCAATTCCTTACACTCTATGCCCTCTGCCAAAGCATCTACCTTAGATTTTAACTGACTTAGGAGAAAATTCTGGTACTTCAGCATATGAAACTGGCAATTCAAAGCCCTCATTGCTAGAGTGGAAGAGGTATACACTTTCTAACCCCACCTATCCAAAGCTCTAGAATCTTTATCCATAGGAACTGGATTCTTTACAACAGAAGCCCTGACACCCTTAGGTCCCTGGCTAATAGTTTCCGGGTCAGCTCTTGGGCTTTTATACAAATATTTGAGCCTCTGGCACTCTGTAATACCTGTCTGGCTTGACCGGGGCAGGAGGCAAAGAATCAGGATTAAGGGAAGCTTCAGAGAAAACATCCTGAACAACATCCAAAACAGGGGGTATAGCCAAGGGCCTATGCTGTGGTAAAAACAAAAATTCCCTAAGTCTCTTTCGAGAATCTGAGAAATCCTGACCTTCCCACTTAAAATGCTCCCTCATGGAATGCAGGGTTTCAGAAAAAGAAAAATCCTCTGGAGGGGAAGCAGAAGGACTAGAATCCTCTGCATCTGAATCAGAATAAGGAGGAAAATCCTGAATGTCTTCAGACTCCGAGTAATCTGAGGAATGCTCCAATCCTTCCACCTCTGGCTCCACCCTAGGCCTCTTATCTGGAGGGGCATAGAACCCTGATTAAGGTAATCAAATCCTCTGCCATTTTCAGCATATGCTTTTTAGGTACAGAACCTGCAGAACTAGGGCTGACGCCAGAGGAAGACAAACCAGGCCTGACCTTGGAAGGTACCTTAGAGACAGAAGTAGAAGGCCTAACCACCTTATGCAAAGAAGGGACTACAGAAACCTGAGAGGCCCCCTCAGCCTGACCCGACTCCTGAGAGGCCACATCCTGCAAAATTAAAGGCTCCCCCTGAGACTCAGCTGAAACTTCGGCTGGATCCACAGATTCCACCGTAGTTTCTAAAGAACCGGCGTCCGTAACGGACGACTCATCCTGCTTGGACTTTAACGATTTTTCCTTACGCTTCTTAGCGGTAGCGGGCGTCAGAGGATCCGACGGCATATTGTAGTTACACCGCATCAAGACAAGCCTAGCACAATCTAACCTGCGTTTAATGGTGCGCTTATTAAATCTAGCACAAAAGCGACACCCGACTACGTCGTGCTCAGGCCCCAAGCAAGGAATACAGAGAGTGTGGTAATCCCTATGAGGTATCTGTTTCCCACAAGAAATACAATTATTCACTTTTTCTGACATCCGGATTTAACTGAGGCAAGAAAAGACAAAAATATTCCCCAACGGGGTACTTAGCCCAACTTGGTCTTCGGTCTGAAACTCAGAATACGAAAATTGCAGGACGCCGAACGGCACTTGAAAACGCTGCTTCTGCTTCGGACCATGCGGCAAGAAAGACTGAGGATATGGCGTCGGTCATGCGCTTTAGTACCACGACGTACTGACGTCAGATCTGAGCGACCATGACCGACGCCAGCCTAACACTTTATTCGGGCCGACCGAGGACAGCGGACTACCCACAGGTTATGACTGCAGCAATGTGAAATGAAGAACATCACATGATTTCATTCACACTCCTTTTGGTTACCACCTATATTCTCTGCTGCTCCTGTAAACCTTTCAATTCCTGCATCATGACTTTATAATTCTACATTTAGCCCCCCTCTTTACCCTTACTGCACTGCAATATTACTTCTTTAAATTTTCTTTTAATGTCTTAACATCACTTGTCCATTCTACTTCTTGTGTAAGTAATTCCCTTAACATATCGTTCAGCAACTTCTCTTTGTGCTATATTAAGTAGACAGGGAATCGCCAGTGCCTATCCCCTCCCTGCCAGATCGTGTAATGTTATTTTGAACACTGCCAGAGCATGATCTGATAAAAGAACTGGTTCAAGTTCAACTCTATCCAAAGTCTGTACTTCTAAACTGATAAATATTTTATCTGTTCCAGACTACTCTTTATGTCTTTCTGAATAACAGGTATATCCATCATTCTTTTATTTCACCAACTCTCCAAAAGCATTTCCAACTTGTTGTCAGCAGATGGGATAATAATCTACCCTTCTTAGTCAGTCTTTGTTTTCCAGGGCCTGCACTGACCTCAGCCTTTTTAATACACAGTACCAATTACCATACACATCTTTTCTTGCCTTACCACTATCTGCATCAGCAATTTGCTCATTTTTATAAATGCAATTTTGGAGAAAAATAATAATCACCAGCATTTTCATCATCATCGACATCTTTTTTCATTTTTTTTCTACTTGGGGTTGATGAGTTGAATCAACTGTCACCATGTCACTCGATTCAATGCCACTCCCCTACCTTCCTCGACAGTCATGATGGTCACTGGTCTTCTCTCATATAATCTATTCATCGCTTTTCTGGATGCCCTCATTTTCCCTTACCTTCTTCCTCTGTGTCCCAAATCATCTTCACCAGATTGTCTTCTGCTTTTTTTGCACACTGTAATCTGTTCTCTTTGGCCTTCTCTGCAATTGGAACCATAGTGTGCATCCTACGACCTGTCACAGACACTGTCTCCATCTGTTAAACAGCTTTACTGCCCAGGTTGCTGTACCATACAGTAGTCTGGTCACACCACTATTTTGTATACCTTCCTTTTCAGCTTCTTTGGAACTGCCCAGTTATACAGTACCCCTGGCACTCTGTTCCAGTTTGCTGCAGCGCTTCTAATTCTAGCTTTGACTTCCTTATTCAGACTTCCCTTCTCCTCAACAATCCCTCATAGATACTTGAACTATTAACCTGTTCCACTATTTTCCCTTCTATTTCAGTTTTGAGCACCTTCTGATTTCCCCCATTTCTTGCCATTACAACTGTCATCTCTACTCAGTTTTATTCTTTGTGCCTTCAGTTTTGCATTCCATTCCCCAATCATTTGGTGAAGATCTTGTTCACAGTCTGCCTGTAATGCCCCATTGTCTGCATATAGCAGCTTTGTTAATCTCTCCTCTCTGACCTATTTGCTAATGTAGTCCATCACAAGTATGAACTGCAGTGAACGCAGGGCTAAACCCTGATGCACACCTACTCACATTGGAAACCCCTTTTTTGAGATTAAATACTGTTCATGCCTCTGACATTGGATCCTTGTATATAGCCTGGATTAATTCTACCAATGTTTTCCGGTTCCTTTAACCATCAAAGGACTGCCCAAATTAGCTTTTTTGGAACCTTGACATATACTTTCTCCAACTAGAGGAATGCCCAGATGGAGGCTTTCCTCATCTCTAGCTTCTTCTCAACTATTTGTCAAACTGCAAACATCGGGTCAGTATTGCTACATCCTGATCTGGATCCAAACAGCTCATTTCCCATCTTACTCTCTACTGCTCTGCATATTCGTTTATCAATTACCTTCTCCAGAACTTTCATCCAGTGCGACAGGAGTCTACTATCTCTATATTGCCCACAGTTGTCAATGTCCCTTTGTTCTGGTACGCTGGTAGTACAGTGCCAATTGTTCAGTCATATGGGATGCGCCTTTCACTCCATATTGCTATGAGTACCCAAAGGAGCCATTTCTCCCTCAACACCCAATATCTTGATATCTGCTGTGACCTAATCTGAGCCTGCTGCTTTCTCTGACTTTGTTTTTTATGGATGTTCTTACTCCTTGGAGGTCTTCTCTTTTTCTTTCAATGTAGGCTGTGTCTAAGATAGTACAACTTCTGTGAAGTTTTCTTCATTCAGAAACTGAACTACTTTACTTCTTCAATACTGAACCCTGGTAAGTACAATATCACCCATGACCCAACATCAACCCTTAAACTGCCAGACTAACTCCACCCACTTCACTTTTAACCTAGTACCAACTACAACCATTCAAAATCTCTTAACTAAACTCAAACCTACCACCCTAGCTGCCGACAGTCTCCCAGCTCAATATCTCCAAATTGCATCCAAGGCCATCGCCTACCCCGTCTCCCTACTCATTAACAGATCTATCTCCTTGCATTCCATTCCTTCATTATGGAAAATCTCATATATCATCCCTCTCCACAAGGGAGGTCCATCTAATGACCTCTCCAACTACCGTCCCATTGCTATCCTATCACCCCTCTCAAAAATTCTACAAAAATGTATCCACCACCAAATCCTTACCCATCTGTTAACTTACAACCTTCTAACTAAAACCCAACATGGATTCAGACCTTCCCATAGCACCAACACCGCTCTAATTAACTTCTCCAATATCATAAACTCGCATAGGAACCAATGGAAGCTGGTCTCTGCCACCTTCTTAGACCTATCCATGGCATTTGATACAGTTTCCCATAGCAAACTCCTCACCTGCCTAGCAGAACTCAACCTCGATGACTCCACCCTAAAATGGTTTAACAGTTACCTAAACAACCGGTCACAATCTGTCTAATGGGACAACTCCCTATCCCCCCCACTCCCTGTCACATGCGGTGTCCCACTAGGTTCAACCCTTCTCTTTAACAAGTTTACAAATAATCTCCACCTAGCTACCATTAAAGCCAACATCCCCAGTATGCGGATGACACTACTCTAATCTGCTCAGCACCAAACATCCAATTACTACAAAGTAAAGCCCAGGAATCCTTCACTGAGGTAGAGAACTGGCTAAATAACTAACAACTAATACTAAACCCCCAAAAAACACAGCTAATACTATTCAACTCAATCAATCACTCCTCCGCCACCTTTACCATCATGTCAACCAATGGCACTCTCATCACCCCAGTAACTGAAGCCAAACTCTTAGGCATCACTATTGATCAACAACTTAAATTCAACAAGCACGTATCCCAAACTATCTCTAAAGTCCATAAAAACGTGGTTGCCTATATGGTTGCATACTATTCCTAACCCCTGAAACTAGAACAATAGCCAGAACTCATCTCTTATCAACACTGCTATACGCTTCTCAAGTCCTCACCAATATTAACAAAACTATCCTAAACAAACTCTCCACATGCTACAATAAAATAGCTAGGTTCGCTGCCAATAATAGATCACATTCCCACCACTGCCAATCCCTAATTAAACTGCACTGGTTAGAATTTCCAAACCTCCTACGCTACCACCAACTGATCATAGCCCATCAAATTCTTTTTCATCCGGGGAAGAGCCCTGCCCTAGCTGACATACTAAACTTTCACAACCCAAAAGGAAACTATGTTCATGTAACAAAACCTGATTGAAATTAACCCATGCAATAACAGTGCTGGGGAGGCCCTTTTCTATTATGATGTTGCTAAAGTATGGAACACCCTCCCACCTGAACTCAGGCTACAAAGTCACACAAGCACCTTCAAGGGCCTTCTTAATTCACACGTCAATGCTAACCCTCTCTGCAACTGCAAAGACCCCCCCCTTGAAGACCCATTACTTCATATAACTGACCCGCTGTATGCCTCCATTGCATACACTATATTCTCACCTGATATACTCACCTGATATGTTGATGCAGCTTACTGTGTGGTTTTTGTTATCTTACTAGTTATATTTTTTATTTGTTGGTTCACTTTTACCACTCAGTAGCTGTTTAAACATGTTTTATTTCTGTTTCTATTTCAGTTTTTATTTTAGTTTTCTTATATATATATATATACGCTTAGATATATATATATATATTGTCGCTATATTTTTAACATGGAGCAGTTGCTTGTGCAACATTTGGAACTTACTCAACGCCTCTTAAAATCATTACACGAAAGGGGAGAGAGAAATTTCAACGAAGCTGACGCCATGATTACAGAATCACAAGAGCGTTTACTTACGTTGCATTCTACCCCCAATACTAGTTTTCATAGACCGTCAGCTAGTAATGGTTCGGAGAGCTTGAGAGGAGGTGACGCTAATACAGGAAGTGCCAGAATTTTAGGTGCATCACCAAAAATGGCTCAGAACACTAGGGACGGTTGTGGTGAGAGAGGCGAGAATATAGTTGGCGTTTCAGCTAACATGGATTTTAATTACACTGATTTAAAAGTTTTTTTGACTGCTCCAATGTTTAGAAACGTAGCATATAAGAATACTAAGGATATGGGCAGTTTAAATCAACAATTTAAGCAGTTTGAGTGGGTTTTAAGAACATTCAAGTCGCTGCAGATGGACAATGTGTATCTGGAAAGGTCACTTGAACTGGGACAAGTTCCTAAAGGACTTTGCATTTTTAAATTGCCATATGGCTTTACAGAAGGTACTGTGTTTTTAGATCAATTATTGGAACTATTTGATAAAACTGGTTTAGATTTGGTTAAGCTTATTATTCGTAATAATAATTCCAAGCTGACAGTCCTGTCTGAGCAACTAGTGGCACTTGATAAGAGTATTAAACAGGACTTGTTGTTTGAGCACAATAAATTTCGCTTGGAACAGATTTTTAAGGACATGGACAAATTTACCAGTAAAGGTCTAGATATTAAAAATGATAAGATATTGACTACAAGAATAACAAAGTTTTTTCACACTTTAAACAATATAAAAATATGAAATGCAACAGTAAATCAGTGGATAGAGAGGTTTATAGTAGAAGTGACTTGGCTATGGATAATAATGATGAATGCACAGGCATTAATAGAAATAGGAATACTGTAAATTTTGCAAATTTGGATTATGATGAAGGACAGGTTGATTTTTTAGAAGAACCGACATTGAGAAGGTCAGAGAAAATACGCAACAGATACAGCACACAACAACAGAACAAACATTACAGAAACACATCACACAGGAACAATGTATGGCACATATGAGTGCTTTTGAGCCAAGATATGTTTGTAATATAGACGATTCAATTACTTGTGGCTATAATACCAGTATTACTACTTATGTTTCTGGTAATGACAATAATATAATTAATTCTTAACTATTTAATGATACAAGAATCAACCTGTCCTTTGTGAATTCTTATGGTATCAATGATGTTTTTATTGTTACTGAGGATGGTTTTAGTATGTACAATTTTACTGACAAACACTTTGATAAGGACTTTTTTGCCTATTTAAAAGAGGTTTTAGTTTTGTACCATCTTTTAAATTAGATATTGGTAAAATTTTAATTAATTTTTTATTTTATTTATTTTTATTTATTTATTTAACATTTGTTGACCGGGAATGTCCGACTAGGTTCCACAGAGCCTGTTTTCAGCGGAGGCCTGGGGAGAAACGCTCCAGATGCATGTCTTTGGAATGTGGGAGGAAACCAGAGTACCCAGAGGAAACCCACGCGAACACAGGGAGAACATGCAAACTCCACACAGAAGGCACCCCAGCCGAGAATCGAACCAGAGAACCTCTTGCTGTGAGGTGACAACGTTAACCGCTGCACCACTGTGTCACCCAATTTAAAGCTTTATACCAGATTGCTTAACTTGAAAGTGTTTTTTTCAAATAACAACAACGGTTGCAATAATGACATAGGTTATTTTACACTAAAAAGAAGTAGTACATTTATTCCACCAAGTAATCCGATGATTTACATTTTTGAGAAACTATGTGAGACTCAGTTCAGAAAAGTTTTAAAGAGAGAAAATGACATGGCTGAGAATCTCACACCTGCTGAAAAGTTTTGTCTTAAAGAAATTACTACTTCGGAAGATTTTAGAGTGATGAAACCAGACAAGGGAGGTGGTGTGGTAATAATGACTAATACTGATTATTTTAATAAAATGACCATCATGCTCAATGATACTAATACATATGTAAAAGTGACGAAATATGAGATGTCTAGGGCTTACATGAAAGTGGATTGGTTATTATACGAATATTTGATGGCAGGAACTATAACCAAAGATGAATACTGCTATTTAAGTGTTGATTTTCCGATTACTCCATCTGTTTTTGGCATCCCAAAGATACATAAGGATGTGTGCAATGCACCTTTCAGGTCCATTGTATCTGCTAGAGGTTCTAAAACTGAGCCCCTTGCATCTTTTATTGATGTTCATTGCAAGGATACTCTTGCAAAATTACCACATATTTTAAGAGATTCTTGGCACTGTCTAGACTTAGTTAGACAACACAATGCCATAACCACCCCCAAAACTTGATTATGGCTACTATTGATGTGGTCAATTTATTTTCAGTTATTCCTCATAGGCAGGGCCTTGAAATGTTTGAGGCTAGTTTATTGAGTTATAGTGGCATGAATGTCACTAAATGTCGCCTTTTAACTGAACTAATGGAAATTGTATTGGAAAATAATTTCGTTTTCATTAATGGTGAATATTACAGACAAAGTACTGGTGTTGCCATGGGCGCCAGATGTGCTCCTGTATATGCAAACTTGGTGTTAGCCAAATGGGAAATTGATGTAGTGTTTACATCTGTTTATTAGCACAAAGTATCCCTATATTTGCATTATTTGGATGATATTATTATATTTTGGACAGGTGAAAAGACTGAGTTGGTTGAATTTATTGAATATTTGGGTAGGACATCTGATTTCCTTAAGTTTACTAGTAATATTCAAGATAAACAATGTGAATTTCTTGATCTCATTTTGTCCCATGATGATGATGGATTTCATTCAAACATTTTTAGGAAGAAGACTTTTTCTAATTCTTTTTTACATTTTAATAGCTGTCATCCTTTTTATCAAAAAAGAAATTTGATTAAGGGGCAGATGGTTAGATTATCAAGAATCATTAGTGATGATAATATATTTAAAGAAGAAATTGAAATATTGTCCAATATGTTTATAGACCGAGGTTATCCCAATGATCTAATTTGTACTATGAAAAGGGATATTTTTACCAACAGGATCACAGCTTATAGACCTATCCTTAAATATGGCTGTGACAATTTGTCCAAGGTTAATCCCAGTCAGCCTAGATTTGATTCCTTTATTTTGCCATATAATGATACATCACATTATATAGCCAATATCATTAAGGAGACATGGAAAAGTGTTTTTATAAATAACGCAGAGTTATCCAAGATAGTTGGTAGTCAGCTCAAGATTACATACAGTAGAGGGAGAAACCTGAAGGATTTGTATGAGTCTAATAGTGGCAAGAATTTATATAAAATATCAAAAATGAGTAAATGTGGTACTTGTCACACATGTAAATACATTAATGATGGTCCACATGTTGCTATACAGGGTTACAGTAAAACTATTAGGTGCCCAGGATACTGTAATTGCAACACAAAGATGGTGGTATATTTGGCAACTTGCTCTACATGCCCGGCGTTCTATGTTGGTAAAACTATTAGGAAGTTAAGAGAACGCATAAGTTGAGCATGCTAGAGATATCAAGAAACATAAAACTACCAGTTCTTTATATATGCACAGTATTAGTTGTCCGAATTTTAAAAGATTTATATTTTTTATTATTGATAGAATTCCACACAACATTCATAAAGGCGGTGATGAGAAGACTATGCTTGAGGCCATGGAATGCCTATGGCAACTCAGACTTAATGCTTGTATGCAACCTGGTATTAACGAAAATATATCTATCTCTAGCATTTTAAAATATGTCACATTTTATATGACCTATTTTTTGTATATGTAAGCTTATTATATTTTTTTAAATACATATACTTATTTTTTTAAACACATATACATATTTTTTAATTACAATATATTCATATATGGATTATATATATATTTATATATACATACAATATTTATTATTTGGTTTTAACCAAGTTTAGTTCTATATATATTTATATATATATATATATATTTATATTTATATTTAATATACATGTTATGAGAACATGTAGGTGTTTTAGAATTGTGCCAAGTCACTTTATGAGATACCTCTTTAATGCATAAATGAATTAATTTATGGTTTAATTCATCAATTATGTTATTAGTCAATTATGTATATAAAGAATGGCCTTGGTGATAATTTCTTGTACTCTGATGATGCCCTAATATTGGTGGGTGAAAGCGCTTAGTACTTGTTATTTTATTTAATTTTTTGATTTTGGAATAAAACGGTTGATGCTGCTTACTGTGTGGTTTTTGTTATCTTACTAGTTATATTTTTTATTTGTTGACTCACCTGATATGTACTTTTTTTGTAAATATTGTAAATAAGGGTTGTACTCCTGAGTATCTTATTGTTTGAGTAGCTCAGTGTTTTACAAAATTGTTCTTGTATTTCTTTGTTTCTTTTACCTTGTATACCAGGGGGGGGTTTTGTTATCTAAACCATGTATGTACTCTGTTAACTTCCTTGGAGCTTTTCTCCCCATGACTCCACTAAAAACGGACACTTTGTGTCCAGTTGGATTTATCCTGGTAAAAGAATGTTAAAATAAAATATGCATTTGATGTCCTGTGGGCTGGTGAGCAGGTTGTTGCTGCCATACCTTATGAAGGGTAGTCGATAACTATCTTCTTTATCTTTCTGTCTTTGCCTTGCACCTCGATAGAGTTTCCTTGTCCCATCTGCCAAGTCACTTTCCAGAAGCTAGTGGAGGGCCTCTGATGCCTCCTTCTTTGCCATAACATCTGCTTTCTTAGTGTTTTTGTTAGCCAAACAGTATTCCTTCTTTGCCCAGCTTGTCTTTTATGTGTCCCATTTTTTCCTGCCCTCTTTTCTTTTGACTTCCTGGAGTTTTACATTTCACCACCAGCTTTCCTTTTATAACATATTTCCATAGCTGGCTTAGCCACATATCTGTTCTATAGTCCTCTCATATGCTGTTTTGAGGCACTGCCATTCTTCTTCAGCTCCATCTACTGCCTCTTCTTCCTGTGGTGCTATAGCCCAGAGCATTTCCTTGAACATTTCTGCTTTCTCTCCAGTCAGCTTCCACTTCTTCAGCCTAGTCATGGCTGACCTTAAGGGCCTTCTCTGATCACTGCTTGCGGCTGATTATGACAACCAGTGGTTAATGTTGCAGGTCAACTGTTTCACTGGAGATGACTTTGTACTTGCTGATTCTACCCCGATGGCTTTTCCTTACTAGGAAGACGTTTAACTGAATTGCATGTTGGCCACTCCTGTATATGATCTTGTGATTGCTGAACCATGTGTTGGCTCCTATCAAACCATTTGCCAGACAGAAGTCTAGAACGGCCTCTCCTTCTTTCTTCATGTTTCCCCACACCCATGTGAGCCCAGGAAGACCTCACATACTGTTCTGTCTGCCCCATGCATTCAGGTCTCCCATTATCAACCCAATTCATGTAGTTTTGCTTTATCTAACAAGTCCTGCAACTGCTCCTTGAATGCAATCTCTTTTCCTCACTATCACAACCTTGTTGTAGTGCATAGGCTGAAATTATGAATACGAAGAGGACTATATCAGTCCAGATTCCCCTTTAGAGGAACTCTGTTGGTGATACTCTTGCCTGCATGGTGTTTTTTTTTTAAGTGGGATTGTTCTCAAGTCACTGATGTTCAGAAAAGGTATTATGAACTCTTGCAAATGGAGTTTCCTAAGGCATCAGCTGTTCCCCAAATTCTGGCTATCCAACTGAATACCTTTTCAGCAGCTTTTGTGGCCCCTGTTTCTTAGCTCTCTGCACACAAGAAACCTGACTGATTTTACAGGGTGCCTGGCAAGTGTTGTCTTTTCAGACTCCATTTTCCCTTCTTCTACCCCAGGCCTATATGGTCTCTCTGAACCTCAAATATGCCTACCTTCATATTCCCATCCACCCCCTTTCAGGAAATATTTATGTTACTCTGTTTCTTCCTTGCATTTCAGTTCTGTGCTTTGCCATCTGGTGTCTCTACTGCCCCAGGGATATTCACCAAATACCTCACTGTTAACATTGCCTTTTGTGGATGAGAGGAGTTCAGATCTTCCCTTATGTGGATGATCTGCCCATTCAAGCTTCTTTCCCAGACTGTCTGCTTCAGGATCTTCAGTTTACTATTTCCCTGTTACAGAGTCTGGGGTTCACCATAAGCTTCCAGAAATCAGTTCTGATGCCTTCTCAGGGTCATATTTTCCTTGGTTGAAGGCTTTCGACCATCCCCATGCTGACATCTCTGCCTGCCCCAAGGCCCTGTCTCTCACTGTTTTTTCCAGTCTCTTCTTCCTCTAGCTTCTGTTATGACCAGGGGATTTCTCAGGGTTTTTGGGTTCATGGCATTCACCATTCCCATGCTCCCACAGACCAGGCTGCTCAAGAGAAAGCTTCAATGGTACCTCAAGTCAGTGTGGCTCCAACATTGCCACCCTGGACTTCCTGGTATCCTTCCTTCCATGTCTCAAGCATGAGCTTCAGTGGTGGATTCATTTTTATCTCAACCTGGGGCTTCCTTCCCAAGATCCAGTCCCAACTCAAGAGCTCTTTACAGATGCCTCAGACAGGGGATGGGGGGGGGGGTCTCCTTTGGCTCTCTCAAGGTTCAGGGTCTATAGCCTCTTCATCAGTGGTCAGACCAAATCAGTATAAAGGAGATGAGGGCTCTGCTTCTAGCTCTTCAGGCTTTTCATTTCCTCTTTCTCCCAGACTCCTCAAAATTTTCACAGACAGCACCACGGTGATGTGGTATGTGAACAAGCAAGGGGTTACTAGGTCCTGTCTTTTTTGCAGAGTAGCTGTTCAGGTCTGGGATCAAGCTGTCCATTATCAAGTGACTCTGTAGGCTGTTTACATTTTCTTGAAGCACAATCTAGTGGCAGACTGCTTGAGCAGGTCCGGCAGACAAGCTCATGAATGGATGCTTCACAGAGTTGTGTTCTTGGACATTGTCCATCTGTGGGGTATTCCTCAGGTAAATCTTTTTGCTTTCCCTCTGAACAGACAACTTTCACTGTTCTGTTCCAGAGTCCCAAATCCTCTGTCTTGGAAAGTGGATGCCCTGTCTTTTTTTTTTTTTTTTTTGGAAGGGGGTGTTTCTGAATGCCTTCCCTCCCCTTCCTCTGCTACCATGAGTCTTGCACAAGATCAGACAGGACTCTACCGTAATCTTACAAGCAGGGCCGGTGCTAGCATTTTGGGGGCCCCCAGCAAGTTTCAAGTTGGGGGTCCTACTCAGGAGAATATAAAGGGTGACCACATTGCTGTTACACTCCATTCCCTGTCAAGCTCATCCAGCACCATTTTACACTCACTGTAGGGTTACTGCATTCAGATCCTTAAGAATTGGTGTGCCAAGGTACACAAACTGACCAGCATTTAGTACCATTGTTACATTATGACAAACTTGTGCAGCGGTAGCGTTGTTGCCTCATAGCAAGAGGTTCTCCCGTTCGATTCTCAGCTGGAGTGGGGGGAGTGCCTTCGGTGTGGAGTCTGCATGTCCTCCCTGCGGTTGGGTGGGCGTTCGAAAGACATGCGTAAATGGGCGTGCCTCAGTTGAAGGTTGAACGTCGAGCTGGCACCTCGGCGTTCATGAAAATCTACTGCCAATCATTAGCAGACCAGAGTTCCTAACCGGGAAAAGCTGAAAGACAACAACATCCTCTATCCTTATACTACAGTCTGATTGCCATGAGTCTGCCACTAATTCTGATGACACTCCTCACTGTCTTTTGAAGATTCTGCCTCATCACAATTCATTGTGTTTAGTCTGTCCTCCCCTGAGTAGAATTCTCTGGATTCCAAGTTAAGTGGCTTTGCTGCACTGCCCTCCAACTATTTGTCCTGGATACAGAAAATGCCCAGCCTCCTCCTTACCATTATGTCATCTACTTCCAAGTTGAATCCTGCCAGTGAACTTATACTGAGTGTAGCAATCCTCAGTGCGTGTCTGTCAGGTTGACAGATTTTACATCCAGCTTTCACACAACACAGATATCCCAGATATCATAAGTTGAGCCACTGGACACTGGCCAACCAGTAGTTTACTGACACAGGGCTCCTGAGCTTTATGGCGGGCACACACTGCCCAATAAGGGCACAAAGACCACTTGCACCATTAACATGGGCCCCTGGTGTATGTCAGGGTAGGCCAGGTCCTCAACCCACTATCACTGGCAAATACCCATGCCCATTTTTCACAATATTAATCAAGTTGACACAAGCACCTACAGCAAATTTTTACATGGTCACATGGCTGGTCCTGACATGGCACAAAATCTTCACCAAAGTTATCTTCTTGCCCTGGATCCAAGCCTTATACCATCCATACAGCCTTACTCCTCCTTGATCTTCTTCTCTGCTTCTACTGCCATGCTTTTCCTAACAAACAAAACTAATTTCCATTATTTTGTTCCCCCTCCTAAGCTGTTTCTGCTAACACTCTATACCTTGCCTGCTCTGTTTAATTTATTATGTTCCTCCAAACCTAAATATACCTCAATTAATGCTACCATATCTACTGCTGATTTTTTGATACACTGTAACATTCAATCCCTTTTGACTGGGCCATACAAACCCTTTACATTTAATGTGGCCAGCCATATTGTATTTTCTCTACCCTGTTAGCCTAACCATATAACAAACTGCATTCCCAGCTTTCCACGCCCCAATATTATGATTGTGACCAAGTGTGCCAACTCCTCTTTTCCCCCTTCTCCACCCCTCCAAGTAATAACAGCATACCAAAAACAACGGCATCAGCACTCCCCCTTGAGTAAATTATTCCCATAATATTTTCACAACTCCTCTCCCTTCTACGATTAAGCATCACTCAAACTATGTACAAGTAAACTTTGGCACTTTCCAAGTTTCAAGCACTCTCATTTCGAATGGTATGACCTCTCTTCCTATACCCAACCATTACTATGATTGCTGCTTATAGCATGGGATGGTGTTCAGTTGCAGTTCTGCAACCAATATTTCACTTCATACTAGCCATCATAATTCTCTAGACACTTGTTTCTCCTGCTCTTTCTCACTTTCCTCTTTTGTCAATCTAATCATCACTACAATGTGAAACTTAATACATACCAAAATCTCATTCCTGTGTGCCTTAGCAAAAATCCTTGGGCATAGACAAGTAGTCAGCGCTTTTTGTCTTCTATGCTGGGTAATACTAGCACTGTGTAATACCTATGAGTTACACCCAGTGTATCAATACTGCCCTCATTGCCCTAGCAGTGATTACAGAGTCCGACATTGGAAAAACTCACAACATATACAAAATGCTAAGAAATCTGAAAGAAGACAAGAAAAATTATGTTTTTATGGGAAGGTCTCAAAAAACTGCTTTCTCCTCATAGTGCTCTTATCTCCCACACTTCTTAATAAATTACGTTTATCCAAATCTTACTGAATCTCAGCGTGATGACAAATTAAAGTACTGATCTCAGGTTTATGGATATTATATTAGCAACCCACCACATGGCTTAATCAAGCCTCGTGTCCAGTCAAGGGCCTTCCCCTCTTCCCTTTATCCTCCATCTGACTGAGCCATCACCATGGTTACTCTCCACTCTTTCTAACTGTGTTCCATCAATGTGTATATGTGTGTGTGCACCTTTGTATCTTATTCTGTAATTCTTCTTACTTATGTTTGGCTCATTCTAACTGTAAAAAATCGTAAAGATGTTTTTTTTTTATTCTATGTATCTAATTTTAATGTCCATGCTTATGTACTGTCTATGTAAATATGATTGCGGTTATACTCCTTATAATTGCTTGTAATTGATTTGTGGAGCTTTTCTCCCCGGGCCTCCACTGAAAATAGACATGTATCCAGTCAGACTCTTCCAGTCAACAAATGTAAAATAAATAATAAATAAATAAATATACATGCATATATATATATATATATATATATATATATATATATATATATATATATATATATATATACAGAGAGAAGGAGGAAGGAACAAAAACACCTAGTACTTATTTTTAAACCGTTCCAAGGGAAACGTACACTGATGCAAGTATGCTGTCATTATAAGTTGTTATCATTCAGCAGAAACTACCGAGTACCAGTTTTTAAAGTTGTGAGAAAATACTAATCTCCTGCATCAGTTCTGAAGTCTGTAAAACAAACACCTACCACTACCTTCAGAAATCCCATATTTCTGGAGTTGTCTAAATCACAGCAGTAGGAAGCTTTTACACAAGTAACTGGATACTCCTTTTAGAAAAAAGAGCATTAGTCCTCACCATTCACAGTCCTTGAATGTCTTTCTCTCTTCTCTTTATTCAGAACCACCTTCTCTAATGCTTTCTTCCTCTGAAACAGCAGGCATGGAGTTTTACTTCTTACGGCTGAGAGAGGCTCCTCTTCCTGACTCCTTGGGCTGTTTCCAGTCACTTTCTCTTGGATTCCTTCCAGTCCCCAACTACAAAAGGTTGGCTGAGTTCTGCAAAAACGCCAGCTCCTCAGTGGGATCAATAAATGTTTGAGGGGATCCAGGGAAAAAAATTCTGATGTTGCCAGGTATACTTTTGCCATGGTGTTTGTAATAAAAAAACAGATTACTTTTGAAATAACTTGTTTGTTGACAGGCTGCCTAATTTGTTAGAAGCAACAGCAACAAGCAGTTGGTCAGATACTCTGATGGTTTAGGGACTATGCAAATAAAACCTGAAGTGTCTGTGTACAACCAATGAATAGAGAGTTCTTTCTTCCCTATTCTTGGGACTGAGACAGAACACAGGAAGCTGAATAACTTGGTTCAAAAGTATTTCCAAAAATATATTCGTCCTGAGGGAAACTCTGTCTTGATGGAACCTAAGATACAGCTCAATGAAACTTAGTGCCCACAGATCAGAAATCATTCTAGATGAGATGATAGCTACCAAAAAGTGTTTTCCAAGAGAGAAATGTAATATCTGCAAAGGTTGCAGGATCAAAGAGGGGGAGGGCAAACTTTTCCAGTATGAAGTTAAGGTTCCAGACAGGGGCATTAATTGGATAATTCTATTGAGACATTGTTTTACCATGAGCTGTGACAGCAACGGTAGATGTACAGGCAGGCAGAGATGGCAAAACAATAGATTTTAATGGAGGAATAGGAATATCATTTACAGAACAATTCTGCCAGATATGAAAATACCAAAGAGACACTGGTTAGCAATGGTTGCTGCCCTTTAGCCTGGCACCATACTGAGAATCTTTTCCATTTTGAAATGTACATCTTTATGATACTAGGCCTTTTGGCTTCTTTCAAGATATGCAATACAACCTTACTGAATAGCTGGCCCTGTGGAATCATATCACATAATCCAAGAGCCAGTTTCACAGTGTCCACGGTGGAGCGAATGGCAGCTCCTTTGTACTGGATTAAGAGGTGCACCTTCTGTGACAGCATCCATGTTTTCCCTCTGCTTGTGTTGTGTAACAGTGAGAACCAATGCTGCATTTGTCAAAAAGGTGCTGTCACCATCACACCTACTTACCTGATCGTTAAAAGTAATCCGAGTAAGAAAGGTAAGGGAAGGAAAACACAAATAGACCTGTCTACTGGAAGGAGAAGGCACCCATCCTCCAAGCTTTCTGATCTTGGATCCTTGGAGAGTATAGTATATACCTGCCTGTTCTGTTCTTAGGTGGATATGTCAAATTCTGTCACACCCCTCTTGTGAGTGATTTAATTGAAGTTAGACCTGTTTAACATCTGTTGGTAAGGGACTGTTGCAGATTTGTGAGGTGGTCTGCAAGAGTTTTGTTTACCCTGGCATGAACTATATCACTAAATGTGACCCCATCTACTGTGCTGCCTCCCAAATGACAGAGCCGGTAAGAGTGGGTAATCCCTTGTTTATGTACCACATAACCGCAGTGCTGTCTGTCTTGATCGGCGAAGTACCTGGGTTCCAATCTTATTTGCGAGCACTCTTCTGAGGACTGCCATAATTTCTTTTAAATTAATTAGAGTCTTTTTGAATGCTGATTCCCATCTGCCCTGCACCTGCAGACTGCCTGAATGAGTGCCTCACTCTAGGTCTGAGATGCCTGTTAGTACCACTTTGTTGCCTAATTGGCATTGAAAGGGAGCTACTTTGTTTTGGTTGCAGACCTCTAGCCACCAAACCAGCTCTCTCTTTTGAGACAGGGAAGCAGTTTTAACTTGAAACTATGGGGATGTTTGTGCTGGCACCACATACTTTTCATGTACAATTGTATTTTCCTCATTTGGAGCTTTGCTAAGGGAATCATTAACCTAACTTAATTGAAAAATTAAAATGATGAAGTCCACTTACTGGTGAATGAAAGCACTTATCATGAATTAAAGCTGAGTTATTCTGGTGACTAAGCTTATTTTAGTTTGTTTCGTCAGTACCCTCATAGAAAAGGAATGAACATCTGAAGTTTTGGATTGTTTACTACTGTTGCTTAATATTCTAAGGTTTTAAGTATTTTTATTTTTCATTTTTAGCAAATAATAAGGAAGGGAAGTCAGTCCTTTAAGTTAAGGCTGTGGACAGCTACCTCCTCACATCTCTGTTGTGTTTTTTATAGATTCTTGAGGGGAGATCTACGCCTTGCCTTTTGTGCAATTAGAGATCTAGCTGTCCTGGATATCTTGTATCTCCACAAGTGTAATAGTTCCACAAATACCAGAAGCAAGGACCGAAATCTTCACTTGATGTCAGACATTTAACCCAATAAATTTTTTAACTTTAATAATGGGGCTATATTTAATGCTATATAAAATATATATAAAATATAAAATGCTAGGTAAAGCATTTAATATTTTAATTAAATTAATGCTAGGTAAAGAAACAATATATATATTAATGGGCATTTTGATTGTTATAGTAGGAATATAGTTTATTTAGCTAGATGTACACAATGCCCAGCATTTTACATTTTATATTGGAAAAACTTGCCGTACGTTAAGAGAAAGGATTGGTGAACACATATCGGATATAAGACATAGGAAAAATACCAACGCATTGGCAAGGCACAATGATTCCAATCAGGTCATGAATTTAAATTTAGTATTATTCAACAGATTAAGAAGGACAATCAAGGACATATTTTGGATGTCCATTTGGACATTAGTGAAACCAATTGGCAAATTAGATTGGATGCTACTACTTATCCAGGATTAAACGATCATATAAGTATAGCCCCATTATTAAATTTAAAAAATGTATTGGGTTAAATGTCTGACATCAAGTGTTCATTCAACAAAGTAATATATTTATTTGCACATACATTTTTTGCACACATAATTTTTTTGTGTTTTTTTGTGTTTTTGTATTTATTTGTAATTTTTTGCACATATATACATAAAATTTTTGTGTATTTATTTATAATTTTATGCATCTATTTAAGGATTTTCCAATGCATATTTACTTAATAATTTTCCAACTGAATATTTTAATATTTTAACATTTTAACATAATAATATATACTGTAATAATATGTTCTTATTGTTTTTTTAAAAACACTGATATGTATATATATATATATATATATATATATATATATATATATATATATATATATATATATATATACTGATACATGATGTAGTATATATAGAGTTTGGAAGTGCATATTTCTTTAACAATTTATGAATTAATTAATTAATTAACTCGGGATGGGTATATAGGGAGGTGGTTTTATAGGAATGACTTTAGTTCTGAAGAAGTCTTTTTAATATAGACGAAACCTAGGTAAACTTGTCAATTATCGGACATCGTGTTGGTTCTTAATAAACGTGTTTGTGGAGTCTCCCTGGTGGTTTGTTTTTGGACTGGTCAGGATTCCCAGTGAAGTATTGGTTATTTGGTTTCTTGGACTACCCACAAATTTACCCAAGTGTTGATTGGGCTATCCCTCATACAGAAAGAGGGTATGACCTAAAGGTGGATACTGGCAAGGTGTAAATGGTCACAAGGTTAATATTAGTGGCAATTTTGTAGGAGTTAAAGCCCATAGCCCATATCTGTCAATGTAATGAAGGTTACTGCATGAACAGTATTCCAAACTGTCAGCCTGCAAATGCCTTAGTCAAAGACAGTCATTAAAAAGGCTACAATGCTAGAGACAGCTCAAGAGGAAAAATGCATAACTTTATTGTAGAAGACCATTTCATACATGGTATAGCAAAAACAGATACACTTTGTCATCCATTTAAAAATGATTGCTTTGAAGCAAATCTCTGCTTGCCTGAAGGACAGGAAAAGTTGGTACGTTTTTCCTGTGATATTTTTATTTGTCCTCAGGGTACAGTACCCATGTTGTTTAAATATCCATTGAATGCAGTGTCCTCTCATTTCAAATCTAGGGGGCTGGAGTAAAAGACTGAATACCTGGATCAAAATCGCATTAGCATTTACTTAGGGTATGGAAGGTTTGTCCTGAGTGACACCCTGTCTATAAGGAAGGCCATAAAACATATAACAGCCCAGGGTTTTGAGATCCTCCTTGCCAAGGCAATATACAAATTAAAATAGTCTCCAAAGAAATACAGCTAAAATCTACTACCCCAGCTGGCGCAAGTGGAGAGAGAATAAGCTTCTCAATCATAAACGTTAAGTGTTGGGGAGGGGTGTTGATGCCTAAACGGGATTACTCCCTTTATAAAATGACTGCTGTCATTGTTGAAACAGGCAGTTCCCTTGGCATGCAAGATGTGATGGTAGTAAAGTACACTCAGAAAAATGAGTACACAAGATCCTTTCCATCAACACTGATGTATACATGATTAAATGGGGTACTTGTTAAGCATTCAGGCAGATGCTGCTATTGATAGACCAGCAAGAGAACATTCTGTATGTCACCATATATAACTGCCCTACAGGAAATCTTCATAACTACCTTAAAAAGTTCCACAACCTGAGGTGCAAAGAGACAGTAATCTGGGTCTAAATGAAAAACTTCCATGCTTTTAACTAAAATGATATCTCCAAAATTGCCAATCACTTTGCAATATCAGCAGTGTTAACTGCATACTTAATGTTAGGTAATCCTTACCAGCTGTTTTAGGAGGAAGAATCTCAGCTGCATGGACAAGCAAGAGAACATAATAATTGTGTTAGTTCTTCCTCCACTTGCCCTCAGTGGGAATTTTCCAGCAGGGGTACAGGAGGAAAGGCGAATACATTACTCTTCTGCAGCTTGAGACAGAACATTTTGTTTTCTGGTAAAGACCTCTCTTGTCTGGGCACTGTTCACAGAGGTGAATAAATCTGTGGCTAGTAGTCCCAATAGCTGGAAAGGGTGAAGGATGTTTTCTTGTGCAGCATCTACTTGGAGCTGATGTTTACCTCTGTTCATTTAGAGTGTGTGGGATGAAGACACCTGAGGGGTCAATCTGTTTTCAAAGACTAACTCACCGCATTTTGCAAGGCTAGCCTGCGCTGGAGGACAGACTGTGTCACTCCTTGCCTACAGACATACCATATGCTGGTTGTGTTGTCTGCCCAGACCAGCAACCATCTAAACTGTAGTTTGGACCTAGTTTCCTTATCTTTAAGTGTACTTTGAACTTGTACTTGTGACTTTGCTGGAAACTGAAGGACAGAAAACCCTGTAGTCAAATCTGTTGGAAATTGGCACTGCAAAACATGTCTGAGGCATCACTGGTGAGCACATGAAAGGCAATAAAGGAGATAAAGGGAATGAAGGGATCTCCTTGTTTGTGTGCAGCATCCTGATCCACAAAAGCCAGTGCTGTTTCTTTAATAGTTTAATCCCAACCCCATGCAGGTCTGCTCTAGCTCCATGCAGTCAGTTCATTTGTTCCATAACAGCATGAGCCACCAAGGCAAGGGTCCTATAAACCATTAGTTCCTGCCCCAGAATCCTGGTCCTGTGGAGGTGGCCTACCTTCTTCCTCTGTGGAGAATGCACTCCTATGATGACTTTTCTGAGCTCCACTATATTTGCCCTCTGAGAGGAAGTCTGTCTCCATATGCTAAATTCCTCTCTGCTCACTATATGACTTACACAAGGCAGCATGAGCTTGCTAGACACAGGCTCCACAGGGTGAACACTCAGTACTCTCATTAGGTGTCACCCATGCAGTGGGCCACAGCCATCTCCATCTACCAAAGATGGATGAGCCAAGCAGCAGCACTCACTCCCATTCTCCCCGCCTGTCCCTACAGGCATCCGAGCTGTTAACTGAAGTCTGCTCACCCGCGATGTGGTTAGTTTTATTCCTCTATGCCATCGTGGAGCTGGCTAACACTAGCTTTAGTGAGTCTTCCTCCTGTGTATCCAGGTCTGAGTTTTTCCTCATGTTTATCTTGGCATTTGGAATATAAATGATTGCGACAGAAAGAAAACACAAGATCCTGAGCATTTTTCTGGTTGACTAGGTCATGATACCTACAGTGTCCTTCAAGACCTGGCAAAGTTACCCCTCTGTCCTCAGACAGAAAAATGGCTTGCAAACAGAAATCTGCAATGGCCCCCAATAATCTCTGCCTAACAGCTGAAAGAGGCATAACTTTATTTATAAAAAAAAAAATTCATACATGCTACAGTAAAATATACTGATCAAGTTCCCTCAGTACTGAAGGAAGTTTGGTGTTCACTTGATGCTGTAATGCAGGGCAAGAAAATATTTGGATCAGGCAATATAGTAAGACAGCTTAGTGATGAATTTTTCCTTTAATGAGATTAACCTAAAACTTAGCAAAAAATGGCAATGGTAATGGGAAACAGCTTCACAAAGGACTACTCAAAGTATAGTGCACACAGGACATTCATGACCACTGGGCCCAAGATTCCAAGTGCAGTTCCAGCTGAAGTTACATAGCTTAGAAGAAAGAAGGAATGCAATCCAGAGGGGAATCCCTAACAGATAAGGGACCTGATCCTTCAGAAGAGAAGCAAGCTGGACTTATACAGTCTAGGTAGAAGAAGATGCTGTTGTCATTCTCTGCTACTGGAATTGAGAATAAAGCAACAGTGCTGTCCAGAAATCCCTGTTTACAGTTTAGAAAGGAACTGCCAATGTCTGTGGTACTGTGAAAAAGCCAGCCTGAAAGGTGAATTTATTAATGCTGAAATTGCAGACTGACTGTTTTGATAAAAATCAAATTTCTCCTCTGAACTTTGTCAATAAATACAAATTTTAAGTCACAAAGCCGACTCCAGTGGCTGCATGCTTTGTCACAAACTACCTTACGCAGTACACTATATATGCACAGGCATACACAGAAACCCATATCTATACTAACTACAAGCACATATATAAACTTGTTAGAGAAGCCTAGATATATGTATACATTTGTTTGAATAGTAGCCTATATAAGTTAACAGTGAAATGATATTATGACAAATGATTATAACTAATAATGCAAATTTAATGTAGGAGTGTTCAAAATCAGTACTTAGGAGAGCAAAAGAAACCTTCAACTAAATAGGCCAGTTATAAGAAAAATACATATTTAGTTCATATCTTGATAATCAGCCATTGTAGTTTTGCGCATATTATAAAAGTTATGCAGCAAATAACACATGCTCTGTACCAGATTGGACTCAAAGTATGTTATGCTAGTTATGCATAAGATAGGTAATACATTTAAGAAACTATTTAAGATGATATAAAAAACACATAAAGAAGTCAATATTAGGTAACTGCTGATAAAAGTTAAACTGCACAATAAAGGATCATTATCTATCTCTGGAGAAATAGTAGGACTAACACAATGTAGCAGAGAGAATTCTAGAAGTAACAAATAAATGAGAACTTGCTGGATTATTTTTTTTCGAAAGTGAGAGACAACATCCATAGGCTGTATAAGATTGCTTATAAAAATGAGGCATGGTGAGAAGGTAGCTTTACTTTTTTCTGCCTATAATATCTCAGCATTGTATTGTTATAGTGTACTTACCAATAATTGTAATATGCTCTATGAGGACAGCCACTTCGACAGTAAATCATTACATTAGGGAGCACCTCAAGCAGTGCCTGACAAACTGGAAGGAAGAATACAAATGTATTTAAATCTAGTAGCTGAATAAGACATATAATATTGAAATGAAAGTTATGTATCCCCCATAACAATACATCTGGATGAGCAGGTCTCTGACTGGTAACCGCAGGACTAAGACCAGTTGGCATTCAAACAGCTCAGCATTTAAAACTTACCCAGGCTACTTCATTACCTTCCTCATCACAATGTCATTCCTCCCTCCAATCTATTGGAAACTGTGTGAACAATATCTGCATGGTATGAAGTCCCAGCTGTAGCCAATAAAAGTGAATAGCCAAGATTACTGTTAACACCCAGCAAATGGAGCATTTTTAGTATATACTGCCAAGCTTTGACCAGGAATTGGATAGAAACATAAACTAGCAGTCAGTCATCCCAGTAAGGGAAATTCTTGGATTATTGTGGTATTTCACTAGAAACTACTGCAGGCAAGCATTTGGTAAGTCGACCGTGTTGTGAGGAGAACTCAAATACTAGAGTTCTGAATTGGCAGTGAATGGTCCCTACCTAGAAGAGGAGATACCTTCTGGACACCTTAGCATCCTTGATCTGGAAGAAGGCATCCTGGAATTCCAAAGAATACCACCAGTGTCCTCAAGTTAAGCATAGAAGAATGGAATGAACTTTGACTATTCAAAGGTTTCTTCTGGAAAAAAGGTGTTTAGTCCACTTAAAATCCAGAATGGCCATGGATTCTCTTTCTTCTTTTGCACTAAGAATATAGAATAATATCCTGACCCCTTCCACTCTGATGAGACCTCCTGTCTGGCTATTTTTTGTAGAAAATTGATAACCCCTCCTTTTGTTTCATATATCTGATGCCACTAGATGTCAAACAAGTTTAATGAATGGGGACAAGGTCAAGTGTGGAAAGGAACTCTGTGCCTCTGGATATCAGTACCTAGAATTACCTGTCTTTGGGAGTACTGTACAGGTAAGAAGATGCAGGGACAGATGGCCAGCAGCTGACTGCAGAGTAGGATAGTCACAGAAGGTCTCAGGAATGCTGCTGTTGCTGCTCCTTCGTGCTACATAAGATATCTTCCCTGGGCAGTGCAACCACTGAGGAAACTGCCCTAAGTATTACCATTCCTTGTAAATTGCTGGTTATTGTGCCATTGCTCTTGGCTGAACCACATCTGATGTGAGGTCCTCTGTAGTCTAGAACATGGGCATTGAAGTGGCAGGAATGTGACATTATCCAGCAGTGCTTTGTTTGGTTTCCAAGTGTGCCTTTAAATCAGGGCTAAAATGCTGAGGCCCTGGAAGGGGGAGATTCAGGAAAGGTCACCTTAGTAAAAATGACGAGAATGAACCAGGTAAGAAGGTACACACCAATGCCTTATCTCATGGATCTGGCTGGACCTTTTACAGCAATATAAGCCCCCCCCATCAAACGATTAAACAGTGTAGAAAAACTAACTGAGATGAAATTTTCTCTTTGACAGATCCATCCAACTTCTGTACCAGTAAATGGTGTTCTTTGTCTGTCAGGTCCTGTGGGAAGTCTGTAATAAGAGACAAGCAGTTTATCATCCCCAGAGAAAAGGCAAAAGATGCATAAGTCAGCTGCACTAGATGACCCATTTACACTACAAGCTAAGAAAAAAAGGACTATAGGGCTGTGGGGAATGGACAACCAACAGCAGTACCAGCAGGAGTTTTCGGGTTTGGCGAGGGAGTTCCTGAACACAATTCTCCACTCTGATGGGCAAGAGGATCCAATAATGCATCTTGGGCACTGAAGCCACAATACTGAGGTTTCCCTTTTCATACTGGCGATTACCCTGAGCACATCGACCGGTGAAAGAACCACCCAAGAAGACTACTGGTGATGCAAAAAGACTTCTCCTTGATTTTTCAGCTTTCAGACTATAGATCCTTTGTCTTGTGACCACTAATACTTCCCTGAAGATGAGGTAATTTGGGGATGTTGGGAATCTCCATCCTCCTCATCACTGACATCTGACATTATTGACTCCAGAGAGCGGCTGTTATGTTTCCTGTTGCACACTACATTCCCTGCTAGATTTGGAGGGAGGAGTCTGAAGAGGAAGATAATGAAAGTTTTGTAGACAATGTCATGGAAGGATGCTGTAAAGTGTCTTGGGTTGCTCTGTCTCTTGCACTATGGGTGGGAGGGCTGAGAGCTCTACCACTTTGACAGGTGCATGCATCAGGACAGGAAGAGATGTCTTAGCACCAACTGCAAAGACACAAGTCTGACATCATGGAGAATACTTCAGCTAAATGTAGCACCACCACCCCCTGTGCTGACTGCTGCAAGACTGAGCACACTGGTACTGTCACTGAAGAGTCTGCATCAACTGTGGTGCCAGCTCCCTGACCCCAAGCATCGACTGCTACATGTTTAGTGACACATACAGTAACTACACCAAAACCACTAACACCCATGGCAAATGCTGTTCATGGAAAATCAACACTAAGGAGTGTAATGGTGCCCAAAATAGCTTTGATATCAACACTGATCCCCTTAAGGATCAATGTGTTCAAAGTAGAAACCAGTTCCAATGACAATACAGCTGGTGAGGACAGCCTAAACTATCTCTACTTAGGAAGAAAAACACTGAACCACATCTTTATCACAGAACCAGATGGTGAAGGGGAAGCAGTCATTGCTCACATCAGTGCATCTGCAAACATGTCATAATCAAACTCATGGAAGAAGGGCATGAGAGAAATTATCTGTGAAGCTGGTCTAGAGCTTGGACATGACACATTTTTGGAATGCTTAAGCTTCTAAGAAGCTTTAGAGATTTCATCAACTGTGTTACCAGTCTTTTACTCACAAATCAGTTTTTTCCCTCCTCCGTTTTATGAGGAGCAGCCTTAAATGCTGGCGAGGATGGCTGGGTATGCCTAGTGGTCTAGACATTGTTATGGAGCTTTGTTTTTTTACAGGCTCTAGAAGTATCTGAAGTGGATGTAAAGGACTTTTATCCAAGAAAGGAAAATAATACCCTGAAATCCGAGGAGATAGCTTCTTCCATACCAAAGCAAGCAAACTTGTTTTCTTCAGTTTCTTAATAAACTCAACACAAAATGTTAATGAGCACTGCACTTAATGGTACAATGCTCTCTTTCCAGACATTACAATCTATTATTACAACTATGGCAGTTGCTACTCCAAGACTGAACTTGTCTTGGAGTAGGATTTTGTTCTAATACCCATAATTCCTGAATATATGGCCTGTGTTTGAACCAGAAGGGCAGGCAAGCCCAACCAAAAAGAACAATAGCTATTTATATTTATTGACATTTGATTACTGGGAAAGTCCAATTGAGTTGGTGGCCATTTTCATGTCATGGGAGAAAAGCTACAAAGTATTACAAAAACATTTTAAGCACCATTTTACAATCTTTAAAAGTAATGAAAAACATCCAGAGTTTAAATTATACCAAATTAGACATAATGTGAAAACATTGGTTAAAACTAGATACAAATTATATGACGATTTCATATTAAGACAAACCTTTAGCAAGTTTACAGAGAAATTAAAGGTAAGTTAGTATGATACAAACAAGAATTGCAAAATTAAGTGACAGGAGAAACAGGGCTATGGCATATTTAGAAAGAGAATCAGGAATTTTTTAAATACATTTTTCAAATAATTTGGAGTGTGGGATAAGAGTACTATAGGTCCAAAGTTAGTAATGTCTGTTGAATTTCCTCCTTTGTGTACAAGGATAATGGGATTTTTTCCAGAGAGAGGGAACTTGGAATTCGTAGATTGACCTATTTATAAGGATTGAGACAGGACAGGCAATGTTACTGGCTGCTATTTTAAAGTTCATGCTTGGAAGATCATTATCTAAAGTAAAGCATGGTTTGAGCATGTTTAAGAGAAGTTTTATATAGGATATGGGCATAGGTTTGAAGGTGAAAGTGGACGTGGTGACATTTGACTGTTAGGAAGGGTTGGAATTAGATGCTGAGGAATCTTTGGTTAGGAATGCTATACTATTTATGAAATAAGAGTTGATTTTTATTGCACGTTCAACAAGATTTTTTAATGGCTGACCACAATTTACTATGGTTGTGTTTACTATTGTTTGACTATTGTTATAGAATAATTTTTTGTCTTCATTTATTTGTAAAACAAGTTATTTTTGTTTCTTTTTTTAATTCAGTGGAATGCCAAATGAGACAAATCCAGTGCGGCAAGAGGAAAAAAAAGCAGAAAACTAACAATTAATTCTAACAAAGGATGGTTCAGAACAAACCAGAAGAAGAATGAGACATGAACAATAAGCTGGCAATTACTTGTGGCACTCAACAATTTTTTTTTACTGCAGAGATTATTTGTGGGTAGCTTTGGATAATATATCCTTGACAGTTGAGCATAGGAAGAGAAACCTGGACAAGGAGTGACAGTCTGGTTCACTGTGGGATGGAACAGAGACTGTAGCAACGTGAGCCTTTTACATGCCATCTGTCTGTCTGTCTGCTAGTCTTACTCCTACTACTGCTGACAAAGGTCCTTCTCATGCCAGATCCATAACCAACTTGGCCACAAATGGCCTGCAAGAATAGGTTGGGATTTTCTCACTTTTAGCAGGGGCTTTGGTAAATGAAGAAATGGATAAAGACATATAGTACTCAGTCCATTGGATGCTGAAGGCATTCACTGTCTAGTTTGCCTTCCAGGAGTACTTGGTATGGAATATTTCTATCTGGTAGTTGTCCTCTGAAGCAATGTTCCAGTACTGCATTCCCTCACATTTGCATGAGGGCATAAAAGACCCTCAGCTCAAGTTTTCTTATGTGAATGATGATCCTAGACTTGCTCAACTTATATGCCACCAAACTATGGTTTGAGGGAACATAAAATTTGCAAAGGTGATGGCCAACTTTATCGTCTAGTTTGCATAGTTGGTAAATAGTGCTTGCTTACATACCACATCACTGTACTGCTTCCTGTTATAACCTAAAGGGTCTCTTAGTATGGAAATGTACTGAAGTCCCTGAAGACAAGAAAAAGAGCTATCAATTATATGAGGCAGGGTTTGGATATGAAATCCCCCAGTTAGGTCTGAGGTCATCTGTAGTGAAGGTCTGGATGCATTTTGGAGTCACAAAGGGCATTTCCTGATTGCTTGGCAACTGATGAAACTGCTAACGCCAGTTCTTTCTTGATAGCTGGAATTAGAGGTATCACCTTGCCAATTGATGACAGTACTGTGCTGTTCTCACAATTTTTACAGCACCACTAAATTTTTTTTACTTGGCCAGGAGTACCCATTAAGAAGATCTCTGTAACCTAAGGCCTTCAGGAACATCTCAGCTGACATGGCTGAAAACTGTACCAAGTCTGGAGAGATATTTCCCCCAAATGCATAGCTTTATCCTAGGGCAGGAAAGTATAGTTGTGTACACTTACCATAAATGTAGATGTTCGAGTGTATTCACTGTTGCAGTTCCAACCAATAGGTTATCCGGCCCCCAGTAGACCTCGATCGGCCAGAATACCAAAGGTAAGTAAATATGACCTCGATTGTCGTCGGTTGTAAAGGACGTCAGGATATCCGATACAAAAGGAGGCAGCCGACGTCACTTCCTCAGTCTTTCAGTCAGGAGTCCCCAGAAAACAAGGCTTAAGCCAAAATAAACTTTCCCAACTAAAACCAGATTCAACCTGTACCTTAGGAAAGGAGAACAGGAAATGACCAAAAAAGGGGGGAGGAGGGAGGAGGACTGCAACAGTGAATACACTCGAACATCTACATTTATGGTAAGTGTACACAACTGTACTATGTTCATCATATTTCACTGTTGCAGTCCTAACCAATGGGTTGATTACCAAAGCCCAGAGAAAAGGGAGGAGGCACAAACAGATTCAAGGATTGGAGAGAATGCCCTGCAGAACAGCAGTGGCAAACCCTGCTCTGGCTCTAAAAAACAAAGGCAAATTATAATGCTTTGTAAAAGTGTGAACAGATGACCATGTGGCAACCTCTAAGATCTCTTCAGTAGGGACACGACTTAAAAAGGCTACAGAAGTGGAAGCTGCTAGTGTGGAGTGGGTCCTAGCCCCTTGAGGAGGAACCTTGCCATGAAAGGAATAACAGAAAGTAATACAATGTGCAATCCACTTAGAAATGGTTTGCTTAGAAATAGCTTTGCCTGAGCTCCAGGGGCAAACCTGACCAATAACTGTGCTGATTTCCAAAGGTCTTTAGTCCAGTCCAGGTAAAACTTGAGCTGTCTGTGCACATCAAGAGAATGTAGGATCCTTTCACCTCTATTTCAAGGATTAGGAAAGAAAGTAGGAAGGTATATGGACTGATCAAGCTAGAAACCACCTTAGGCATAAAAGAGGGATTGGTTCTCAGACAGACATGATCTGCATGGAAAATAAGAAAAGGCTCCACAGCCATCAAAGCCTGCAGCTCCAAAACTCTCCTTGCTGAAGTTATAGCCAAAAGGAAGGCAGTCTTCCAAGAGAGAAACTTTAAATCTGCAGTAGCAGCTAGCTCAAAAGGAGGAAGAGTGAGTTTCTCTAGAACAAAATTAAAGATCCCAGGCTGGAGTAGGTGCCCTTCTGGGAGGTTTTAAGTTGCAAGCACCTCTGAGAAACATTTTCATCAGGGGATGAGAGAAAATGGGTTGCTCAAAAGAAAATGATAAGAAATGGCTGAAGCATGGTTCTCGATAGAGGAAAATGAAAGACCACCCTGAAGCAAATCAGCCAAGTATTCCAGGATCAGAGGAAGAGTAGGCTGAAAAGGGGATTCCCCTCTAGCCTGCATCCAATGACAGAATCTTTCCCATTTGCCAGCGTAGGACTTCCTAGTGCTAGGCCTCCTGAAGTACATTAACCACCTGCTGGGAAAGGGAAGAAGAAATGGATTGATTCATACAATGAACCATGCTGCCAAATGGAGAGACTGAAGATGAGGCTGTAGAATGTTTCCCCCTTCCTGAACTAAAAGATCTGGTTTCAGAGAAAGATGCCAAGGAGGAAATTGGGAGAGACTGCAAAGCAGTGGATACCAATGCTGTCTGAGCCAGTCTGGAGCTATGAGATTAGTCCTTGGTCTTTCGTCCCTTATCTTCAATAATACTCTGGAAAGAAGAGGAAGAGGAGGGAAGGCATAAACTAACAGAAGCGTCCAAGGGAAGGACAGAGCATCCACTCTCCAGGCCTTGCTGTGATGCTGTCTGGTGCAAAAACTGGTAGAAGGTGGTTGTCTGGGGAGGAGAAAAGATCCACCTGAGGAGTGTCCTAACGTTGAATGATGCTGTAAAAGACTGCTCTGTTCAGTTGCCACTCGTGAGGCTCCAGGGTCTGTCTGCTCAACTGGTCTGCCAAAACACTGAGTCTCCCTGGAAGAAACTGAGCTAGGAGATGCAGGCCCATGGATGCTGCTATGGACCAGAGAATCAGCACAGGGAGTAAGAATGAGTCCCTCCCTGTTTGCTGATGTACCACATAACTGTGGTGAGAGTTCCTGGAGAAAGAAGATGCTTGAAAGCTAGTAAGGCCTGCTGAACTGCCATCAACTCCTTTAAGTTTATGTACAGGTGAATCTGATGGGCATTCCAATGTCCTTGTATGCATCTGCCATCCAGGTGAGCTCCCCAGGCGTAGTCCGATGCGTCCGTGATAAGAACTTGAATGGCAGGAGGTGGACGAAAAGGCATGCCCTTGTTTTGTAGACAGGCTGTCGCCCACCATAGAAACTCTGTTTGCAGACATGGAAGCAGAAGAATTATCATATCCAGGGTCATGTGTGTGTTGACACCAAATGTCTTGAGGTACCATTGCAATTTCCTCACATGCAGTCTTGCATATGGAATCATGAGAATGCAAGAGGCCATGTATCCCAGAGCATGCAGGTATTTCCTTGCAGAGAGCTGGGACAGGCTTGCCAAATCCTTGAAGTAAACTGAAAGAGTTGTCTGCTTCTCCTGGGTGAGATATATCATCTGGGTGGCTGTGTTCAGACTCGATCCCAGGAATGTTATCTCCTTGGATGGCACCATTTTTGATTTTTCCATGTTGAGAGTGTTACCCAGAAAAGAGACAGGAGTCTTTACAAATTCCAGATCCTTTAACAGCTGTTCTTGAGAATTTGCTTGAATTAGACAGTCGTCCAAGTATGGATAAATCTGAATTTTCTTCTGCCTGCAAAAAGCAATGACTGGAGCTAGGCACTTTGTGAAAACTCTGGGAGCAGTAGATAAGCCAAAGGGCAGCGCAGAGAATTGATAATGTTGCTTGCCCACTCTGAAACTAAGGTATTGCCTGCAACTTTCCCTGATAGGGATGTGCAGATAAGCTTCTTTGAGATCCAAAGTTACTAGCCAGGAGTCCTTGTCTAACATTGGTAGCAACTGATGCAGAGTGAGCATTTTGAACTTTGGAATTACCAAGAAAGAGTTCAGAATGGATAGATCTAGGATAGGATGCCAGGTGCCTTCTTTTTTTGGAACTACGAAAAATCTGGAATAGAAGCCCTGACCTACCTACTGAGCAGGAACTGATTCTATTGCCTCCAGATGTAACAGAGACAACATTTGCTTTTCTACTTCTGCCCTTTGGTTTGGAGGCGTGTCCGGGAATCCTTTGGGTACTGTAAAGGTGTGGAAAGAAAACCTGTAACCTAGGGATACAGTTCTGACTAACCATTTGTCGTCCATGATGGTGGCCCAGACATTTGCAAAAAAGGCCAACCTTCCCCTAAAGGATTCTCCAGGCAAGAAGGAACAAGCAGAAGTTGGACAGAGTAATTGAGAATGTTTGGATTGAGATGTAGGCTTAGAACTGCCTGCCTTGGAAGTGGAAGCATCCCAGATATATCTCACCCAGGAGAAGCAGACAACTCTTTCAGTTTACTTCAAGGATTTGGCAAGCCTGTCCCAGCTCTCTGCAAGGCAAGCAGGAACAAGCAGAAGTTGGACAGAGTAATTGAGAATGTTTGGATTGAGATGTAGGCTTAGAACTGCCTGCCTTGGAAGTGGAAGCATGCCAACGCTTAGACCTTTGAGTGGTAGCCACCTGCCCCCTAGAAGATTTGTAACCTCTAGTCCTACAGCGGTTCTGCCTGCTTGTATCAGGAAACATCCAACTCTTCGAAGCGAGGAGGTTGAACTTGCAGAAAGTCTTTAACTGTTGTCACAGACTTGGCCTTATCCTCCATCTTTTTGAGCACTTCCTCTGCTTTGCTGCCAAAAAGACTGTCCTTATTTAAAGGTACATCTAAAAGCTTAGACTTGACAGGCTCTGGAAGGGGCTGCTCCCTGAGCCAAGCATGCCTTCTGATAACAGATCTAGTAGCTGTAGCCCTGCCGGAGGCTTCAGGAATGTCAAAACCACAATGTAAAGAATGTTTATTGACAAGACTGGCAGAATTCAGCAAATCTTGCATATCTTTACTCTCTGCCAAAAGAGGCACACTTGCAATCTTTGACTTAATAGCCTGCAAGGTATGCTGCTGATACTTAAGCATATGAAAAAGGCAATTAGTAGACCTAATAGCAAGAGTGGCAGAGGTATAAACGTTTTTTACCCCACCTATCTAGGTTCCTAGATTCCCTGTTGGAAGGAACAGGATTCTTGGTAACAATGGCCTTAACTCCTTTAGGCCCATGAGAAATAACCCCTGGGCCAGCTAGCGGATTCCTAAAAAGAAACAAATGAGAATCAGGGACTCTACAGTACCTGTCAGGTTTCCTGGGAACAGGAGGAACCGAATTTGAAGTCAAGGAATTTTCCAGAAAAACATCATCAACCACTTCCAACTCTGGAGGAATAGCCAGAAGCTTATGCTGAGGCAAATCCAAACCCCCCCTGATCCTTTTCTTAGACTGGGAATAATCCTGACTTTCCCATTTAAAATGCCCCCTGAGAGTATTCAAAGTATCACCAAAAGAGAAATCCTCTGGAGAAGAAGCAGAAGGAATGGAGTCCTCTGCATATGAATCCTCAAAAGGAGAAAAAAACCTGAGAAACTTCCTCTTCATCAGTAGAAATGCTAGAAGTATCAGAACCTAAATAAGACAAAGCCTCAGGATTAACATCCCTACCCCTTTTTGAAGGAGGAGGCTGTGAACCCCTAATAAGAGTCAAAAGGTCATCAGCCATTTTAACCATTTGAGAATGAGGGGAACGAGAGGAAACTGGAGCCTGTTTCTTCACAGGCTTACGACTGGAAGATATACCTGCAAGTCTGAAGCACTCGGGAGGCCTGGCAACTGCCGAAGTAGTGGCAAAGGTTGTCGGTATGAGCTTGCTGTCCGAACAAAGAACAGAGGTCTCGGACACCAGAACCAGCTTAGCGGCTCCGGATCCAGCTGAAGAGGCAACAGCAGAAGGTCAGAAGACAAAATGGAAGCCGGAGGCCTGAGGGACTCTGAAATGGTCTCGATCGAGGCCTACAGCTGAAAATCCGCTAACTGTAGGGGCTGCAAAGGCACCTCACTGGCTATCGCAGGACTGATGACCAACTTAACATCATCAGAAGACTTGACATTCTGAAGCCTGTTGTGGTCCATGTCCTTACGCTTCTTAGGGATAGCCAAAGCCTGAAGACCAGTGGACGCCATACTGACAAAGTTAGGCCACACTCCAAAATGCTTAGCTAAAAACTTAGCCCGACGACGAATAGTACGCGGATTAAAGGAAGCACAGAGGTCACAATTAGGAACGTTGTGGTCAAGGCCTAAACAAATAATACAATAGGAATGAAAATCTCTATGGGGAATCTGCTTTCCACAGGTAAGACAATTATTGACTTTTTCTGACATTTAAGGCAAGAAAAGAGGAACCCCAATGGGGTACTTAGCTGTAGCTGACTTCAACTTTGTAGTTGGAAACCAAAAAGGTAAACTGCTGACCGGCACGTGTGCAAAAATGCTTCTGCTTCTGGCTCCCCGGCAAGGAAGACTGAGGAAGTGACATTGACTGCCTCCTTTTGTATCGGACATCCTGACGTCCTTTACAACCAACGACAACCAATGTCATACTTACTTACCTTTGGTACTCTGGCCGATCGAGGGCTATCGGGAGCCGGATAACCCATTGGTTAGGACTGCAACAGTGAAACACGATGAACATCAGCTTGCTCAGCTCTGCATTCAAAAGCATCTCCATGAAGAGTTTTTGCTTCTGGCACCAGATTTGACTTCTTCAGCTTCAAAAAGAACTCCCACATTGGTTAAACACTGCAAAGAATAGTTTAATAACATCTGCCTTTGTTACTGGAGGAAACCTGAATCCGCCAATAGTCCAGTTAAGGGAAAACAGCTTCCCTACATTTTACAAACAATAACATTGCTGAAAATTGAACTAGATGAAGCAAAGCAATCAAAGCTTCAACATACTGAAAGTAAAAATAAAGACTATTTATACCCTCCTGCAATAAACTTATTTTAATACATTAACTCCATGCATGCTCAACCATGGAGAAAAAATGTAAAGACCAAGCACTTTGAATCACTGGTGGAAAGAGCACCAGCAGTGAGCTGCTAAGGATAAAGTAATGGGGGAATGTTGAAATCAGTAAACAGAAACTGAAGCGTAGAAACTCATCCACATCATGGGTCTACTTCATAAGATCGACAGACCATTTGATCGACATTCATTTGGTCGACAGCTGATTTGATCGACAACCAGTATTTAAGGCAAAAACTTGAGATTTGCCCCCCTCCGCAATGTTGTGAGACCCTGGAGTTGATATATATAGTTAGGGGGTGTGGGGGGCACACACCCCCACATTGGGGGGTGTGGGGGGCGAAGCTCCCTACCTATTTTGTTTAAAATTGGTAGTTTTGTTGTATTTTCATGTTTTAAACGGAAATAGATGGGGGGCTTCGGTCCCCACACCCCCCAAATGTTGAGGGCTGTGCCTTCCACACCCCCCCTATCTATATATACCAACTCCAGGGTCGCACAACATTGGGGAGGGGGGCAAATCCCTGTTAAGTGCCTTGAATACTGGTTGTCGATCAAATGAGCTGAGAAGTGCAGAAAAGCCAAGGAAGCATTGCTGGCCAAATACCTGGGTGCAGTGGAAAAACCAAACAGCAACAGGGGAAATGAAATTCCCTTGGTCTACAATGAATATTCAGAATGGTCTGTGTTGTTTATAGATGGGGCTGTGTAAATAATCAACTCCCTGGTTTTGATAACCAACAATACCTTTGGCAGTATGAGAAGAAGGGCCTTAAGGTCAGCACTTTAAACTTGGTAATGGTCACGAATTTATTCAGCAATAATAAATCTAGGATGGGTCTCTAAACACCATTTCTTTAGAAGTGCAGTGAGTCACAAATAAAAACCTTTTCTTGCTTTTCTGCTGGGGTGTTGTTGTTCTGTATTTCAATATCCAAGTAAGGAAACAACCTCATCCATTTTCTGTATTTATATAAAGCCAATTCTCTGTGAAAATGGAGATCTTCTCTCTACCAGGATATGTGGAGGTCCTCTGAGGGGATGGGGGGGGGGGGTTGTAGCTGCACAGCGAGTAATATAATTCTTTGGGTAAGGGTACCTACCTCACCTCCCTCCATCTTGCTCTCTTCCAATGCTTCAGCTGACCTTCCAAGCTTGCCTCCTTTCAAAGGACATCTTTTATTAAAATGGTTCACAGTAGATTACTTTCTGCAAAATAACTTCTGCTCTGTGGGGGAATTCAGGTGTATTGAAAAGTGGTTGCTTAACAGATTCCACTGTCTTCATTTTTTCCTTCAGTTTCTTTTTAACTGAACCTTTTTTTTTGCTCTGCATAGATTCAACACCTTTCTCTCATTATCACTGGTTTGGGAGTTTAGGTCAGAGACTACTTTACAGAAACCACTGCTGGGCTGGTTATAAGATTCTAATCTAAGTATATATAGGTGGGTGGCACTCTACAAAACTCATGTGATTCTTTGCAAGTCAGGCTCCAGAGACACTTTGAAATACACCCTCAAAGATCAGGAAAACTGGGGAAACAGCCATAGACCTGGACACTTGCTCTTTTATACCAAACAAGTCCAGATATCCTTTTTTAAAATTTCCAGACCTTGTTAAATCCCCTTGATGCGTTCGCTCATCCTACTCAGTGTTTCTCCAAAGAAAATGCCTCTAGAGGGCAGTCTGAGGAAACTGCATCCTCATCAACAGTGTTTTAACCCAGAAGAGGGAATATGTAAGTTTAGCAAACTAAATCACTTTCATAAAGGTCAAATAATGGTAAACAGGGCTCCCTTCTTCTTTCTGCTGAGAGAACCACTTCAGAGGTTGAAGGCTGAGTGACCTGGGCATCAATCTTGTTCCATATGGCCACACAGTCTTTGAGAAAACCTCCAGTAATGCAACTCCGCAAACAGGGTAGATTTTGTTAGACATGTGCCCAGCACCTGAGACATCAGCCCTAAAATCACAGATAGTGAGTTAACTTCCACTAGGCTGGAAGGTTTTCTGTTCTTGCAACTAAATATTGACTGTTTTTTCTATTAACTTTCACAAGAAAAGTGTTAGAAAGTCTGTACTTTGGCTTAAGTCCTCTGATGGCACAAGTGAAAAGCTGAATGATGAACATTTGTCATGACTGCCTGGAAACTGGTATCTAACCTGAAGGTCACACTTCCTTTGACAGAAGACAGTGAGTGGAAGAAAAAAAGAAGTTATGTCTTACCATAATGTTCCATCTGTGTTGTTGATCTTCTTTCATTCATCACTGATGGATTCGGTTCTGAGCCCTTGGAACCGAGTTGGCCTAACACCAAGCTCGCTGCAGCCAAAAACTCTTGAGCTAAGCTTCTACCCACAATGCCCTTCTCCCTGTTACCTCAGGTTGAGTTTGTCCATGTTATACAAGTAAAGCAGAGGCCATTTCTGCGCAAATGCCCTAAGACACCACTTGGACCCAAAGTATCCCCCAGCAGCCTTTGGAGGGGGGAAGGAGGGTGGGAAGTGATGAATGAAAGAAGATCAACAACACAGATGGAACGCTACGGTAAGACATAACTTCTTTATCTGATGTTGTTAATCTTCTTTCCCTTTATCACTGATGGGACAGAATCCCCAGCTACCTTGAGATAGTTGGGAGTCCCTTATGGAAGAACGTTCCTGAGTACCACTGAGCCAAAGGCAGCTCTCCCTCTGGAGACCTCATCCAATTTGTAATGATTGATAAAAGTGTGGGGTTTAGCTCAAGTGGCTGCTGCGCAAATATTGTCCATAGAAACCCTGGAATGGAAGGCTACAGATGTTGCCATAGATCTAGTGGAATGAACTTTAATATTCTGTGGCATAGGTTCTTTTGCAAATGAATAAGTTAAATGTATGCAGTTCCTTTGCCATTTTGATAAAGTGACCTTGGAGACAGAATTTCCCATTCTGGGAATAGGCCCAGAAAAAGAAATAAAAACGTGGTCAGTCTTACGCATTTTTTTTGGTCTAAATAAAATCTCAATTGCCTGTGAACATCCAAGGAATGTAGGCAGTATTCTCCTTTATTAGAAAAATTTGGGAAGAATACTGGTAGGTCAATAGACTGATTGATGGAGAAATCAGAAACACCTTTGGGGAGAAAGGATGGGTTCGTCCGGAGTGATACTCTGTCCTTGTGGAAGATTAGCTAGGATCTTTTGGTGCACAATGCCTGATGCTCCAGAATTTGTCTGCCTGACGTAATGGCTACCCAGAAGAGAGATTTCCATGACAAGAATTTGAGGTCACATTTCACTGCGGGTTCAAACGGGGGGGTTGAGTCAAAGACTGTAGAACTAATGTGAGGTTCCATGGCTCTATAGGCTGTCTGATTGGGGGTCTAATGTGAGAAACTCCTTTGAGAAAGATTTTACATACATGCAGTGATATGAGAGAAGTACCATCTAGCCCATTATGATAATTTGAAATCGCCACCAGATATACTCGTATGGTAGAGACTGCGGCTCCATCTCCAAAAAACTTAAACAGATATTGTAAAACCACTGTAACTGGAGCCGAATACTGATCTAGCATCTTTTCCTTTGACCAAATAGAGAACCTTTTCCATTTGTCCTGATATAGTCTTCTGGTGGATGATTTATAACAGGCCAGAATAATATCACGAACAGGTGAGGTGAGATCATCCTGTCTGGCAACTAACGAAAGTGGAGAAACCAAGCTGTCAGCTTTTGACAGGACAGATTCGGGTGACTCAACCCTTGGGGGTGAGAAATCAGGTCTGGAAGAGGGACCAGAACTCAGGTTGGATATAACAGATGAGTCTGAAGGAAGGGAAACCAAACTTGTCGAGGCCAAAAGGGGGCTATGAGGATCACTTTGCATTTCAACCAATAGCTTTCTTTATGAATTGTGGAATCAGAGGAATGGGGGGATAGGCATAAAGTAGTCCCATGGGCCAATCATGAACCAGAGCGTCCCTCGGGAACTCCCCCTTTGGGGGGGGGGGATAAGACAAAATAGCTGCTGCATTTGTTGTCTGATGGGGAGGTGAAGAGGTCGCAGCAAGGCTGGCCCCAACAGCTGAACATTTCTGCCGCCACTTCGAGATTGAGAGACCGGGGCAAGAGAATACATCTGCTCAACTTGTCTGCAATCACGTTGGAGTTCCCTGGGATATGCATTGCTATCAGAAAGTGGTTGGAAGCTATCGCCCACTGCCAAATTCTCATGGCCTCTCGACACAGGGGGTAGGACTTGGTTCCTTCTTGCTTATTGATATACCAGACTACTGACATATTGTCTGACTGAAATGCAATCGTTCCAGTAGGAAGAACTGGTTGGAATGCTTGCAATGCTAACAGCACCGCTCTCAGTTCTAGAACGTTGATATGCAGGTTGGCCTCCAACGTGGGCCATGCCCCTTGGACTGTCTTTCCCTGGAAATGGCCCCAGCACCCTATTGGGGAAGCATCCGTGATCACAAACTGCTGAGATCCAGAATGTGTCTCCAGTCCCCTGTCTTTTTTGGCACCAAAAACAATCTTGAGTAAAATCCAGATCTGCAATGGTCTGGCAGGACTAGCTGGATGACTCTTTTTGATACAGCTTTTTTTATTTCTGAAGCTACTTCTTCCCTTTGACTGGGTGGAACGTCAAGAAGTTTTGTTGGAAGTTTTGGATAAGTGATGAGGGGAATGGTGTAATCCCTGGTAATGATGTTCTGCACCCAACGATCGGTGGTAATACAGTGCCAGGCAGCTTGGTGCATAGAGAAAGGACCCCCGACTGCTTCCAGATGAAAGCAATCGGGCCGCTCTTCAGGAGCGCTGGTAAGGCTGCCCAAAGAAGGAGTCTCTGGGGCCTATGTTACGCGGACCCCCTCTGCCTCGATAGGGGTGTCTTCCAGAATTGTTACCCCCTCTGCCCCTGGGGGTATCATCACCACACGTGGCATGGAAAGGATCCTGAGATTTTTTTGTGCCACATCTTCCCACTCCTCTGGTTCCTGGAAAAGGAGCGTTGAGGGTTGGAAAAACATAGACCTATGGCAGACAGGGTCTTACCATCCTGCTCACACCTGGCCAGAGTGTCATTTACCTTGAAGCAAAACAGGGAAGATGCTTCAATGGGAGCATTCAGAAAGGAAGACTTGAAGGGATCTGCGAGGTCACAAATGTGCATCCAGGTATGACATCTCATAACTATGCCTCAACCAGCAGCTCTAGCCGCCCCTTCGGTTGCGTGTGAAAGCAACCTTATGGATGAGTTGGAGATCGATTCCAGGGTTGCGAGCTGTGAGACAACTTTATCCCTTATGTCATCAGACACCTGTCCTGTCAGTGTTCCAGAGAATTCAGATCAAGTCTCTTTGGAGCCTCGTGAAATGTGCCAAGTAGTTCAAGGACCGTATGGCAAATGTCGCTGATGCAAAGACTTGCTTCCCCAATCTATCCACTGCCCGGGACTCTCTGTTGGGTGGGTGGACAGTAGGAATTTCTTCAGCTAGATCCTTTTTCGTGGCTGCCACCACCATCATGGCATCAACTGGTAAACCTCTGGACCAATGTGGGTTTTCCTTGGGTGGAGAAAGTATCTTGTTGGGTCTCTGAGGTATCGCCTCAACAGAATCAGGGTTCTTCAAGGCGAGATGCACCACGAGCTGAACTAGCTCATCTACAGATGGGGTCACCCAAGAGGTAGATAGCCGGGCATGGAAAGCCTGCTGAAACACGGACACCTCAGAAGAAGGGTTAGTGGGCTTCCAGTTACCCCTCTGTTTCAGTATTTCAAGGATGTCTCCAAAGGAGACATCATCAGGGGGTGACCCTTCACCGTCATCGAAATCCATGTCGTCTGTTAGAGACTCCTCAGGCAAGTCTACGTGCTTCCTCTTGCACAATCTCTTCCATGGGGGCTCCTCAGTGGGGGCTTCGGAGGAGGACTCGGAAGAGTGGGTATCCTCCAGCGGGGGTTAATACAGCTTCATTGCCCGGTGTCCTGGGAAGGTGGCCTGTGGCAGCTGTAGCTCAGGAGGAGAAATCTGGGGGTCAGTCGGCTGAATGCTTCCAGAAGCAAGTGTCCTCTCCATAGCATGGAAAGCAGGTCTGCCCGAAGAGGGATGGGAGCCCGGAACCGAGAAGGACAACCTCGGAACCGGGGTCACACTCCGCTCCATTGAACCCGCTCCCGAGGATGGAGCCTCAAGCAGTACTGGTGCAGAGAAAGATCCCGACACCAATGATGGAACTGAAGAAACACTCGGAACCATGCCATGAACCGAAGAGCCTGCAGCCCAATCACAGGATTGAAGAAGGACTGATTCAGCAGGAACCGAAGACCAAAGGGACAGTCCCGGAGCCTCAGTGAGGTCCACTACAGGCATCAAGACAGGGGGTTCCATAAAAGATGTAGAAGCAGAAGGCTTTGGAACCAGAATGGTCAAAGGAGGAGAATAGGATGGAGTCCATGGAGAAGCCAACCCAAGTCCTGCAGGAGGATGGGTCCTGGAAGGAGTGGGTATCCCCCTGGCTGCCAACAGCTGATCCACAAGACACACCACATCAAGTTCTGAAAGGCTCCTGGTGGATCTAGTGGATACTCCCAATGGGGAGTCAGGTTGATCTAGGAACGGGCTATACACTTGACCTAGAAAAGGGTTTATGGATGAACAGTATCGGGTCCGTGGTGTGGAATCTACCAGCACCGATGTCTCAAGTTTGGAGACAGGAAGCAGTGGGGTCAAACCTGTTCTTGTCAGAGCCATAAAAGAGCTTGGTGCTGAAGGGGCACTTGGAGCCGATACGGAAGGTAAAATCTTCATTGCAGAGATAGGCATCGAAGGCGTGTACTGTGCCGAAGTGCCACCCCGTGCCAAAGTCGTAGTAGGCGAGACGAGGTCTATAGTCGGTGTCAGAGACAGTATCAGAGCCGAAGCTGGCACCAACATAGCAACAGTTGTAGTAACTGGAGTTGACGAGGTCTGTGCCGACAAGACAGACATGCTCTGAAGACAGTTGTTGCACTTTAGGTTTCACAAACTTACCCTGGTCACCAGAGGGTGAAGAGGGAACTGAATGGGGCCTTTTCTTATCCTTAATAGGAGGGGTTGAGACCTCCACCGCAGAAAGGGCCTCTAAAAAGTGAGACTTAAGTAGGCCCTTCAGTATTAACTTATTCTTGCGCTTGTTCAGAGTGCTCTGACTGAAACTTTGACAAATCACACGGGGAGGTTGCACCAAAAGATGGGGCACCCCCAAGCAATAAACACAATCATAGTGAGAGTCACTACTTGGAAGTTTACCTTTACATAAAGTACAATGCTTGAAACCCAATGTACCCTTCTCATCAGACATCATGAAAAACTAAACACAACAATCAAGGTTTCAGAGAAAAATGTAAATTCTACTTTCTTTATGTTTATACCTATCTAAATGCACACAGTATCTATCAAAAGAGTCAAAAACACACAACTAGGCAAAAAAGGGGAAGAGAGAAGACATACCAGTGATGGTATTCAAGGAATACCACAAGGGTAAAGAGAGAAGACCGTACCACCAATGGTTCTTAAAAGATTACCAGAGCAGGTAGTAGAAGTGAAGTCTAAATCTAACTGGAAATATAGAGAGTTATGAATATAAATCACAATAGAGAAGAAAAAAGACAAAATTTTCCACAAAATATCAAAAAGTTTCCACTTAGCTGAGAGCTTGGCTGAAATGCAGCTTTATGGCTATGCGGCAAATGAGATCTGAAGTAACAGGGAGAAGGGCATCATGGGTAGAAACTTAACTCGAGAGTTTTTGGCTGGTGCGAGCTTGGTATTAGGCTGACTCGGAACCGAAGCCATCAGTGATGAATGGAAAGATAATTAACAACATCAGATCATGGTGTATGACACATTCCTAGAGAAACATGCACTCTTTGCAAATGGAGTAGGAGTCCCCCCACCCTGCTATACTGAGGTATCTATCATATCACTGACATACTGTCCACTAGTAAGAGGACTTGAAAAGGTGAACAATAACTGAAGAAAACATATAAAACTGCCTCCATTTCCAGCAAAATGATGTATTTCTAGAAATCTAGAAAGGATCACCTTCCATGAATTTAATGAGATACAAAAGTTGTGTAAAATCTTACCATAACCATAGATGTCCTTCTCTTCCAAGTTGCAGTATTCTACATATGGGTTTACTCCTCTTGTGTCTCACATATGTATGGTCAGCATACAAAAGTTTTCAGTCCCTCTGAGGTACGTGGGACGTCTGACTTGGCTGAGGATATGTGGGCCATAAAAGTGAAGTCTACACGCACCAGCCCTCAGAACTGAAAGCCCCAGTGGAGCCAGTCCTAATAAGGGCAATGCCAGTCCAGTGCCACCCTGAAAGGGAAATGCAACCTAATAGGAGTGGAAGGAGGGTGGGAAGGAATACTGCAACATGGAAGAGAAGGACATCTATGATTATGGTAAGATTTCACACAAGTTTCTATGTCCTTCTATTCCAATGTTGCAGTATTCTACATAAAGGAGAGTGCCTAAGCTCACTGTGACTAGGGAGGTGGTCTAGTGGCAGACTCCAGGAATCCATGAAGTATAGCCCTGGCAAACCTTGCCCTGGATCTAGAGATGTGGTCTAGTTTGCAGTGTTTCGTGAAGGTGTGAACTGAAGACCAAGCAGCTGCCTCCAGAATAGTAGAGGCATCCAGGCCCTTAAAGAAGGCTGCTGAAGAGGCTAAAGCTCTGGTGGAGTGTGCTTTAACTGCACCTTGCAGAGATTAATCATGTTGTTTGTTGCAGATGGTGATGGCCTTGGAGATCCAGGCAGATATGGTCTGTTTGGACACTACCTTCCTCAGGGCTCTAGGGTGGAAGGATACGAAAAGTTGTTTTACACAGGTAAAACCCGAGTTGTCAGTGCACATCCAGGGAGTGCAGTACTCTCTCACCGTTCATCTGTGGGTTGGGGAAAAAGGCAGATAGGTGTATGGCTTGGTTAAGGGACAGGTCATTCACCACCTTAGGCACGAAGGATGGGTCAGTTCTAAGGGTAACCCTATCCTTGTGGAAAAAGTACAGTTGTGTACACTTACCATAAATGTAGATGTTCGAGTGTATTCACTGTTGCAGTCATCACATTTGGATTATCTGCCTGCAGGTTGGCCCTCAGCCGGCCTGAATACCAGAGTCTTCGGATTCCTCCGTCGGATGCTCTCTCTTCTTCCATGATGTCAGGTCGTCAGGCGTATAAAACATGCAGCCGACGCCATTACATTAGTTTTTCTTGCCCCAGATGTCAGGTGCCCCCACAATGGGAAGCAATTATATGTTATGGTACACCTCTACCAAAAAGCAAATACATCAGAAAACTTAAATATACCAAACAAGAAGGAAAGGTAGAGCCAAGAGAAGTCAGGGGGCAGGAGGGAGGGTAACCAGGACTGCAACAGTGAATACACTCGAACATCTACATTTATGGTAAGTGTACACAACTGTACTATGTTCTTCGTGTTTCACTGTTGCAGTCATCACATTTGGGTTGATTCCCAAAGCTAAGTAAGGGAGGAGGAAGTTAGCGAGCATTAGGGCCAGCTATTAAGCCCTGCAAGACTGCAGTGGCAAAACCAGCTCTGGATTTAGAAAAAATAGTCATGTGGTAATGCTTAGTGAATGTATGTACAGAGCTCCAGGCTGCAGCTTCCAGGATGTCCCTGGTAGGAACTCCTCTGAAAAAAGGCTGCAGAGGTAGATGCAGCCCTGGTGGAATGTGATAATATCCCCTGTGGGGTAGGTTTTCCATGGTGTTTGTAGTAGAAATGAATGCAATGGACTATTCACTTGGAAATGGTTTGCTTTGAAATGGCCTTCCCCTCTGCCCCTGCAGCAAAGCCAACTAGCAGCTGTTCAGATTTTCTGAGAGGCTTAGTCCTGTCCAAATAAAATCTAAGTTGTCTGTGCACGTCCAGAGAATGCAGTATTTGTTCTCCTTTGTTTTGTGGATTAGGGAAAAAAGTAGGCAAATGGAATGATTTAGGGCCACACTGGACACCACCTTGGGCATAAAAGATGGGTTAGTCCTGAGGGAAACCCTGTCTGCATGGAAGATAATGAAGGGTTCCACTATGAAGGCCTGTAATTCAGACACTCTTCTTGTTGAAGTGATGGCTAGAAGAAAGGCTGTTTTCTTAGAAAGGAATTTCAACTCTGCTGTTGCAGCTGGCTCAAAGGGAGGGAGAGCAAGCTTTTCCAATATAAAGTTAAGGTCCCAGGCTGGAGTAGGGGCTCTCCTGGGGAGGCCTTAAGTTTTTGGCCCCTCTAAGGAATTGTTTTAGCAGGGGGTGAAAGAAGAGGGGTGGCTCAGTATTATAATGTGCTGAAATGGCAGAGGCATGAATTTTAATTGACGAGAAGGATATGCCCTTGTGGAGCATTTCTTTTAGGTACTGAAGAATATGAGGTAAGCTGGGCACTGTTGTGCCCATCCCATCAGTCTGGCTCCAGGAACAGTGTCTTTTCCACTTTTCAGCATAAGATTTTCTAGTACTAGGCCTCCTTGCCTCCAGAATGACATCTAGCACCTGCTTACTGAGGGATGCTATTGGAGAGCTCAAGGAATTAGCTAGGCTGCAGGGTTCAGGGTGTGAAGCTGAGGGTGCCGAATCTGGCCCGCCTGCTGGGACAGCAGGGAAGGAGTCTGAGGCAGGAGCCATGGTTGTAGCACTGTCATACTGCGCAAAAGGGGGTACCAGTGCTGGCGTGGCCAGTCTGGTGCAATCAGTAGTGTCCTTGGCTTGTCCATTTTGATCTTTAGCAGAACCTTCGAGAGGAGAGGCAGAGGGGGAAAGGTATAAACCGAGAGGCTTTCCCAGGTAAAGGATAGGGCATACACTTTCCAAGCTTGACTGTGGGGAGTCCTTGTGCAAAATTTCTCCAATTGGTAGTTCTGAGGGGAGGCAAACAGGTCTGCCTCTGGAGTCCCCCATTTGTTCCTCAAAAGGTTGAATATTTTGGGTTCCAGTTTCCACTCGTGTGGGTCCTTGAGATTTCTGCTTAAGTCGTCTGCCAGTGAATTTAGTTTGCCTGGCAGGAATTGAGCCTGTAAGTGCACTTGGTTGCTCAAGGCTGTGTTCCACAGAGCCATGACTAGTCTGCAGAGTGGGTAGGAATGGATTCACCCCCTGCTTGTTTATGTACCACATAACTGTGGTATTGTCTGTTTTTACCAATAGTTGTCCTGGAAGAATAAGGCCTTTGAAGGCTGTCAGAGCATTCTGTAGAGCTAACATTTCTTTTTGATTGATATGCAGGTGCATTTGCTTTGGGTTCCATTTGCCCTGAATGCACTGCCCTGCCATGTGAGCCCCCATGTATAGTCTGATGCATCTGTTGTTAGGGTTTGGGCAGCAGGGGGTAGAGTGAAAGGGAGTCCCTTGTTGTGGTTGCAGGCCTCTGCCCACCAAAGGAACTCTGTCCTTAGGCAAGGAATGATAGGAATCATTGTTTCCAGGTCCTGAGAATGTTGACACCAGAGACTTTTTAGGTACCTTGAAGTTTCCTCATATGCAGTCTTGCATGTGGAATTAGTAGAATGCAAGAGGCCATGAACCCTAGGGCTTGCAGTATTTTTCTTGCAGATAGACAGGTTTTGCGGGCCAGTAGATTGAAATAGTTTGTCAAATAAATTTGTTTCTCTGGAGTGAGGAATGCCATCTGGGAAGTTGTGTTCAAGCTTGCTCCCAGGAATACAACCTGTTGGCTGGATACCAGCTGTGATTTCTTTTCGTTGATGGTGTACCCCAGTGAAGTTAGAAGTCTCTTTACAAATGCCAGGTGCTGAAGTAGCAATTCCTGACTGTCCGCCTGAATCAGGCAATCATCCAAGTATGGGTAAATTTGAATTCCTCTCTGCCTGCAATATGCAATGTCTGGAGCTAGGCACTTTGTGAATATCCTGGGCGCAGTAGATAAGCCAAAGGGAAGTGCAGAGAACTGATAGTGCATAGAGCCTGCTCTGAAGCGTTGGTATTTCCTGCAAGATTCCCTTATGGGGATGTGCAGATAAGCTTCTTTTAAATCTAGGGTTGCTAGCCAGTAGTCCTTGGCTAGCATAGGAAGCAGCTGTTGGAGAGTTAGCATTCTGAATTTTGGAACCACCAAAGACGTGTCGAGAACAGACAGATCCAGGATAGGACGTCAAGAGTTTTATTTTCTGGGGACCAGAAACAGTCTGGAATAAAAACCTTGTCCCCTTTGTTCTGCTGGGCAGGTTGAATAGTCTTGATACTGAGAAGAGAAAGAACTTGCTTTTAGGCCACTGCCCATTGGTATGGGGGGATGTCTGCCCATTGGTATGGGGGGATGTCTGGCCATCTGCTTATGGATGGGAGTGAATGGAACTGGAATCTGTATCCCTAGGAAGCAATGTTTAAGACCCATTTGTCTTGGGAACTGTATTGCCAGTTTTTGGCATGCAGTGCAAGTTTCCCTCCTAAAGGTGCAAGTACTTGGGCAAGGCTTGGAAGAGTTAAGGATAAGTCATTGTGCAATTTTACCATAAGATGGAGGCTTACTACTCCCTGTTTTGGACATGGGAGCACTCCATTGCTTAGATCTATGCATAACCTGAGACTGAAGTCTTGGTGGTCTACTCCCCCTGGGCTTGGACTGAGAAGGCCTGGAAGGGACTGGAAAAGACAAGTTTTTTGAAGGTCAATGCCTACTGAATCTAGGTGACTGTACCTGTAAGAAATCTTTAACAGTTTGCATAGATTTAGCTTTCTCCTCCATTCTTTTGAGGACTTCTTCTGCTTTATTACCAAATAGATGCTCTTGATTTAATGGTGCATCCAGCAATTTTGCTTTGACATGATCTGGCAAGTTCTGTTCCTTAAGCCAAGCATGTCTTCTAAGAAGAGACCCAGTGACAGCAGCCCTGCAAGATGCTTCTAAAGAATCAAACCCACATTGCAAAGAATGTTTACCAACTTGGTTGGCAGAATGCATTAACTCTTGTAAATCTTTGTGTTCTGCACAATCAGGAATCAACAACATTTTTGATTAATTAGCTCCATAATATGCTGCTGATACTTTAACATATGAAACTGGCAATTTAAAGCCCTAATGGCAAGCGTTGCAGAGGTGTATACCTTTTTATCCCATCTGTCTAATGCCCTGGAATCCCTGTCCGAAGGGGTAGGATTTTTGGCAGTTGTAGCCTTAATGCCTTTAGGTCCCTGGGGAATGGTCCCTGGATCCACATTAGGATTCCTAAAAAGGAATTTGTGGGAGTCAGGCACTCTATAGTCCCTGTCAAGTTTCCTGGGAGTTAGAGGCAAGGTATCAGGGGTAAGGCTGGATTCCAGGAAGACATCATCTACAATTTCCAGGACAGGAGGGATAGCTAGAGGCCTGTGCTGAGGCAAGCTTAAACATTTCCTGAGTCTCTTTTTGGACTGGGAGTAGTCCTGGCTCTCCCAGTGGAAATATTCTCTAAGGGTGTGCAGGGTTTCACCAAAGGAAAAATATTCTGGAGGGGAAGCAGAGGGAATGGAATCATCTGCATCAGAATCCTCATAGGTATATAAGGGTATGTCCTGGAAATCAGAAGGATCAGAGTAATCAGATTCCTGATCAGAAGAATCAAAAGAAAAATCAATTCTGGGTCTTTTTCAGGGGGAAGGCTGACTTCCCCTAATTAAAGTAATGAGGTCCTCAGCCATTCTAATCATTTGTTTTTGTGGCATGTGGGCCTTAGAATGCGCTTTGGTCATCGGTTTCCTGGGCATAGTGCAAACTTTAGGCCTGAGAAATTCGGTATTTGTGGTGTGAAAGGAAGTCATCGATTTAATATGAAAATCGGAAGGCCTGAAAACACCCTCTGAAGTTTTTGCCTGCACAATGGCTCCGGACCCATCCAAGGTAGAGACATCCATAGGTTCCACAGTCGAAGAAGCATCTCGAGGCATACCGGACTCCGAATGGGTGTCAGAAGAGGCCTCTGAATCTGTAGAAGCGGGTATCGGGGGCTGTGAAAGCTCTTCACTGAGTACCGGCAGACTGGTGACTAGCTTAACGTTAGTGTCGTCGGCAGCCTTGGACCTATGCGGTCTGTCTCTGTATTTATCCTTTCGTTTTTTTGGAAGATCGGTAGTCAGATGGCTTACCGAAGTCATTTTGGAGTATGGAGATCGAGAGAGAAAGACTTTAGCTACAAAAATAGCCAGACGACGAATAGTTTGGGCATTGAACAAGGCACAAAACCAACAGTGAGGGACGTCGTGGTCTGGGCCTACACAGGTGACACAGTAAGAATGAAAATCTCTGTGAGGTATTTGCTTTCCACAGGCAAGACAATTATTAAATTTTTCTGACATCGGTTAGAGCAAGAAAAAAGGATCCCCAACGAGGCACTTATCTTACAGAAGATTTCATGTCTGAAACTTGAAAAACGACAATTTCAGGAGTCGGCCGACTGGCACTTGCAAACTGCCTCTGCTTCGGGCACCGCATGGCAAGAAAGACTGATGTAATGGTGTTGGCTGCATGTTTTATACCCCTGACGACCTGACATCACGGAAGACACGACAGCATCTGATGCAGAAATCCCAAGACTCTGGTATTCAGGCATGCTGAGGGCTACCTGCAGGCAGATAACCCAAATGTGATGACTGCAATAGTGAAACATGAAGAACATCCTGAAACAGATCAAAATCAGAATATTAAACACACATTACAAAAGACTTGTTTTACTGCTCACTTTAGGAAATGACACTGGAATATGAACTTCGCATAAGCCCCTTTACATAAAATCAGACAATTATTCAAACAGAGAAAATACACAGGCATCATTTTACCAAAGAAAAGGAAAAATATCATGAGCTGAATACATTTTCTCATCTCCTCTCCTTGTCATACGATGAACAACATACCTGTTGAACTCTGCCAATTTAGTGAGGTCCAAGAGACTTGAATGTGTTATTATTCTGCTCACATCAAATTCAGCAATGAGTTCTTCTAGTTTTCTGCCCATTCGATTTTCTATAAAGACAAATAAACCTGATTTGCCATATTTTGTCATGAAAATACAGGTGTATAATGTACTCATTAACTATCATAGTCCACAATTCAATCTGTTTAAGTCTCTATTCATCCATTCATAAGCTCTTTTTTTCCAATTTTTGCACATGGATTTGGTGTGTCAAATCAATAGTGACCGTCATCTAGAGGTAGTGTTCACACTGCCAGGTAACTAGCTTAACAGCTCTTTATTTATTGGTACTAACATCTTTATATGGAATAGTCACATGGTTCTGAATTTCATCAGCAGTGAATTCCTTCCCCCTGGCACACTGATTCAGCTGCCACTCTCATTAAGTGGAGTTAACAAGAACTCATCTTCAGAGAAGGTCTAATTGGTTGTAACAGCTACACCCTCTCAAAGAAAATACTACAGATTCTACTCTTGGTAGAGACAGCATATGGATACTTGCTCCAATGCAAAATAATAGGGCATTCTTCAAGTCAGTCTCTGTCATTAACCTCATCTTCTGGTGGCAGACAGACAGAAGTTGCATCTCTCAGGAGTTCATTACATGATGCATGTTCAAAATGTCAACCCATTATCTGTACACCTGGCTGCAAATACATACTTGAACTAGTTATGTCTGTAATAACTTCCTGAAAGCTTACAACTTACCAGACATGACCTTAGGCATACAGACTATCCTAACCTTTTGGAAAACAGTACAAGGCATTGCAGTTCTGAAATCTGCATGAGCAGAAGAGTTGGCCAGAATAAGGGTGGTCTTCTAATAAAGAAACTTAGAAAATCAGTTCAGAAGGTCTGCCCAAGCTCATTCTTTCGAACACAACACTCAAATCTTAAAGAGGTCAAATGACCTGGAAAGATTCCACACTTGGAAGGCAAGAAAATAGAGTTCAATAAAAAAATAAGACAACACTGAACCATGGCACAGATAATCAAACCTAACCATAACAATAACATGTGAACATCTTCTATTCAGACAGGTATGGTATCATGGTAGGAGGCCTCCATAGCCAGCTGCAGAAAACAGACAACCTGGGAAGAAAATAAAGCTCTACTGGGAACCACATCTCACCCTTGACTTGATGAGATAAAGAAGAGGCAAAGAAGTACACAAGACCTTTTTCTCCTGATGCTGCAGAAAAAAATTATCTGAGAGGAATTCAAAGAAATTGGGAATGTGCTATCCAAAGTTGTTGATGTTTACTATGATATTAGATCTATGAGATGATCTCAACGTGGAGGAAAGTCATAAGGCCAATCAGTAGAGCTTGTTAAGTAATACCTTTACAGCCTATCACCCATATTCATATCTCACAATTCACATTTAACCACTGATCCTCTCTACTTCTTACTCAATCAAAAGCTCCCCTAGAAAATCATACTCAAAAAGACCCAAAGAGTATACGTGGGGTTCTAGACTGAAGGTTACATACTACACATGGAACTCTTCTCTGTGATTTGGTGCACGTATAACTTCCTTATTTGATTCTGAACAGGTCCATCTGCAGAGACTCTTACTACACACTCTCTTACGTATTCTCCTAGATAGCTGCAGTATGGATGCATACTATAGAGGCTGCTTGCCTGATATTTTCCAGACAGTCTGGAAATCAGCTTGTTCAGTCTGTTAACTCATTTCCCTATAATAGCTCAGATATGCTATCTACTGACTTCCCTAATAGGAATAATGGTGCAATTTGCAGCCGTTTTCCAGAAAATTATTTTCTAAAACCACAACTAAAACAAACGTTAATAATTCTTAAACTGCAACAGTCACGCAAAAAGAATAAACACAAAAATTGTTCCGCTCATAAACTTGATTTTATAACTGGTGATGTCCACCACAGCAGCTAAATAGCAGCATCGGCACAACATTTTTCTGTAAGGATGTCAGCTTCACAACAAGACCTCAGCTAGCATTACCCATGCTTACATACGGACACATTGACAGAAATATGAAAAACATGCTTTTATCATCTAAAATATAAAGAAATGTTTACATCTTCTCAGCTAGATTAGACATAGGCCGTGTATAAGCAGCATATTTGCCCACAGTAATGCAGCTTTCTGTTGATCCCTTGTAATACTGTCCATGTGGTATGTGGCATTCAGTAATGAAGATGATATGACAACATGCCATACTTAGTACTGTATAATTATTAAAATTAATGGTGATATACATCACACTTCATAATGTAAACGTATGAACAAATTATAAAAAGAAGTCCTGTACTTACCACAATGTTCCATGTGTGTTGTCCATCTCGTCCTTTATTCTCACTGATGGGTCAGATCTGATCCATCTCGGCCATTACATAAGCTCAAGTTCCTCAGGCAAGCTCTTGGGCATTTTCCCCTACCCATAATGCAACTGTTCTATAACCTCAGATCTTATTTGCCCTCCAGCAGTGACGAGAAGCATACATTACAAAGTATATATAAAATAAACATTACACAAGACATACCCTCAGAGGCTGTACAGTCCTATAAAAACCCAGTTTAGAGCTACTCAGTCTCCCAGGAGGGGGAATGGCGGGTGGGTTGTGAGAATAAAGGTCGAGATGGACAGCACACATGGAATGTTATGGTACGTACATAACTTCTTTATGCGATGCTGTCAATCTCGCCTTTATTCTCAGTGATGGGACCACATCCCTAGCTACTTAATTCTTGGGTGGCTCATGGGAGGATATTCCTCAGAACCATAGAACCAAAGGATGCTCTACTCATAGAGCCCAAATCCAACTTGTAGTGAGTAATAAAGGTATGTGGCTTAGCCCATGCTGCTGCAGCACAGATGTTATCTAAGGATAATCTGGCTGGGAAAGCTGCTGAAGTAGCAACTGACTTGGTAGAATGAGTTCTAATAGGATTAGAGGTAGTCTTTTCACTGGAAATGTATATGAAAGACATACATTGTGAGAGCCAACTGCATAGTGTTACCTTAGAAACTGGTTGGCCTTTCCTAATGTCTGAATATGAGATAAAGAGCTGATCTGACTTTCTGAATTGTGATGTCCTGTGCAAATAGAAACATAATTGTCTATGAACATCTAAAAGGTGCAAAGTGTACTCTCAACTCTCCTTTGTTTTGAAAGTTTGGGAAGAACACTGGTAATTCAATAGACTGGTTGAGGTTAGTTTCAGAAACCACCTTAGGTTGAAAGGAAGAGTTCATTCTGAGATAGAATCTGTCTTTATGAAAAATTATGTACGGATGTTTAGAGGTTAAGGCCTGTGACTCAAACCCTTCATGCTGAAGTTATAGCTACTAAAAGAGGCGCTTTCCATGATAGGTATTTCAAATCACATGTAGCAGAAGGTTCAAAAGGTAGGCAGACCAGCTTTGACAATACAAAATTCAAGTACCAAGGTGGAATAGAGTTTCTGTATGGAGGGCAAAATAAGGAAGTACCTCTGAGAAATGCTGTACAAAGTCTGTTTGACATTATAGCGGTACCATTATCTCCTATGTGAAAATTACACATCGCTGCTAAATTAACCCTAATAGTAGCTGGAGCAGCTCCCTCATTGGATCTATGTGATTAAGACTGGACCAGGCCACAGATCTTTGCCATTTATTCTTGTACAGTTTCCGAGTAGAGTTTTTGTGAGAAGAAAGCAAAATGTGTTTTACTGGAAAAGAAAGCAGAGGAAACCTGGCTATCATGGGAAGCAAAGCAGCCAAGCTGTCAGTTTGAGACTGTGTAGGGTGGGATGAAGTTCTCCTGAGATATGTCAGCAGATCTGGAGCTGGGTCCAGGATCCATGGTCCCTTCTGTACATGAGGCCAGATAAAGGGGAACCATGTCTGTCGAAGCCAATAGGGGCAATTAGGATAACTGTGATCTCCAGCAAGCTTGCTTTCTGTAGAAATTTGGGAATCAGTGGTATTGGTGGGAAAGCATAAAGAAGTCCTGGGGGCCAATTGTGAACAAGTGCATCCCTTGATGACTCCCCCACTGGGGTGATCAGGGCAAAGTAGTTGCTACATTTGGCATTGATGGCTGATGCAAAGAGACTGCAGCAAGGCTGGCCCTATTTGTGGAAGATCTATTCTGCCACTTTCTGATTTAGGTACCACTTGTGTGGCCAAAGAATGGCTCTGCTCAGTTTGTCTGAAATCATTTTGGATTTCCCTGAAATGTGCATTGCTATAAGAAAGCAGTTGGAGGACTCTGCCCATTGCTAGATCCTCAGGGCTTCTCAACAAAAGGGGTAAGATCTGGATCCCCCTTGTTTGTTTATATACCAGGCCACAGACATGTTGTCTGAACTGCTATTGTACCTAGAGGGAGAGAGTTCTCAAATGCTTGCAAGACGAGGAACACCGCTCTTATCTCTAGAACATTTATGTGCAAATGGGCCTCGTGTTCTTGTCAAGTGTTTCATGTGTTCCTGAGATAATGCCCCACCCCCATCTGGGATGCATCCGTGGTCAGTGTAGCTTTGGGCTGAGGGGGAAGAAAGGAACAGCCTTGAGAGACTAGGGGAGAGTTGAGCCACCATTGAAGGTCTCTTTTGCAAGAGTTGGTTAGTATAATCCTGTGCAACATTACAAGATCCCGAAAAGAGCACTGTGTCGAAAGTAGCCACTGGAGGATTCTCATATGTTGTTAAGCTAGTGGTATTAGCACAACTGAAGCAGCCATTTTGCCTAGCACCTGTAGGAATAGTTTGGCAGAATCCTTTCTCCTGTTGATCAGCATCCTTACATAACGCCAAAGATCATGCACTCTTTCTAGGGGAAGCTTTATTGACACAACTGATGTGTTTATTTGTGGTCCTATGAAAACCAAGGACTGACATGGCTCTGGAGCAGATTTTGTGTAATTTATGGTGATTCCAAGGGATGAACATAGTTGAAGGGTATAGTCTCTAGCTTTCTGAAGAAGATGCCTGGTCGGGACAGAAATGAGCCAGTCGTCCAGATATGGAAACTCACAGAATCTTTTGCATCTCAGGTGAGCTACTACAATTGCCATGCATTTGGTGAACACTCTGGGGGCTGTGGTGAGACCAAAGGGCAGAGCTCAAAACTGGAAGTGACTGGCTCCTAGCTGGAAGCGTAAAAACCTACTGGATCGTCTGCACATTAGAATGTGGTAGTACACATCCTGAAGGTATATGGAGCACATCCAACTGTCTTTTTCAAGAGTGGAAGTATCGTGTTACCATCCAGAACTTGCACTTTTTCACAGACCTGTTTAGAATGCTGAGATCCAAGATGGGTCTCCAGTCCCTGCTTTTCTTTGGAACTAAAAAGAATCTTGAGTAAGTTCCAGATCATTTCTGGTCTGTGGGGACTTGTTGGATGACTCTTTTGTTTAGCAACGTTTGAATTTCTAAGGTTGCCGGTTCTTTTTGACTGGTTGGAACATCCGGAACTGATGTGCTCAAAGGAGCAGGATAGGGGAAGGGAATGACATAGCCCCTGGATATTATACTCTTCACACATCTGTCATTTGTGATGCTTTGCCAGGTTTCTTGGTGCAGAGACAAATGACCCCGACTGCCTCCAGAGGCAAGCAATCAGGCATTATTTCAGGAGCACTGATACGGTCCTCCAAAGAAAGATTCACTGGAGCCCTGATTAAGGTCTCCTCTGCTGTGAGGGTGGTGTCTACCATTAGTGTTCCCCCCTCTGCCCCTAGGGAAACTTTCACCTTGTGTGTCATGGAAAGACCTGCGGGATTTTCTGAACCACATTTTCCCACTACCCCTCTGATCCTTTGGAAAAGGTCTGATGGGTGCAGAAAAATGTACTCCAATGGCAGTCAAGGTCTTGCCTTCTTGTTCACATCTGGTGAGCATTTCCTTCACTTTTGGCCCAAAAAGAGAGGAGCTGTCAAAATGGTCGTTAACAAAGGTAAACTTGAAGGGCTCAATGAAGTCGCAAAGGTGCATCCAGGCTTTTCTCCAAAGAGCAATACCTGATCCCGCATCTCTAGTCATTCCATCTGCTGTATACAATATGAGCCTCATGGAAGACTTTACTATGGAATTGAGGGTGGTGAGCTGAGCATTAACTGTATCTGCTACAGCTCCTTGGAGGGAGTCTGTGAGTTCCTTTAACAGGTCCCTCTGTAGCCTAGTGAAATGGGTAAGGTAGTTTAGAGACCGAAGGGCAAAGGTCACTGATGAAAACACTCGCTTCCCATATCTATCCATAGTCCTAGAGTCTTTATTAGGAGGATGGACAGAGGAGCTGGTCTCGGATAGCTCCTTTTTAGTGGCCACCGCCATGACCATTGTATCAACTGCAGCTCCTTTAGTCAGAAACCCTTTATTCCTTCAGGAGCACTGATACGGCCCTCCAAAGAAAGATTCGCTGGAGCCCTGATTAAGAAGGTCTCCTCTGCTGTGAGGGCGGTGTCTACCATTAGTGTTTCCCCCTCTGCCCCAGGGGAACTTTCACCTTGTGTGTCATGGAAAGACCTGTGGGATTTTCTGAACCACATTTTCCCACTACCCCTCTGATCCTTTGGAAAAGGTCTGATGGGCGCAGAAAAATGTACTCCAATGGCAGTCAAGGTCTTGCCTTCTTGTTCACATCTGGTGAGCATTTCCTTCACTTTTGGCCCAAAAAGAGAGGAGCTGTCAAAATGGTCATTAACAAAGGTAAACTTGAAGGGCTCAGTGAAGTCGCAAAGGTGCATCCAGGCCTTTCTCCAAAGAGCAATACCTGAACCCGCATCTCTAGTCGTTCCATCTGCTGTATACAATATGAGCCTCATGGAAGAGTTTACTATGGAATAGATGGTGGCGAGCTGAGCATTAACTGTATCTGCTACAGCTCCTTGGAGGGAGTCTGTGAGTTCCTTTAACAGGTCCCTCTGTAGCCTAGTGAAGTGGGTAAGGTAGTTTTGAAAACACTCGCTTCCCATATCTATCCATAGTCCTAGAGTTTTTATTAGGAGGATGGACAGAGGAGCTGGTCTCGGATAGCTCCTTTTTAGTGGCCACCGCCATGACCATTTTATCAACTGCAACTTAGTCAGAAACCCTTTATCCTTAGTGGCAGTAATGAACTTGTTTGGCTTTCTAAGAGCAGGCTCTATGGAATCTGGGGTCTCCCAGGCCTTCCTAGAGATTAAGTCCATAAGCTCATCAGAAGCAGGAGTCACCCAAGAGGAGGAAGGGCGAGACCCAAAGGCCTTCAGGTAAACTGACTCCTCAGCTGAAGGGGAGGAGGACTGCCAGTCACCGCTCTGTTTTAATAATTCCAGGATGTCTCCAAAGGAGACATCTTCAGGAGGTGACCTTGGAGACCCTTCTGCCTCATCGAGGTCAGTGCCTGATGTGATAGACTCCTCTGGGGAGTCAAGGTGCTTCCTCTTGCAGGTCCTCTTCCATGGGACCTCCTCAGTGGGATGCTCTGGAGAGGTTTCAGAAGGGGGGGGGTCTCGTGGTAGACAGCCTGAGGTCCTGGGTCTCTACGATCCTGTGGAAGGGTTACCTAAGAGGACAAGGCCTGTAGAGGGACGAAGATCCAATGAAGGATGTGCCATAGACTTGGCAGGAGTCAAAACCCAGCTCATAACTTCGAAGGCAGACTGCCCCCACCCTGAGGACTCCCCTGGATCTGACAAAGAAGTTGTCGGAGCCGAAGGCATCCGTAGAACTAGCAACGGAGCTGAGGTAGGAGCAGAACTCACCCGTGCCGAAGTCTCAAGAGGCAGAGTCGGATCTGGAGAGATCCAAGCTGGCTCAGAGGATACAACCAGACAGTGTCGGCTCCTACAGGTGTCCTGCTCAGAATGGAGAGAAACGCTCAGAGCGAATGTCTGCTCTGAGGAAACCCATGGTCCTGGAGCAAATGTTTTTCAAAAGTTATGTCACCGTCCACATAAGTTCCCAAATCCTGAACAACTGGGTCAACTCTTAGGGACATATTGTCAATGTAGTAGTTCCCTGGGGAAGATGACTTCCCAAAGGATACAATAATGTATTTTTTGGCCTTTAGTTTCAGTCCATGATTTTGGTACTATATTTTTATTTGAGAAAAACCTTCCTGCTGGATGGCTAAGTCATTTGGGGATCCAATGACTGCTCCTAGCTTGTAGTCATATGCAAACTTAAGTCAGCCAGAGCCCTTTGGTATTGGCTTTTACTTCAGAAAAGTAGATGCTAAACAGGAGAGTTCCCAGCACAAAATCCTGGGGAACTCTGCTGGTGATTGGTCTGTTTGTGGAGGAAATTTCCCCTATTTTTATTATCTGTATCCTATCTGTGAGTCAGCTGGCAATCAAACAGGTAACATAGGGGTTTATTCCCAGTTTATTTAGCTTTTCTACTCTGCCTGCATTGGGAATTGTGTCAAAAGCTATGGCTAGGTTAAGGTATGTGGCACATTCCATGTTGCCTTCATCCATTGTTTTGGTGAACTTTTCAAATAAAATCCACCAGGCTGAGTAAGCATGACTTGCCCTTGATGAATCCAAACTGAGACGGGTCCAGTGTTTCGAGGTTCCCTATGTCCTGATTGATTAATTCCATGACATATCTTCCCATAGCTTTGCATATGAGGCTGATCAAACTTATGGGTCTGTAACAGCCTGGGATTGTGGAAAGTACTCCCTTATGCAGGGGAATGACTGTTACTGTTCTCCATTCACTTGGTACAAAATCTATATGGAGGCTGAACTTGAACAGTGTTGTTAGGGGTGTAGCTAAATCATGCTTCATGCTATTGATGATGCATACAGGGATATTGTCATGACCCACTGATGCAGTATTTTTTGAGTTTGATAGCACTTTTATGACTGGGTCTTATGTGATAGCTGGAGGCGAGTCAGTTTCAGGTAAATCTTGAGAGACAAATGGAAGGGAAAGAGGAGCAAAACGAGAGCTAAATTTACTGACCAGTAGGTTCACATTATCTCCAGCCTCAGTGTAGGTAACATAGTTCACAATAAGCTCAGTGCATTGCTGTGTTGTGCTTTCGAGATTATAAACATAACAAAAATAAATTTCTTGTGATTGTCTTTGGCTTGGGTAGCTATTTTAGCCTCAAACTTGACTTTTATGGATTTTATTAAGCTCCTGAGTTACTTGTTAAGTTAAGTGACAAGGGCTCTAACATTCTGGGAATTACTCTTCTTACTTTTAGTCAAAATTATTTTCCTTTTAAGATTGTTGATATTATGGTTCCATGATGCGAGTTTGTTTTTGGTGTTTGCCCTACACTTGTCCCTATGGGCTACAGCTGCATCTATGCAGCTGTTTACATACTGGTATAGTGTGGTGGTGGTGTACATTTCTGCATATTCATTGGAGTTAACATAGTTAAAATGGGCAAATGCATGGTTTGATAACCTCCATCAACCACCTCTCCTTGGAAATTTTCAACACTGTGAAGGATGTAGACAGAACCTCTTCCCAACCACTTTCAACAAGAGCTGGATGGAATGGCTATCAGAAATTTCTTAGAGGGACCACAACTTCTTTGATATCACATAACCCAGATGACAACAGACTGATCAGATACAACAACCTTTTCCTGTGGACTCCAAGGGCACACTGAAAAGAATAATAGAAATCTATAGCTGTTTCAAATCTTGGAAAGGGAACACTGATGAGAGTGAAAGGCCATCAAAGCAGCTGAAAGGGACTGCCCTTTCACCTTAATGTCCCCAAGATGTTAGGTCAACTGTAGGCCTAAAAAGCATAGGTCCTTTGAAAGGTACATCCATAAACATCACTTTGGGGTTCTCAGCAAAACCAGTAAGGCATAGCCAGGAGTGATGGCATACAATTATGGCAGACCCCCCTACATACACACCACTCCTTCAGTGGAGTTGAATGTGACATATAACATGAGATGACCTTCTGTGAAGACACTGAAGTCTGAATGAGGAATTTCCCATTCACCAGTCCATCAAACAGGCCCTCGGTAGTATGCAACATTTCATCCTGGATATCCTGAAGAAAATATAATATCTGCATAAGGTAATTACATTGTATAGTGTATTGAATGAAAGTATGCCTTCCTCAGCTTAACTCCTTAATGGGGGAAAGAGAGACTGTGATCAAGGTACAGGACTTCTCCTTTGTGTGGCCACACAAACAATTCCATCTAGTATAGGGATCTCCATGTAGACAGCACAAAATGGCAGATCCTATTCACTTTCCTAACATATACATGTACAATGTCTGGGTTGTCAACAATGTCAACAAGGGAAGGAACAATCCAGTATGTGTAGCTTTTTTTTTTGTGGACAGGAAAGATCATGAGAATAACAGCTGCCTTTGTCTCTAATCATTTGCAAAATCTCACAATACTGTTTTCCTGCTCCATCCTGCTTCACTCTCCCCAACATCGCCACGTCTATCTTTTCCTCCTTCCCTACCCAAAGTGAGCCAAGGCCAGTGTGGATCATAAGGGTGTCCAAGGGAGCAGTGCCAGCAATTGCTTTGGCTTGCTGAGGGGGGAGTTATGACCTACCTCTATTTCCCTTTTCCCACCCTTGGTTCATCAGAATGTTCAAGGGATACACTCCTATGTGAACCATGCCCCCCCCCCCCAGACAGTATTGCTGATGAAGGCCCATACCTCTCTGCCAGCACCTCAGATGCCCAGGCTGCTAATCAAACCTGGGTCACGTGGACCTCAGTTAGGGATTTATTCCTCTGTGCCATAGAGCTGGCAAATCTCACAGACAATTAGGTTTACTGGATGCGATAATGGGGATGATCATGACTTGGAATCCTCATCTTCCATTGGAAGGTCATTATAGTAAGTCTTTGCATTCTCTTCTTGGTCTCTCTGGAGAGCCATCCATATCAGAAGTGGAAAATAGTTATCATGGAGTTGGCTGTCCTGATCCACCTCTGAAGGTGTCTTGACAAAAAAAAAAAAAAAAAAACACGAGTCATGCACTAAAGCAGGAATTAATGCCTACTCTGAGCACCTTAACATTAGGGTGGCCAATACTGGAACAGCCTATGCTGGACCCCTCCCCCAAAACAGATAGCCTTGAAGCCTGCTCTGGCCTGACTAACACTAGCCTGTCTAATCCCATGAAGGCAGATACCTGGCAACATGAGGAGTGAGCGAACAATGGAGGAGCCAATCCAGGTCCTGAAGAAATCAATGTTGGAGCCTATGAAGGGGCAAATTATGAGTCACACAGATGAACCTGGGCAGGACAGATTCCAGTGAGTCATAATGCAGCCAGCCAGAAACCACAAAGAAAAGGACCGATACAGATGGCACCAATGTCAATCCCTCAACACATGAGGAGCAGACCTTTGGAGACCAGCATTCAATGAAGGGAAATATGCCAGCATGAATTAGTGTTTCATTATATGAACAGCAGAACCCAAAGAGTCATGAAGAAAATACAGTCTTGGAGAAAACTGAGAATACCTTCATGGAAACCTGAGGGAGATGTGGAAGCCCAAAGCTGTCTGGCTTTGCTGAAATTACACAGCGGTCCTAGCGAGTTCAATGTAATCAATAACCAGAAGAGCAGGAGAATAGAGGGACAAAAGACCAATACTCTTAAGCCAGGGAATGAACATAAATCACAGGAAGTGCTTCATCTCCTCCATCACAGCAGCACACATGCATATTCGTCTAGAAGACAAGGCTTTAATTTTAATCAGTTTAGCATGTCTTACCTTTCTGTCCCTTTCAAAAAAAGTCGGTCACCCCTGTGAACAATTTTGAGTTTTAGCTACATAAAATCTGAGCTGTCTACAGACATTCACCCGCTAAAGAAGATACTCTCTTTGTTTAGAATGCATAGGAGAAACAACTGACAAATGCCTAAAATGATTCCGGTAGACTTAGTAACCATTCTAGATATAGAAAAGTTGTGGTTCTGATGGAAATTAACATAAAGTAAAGATAATTTAATAGACATGACCTGGTTTGAGATACCTTTCAAATCTACTGAAGCTGTAGGTTTGTCTGGGGAAGAGGAGGTTTCTCTAACATAAAAAAGTCTGGCAGTTGGCACAGATGTTAATAAGCTGCTTTCTCTGGTCTAGTGGTGCAACTGCTTCCACTGTCAGTGTGACTCTGAGGCAGCACTCTTAGGCTGAGTCTAAAAAGGTCCATGGAGATCAGTGCTCTACTCTAGTAAAAAAATACAAATAAAATAAAATAAATATTCCATGGCATCACCGACTCCATGACCAGAGACCTGGAAAGTAAATCACCTCTGAGAAACACCTAAAAACTCTGACAGCAGCTAAAGGCAAGACATCTGGTCTAGCATGAATGTAAGAGATGTAGCTTTCAACTGTCTCTGATTTTATCTCATATTTTTACCCACTCCCTGATGAAATGTTCAATTTTCTAGCAACTTATTGAAGATTACAATCAATAATGCCATTCCTTACAGTTTCGTGCTACTTGCTTTTCAGAAAATTAATGCTGAAGCAAAACGTATTATTCTGTTAACTTTCTAACTGAAATAGAATATTTAAAAATTATCCCTGGCTTTGGGCCTTTGTCCTCAGTTATTTTTTAACTTTGTCTATAGTTCTTAACCATACATTCAGAGGTGTGGTTAGAGACTGTTGCAGAGTGGACTTTGTCCAAATATCCGAGACATGAGTGAAAGACTTCCGAAGAGTACTACATAATTTGAGAAACTGTGGCCAAAAAGGGATCCAGGTCATATTTCACAGACAAACATGGAACCTTTTCCAACAGCCTTTGTGTTTTTGGGGTGGAAGGTCTTTGAAAACTCTGAGTAAAGGATACAATAGAAATTACACTATGTTACTCCGACTTACCAATTAATGGAATTAGAGCACCCAAGCTGTTAGCTTGAGAAACTATCAATGGAATTTCACCAAGGGATGCTTCATAACCCTCTTCTGTGTGGAAAACTGACAGGAAGCAGAATCCGGTAATACTGCAAAGGGAAACCCCCTCATCTGTCTTGGCTAACAATCAGCAAATAAAATTCCTTTGATCTTGAGAAGTTTCACCTTCTAAATGAACTTTCTCTATGGAGGAAATGGGACTAAATGGTAAATAACACTGTGAGGCCAGGTTTTCATGTAATAAAGTAGCTCCTTGCTGCTAAAGAGCTCAGTAGCAATTCAAAAGCTATCAGAAGACAGCAATCCAGCTCTGATTTGAATAAGCCACTACTAAGCTCACATGGCTTCTCTGAAAAGGCAATGGGAATGGATCCCACCTTGCTTGTTGATATACTAAGTTAAGAGTCATATAATTTGACTGGAAGAACAGCTGTACCTTTGGCAGGAAGTCATGAAAGGCTTGTAGAGGAGAATTGATTTGATTTCATACAAGCTTGATGTGCCATCAAAACTCCTATGCAGACAATGACCCCTGAGCCATACACTCTCTGAAATAACCCACTCATCTCAAGGGCCAAAATATTTGTTGAGACCGTGGCCACATGACTACCCAGCATAAAAGGCCTGTTGATAAGGAGGTATATGGGATAAGTTCATTGTTCCACATAAGACCTGCAAACTTTGGATACTTTGAATACAGAAAGGTAGATCCCTCTGTTGTGATACCACAAAACATCCACAGAAGGACTTCCTTGTGAAATACTACATACAGAAGAGTAACTATGAGACTCAGAGCTCAGATGCTTATGCCTGCTGACGGACTTTTTGTTGTCAACAGAAAAGGTTTGTATACATTCAAAGGGTAAAAATACCCATATTTTGGAATGTAGGAATAAACCTATAAAAGTCAATACTTAAATCAGCTGAAGCTAAAACTTCCAGTGTTTAGCATCACCAGCAAGTACATAAACAAATGAAGCAGCGACGCCCTCAGAGGAATACGAATGCATTTGAAAAATACAGTCTGGAGTCAGTTACCTCAACAGGGAAGCACCCTGGGTGCCCTGCAGACTGAGGTGAGTCACTACGAACATGCATTTTATGGAAACCATGGGAAATGAGGTGAGACCAAACAGAAAAGTCTAAAAATGTTAGGACTGGCTCCAAAGTGAAGGACTGCTAAAACCAGGTCATGTTTGTTTATGTAGAGGTAAGCATCCTGAAATTCAAAACAGCACCTCCACTCTCCAGCAGGTAGAAATGACAGTATCACCAATGCAAGTGGACTTCTGCTGAAGAAAGCTTAAAACTCATCTAAAAGAATGGTAGCCTCAAAAGATAGACGACTCTGATAATGATGTTAGTGTAAAGAAAAGGAAGCCTGAATGGCTAAAGAAGGAGGGGCTAAAGTTTTTAGCACTGAAAGTAGGGGACAGGATTCTGCCCTGTAAAGGTGCATGTCTCCAATCTTTTATGTGAAGCTGCAAGAAGTCTACTGGGGAAAGGCATGGTGATCTCATAAATGGAGTATGAGATAAAAATGTGAGAGCAGACAAAATCAGCCCTACATTAACTATCAATGTCTCCCCAACAACAGTGTAGCGTACTAGCACAACTAAAGAAGGTAGTTTCAGTTCAGCTTCACCTGGATGCTCTGTGGTCTCTTTTACAAGTAATATGGGTAATAACAACATGATGAATGGAAAGCACTATTACCAGAATCACACAGCTTAACAGAAATCCTCTTAGATATCTTGTACATAGAATGTCTGTGCTTCTCAGACATGTGCTTACGTTTCTCTTCCTTAGGTACAGAAGAAGAAAAGAGAGCAGAAGAGCATTACATGAAATCAAAGACATGCTTAGTCTCAAAGAAAGTCATAACAATGATTTCCAAACATGGGCCTAGGTCCATGAAAGCGGAACAAGGAAGAATGCAATTGCTTCCTGCATATCTTCTGAGGCTTTTTACATTGTGCGAACAAAAATGGATCTCAGTAGATGGGTCTATGAACACTGTTATATGGGTTGTTTAAATATTCATTTAGTTGCCAGAACTTTGAAAAGTTTTTTTATATATTTTATGTGTTGGAATGTGTTCAAAAACACCATAGAATGTTAAGTTTGGAAGATGAATTGAATTCCAGAGAATAATATTGGTAAGTGTTCCAAGTGTTCGATTCTTGGCTGGGGTGCCTTCTGTGCAGAGTCTGCATGTCCCCTCTGTGGTCTCGAGGGGTTTTCTCCAGGTGCTCAAGTTTTCTCCCATATACCAAAGACATGCTGCTGGTGGACTGGACACTGTAAATTGCCCCTAGGTGTGAGTGTGTGCATGTGTGTGCCTTCAGTGGAATGTTGGGTGCCGTAAAAACTCCACTGCCAATTGTTTCTGGGACCACTGTTCCACTGTGGTGACCCTTAATGGGAAAATCCAAAAGGAGAAAAAGAAGAAGAATATTGGCAAGTGTTATTAAATTCTACTGTATTCCTAGAAATACGTGGTTATTTATATTTTAAGGTTGTTTTAAAGAAAAAGAGACTGTGCCACTAAACATTATGTTAGTGATTTTAACTATTTTTTTGTAATGGTTATAAACTGAATGCAAATCTGATGATGTCTCCTTCAGGGAAGAGAGCACTCATGCTGGTATTTTTTATTTTTGTATATTAAACGTGTGTTTCAAGTGAGCAGTGCCTTATGTTTTTCTTTTTCAAAGTAAGTTTGAGTCATTTTTTGTTTTGTTTAGGAATTATGCTATACATATTTACTAGACATAAAGGCTGGATTTTTCATTTATTCCTCCATAACCAACACACACATGTGCACAGATACTCAGAGACAAGATTTTTACCGTATAATTCCAGTTTTTCTTTTCTACAGCTTGAGATACTCTCATTAAACCTAGTGTGCTTGCAATAATTTTGCAGGTTGAAAATAACACTCCATTATCAAGCACAAAACCATGTTGTTACAGACAACCCAGACCATCCAGTAGGAAATAAAACAGACCAAACTCCAATAGGAAGTGAATGCAAAATTATTTTCTTTACTTATCTTATGTTGACATATTATAGTTTCTCTACACAGTTGCTTCCTAATATACAGCAAACAGTACCAACAGCAGTTACTGGGTGTACCAACTGGATGCATATAATTTGCTCTACAAATATCGAGTCTGCCATCTGCAAAAGTCTTAAGTCCTCATTTGGCTTACTCATGGAAGCAACAGCACTCCTGTTATTTAGGCTGTTTTGTTTTCATCATACATGTTCACTGACTGATGACCCAATGCTGTGTAATGGAATTGGGGTGGCCAACTGTTACCCAGGTCCACTTCCCAATTAGCCCCAGGTACCTAATTTATAACTATGACTAGCCATGCCCCTTCCCTTAAACACTTTATCCTCCCACATCATTCTAAAATTTCTCATACATAACTTGTTTTCCATTCATACAAAACTTAAAAAATCCTCCATATCCTTTGTAAAGAAGATTACATGCAACTAAATAAAATTTGCTAAGGTTACTTTCACCACTTAAAGCAAACTACGCTGCCTCAACCCCCTTCCTGGATAGCTGAACCAGGAGTCTCCCAGAAGAAATTAAGGAAGTATGTGCATCTGCTGCTACTTAAACTTCTGTATTGTTTAATCCCCTGCTTGTTATCTTAGTACGCTATCTCCCTGCCAGGAAAGCCAGCAGCCTAAACCCCTCTTATTTCTGCCTCTCTGATCTCACTCTCATCTAACTCCCTGAGTTACACTAGCTCCCTTCTCTTTTCAGTTCACTTTAGTTCATAGACTGCCCTAGTGGGCTTAGTGCAATTTAGCCACTAGATGGCATCCCCTCCCCACTGTTATTGATTTAAATTCACTCCTTGTATTTTTCTCAGTTTTTACATTCATTTTCTCACTTTCTCTCCTATAACTTATAGCCCACTCTACCTATTATATCCAGATCCCCTCTACTTACCCTGCTACAACTTCTCTCCTGCAAACTATGCTCCACTGATTGGCTCTCGATCTTCTCCTGTTTCTTCCCGCTCCGTTCGCCCTTCGGGCTCACTCTGCTCCCCTACCCTGCCCCCAAATCCCACCCGCCCCTAGCACCTCTAGCTATATCCCTCTTGTAACCACACCCACTTCCTCTCTACACCTATCAGTCTCCAACTCTCTAGACACACCCTCTACCACCCAATTTCCTTCTTGTAACCACACCCACTTCTATTATATACTATCAGACTCCAATTCTAAAAGTTCTCACACAGATAATTGGTCTTCTTTCTCCCTCCAACACCCACTCCCAAAACCCCACCCCCTCCAAACCTACTTAACTCTATACTCCCCCACTACTAATCAGGCTTTTACCAGCGTATCCTTGCAAAATAATCCTTTATATACATATAAAATACAATTACAACATTATACCACTAAGCAACCTTATTCAACATGCTCTTAAAACCTTCTTCCATCTCCATTTTACTACTACTACTTCTTAAACTTTCCTATCTTCACTACCTCACCCAACCCAGTACTTCCTACCATTCACAATTCTATCATGTAACTAACCATCTTAATTCCCCTCTCTCACATTCACACTCATCTATTTCTCCCCATCTATTTCCTATAAAAAACCTCCTATGTTTCTCATACAAACTGTTCACCTCTCAGAAATACTCTATCCCCATAGCAACCAAAAACCCCTTCACCATCACAACGGAACCCAATCCTTTTATTAAACTGCTCAACTACCTCTCTAACCCAATCCTTCATCTGATTACCAGTCTTTTATCAGGTGATATCCATCCCAACCCAGGCCCCTCCACCTCAACCACTACACACAAGCCTATAATACTTACTTCTTTAAACTCCCAAAGTATAGTCAACAAAGTCGCAACCCTCCATGCCTGGCTCATGCATAATAAACCTGACATCCTATCCATCTCAGAAACATGGTTAAAACCCCATATAAAAGACTCTGAAATAATTCCACCTAACTATTCTATCATTAGAAAAGACAGGTCCTACAAAAAAGGTGGAGGTGTAGCTCTCCTATATTCATCCTCCTTGTTAGTTACTCCCTACAACAAACCTATTCCACACTTTAACAATGCTGAATTACTCCTCACTCTCCTTCAAGTAAACAAGCACAAACACATATGTCTAGCATCCCTCTACATCCCCCCAGGAGATATATTTCCACACTTGAAGATATCCTCTCCTGGCTCTCCAATAACATTAGCAATGAAACCATAATCTTAGGAGATGTAAACATTAACTGAGCCTCCATCCAGTCTCAAACTAACTCCCTTAACATCGACCTCTATAATTTTTCCCAGCTAATCAACTCTGTAACACGTCCTTCACAAAACCTCTCTTGTGGCAGTATTCTAGATTGGATTCTAGTTTCACATCCCCACTACTTTTCTGACAGTGGTACTCTTCCCGACCCTCTAAGTGATCATATGCCCATCCTCACTCACCGACTTCCCTGTATCCCATACCGCACCCATAATTATATTACCACCCGCAACCACAGAAATTTTAACCCAACAACCTTTTCAAACTCTCTAAAAGCAATTAACTGGAATTATCTAAAGACACGATCCTTAGATAATGCAGTTGCCCACTTCAGCTCAACATTCTTAAAACTTCTAGACTCCCAAGCCCCTTTGAGGACAAAGAGAATAAAAACAAATTCCGCCCCCTGGCTAACCAAAAACACGCTAGCGACCATGCGCCATAGAGATAAAGCCTGGGCACTCTATCAGAAAAACAAGACCCCTCGACTCCACATTGAATACAAAACACTTCGAAATAAAGTAAAAAAAGCTTATTATCTCTGATAGACAAAATTACTTCTTTACACTCCAAAACAATAATAAAACAAACCCACAGAAATTCTGGAAAGGTATCTCTACCCTCCTTAACCCCAGCAAACCACACACCCCTACCCCAGACCCAAATGCCCCAGATTTAGACTTAGCTACTCAATTTAACTCCTTTTTCATTGAATCTATTAGCAAACTAACTAACTCATTCCCTAGTTCCACCTCACTATCTAATACACCCCCACCCTCTCCTGCCAACAATCCACCCTGCACTGCTGCTCCTTCCTCATTCCCATCTACTAACTCTCTATCCTCCACCTCTTCTCCTACTCTAACTTCCACATCATCCTTACCATCCTCTAATTCTCTCTCTCTCTCCCCACTCAGCTCTATTCTCACTAAAACCTATACCCACTTCTACTATAAAGAAACTCCTTCAGAAATTGAAGCCATGCACTAACGCACCTGATAACATCCCTTCTTACATTCTAAGCATAGCTGCTGAAGCAATTGCCTATCCCATAAGCATTCTAATCAACCGCTCCATCCAAGAATGTACAGTACCCCAAATCTGGAAACAAGCCTTTATCATACCTCTGCATAAAGGTGGCAAAAATTGTAATGTCAACAACTTTCGACCCATTGCTATCCTGTCCCCCATTTCTAAACTTCTAGAAAAGTGTGTCCAACTTCAACTCTTACCACATCTCTTAGATAATAACCTTCTAACTCCTACACAACATGGATTTAGGCCAAATCATAGCACCATGACAGTCCTCCTCTCCTATCTTGAAACTGTAAATAAAGCACGTGACTCTGGCCAAATTGTTTCTACCCTACTACTTGACCTCTCTAAGGCCTTTGACACTATCTCACACAGCCTGCTCTTAACTAAACTCTCAAAACTTAACCTATCTCCCTCCTCTTTGAACTGGTTTTCCAGCTACTTATCTAATAGATACCAAGCTGTAAAATGGAAAAAGGCAACCTCCTCTTTTCTTAGTACCCCCACCGGAGTTCCCCAAGGCTCCATACTAGGTCCCCTTCTTTTCAATATATTTATAAATGATTTCCACAAATCTATTCCATTCTCAAATAACATCCAATATGCAGATTCTACCATTATCTGCTCTGCCACATCTACCCCTATGCTCCTAAAGCTTACACAAGAAGCTTTTTCAATCACTGAGCAATGGATGAAAATAAATCACCTAGCACTCAATGCTTCCAAAACTAAACTAATGGTATTTACCCCCTCTAAAGTTACTCCTTTCGATATAAACACATTCTTGATTACAAGTCAAAATAACTCATTTCTGGAACTGGTGTCAGAAACCAAGTTACTTGGTGTCCAAATTGACAACCAGCTTAATTTCCACTCCCATCTACAACTAAATATCAAAAAAACCCATCAAAAACTAGGTATGCTCTACCGACAAAATCAGTACCTTACAAGCACCTCTAAAATCACTCTCTCTTCTTCATTTCTTATCCCCTCCCTCCTCTACGGAGCACCACTCCTAACTAATCTCCAGTCCTCTCTAAAAAAACAACTTTCCTCTTGCTACAACAAAATTGCTAAGTTCGCTAACAGCCATAGGTCCTCCACCCACCACTGTTCCTCTCTCCAAAAACTTAATTGGCTAGAACTACCCAATCACTTCAGCTATACTCAGCTAACTCTTGCCCATAAGCTCATTTTCAACCCCTCTCTTTGTCCCTCCTTGACTTCTGCCTTTAAGATGCACCTACCTGATAGAATTTTAAGGTCAAACAATCAAAACCTATTAGAAGTGCACAAACCAACTCGTCCCCCAGGCAAAAACTTACTATCCTATAACCTAGCACGCCTTTGGAACTCACTACCACCATCCATTCGCACCATCTCTAACCATTATATGTTAAAAAAATCTCTTCACATACATCTAATTTCCCAGTGGGAATGTTCTTGCTCCCACCCCTCATAACTAATAATGGAAATTTCCACCTTCCTTTCACTCTCATGTTACTCCAGCAATTTTTCCTTATTAATTCCCCATAACTCACAATTTTCTCCCATGGTATCTGCAAAGACTGTATTTGACTGTACCTTGTAAAGATTTGCTCCTTACATAATAACTACTCTGGATCTTTATGCAATATTACTTTTCACAGCCTAAATCACCTCAAATTATCATCACTAGACTGTATTGTTTGAAATGTTTCCTGAATTTTGTAATAATATGCTTGTATCTTTTTACATTTGTATAATTATCATTAGTAATCTATTGTATGTACCTAGTTAGTTTGTTTGTTATTGGAGCTTTTCTCCCCAGGACTCCATTGAAAACTGGTTCATTTTGGCCCAATGGACTATCCTGGTAAACCAACTGCAAATAAATAAATACTAATTTCTTAACTTGAAATTTAGCCTTTTCTTCCTTTTTCAATCTGTACATAAAGCTCATTCATTGCTCTCACGATTCCAAGCATTTCATTATTTATTTTATTTTACATTTGTTAACCGGGGGTGTCTGACTGAGCCAAAAAGGGCTTTTTCAGCAGAGGCCCTGGGAGAAAAGCTCCACAAAGAAAAATTACAGACACATTTAGTTATTTAGACATGATCAGTATACACACAAATTACAAGAGACATGTTTTTACAGTGGTATGCGGCACATAAACAGTTACAGTGGAGAGAACAAACAAAAAAATATTAATTTTAAAAAATAAAGGTAATTAATAGATTTGTGGTGTACAGCTAAAATTTGGAACATAGGTAAAATACATACATAGTACACAGGTACAGTACATACATTGTAGATTAGCCAGTGTTTGTGAGTAAGATTGAAAACTATTATCAAGTGCTCTAGATTTAGTATGTATATGTTATCCGCTTTCACTAGCCTGGGGAACAATCATGGCACTGCCAACTTTGCTTGAGATGTTGCCTGATGAGGTCTTTAAAGGAGGCTTTGCATGATGTGTTTTGAATGCTAGTAGGGACAGAGTTCCATTTTTTAGCCACTGAACTACTATATAGTGCATCTCCAAAGCTATTGTAGCTGTTGGTGACTTCTAGTAGTAGTTTGCTTGATGGTCTAAGAGGCCTTTTGGCTGAGTGATGTTGTACTAGGTTTTTGAGGACAGGACACTTACTGGGGAGGTAATAGATCGAATGACAGAGGCAGAGCTGATTGTAGGTGAGGAGGTTGGGCAGTTCAAGCCAGTGGAGCTGTCTCAAAGCAGTACAGTGATGAGTTTGATATGAGCAATTTGCAGCAAAGTGGGCAATTCTGTTATAGCAGGCTTCCATTTTGCTTAGTTCAGTTTTGTTGAGATTAGTCAGAATGGGAGATGCATAGAGTAGGGTGGATAGAAGTTGGGAGCGAGCAATGGCTGATCTTGTGTTGTTGGTAAGAAATGGTTTGATACGGTACAGTGACCCCAGTTTGGCATGTACTTTTTTAATAGTTAAGTTGAGATGACGATCAAATTTTAGGTAGGAGTCTATGGTTATTCCCAATAGCTTAGCCTGTGCCATTGGAGCAATTGGAGTAGCAGTAGTGGAGTAGATAGTGAATTGACTGTTAGTGTTTTTGTTAGAACTGGTTATAATCATAAGCTGAGTTTTCTTTGGATTGAGGATAAGTTGGGCTTTGGTAAGGTAGTTTTCAACGTCAGAGAATGCTAGTTGAATTGTTTGCAGGAGGGTGGGAATGTTTTGTACAGATTAAGGTAGTGTCATCTGTATACTGAATTATAGATGCATGCTGTGTGGAGGTATGGAGGTAATTTGTGAAGAATGTGAATAGCACTGGTCCCTCCTAAGATAGAACCCTGTGGGACTCCTATAGTTATGGGCAGCTGAGGAGAGAGATAATTTTCCCATTTCACAGCTCGGTACCAGTCAGTTAAGTAACTTTGGAACCAGGTAAGAGTGGAATTTGATAGATGATACTAGTATAGTTTGTTTAGCAGGATTTGGTGTGAGATTGTGTCAAATGCTTTGGACATATCCAAAAAAAAGAGTTGACACTTGTAGGCCTTCATTTTCTGAGACGGTTTACTGTGTCTGTGAAGCAGAGGAGGGCTTTAATGGTACTATGGGCAGGTCTGAAACCATGCTGAGTAGGGGCAGGATGTTGCTGTCTAGGAGATAGTTTAGCATCTGGGTATGTATGCATTTTTCTAGAATTTTGGCCAGGGGTAGAGTAAAGCAATGGGTCTGTAGTTATTAAGTTCAGTGGCAGTCCCGCCTTTATGTATGGGTGTAACATAGGATATTTTCCAGAGTTTGGGCACATAGTTTTCAACAATTGATCTGTTTATGAGAGTGGAGACTGGGATAGCAATAGCATCTGCTGTGAGCTTCAAGAAATAGCTGGGGAGTAGGTCGGCTGCTGTTGATGAAGTTTTTAGTTTGGAGAGCATGCTTTTGATTGAAGTGGTGGAAACTGTTTTGAGGGTAAAGCTTGTATTAGTGTTATTTGTGTTGGGGGGGATAGTGAGGAAGGAACTGTCCTGTGATACTAAGGATAGAATTGAGTTCACAAAGTGGGAGTTGAATTGTGTTTCGATGGGAACTTTAGTGTCAGGGTGGTTGGTTTGGGGGTAGCCTTTTGGGTGGATTTTAGTAGCTGGTTTACATTTTTCCAAAATGTTTGCGGGTTGTGTTGGTATTTAGTTTGTAATGTTGTGTAGTAGGATTTTTTTTGTCCAGCCTAATGCATTTGTTTGCAAGGTTGCACAGTTCTTGGTACTTAGGCTTTGTGTTTCTTTGTTTTTTTGATAGTAAAGCCAGGCAGTGTCTCTGGACTTGAGGATTTGTTTGGTTTCTTTACTGAGCCAGGGGTTTGTACAGGTTCTAACCTTGATTTTGCACAATGGAGCAACAGTGTCTAGGTGTCGTAGAAATGTTTTGTTGAAATATGCTACAGCCTGGTCAAGTAGGAGGGTTTTTAGGGGGGTCCAGTTACAGAGTAAAGTGTTGAGGACCTCAGGAGAGAACTTTTTTGTGTTTCTAGTGGATATATAGTTAGTGGTTTTGCATATGCTTGTTCTACTACGTATAAAGTATATTATGTTGTGGTCACTTAAGGTGTCTGGGAGACTGCCTGTGTGAGGGTACAATGTGGGTTTTTAGTTAGGACCCAGTCAAGGATGGATTCCCTTTTAGCTTTTTTATCACATCTAGTTGGAATTTGGACTAGCTGCTGGTAGCCATGCAGATTTATTAGATTACTTGGTGGTTCTGAGATACAGGTGAACCAATCTTGGTTGAAGTCCCCCAGAATAAGGGTTTCTTGTGAGTATGTGGAAGAACACCAGGATAAGAAGTCTTCAAGGCTAGCAGGTGTATTACCAGGTGGAATATAGATCACAATTGTGGTGATGACCTTTTTAGGGTGAAGTTGAAGTTGTGAGATAAGTATGTCCCAATTATTGGGGGAGGGGTATGAGTTTGGTAATTGATCGACAGTTAAGTTAGACTTGTACAGTAAGGCAGTTCCACCCCCTTTACGAAGTGGTCTGTCTTGTCTAATGATACTGTAGCCGGTAGGGAGAACTTCTGAGTTAACTACGTTTTTATTTAGCCAGGTTTCTGTTAAAGCAGCTATGTCTGGGGAGTAGTGTGCTATTGTGGCCTGGAGTTCAGGTATTTTATTTTTGATACTTCTAATATTAATATTTAGCATTAAAAGGTGGTTGTTTTTTCTGCTGTTGTTGATTTGCCCAGGGATGAAGAAAGTGGAGGTGTTATGTTCTGACATTTGTGTTGGAGCAGTTTGTGTTGGACAGGATGGATTTGGGCCTGGGTTGGGGTGGATATCCCTACTTATGGTGAGCCTGGAGTTAAAATAGTTATACAGATGTTGGAGTCTGGTGAGGAGTGTGAGAAAGTATTGTGTTTTTTTTTGGAGTAGGAATGAAAGCATATGTGTTTAGTTCTGAATTGGACTATTATGTAGTTCCTGAACAATTGTGGGCAGATATTATTATAATGTGTGGTGTCTGTACACGAGAGTGCATAATGTAGTGTTGTGCTACTAAGTTTAGGGATATTGCTAGAGTGATAACTTGTGGTGTTGTAAAGAATTATGATAAGACAGACTAGACTTAGTTGTGTGATAGTCATGGTTATAAAGTTTAAGTTGTTTCTAGGTGGGGGGGTCTGAATAGGAATTATAGGGTTGCACTATATGTGGATGGGGAAGTAGTGTGGGTGATGTAAAAAATGCCTAGTGGGAATGAGAGTGACTGGGAGTATTTTGTGTGGAGCAAGTTGGTGTGGTATAATGTGATATGACTTGAGGAGCTGTGATTGGTGGAGGTGATGTGAGGGTGAGCTGTGAGTGTAGCTGTGAATACTATAAATGTAGAGGTAGTGGGGGCGGGAGGGAATAGGGGGCAGGGGAGCGGCGAGAGCCCAAGCGTTAGCGAGGGTGAACGGAGCGGGGCAGAGCCAACCAAGACAAGAGAAAAAAGTAAGTATTACTTTACAAATCTGAACACTTTAAATAAATTCCTGAGGTCTAATGGCTTACCGGCAAGCAGAATGTAATTGCTAAAGAGCACTTGTGTCCTGGTGGGAGACTAGAAATTTAAAGATGGCTCCATGCTCAGCAGGATTCTAATACAGACTTTGTATTGGGGGAGGGAGCTAGCACAAGAGGTGTAAACCAGGTGGAATGCAAAGAAACCAGAGAGACAATCAGTGGAAATCAGTGAAGGCCTCAGAGGGGGTAAGGAATAATTCAAACTACCTGTAAAGTGAGGGAGAGAAGAGACATTAAAGTTTATTAAGGTTGAGAGTGTGTCTTCACATTGACTTGCTGATTAGTAACCAGTTTGTGCACAGATTAGAGTAGGGAGATACATTAGCAATGAAGGGAAATGTATAGAGATGCAAATAAACAGGTGGGCCTCCAAGTGATACAAACTAAGGCAGAAAGCACTGAGAGGGCTGCTTGATGTTTAATTTAGTCACAGGGATGTGAATTAAATGTATACTGTCTATTGGACAGTTAGGATTACTGTACTACTGGGGGGGGGGGGCACAAGGCTACAACAGTCAGTTTTATTAGCAAGCTGGGAACTACTAAGAAATACTGCTAATGTAATAGCTTCACTCTCATAAAACATACAAGTAGAATGCCTGAGTGGACTGACCCTGCTCTTGAGGTTCAAAATGTATATCCTTGTTTAGTTTGCAGTACTGATTCCTTCTTATACTGTATGGGTGGAGTGGTAGCCGCAGACTGCAGATTTGCTTGAGTGTGCTCCTGCTCTTGAGGGGAAAGGATCCTGCAATCCCCAAATTTTCCCTGACCTTCAATATAATAACAGGTGACAGCTGTTATTGTGACCCACCTACTTTTGCAATACAGCATATAAATCTGATGGCTTGGTTGACAGAAAAGAATGTCCTACCCAACGCTTTATTTAGGAAAAAAAAATAACTTGCTCATCATGGCACATTACATACTTTACTTCAGCTGTTCTTGGTTGGACTCAACTCAATACTTTTACACAAAACAATTAAATAAGTAATAATCTAGCTAGTACTCAGCAATGCACAATGTTACCTATGACATTGGTATCATCTGCACTAAATATAACTTTACTGTTTTAAGTTCTTAATACTTAAATCATCAAATATTACCTCTACACTCCATTCAGCCAAAGATCCTCCTGTAATCTTATTTAGTGAAGTGCAGGAACTGTCCACTTAACCAAGAGTACTTTGAATGATTACTTATCATTCACAGCTGAACTGTCCATGGAGAGTATTACGAATGATTACTTACTCACAGCTGAACTGTCCACCGAGAGTACTAGGAATAATTACTTATCATTCATAGCTGAATATCCAACACAAAGCCTGATGCACACAGCACTTACAGACACCTAATCGTCTTTTAGGAAAATTACTGTCTGATAAAACTTAGTCTGCGAACTACAATATTTACAAGCCACACAGCTGCAGCTCTTTGTTCTCACAGGAACAGTCACTTACCAGCCTGTAATTAGTCTCTCTCAGAAAAGACACAGAGGCTGTATGACCCACAGTACTGCATACTTTAAGCTTTGTAGGTTAAATGTTAAGAAGTGGAAAGTCTCTCTCTCTCATATCTTTCAGTGCCCATTCAAGAGTAAAAGAACTGTTTCATATCATGCCATCAGCAACACCAGGATCTGTAATTGACTGTCTTAAAAAGGTAATTTCCAGTTAACCTCAATGTACTAGAGGGTTAAGCATTAATTAATCTCTGTAACAACGGATCATTTATAATTATCCAATAAAGACTCATTATTATTTAAAAAAAAAATGAACACTGACTGGACAGATCAATTGGTATGCCCACAGTAAACCAAACATTGCTTATGGAAAGAAGTTTCATAGCTGGTAGCTGTGAAAATAAGTGTCACAGTACAGGTATCAGCAACATACTGTAAACGCTTTTTTTAGAAAAAAAAATAACTCCACAGTAAACCGCTCCCAGTTTTATAGGTACTGTTTTTCTGTGTAGAATCATCTTCAAATGCTGTTGCTGTCGAAACATATTTGGACAGCAACAACACTTTAAAAGAACCATAAAAAACCTGGGTTAGGATGACAGACATGACAATTAAAATATAAACTCCTGACTCCCTAAGGGAGCAAAAGGTAAAAAAAAAAAAAAAAAAAAAGCCACGGAAACAATTAAGTACAGTGCAAGCATTAGCAAATAAGCACGCATATTCTCTACCCCAGTCAACAACTTGGAAAAAGAATACTGCAGAGAAAAAAATATTTATTTGAAGCAAGAGGATGGCATGAATAACCTTCCTGCATAAGCTTACAAAGTTGCATTCCACACCAAGCTACAAATATTATATGCTGTCTTAGCCACTGGCTAAGATTTGCTTGCAACATCAATAAAAATGTACATTAACTATGTTACAAACCATTATACAAATCACTAGGAGCTAAACATTAAAATGATCTGCACCCAAGGTAAATATTAACATTAGTGACTATGTATACAAAGTAGTCATTTATAGGACAAAAGAAGCATTCATGCCCCAAGGTATTTCTTCCTAAAAAGAAATAATTACTGACTTACAAAACTAGGAAGTGCAACACATACTACAGCAGTAATCATGACTAGCGAAGGTTACAGACATCCGACATGCGGACAACCCATAGATAAGAATGGTCTGCATAATGTGGGAAATAAAAAAAATTTAAAATCCTTAAGGTTGCCCAAATCTGTGTGTGAGACATCGGGAGAAAGTGAGAGCGATATGTAAGTGATTGCATTTGTGAATGAAAAAGAGACTGTGTGTGTGTGTGTGTGTGTGTGTGTGTGTGTGTGTGTGTGTGTGTGTGTGTGTGTGTGTGAGAGAGAGAGTGAAGACTGAGAGCGAGACACCGATCCCTTGCCAGCAGTTAAGAGGTGGGTGGTTGCATAAGGGGAGGGAGTTATGGAAGAGTTAAAGTAGGGTTAAGTGAGTGTGTGTGTGTGTGTGTGTGTGTGTGTGTGTGTGTGTGTGTGTGTGTATATGTATCAGAGGACTTGATATTCTATCCACACTTCTCAACATCTTACAGCAAGAAATCTGGACAAAGCTATACATAATGGGGGGACAAAGGCCCCAAAATAGGGACACTTTTTAAATATTTCTTTTACAAACTTAGAAAGTAGATAGAACAACATGTTTTGCAATAGCATGAATTTTCTGCCCTGTATTAAGTCTGAAACTCAAATGACTGCCATTATTTTGTGACTACAACCCGCAATGATTTGCCAGAAAACCACAATATTTTTTTGAAAAAAACAGACCAAAAATATGAGGCAAAAATCTCTACAGTTGTACCTCTCCTCTTAGCTCAAGGAATCTGGATAAGCCTAAAATTAACAGGTGACAAAGGCTCACAATAGGAGCATATTTTACATTATTTGTGTTTTGTGTGTGTGTGTGTGTGTGTGTGTGTGTGTGTGTGTGTGTGTGTGTGTGTGTGTGTGTGTGTGTGTGTGTGTGTGTGTCATACCGCTAAACCTCTTAGAGCAAGAAATCTGGACAAAGCCATAAATAAAAGTGGAACAAATGCCCCAAAACAGGGACAATTTTAATAAACACTGCTCTTACAAACTTAGAAAGTTGATAGAATAACAGGTTTTGCATTAGCATGTACTTTCTGAAGAGTATGAAATCTGAAACTCAAATGTATGTCACTATTTTCTAACTTCAGTCTTTAATGATTTGCAACTACTTTTTCTAGACAACTACAATTTTATGAAAAATGGACTAAAATATGAAGCAAACAGTACAGTTGTGTACACTTACCATAAATGTAGATGTTCAGGTGTATTGACTGTTGCAGTCATCACACTTGGGTTATCTGCCTGCAGGTAGCCCTCAGTCGGCCCAAATACCAGAGTCTTGGTATTTCTGCGTCGGATGCTGTCACCTCATCCATGACTTCAGGTCGTCAGGGGTACAAAACATGCAGTCGACGCCATTACATCAGTTTTTCTTGCCCCAGATGTCAGGAGCCCCCAAAATAGGAAGCAATCAAATGGTGTGAAACACCTCCAGTAAAAAGTAAATACCATTTCCATAAGATATGGTCAAAAAAGAGGATAGGTAGAAAGTATAGAAAGACAGGGGGCTGCAGGGAGGGTAGCCAGGACTGCAATACTGAATACACTCGAACATCTACATTTATGGTAAGTGTACACAACTGTACTATGTTCTTCGTGTTTCACTATTGCAGTCATCACACTTGGGTTGATTCCCAAAGCTGAGGAAGGGTGGAGGCAGTCAAGAAGTAGTAGCAGGCCTTGTAAGACTGCTGTGGCAAATCCAGCTCTGGATATGGAAAAGATAGGTAAGTGGTAATGCTTGGAGAAGGTGTGTACAGAACTCCAGGTTGCAGCTTCCAGGATGTCCCTGGTAGGGACTCCCCTGAGAAAAGCTGTAGAGGTTGAGGTATCCCTAGTTGAATGAGGCCTGATCCCCTGTGGGGTAGGTTTTCCATGGTGTTTGTAGCAGAAATGTATGCAGTGTGCTACCCATTTAGAAATGGTTTGTTTCGAAATGGCCTTGCCCTCTGCTCCTGTAGCGAAGCTGACCAGCAGCTGGTCCAATTTTCTGAAAGGTTTAGTCCTGTCAAGGTAGAACCTGAGCTGTCTGTGCATGTCCAAGGAGTGCAGGATCCTTTCCCTTTTATTCTGAGGATTAGGAAAAAGGTTGACAAATGGATGGATTGCTTTAAAGCCACACTGGATACCACCTTGGGCATAAAAGATGGGTTAGTCCTGAGGGAAACCCTGTCCGCTTGGAAGATAATGAATGGTTCCACATCCATAAAGGCCAGTAACTCAGACACTCTTCTTGCTGGCGTGATGGCTAGCAGTAAGGCTGCTTTCCAAGAGAGGAATTTTAACTCTGCTGTAGCAGCAGGCACAAAAGGGGGAAGCGTAAGCTTCTCTAGCACAAAGTTAAGGTCCCAGGCAGGAGTTGGAGCTCTCCTTGGTGGTCTTAAATTGTTAGCTCCTCTCAGGAACTGTTTGATCAGAGGATGAGAAAAGAGGGGTGGCTCAGTATTGTAATGAGCTGAGATGACAGAGGCATGAATCTTAACTGATGAGAAGGAGAGGCCCTTGTGGAGTAGCTCTGCTAGATAATCTAGGATGTGAGGCAAGGAGGGCATGGCTGTGTCCTTCCCTTGAGACTGGCTCCAAGAACAGTATCTATTCCACTTTTCTGAATAGGATTTCCTAGGGCCTCCTAGCCTCAAGGATAACATCAAGCACCTGTTTGCTGAGGGGTGCTAGTGATGTATTCAGGGAATAAGCCAGGCTGCCAGGTTTGGGGTTTGCAGCTGAAGATGCTAAATCTGTCCCTCCTGCTGGGACAGCAGAGAGGGAGTTTGCTGTAGGTCCCGGGGTGGCACTGCTGTCAGACTACGTAGGAGTGAGTACCAGTGCTGGTGTGGCCAGTCTGGTGCAATAACGATTGTCCTTGGCCTGTCCTGTTTGATCTTGAGGAGTACCTTTGGAAGGAGGGGCAGAGGGGGAAAGGCATAGATTGAGAGGTTTTCCCATGTGAAGGATAGGGCATCTACTTTCAAAGCTTGGCTGTGGGGAATTCTGGTGCAAAATGTGTTTAGTTGATGGATTTGGGGGGATGCAAAGAGGTCCACCTCTGGTGTCCCCCACCTGTGTATTAGAAGTTTGAATGAGTCTGGTTCCAGTTTCCACTCATGTGGGTCCATTAGATTTCTGCTTAAGTCATCTGCCAGTGAATTTTGTATGCTAGGATATGAGCTTGAAGGTGCACTTGGTTGCTTAAGGCTGTGTTCTACAGTGTCTTGGCCAACCTACAAAGTGGGTAGGAGTGAGTTCCCCCCTGCTTGTTTATGTACCACATAACTGTGGTGTTGTCTTTATCAGGAGTTGTCCTGGCAGGATAAGGTATTTGAATGCTGTCAGTGCATTCTGTACAGCTAACATTTCTTTTTGAATGATATGCAGGTGAATTTGTCCTGGGCTCCATTTGCCTTGAATGCATCTGCCTGCCTTGTGAGCCCCCCAAGTATAGTCTGATGCATCTGCTGTCAATGCTTGGATGGCGGGGGGGGGGGTTGTGAGAAAGAAAGTCCCTTGTTGTGATTGCAAGCCTCTGCCCACCAAAAGAACTCTGTCCTTAGGCAAGGAATGATAGGAATCACTGCTTCCAGGTCCTGGGAATGTTGACACCAGAGACTTTTTAAGTACCATTGGAGTTTCCTCATATGCAGTCTTGCATATGGAATCAGTAGAATACATGAGGCCATGAACCCCAGGGCTTGCAGTATTTTTCTTGCAGATAGCTGGGTTTGGGTGGACAGTAGTTTGAAATAAGTTGTCAAATAAACCTGCTTTTCTGGAGTGAGGAATGCCATCTGGGAAGTTGTGTTCAAGCTTGCTCCCACGAATACAATCTTTTGACTGGGTACCAGATATGATTTCTTTTCGTTGATGGTATACCCCAGAGACGTTAGGAGTCTCTTTACAAATGTCAGGTGCTGAAGTAGCAATTCCTGACCGTCTGCCTGAATCAGGCAACCATCCAAGTATGGATAATTTTGAATATTTCTCAGTTTTGGACCTATGTGGTCTGGCTCTGTCTTTATCTTTGCATTTTTTCGGAAGGTCGGTAGTTGGATGGCTTATCGACACCATTTCGGAATACAGAGAACAAGAGCGAAAGAATTTAGAGGCAAAAATAGCCTGACGACGAATAGTTCTGGCATTGAACAAGGTGCAAAATCAACAGAGAGGGACATCGTGGTCTGGGCCTAAAAAGGTGCTGCAGTAAGAATGAAAATCTTTGTGAGGCATTTGCTTTCTACAGGCAAGGTAATTGTTAACTTTTTCTGACATCGGTTAGAGCAAAAAAAAGGATCCCCAACAGGGTACTTAGCTTTAGAAAACTTCAGGTTTAAGACTCGAAAAATGAAACTTTCAGGTAGCTGCCAACTGGCACTTGCAAAATGCTTCTGCTTCGGGCTCCTGCACGGCAAGAAAAGCTGATGTAATGGTGTCGGCTGCATGTTTTATACCCCTGACGACCTGACGTCATGGATGAGGCGACAGCATCCGACACAGAAATCCCAAGACTCTGGTATTTGGGCCGACTGAGGGCTACCTGCAGGCAGATAACCCAAGTGTGATGACTGCAACAGTGAAACACGAAGAACATCTGGGCATTCTGCGAAAATCTGTACAGTTGAGAGGGTTGGTGTGTGTGTGTGTGTGTGTGTGTGTGTGTGTGTGTGTGTGTGTGTGTGTGTGTGTGTGTGTGTGAGTGTATGTGTCATAAACGCTGCATTTAACAACAAGATGCTATAAACCAGCTATTTTGATAGGAAGTAAAGAAGCATAGCTCATAAGAAGTATGGAAGCATAGCTACAGTATGCAGTATTATATGTTTGTTTAAGATTATTTTTTTTTTATTTAGAAGGATATCTAAAGTGTTTTACATCCAAAGAAAAGTAAAATAAATACTAGACAGAGGCAAACATTTGACTAACTGACATTTAATAAGAACCATATGTACATGTTTCGACTTGCATACAAATATGACTTAGGGACAGACTAAGAAACGGATCTTGTCCTTAACCCAGGGACTGCTTGTAATCACAAAGAATAGTTGTATAAAAACTTACCATAACCTTAGATGTCCTTCTCTTCCATGTTGCAGTATTCATAACAGCAGGGGATGTTGCTGCCAGCAGCACCGGACATCCAGCCAGTATACCAAAGTCTTAGGAGCAGGGGTATGTGTGACGTTTGATGTCAGAGCCATAAACCAATGTTGGGTATAAAGGTGACATCTGCACATACCCACTTCAGAATGGACTGCCACATACAGTAGCACCCCTGTAAGCAATGAAGAGGAAGGAGGAAGCTTTTCAGACCCACATGTAATACCAGGTCAAAGGGTGCCTCATGGAGGCATATGCCTGATGCTGAGGCTTAGTAGACAGAGAGAAATCTGTCCCCTCAGGTGGCTAAACAGGTAAAGGGGGTAAGGAGGGTAGGACTGAATACTGCAACATGGAAGGGAAGGACATCTAAAGTTATGGTAAGCACTTACAGAACTATTCTATGTCCTTCTATTCTCATGTTGCAGTATTTATTACTGTAGGGAGAGTACCAAAGCTTTAGGTATGAGCCTGGGAGGAGGGAATAGGTCCCTGGTCTATTAGGCCATGTACAATGGACCTAGCAAAACCGCTTCTGCCCTAGAAGCCAAACCTAGTTTGTAATGTCTGGCAAAAGTATGGACAAATGATCAGGTATAGCAGCTTCTAGGAAAGAGATGTAGTCTACCCCCTTGAAGAAAGCAACTGATGAGGCAGCTGCCCTGGTAGAATGAGCCCTCACGCTTTCAGGTAAGGTTTTCCCATGAAAGAAGTAGCATGCAGAGACAGCCTTAGATATCCATGAAGAGAGAGTCTGTTTAGAAACTGCCCTCCCCAAGGCCCATGGGTGGAAGGAGACAAATAGCTGGTCAGACAATCTAATGGGTTTGGTCTTGTCCAGATAATACCCAAGTTGTCTGTGGACATCTAGGGAATGTAGAGCTCTTTCATAGGAATTTTGAGGTTGTGGGAAGAAAACAGGAAGGTAATGGTCTGACTCATGGACTGGTTGAGACTGATGGCTTTAATCCACCATTCCAACTCTTTCTTCAGGCATGGTAGTAAGAAGGAGGGAGATATCCAGAGGATGAGAATGTTGATACCGAGTCTTTAGTACCCACTGGATCTTTCTCATATGCAGCCTTATCAGAGGAAGCATTGGTTTCAAGGATGCCATGTGTCCCAGGACTCTCATGAATTCGATGGCTGAAAGTGTTTGGAGAGAAGCTTCTGAAGGTAAGGAGCAAGGTCTTTTACCTTCTGGCAGGGGATGAAGGCTGCCATCTTGTCAGTCCTTATCCTGCTCCCTAGAAAGACTAGAGCCTTTGCAGGGGTCAGGTGGGACTTCTCGTGGTTCACAGTGAACCCTAGGTCTGCCAGGGTTCTGGTCACCAGAGAAGGTGATGTTGCAGGGTGTGAAAGTCCTGGTGAAGTATTAACAGGTCATTTAAATATGGGTATATTGGAATGCCCTGTGTTCTGCAGTCGGCAATCATTGGTGCTAGACACTTTGTGAATACCCTGGGGGCTGTTGAGAGCCCAAAAGGTAATGCAGAAAATTGAAAATGCAAGGAACCTACTGAGAAACACAGGAATTTCCTGTAGCAGGGGTGAATAGGAATGTGAAGGTAGGTGTCCTTCAGATCCAGGGATACCATAAAGGCCTGGTGGGGGATAAGAGGCAACAGCAACTGCAAGATGAGCATTCTGAAGGTGGGAACCTTGAGATAAAGGATGAGAATTCGTCTCCAAAGACCATCCTTTCTTGGGACCAAAAACATCCTTTAGTAAAATCCCTTGTTTAGCTGGTGTGGTGGGACCCTTTCTATGGTGCCCTGGACTTGAAGCTGAACCAGAATAGAGGGGAAAAGATGGAGTTGACTTGAAGAAGGCTGGGGTATCCCCTAGAAGGGAGGTCAAGCCCACCAAGTCATAAAATAACTTTTTTGAATTACGGAGAGGACCCAGGCCTCTGAGTTAATTTTCCGCCAGGAGGGTAGGGAGAGGGTGAGGCAAAGGGACAGGGGATGGAGAGGGGTAGTAGGTTTGAGTCTGAAAGGGAGTGTTGTTACCAAAGGAAAGGGGTCTAGGAGTGGAATGTTTCCTAGATTGCCTCTGTCCTTTAGCCTGTGGTGGAGCAGAATGAGAAGACTGTCTCCTAACAAAGGCAGTCCTTTGACGGTAGCTTCTATGGTACCTAGGGATACGTGAAACCAGTAAACGTTTTAAATTTTGCAACTTCTTTCCCTTTTCTTGCAGGAATTTGAGGAGTTCTGCAGATGCTTCACCGAAAAGGGCCTTATTATCTAGTGGTGCATCCAGCAACTTGGTTTGTACATCCATAGGGAGAGGTTGTAGCCTCATCGAAGAATATCTTCACAATACAGAGCTTGAAGCTGCAGATTTTGAAGAGGTCTCCACTGCATCGTAACTGTACTTAATGGAACGCCTTGTCACCTGTCAGGCAGTGGAGAGAATGGGATTTAGTTGGGCCTTAGCAGGCAAGTCTGATATATCAGGCAAGAGGGCTGCAGCCTTAAAAAGGGTGTCTAAAATAAAATCTGGCCAAGTGGGTTTTATAGTTTAGGGCTCTGATAGCAAGAGTGGAAGAAGTATAGACCTTCTTCCCTAGCTTATCCAGAAACTTGCTGTCCTTGTCAGTAGGGAATAAAGAGGTAAAGGCAGTTGCCTGGAGGATTTGTCAGCTGAGACTGCTATGACTGCAGGGGGGTTCTTAAACAGGTACTGGGTATCCTGAGGAACTTTACAGAACCTGTCTGGTGCTTAGAAGCTGGGGGTTGAGACTCATGGGCCTGTGAAGCAGTCAAACAGGTGTCTTGAAAGGCTGGAAGCAAGGGAGGGACTGCAGATGGTGAGGGTTGATCCATCTGAAGTAATTCAAAATACCCCTTTTTTTGTTTCGGAGACATCTGATGCCTGCCATTTGAAGTGTTCTCTCATGAGAGAGATGGTATCTCCAAAAGAAAATTCTTCCCCTGGAGATTCAGGACTGATAGAGTCCTGTTCCTCAGGAGTAATGAAGTCCTTGGGGGATTCAATTTGAGAGCAATAGGTAAGGCAGTCTTCAGAGGAAGAGTATTCCTCCTCAGACTCTTCTAACTCCTGCACAGGAGGAGAAGAAGCAGGAGGAAGTACCTGTGATTGTACGGCCTGGAATGCCCTGAAATGATTTTGGGAGAAAACTACCCATCCAAGGGCAGATTGCTGTTCTATATGCTTTCATTTTTGTTTCATCTTCAGGGGAGTTGAAGAATGGGTGGCTTCAGAAGCCGACATCTGGGAGGGTTGCACAGCAGGAGTAGGCACCTCTGACGCCACGAGCCGTGGTTCCCCCTCGCTATCAGGGACTGATGGCTGATTAACCTCAGCAGACGTACTGAGCATGTCCATCGGGCCGGCTTCCATTATGGTTCCCAGTTCCAACTGAGAAACAGGTGTCCAAAGGGACCCTGGGCTAACATCTGCCTCAAGAGTCTCACCGGACTCCTGAGGTGCAGCATGGACATTGGGCTTAATTTCTTTGGCCTTCTTCCTAGGCGGCTCGTCGGAGGTACCTACCCCACCCTTCATACCTAATGATAGACGCCGGAGTCTCTGGTTCTCTAGATAGAGTTTGAGAGCAGCTAGACAGCTGAGAAGAGTTTTAGGCACAAATGTCGCAAGACGTATGGTCGTGGGGCTCCCCTAGACAAAACAATTACTTATCGTGCATGCCCTTGTGTGGAATTTGTCTTCCACAAGCACACTTCCCCTTTCTAGTTAAAGTACAGTTTTGTACCTACCATACATGTAGATGTTCGAGTGTATACACTGCTGCAGTCATTACACTTGGGTTATCCTGCCTTCAGGCGGTCCTGCAGTTGGCCCGAGTTCCAAAGACTTGGTCTGACGTCGGTTGCTGTCACTTCTTCCCTGACGTCAGTGCGGCAGGGGTATATAAGATGCAGCCGATGCCATTTTCTTCAGTTTTTCTTGCCCCAGATATCAGGTGCCCCCAAATAGGTAGGCAATTCAAATTGCTAATAAAACATACATAAGAAAAGCAAACAACAGCTTTCAGCTACCAGCAAATACTCCCCATAGGTACGTACCAGCAAGTAAGAGGGGAAGGAGGGAGGGTAACCTGGACTGCAGCAGTGTATACACTCGAACATCTACATTTATGGTAGGTACAAAACTGTCCTATGTTCATCATGTTACACTGCTGCAGTCATTACACTTGGGTAGAATCCCAAAGCTGAGGTAGGTTGGCTGGTTCTATAAGGCATTAGGGGTGACTATAAGGCCCTGCAGGACTGCAGTGGCAAAGCCAGCTCTGGATTTAGAGTAAAGAGGCAGATGGTAATGTTTGGTGAAGGTATGTACAGAACTCCAAGTTGCTGCTTCCAAAATGTCCTTGGTAGGTAACTCCTCTGAGGTAGGCAGTCGAAGTGGCTGTTGCCCTGGTGGAATGACACCTAATGCTGTTAGGTGCAGTTTTCCCATGGTGTGTATAGCAGAAACGTATACAATGCCCTATCCATTTTGAAATGGTCTGTTTTGAAAATGGCTTTTCCCTGTGTTCCTGCAGCATATGCTACAAACAATTGCTCAGTTTTCCTGAAAGCTTTTGTTTTGTCCAAGTAGAAGCGTAACTGCCTGTGTATGTCCAAGGAATGCAGTAGTCTCTCCCCTTTATTCTGTGGATTTGGATAAAAAGTTGGCAAGTGAATAGTTTGGTTTAGAGCCACACTTGATACCACCTTTGGCATAAAAGTAGGGTTTGCTCTTAAAGACACCCTGTCTTGGTGGGAACTCATGGACATGAGAGCTATTCAAAAGGTACCAACACAGGAGCAAGGACAAGGATTTTACTCAAGACTCTTTCTGGTTCCCAGAAAGGACAAAGCCTGGAGGCCCATTCTGGATCTTTCTTCTCTAAATACTTACCTGGATGTTCCAAAATTCAAAATGTTGACACTACAGCAGCTTCTTCCCATGCTGGGCAAGAAAGCTTGGCTCGTAACTTTGGACCTCAAGGAGGCATACCTGCATATCCCAATCAGACAAAATTGCAGAAGATACCTGAGATTCTTAGCAGGTTCAATGCATTACCAATTCTCTGCACTGCCCTTTGGCTTATCTACTGCACCCAGGGTCTTTACAAAATGCCTGGCACCAGTAATTGAATTTTGCAGACAAAAAGGAATTAAAATTTACCCATACTTGGACGACTGTCTTATTCAAGCAGAGAGCAAAGACATTCTTCTAAAGCATCTGGCGTTTGTAAAAAAAGACTGCTAATTTGCCTAGGGTACACAGTAAACAAAAATAAATCAAAACTAGTGCCCTCACAAGAAATAATATTCCTGGGTGCCAGCTTAAAGGCAACGGCCCAGATGGCTTATCTCACACCAGACAAGCAAGGACAACTGACTCAATATTTCCAGTTGATGGCAACAAAAACCCAACTCCCTGCAAGAAAAATTTTGCAGGCCTTGGGTTACATGGCATCTTTCATACTACTAATTCCATATGTCAAACTGCATATGAGGAAACTACAATGGTACCTAAAGAGTGTCTGGTCTCAACACTGTCACAGTTTGGAAACAGTAATACCACTTATTCCTTGCCTTCAGCAGGAGTTTCGATGGTGGGCTCAAGCCCGTCACCCCAACAAAGGACAGCCTTTCACTCAACCCACAGCCAGGAAAACACTGACAACAGATGCTTCGTATTACGCCTCGGGAGCACACATGGCAGGAAAATGTATTTAGGTCAAGTGGCCCGCAGAACAAAGGCATCTTCACATCAATCAAAAAGAGATGCTAGCTGTACAAAATGCCCTTATAGCTTTCAAGGACCTTCTGCATCCAGGACAACTACTACTAAAGACAGACAACACCACAGTTATGTGGTACATACAAGCAAGGGGGCACTTATTCATATCCCCTCTGCAGACAAGCCATGACCTTGTGGAACACAGCTATAACCTATCAAGTTCATCTGCAAGCACAATTCCTGCCAGGAGAGAAAAACACACTGGCAGACGACTTAAGCAGAAACATCATGGATCCGCACGAGTGGAAATTACATTCACAAATGTTCAGGATGGTAACACAAAAATGGTGGAGCCCGGACATAGATCTGTTCGCATCCCCAATGAATTGCCAGCTACAGAAATTCTGCACAAGGATTTACCACCCACTACAGCCTCTGCCCATTGATTTGGTGGCAGATTTGGCATTCCTTTTAACCTTGGCAGAGTTTGAAAGTGGAACATGTAACCTTGAGACACAATACTGAAAACCCATTTGTCTTTGGTGATCATATGCCAGTTGTGACTGAAAAGTGCCAGTTTTCCCCCCAAGGGGGCTGCCAAGAGAGAGAGATGTTTGTCAGCTGTAGTGGGAAGTCATTGGGGCTGTTTTTTATAAGGTTGAGGCCTGTCTTCCCCTTCTTTCTGGGTTAAAGCACCCCATTGTCGAGGCCTGTACGTACCTTGTGGTTGACCTCTGCCTCTTGGACGTCTGTATCTGCCCCTTTAAGGTCTGTCTGAAACTGGAAAGGACCAATTCTTTGTTGGCCAATTTCTGCTAAATCGAGGAGGCTGAACCTGTAAGAAATCCTTCACCATTTGCATAGATTTTGCTTTATCCTCCATTTTCTTTAATACCTCTTCTGCCTTAACTCCAAATAAAACATCCTGCTGCAAAGGTGCATCCAATAATTTTGCTTTAACACGATTTGGTAAAGTCTGCTCTTTTAACCAAGCATGTCTTCTAATGACAGACCCTGTAACTGCTGCTCTACAGGAGGCCTCTAATGAATCAAAACCACATTGCAAAGTATGTTTTCCCACTTGTTCAGCTGCATGCAATAAATCCTGCATTTCCTTATAATTAGAAAGATCTGAATTTGGAAGCATTTTTTGTTTCAACTGAGACATCAAATATTGCTGATAATTAAGCATGTGAAACTGGCAATTTAAGGCCCTCATTGCTAAAGTTGCAGGTGTATATACTTTCTTCCCCCATCTGTCTAATGCTCTGGAATCTCTGTCAGAGGGGACTGGATTTTTTGCTGTAGAGGTTTTTACCCCTTTGGGACCCTGGGAAATAGTTTCAGGGTCAGCAACAGGGCTTTTATAAAGGAATTTGTGAGAGTCAGGGACTCTGTAGTATCTGTCTGGCTTAACTGGAGCAGGAGGTAAAGAATCAGGATTTAAACTGGATTCAGAATACACATCATCCACAATATCTAACACTGGCGGAATAGAAGGGGTCTGTGTTGAGGTAATGAAAGAAAATCTCTAAGCCTTTTCTTAGATTCTGAATAATCCTGGCCCTCCCAATGGAAATGCTCCCACATGGTATGTAAGGTTTCCCCAAAGGAGTAGTCCTCTGGTGGAGAGGCTGAAGGAATTGATTCCTCAGCATCAGAATCCTCATAAGGGGGTAAAGAGTATCCTTGGTCTGAGGATGAATCTGAGGAGATGGACACCTGGTCGGATGAGACATAGCCTGCATCCTGTCTAGGCCTTTTATCAGGAGGAGGGTGGGACCCCCGATCAGAATAATTAAGTCTTCGGCCATTTTGAGCATCTGTTTCTTAGGCATGGAGGCCTGTCCTGGTGAATGCTAAGTTGTTTCTTTGTTTTAGATTTAGCAGAAGATTTAATGGTTAACTGAGTAGGCCTGAAAACACCCTCTGAAACTGCAGGTTCTTCAGCTACTCCGGAACCCTCTGAAGGGTTAATCTCGGTAGACCGTAAGTCTGGTGTATCTGAAGGCCCAGTCATCTGCACGTGGGAGTCAGAGGCGGCGAAGCCGCCTCGCTGAAAACCGGAGAACCGGCAACTGGCCTAGAAGAGGCTTCATCATCAGTTTTGGGCCTCGGATGCCTGTCCTTGTCTTTGCGTTTTTTTGTGTAACCCGGTTGTCGGTTGTTCCGACGGCATGGTGTAATTGAATTTTCTGCCAAAATAATATCGGGCAAAATCAAACTGACATTTAATAGTGCACTTGTTAAACCTAGCACAAAACCGACAACCTGTAATGTCGTGGTCTGGGCCTAGGCATGGGATACAATAGGAATGGAAATCCTTATGAGGTATTTGCTTCCCACAAGAAATACAATTATTAACTTTTACTGACATCGGTCTGAGGCAAGAAAAAGTTTCCCCAATGGGGTACTTAGCTTTGTAGAAGACTTCGGTTCTGGATTCGGAATGAAAATCTCAGGAGTCGGCCGACCGGCACTTGCGAACTGCATTTGCTTCAGGCACCATGTGGCAAGAAAGACTGAAGAAAATGGCGTTGGCTGCATCTGGCACACTGACGTCAGGGAAGAAGTGACAGCAACCAATGCCGGACCAAGACTTTGGAACTCGGGCCGACTGCGGGACCGCCTGACGGAAGGATAACCCAAGTGTAATGACTGCATCAGTCTAACACGATGAACATCGTGTATGTCTGAAAAGCTAATGAACAGAAAGCAAAAAACCCAAAGGGTACTTATCTGAAGCGGACGGACATCAAACGAGCAAACTATTTCCTGAAGTTGGCGATTAGGAGTCCAAAGATCACTGCGGTAGAAAAGTTCTGAACTGGGTACATGCAGATGTCACCATTATAGCCAATGCGGTTTATGGCTTTGACATCAAACGTTGCACGTACCCCTGCTCCTAAGACTTTGGTATACTAGCTGGATATCTAGTGCTGCAGGCAGTAACCTCCCTACAGTAACGAATACAGCGACATGTGAATAGGACATCTAGAAATACATATTACAACAGTAGTCATGACTAGCAATACGTATTACAACAATATATATTACAACAGTAATTATGACTAGCAATATATATTACAACAGTACATAATACAACAGTGATCATGACTAGCAATACACATTACAACAATACATATAAATTACAACAGTAATCACAACTAGCAATATATAATACAACAGTAAGCATGACCAGCAATACATATTACAACAATAAATATTATAACAATGCATATTACAATGTAGTCATGACTAACAGTGCATATTACAAGTAGTCACGACTAACAATGCATATTACAAAAATGCACATTGCAACTATAATCACGACTAGCAATACATTTTACAAGTAATCATGACTGGACCTTATCACTCATTGTTTTAGTTTGTTGTTTGGGATATTTTTGCAGTGACCCTAATGATAATGGACATCAGCTGGGTATAACAGCCCTGTGTTTCTAATGCTTAGTCAAACACTCTGCTTGTGCTGTGCTGATGAGGTCATAACAAGTTTGAAATATCCACAGCTAGTGGGGTTTGGCTTTATTGGCCTGAAATTGTCCATTAAAATGACAAAACAAGTCATGGGCATTCAGAATCGCCAATTAGCTGAAACACCTGATGTTCATAAGGATCATTTGCATATATCCCATGTGCCTCTTATACAAGAGGTTTGGGACATCACTCAGTGGAAGTTCTAGTTTTGCTGGAGTTTTCATTTTGTTTTTACTTACCATAGCTTGGAAACTGCACTATCCAGTGTCATTACTCATCACGGATGGGTCTACGATCCAACATCAGATCCGAGCCGGCAACTAGGAAGACAGTTCCTGAGCTCAAGCTCCTCCCCTTTCCAAGATCCCTTGCTACCCAAAACCATCACATCAAATTTGCTGGATAGTAAAAGGAGGCAGTGAATACTGCCTAAGAAGATGAAAGGATACTAAGGGATACATCCCTCCCTAACTCACCAGTCACCAGGAGGGAGAAGGAGGGTGGGAACGTGATGAATAATGACACTGGATAGGTACAGATTCCAAGTTATGGTAAGTACATAACTCTTTATCTGATGCTATCCATGTCATTGTTGATCACGAATGGGTCACAGTCCCCAGCTACTAATAACACTGGGAGGTCTCATGAAAGGATATGCTGGAGCACAGAAGAAACAAAGGAAGCCCTGTTCCTGCACACCAAGTCTAACTTGTCATGAGCAACAAAGGTATGTGGATTAGACCAAGTAGCAGCAGCGCAAATCTCATCTAAAGAAAGTTTAGCCAAGAAGGCAGAAGACGTGGCTAGCAACCTAGTAGAGTGAGCTTTGAATGGCCCGGTGAGCTCCAGGTGTTTGGTTTCGTAAATATAAGAAATACTGCTCGCGATCCAATGAGAAATAGACACCTTGGAAACACCTGGCCTGAGAAACGGCAACAAAGAGCTGATCAGGCTTACGAAAATTTTCAGTCCGCCTTTAGGTAAAAACGTAACTGCCTATGAACATCCAAATCATGCAAATGATATTCTCCTTTATTGGAAAAAATTGGAAAGAACACAGGAAGTAGAATAAACTGAATAAGATTTGCCTCCAAAGCTACCTTACAGACAAAGGAAGGACTGGTCCTGAGAGACACCCTGTCCGTATGGAATACCATGAAGGCAGGCGTTACCCAGAGAGCCTACAATTTGGAGACTCTCCTGGCTGAAGTAACCTCCACCAAAAAGGCTGCCTTCCAGGACAGGAATTTGAGGTCACAGGTTGCCACAGGCTCAAAAGAGTTTGTGTCATTGATTGCAGCACCAGAGTGAGATCCCATGGGGGGAGGGATCCTTTACAGGAATTCTGAGTAGAAAGATCCCTTTAAGGAAGGCACTGCAAAGCCTAGAAGAAAAAAAGAAGTTATGTCTTACCATAAAGTTCCATCTGTGTTGTCGATATTCTTTTATTCATCAGTGATGGGTTCGGTTCCAAGCCCTCGGGACTGAGTCGGCCTAATACCAAGCTCACACCAGCCAAAAACTCTGAAGTTATTCTTCTACCCATAGTGCCCTTCTCCCTGTTACCTCAGATCGAGTTTACCCATCTTGTGCTAGTAAAGCAGAGACTATTTCTGCGCAAATGCCCTACCACACCACTTGGACCCAAAGTATCCCCCAAGAGTCTTTGTAGGGGGAAGGAGGGTTCTAAGTGATTAATAAAAGAAGATCAACAACACAGATGGAATGTTATGGTAAGACATAACTTCCTTATCTGATGTTAATCTTCTTTCCATTCATCACTGATGGGACAGAATCCCCAGCTACTTTGTGTTCCTTGGGCGGCCCTTATGAAAGAATGTTCCTGAGCACTACTGAGCTGAAGGCAGCTCTCCGTCTGGAGACCACATCCAAATTGCAAAGATTAATAAAAGTGTGGGGATTAGCCCATGTGGCTGCTGCACAGATATCATCCATAGAGGCTCTGGAATGGAAAGCTATAGACGATAGATTTGGTAGAGTGGGCTTTAATATCCTGTGGTACAGGTTGTTTTGAAAGTGAATAGATGTAGCATATGCAGTCCCTTAACCATTTTGATAAAGTGACCTTGGAAACAGAACTTCCCATTCTAGGCCCAGAGAAGGAAATGAACAGTTGGTCAGTTTTACATATTGCTTTGGTTCTGTCTAAATAAAACCTCAGTTGTCTGTGTACATCCAAAGAATGCAGACAGTTTTCCCCTTTATTAGTAAAATTTGGGAAAAATGCTGGCAAATCAGTGGTCTGATTGATGGAAAAATCTGAATCAACTTTGGGGAGAAGAGATGGGTTTGTCCGGAGTGACACTCTGTCCTTGTGGAAGATTAAATAGATCCTTTTAATGCACAAAGTTCAGAAATTCATCTGGCTGACATGATGGCTACCAGGAAAAGGGACTTCCAAGATAAGAATTTGAGGTCACACATCGCTGCAGGTTCAAAAGGGGGTTGAGTTAAGGACTGAAGAACTAACGTGAGGTTCCATGACTCTATAGGTTGTCTGATTGGAGGCCTAATGTGAGAGACCCCTTTAAGAAAAATTTGCATAACCAAAGCGAGATGAGGGGAGAATCACCCAACCCATTATGATAGTTAGAGATAGCCATTAGATGTACTCATATGATAGAAGCTGCAGCTCGATCTTCAAAGAATTTTGACAGGTATTGTAAAACTGCTGTGACTGGAGCCGAGTACGGGTCTAGCCTCCTTTTCTTTGACTAAACAGAGAACCTCTTCCATTTGTCTAGATATAGTCTTCTGGTGCATGGTTTGTGAGAGGCCAGGATAATGTCATGTACAGGTGAGGGAAGGTCATCCTGCCTGGCGATTAACAGAAGTGGAGAAACCAAGCTGTCAGCTTGAGACAGGGCAGATTCGGGTGACTCAACCCTTGGGGTGAGAAATCAGGTCTGGAAGAGGGTCCAGAATCCACGGTCGACATAAGAGATGAAGCCGAAGGGAAGGGGAACCAAACTTATCAAGGCCAAAAGGGGGCTATGAGAATCACTTTGCATTTCAACTGAATAGCTTTTTTTATGAACTGGGGAATCAGAGGGATGGGGGGATAGGTGTATAGCAGTCCCGTGGACCAATCGTGAAACAGAGCGCCCCTCAGGGACTCCATAGTGCAAAATAGCTGCTGCATTTCTTGTTTGACGGGGAGGCAAATAGGTCACAGCAAGGCTGGCTCCAACGGCTGAAACTTTCTGCAACTACATCGGGATTGAGGGACCACTCGTGAGGCAGGAGAATACATCTGCTCAATCTGCAATCATACTGGAATTCCCAGAGATATGCATTGCTATCAGAAAGCGGTTGGAAGCTATCACCCACTGCCAAATTCTCATGGCCTCTCGACACAGGGGATAGGACTTGGTTCCTCCTTGTTTGTTGATATACCAGACTACTGACATGTTGTCTGACTGAATTGCGATCGTTCCAGAAGGGAAGACAGATTGGAATGCTTGCAACGCCAACAGCACCGCCCTCAGTTCTGGAATGCTGATATGCAGGTTGGCCTTCAATGTGGACCATGTGCCCTGGACTGTCTTTCCCTGGAAATGGCCCCCCCACCCTATCAGGGAAGCATCCACGGTCACAATGGCTTTGGGTTGGGAGGTAGAATTGATTGCTACAAAGGTCTGTGTCTGGCCTCATCCACCACAAAAGGTCCTGTTTGCAATGACTGGTTATCTGAATTTGAAAGCATAGAGGGTGGTAATTCGGAGACCACTGAGAAAGCAGAAGCCACTAAAGTATTCACATATGCAGTTTTGCCAGAGGCACTATTGGTACGGAAGGTGCAATGGATCATAAAACCTGAATAAACTCCCTCGCTGAGACTTTGTTTTGACAGAGTATCACCCGGAGCTGGAGCCTCAATCCCTGAAGTCTGTGAACTGGGAGTGACACCAGACAAAAACAGGTGCTGAAGACGACTCCAATGAATTCTATGTTTTGAGCTGGAGCAAGGTTGGATTTCTCCCAGTTTATCGTTATTCCGAAGAGTCTCACCAGAGAAAGAGTGTATTGCAGGGCTGTTACCACGAGATGCTTGGTGGGGGCGGTCAGGAGCCAATCGTCCAAATACGGAAACACCAAGAATCCTTGCAGTCTCAAGTGAGCTGTAACCACTGCCAAGCACTTTGTGAACACTCATGGGGCTGTAGACAGTCCGAACGGCAGGGCATGAAACTGGTAGTGATTGACTCCTAGTCAGAAGAGAAGTAGACTCCTGGAGAGTTTGTCCATTTTGATGTGATAATACATGTCCCAGAGATCTATCGAGCACATCCAGTCACCTTCTCTTAGGAAAGGGAGAATGGACTGAACCAAGACCATCCGGAATTTCGTTTGGGCAACAGACTTGTTCAAATTGCTAAGATCCAGAATTGGTCTCCAGTCCCCTGTCTTTTTTGGCATCAAAAAGAATCTTGAGTAGAATCTGGATCTGCATTGGTCTGGTGGGACTAATTGGATGACTCTTTTTTGATACAGCTTGTTTATTTCTGCAGCTGATTCTTCCCTTTGACTGGGTGGAATGTCGGGAAGTTTTGTCGGAAGGTTTGGATAAGTGATGAAGGGAATGGTGTAGCCTCTAGGTTTGATCTTCTGCACCCAACGGTTGGAAGTTATTGAATGCCAGGCATGCCTGATGCAAAGAGAAACATCCCCCGACTGCTTCCAGAGGAAAGCAATCGGGCCGCTCTTCAGGAGCGATGGTAAGGCTGCCCAGAGAAAGAATCGCTGGGTCCCTGGTTACGCGGACCCCCTCTGCCTCGGTAGGGGTGCCTTCAAGAATTGTTACCCCTTCTGCCCCTGGGGGTATCATTGCCACGTGTGCACGGAATAGACCCGGAGATTTTTTGTGCCACATTTTTCTGCTCCTCTGGTTCCTGGAAAAGGAATGTTGAGGATTGGAAAAACATAGACCTACGGCAGACATGGTCTTACCATCCTGCTCACACCTGGCTAGGGTGTCATTCACCTTCGGGCCAAAAAAGGGAAGATGCTTCGATAGGAGCATTCAGGAAGGAACACTTGAAAGGGTCCACTAAGTCACAGAGACGCATCCAGGCATGGCGTCTCATAACTATGCCTGAACCCGCTGCTCTAGCTGCCCCTTCGGTTGCATGTGAGAGCAACCTCATGGACGAACTGGAGATCGATTCCAGGGTTGCGAGCTGCGAGGCAACTTTGTCCCTTACCTCATCAGACATCTGTCCTACGAGTGTTCCAGAGAGTTCGGAAACCAAGTCTTTTTGGAGTCTCGTAAAATGTACCAAGTAATTCAGAGACCGCATAGCAAAGGTCACTGAAACAAGAACTCACTTCCCCAATCTGTCCACGGCTCAGGACTCTCTGTTAGGTGGACAGTATGACTCTCTTCGGCAAGACTGTTTTTGTGGCTGCTGCCACCACCATAGCATCAACTGGTAAACCTCTTGACCAATGTGGGTTCTCCTCATGGTGGGGGGAGGAGTATCCTGTCAGGTCTCCAAGGGATTGACAACAAAATCAGGGTTCTTCCAGGCACTCTGCACCACATGTTGTACCAGCTCATCTGCAGGCAGGGTCACCCAACAGGTAGATGGCTGGGCAAAGAAAGCCTACAGAAACATGGACTCCTCAGAAGAAACATGGACTCCTCAGAAGAAGGGTCAGTGGGCTTCCAATCACCCCTCTGTTTCAACATTTCAAGTATATCCCCAAAGGAGACATCATCAGGGGTGACCGTGGGGACCCTTCACCATCATTGATATCTGTATCCTCTGTCAGAGACTCTTCAGGGGAATCTACGTGCTTCCTCTTGCATGATCTCTTCCATGGGGGCTCCTCAGTGGGGGCTTCTGAGGAGGACTAGGAAAAGGGGGTGCCCTGTAACAGGGTCTCCTGCAACTTTCCTGCCCAGTATTCTGGGGAGGTGGCTTGTGTCAGCTGCAGCTCAGGGAAAAGGAGGTCTGGGATTCTGACGTTGGTGAAATGCTTTCAGAAGCAAGTGCCCTCTCCATAGCTCAGAAAGTAGGTCCGCCCGAAGAGGGATGGGAGCCCCGAACCGAGAAGGACAACCTTGGAACTGGAGTCACACACCTCTCCGTCTAACCCTCTCCCGAGGATGGAGCCTCAAGCAGGATTGGTGCAGACAGAGCTCCCAGCACCGTGGACAGGACCATTGATACACTCTGAACCATGCCACGAGCCAAAGAGCCTGCAGCCCAATGACGAGGTTGAGGAAGGCCCGGTTCAGCAGGGACCGAAGGCCAAAGGGACAGTCCTGGAGCCCCAGTGAAGTGCACTACAGGAGCTGGGACAGGGGGTTCCAAAAAGGACATTAGAGCTGAAGACTTTGGAACCGGTATGGTATAAGGATGAGAGTAGCATGGAGTCCGTGGAGAAGCCAACCCAAGTCCTGCAGGAGGATGGGTCCCAGACAGAGTGGGTATCCTCCTGGCTGTCAACAGCTGGTCCACAAGGTGCACCGTGTCAAGTTCTGAAAGGCTCCTGGTGGATCTAGTGGATACTCCCAATGGGGAGTCAGGTTATTCTAGGAACTGACTGTACACTTGTCCTAGAAATGGATCTGTAGATGGAGAGTATCGGGTCTGTGGTGTGGAATCTACCGGCACCAATGTCTCAAGTTTGGAGACTAGAAGAAGTAGTGTCAGAACTGTCGTTATCAGGACTATGAAAGGACTCGGTGCCGAAGGGGCACTCAGAGCTGACATGGAAGGATCAATAGCAAGTGTAATCACAGAAACAGGCATCAAACGTGTGCACTGTGCCAAAGCGGCACTCGGTGCCAAAGTCGTAGTAGTCTTTGTAAAGCCAACAGTCAGTGCCGGAGACAGTATTGGAGCCGAAGCTGCCACCTACATAGGAACAGTAGTAGTCGGAGTGGAAGAGGTTGGTGCCGATGAGGCGAACATATGCTCCGAAAATAACTTGGGTACCTTAGGCTTTACAGGTTTGCCCTGGTCACCACATGGTGTAGAGTGGACAGAGTGGGACCTTTTCTTATCCTTTGTTGGAGGGGATGAGACCTCCATTGCAAAAAGGGCCTCTGAAAAGGACGACTTAAGGAGGCCCTTCAGAATCAGCTTGTTTTTGTGCTCGTTCAAGGTGCTCTGACTAAAACTCTGACAAATCACACAAGAGGTTGCACCGAAAGATGGGGCACCCCCAAACAATAAACACAGTCATCATGTGAATCACTGTTAGGCAGTTTACCCTTACATGAAGTACAATGCTTAAACCCCAATATGCCCTTTTTATCGGCCATCATGAAAAACACACACACACACACACACAAGTTAGAAAACTAATGTAAAGAGTTTTAACTCTACTATATCTATGTCTAATATGTCTATATAACCACTATATCTACATCTAAATATACATTAAAAACACACACAACCAGATAGTTGAAAAGGGAAGAAAAAATACCAACGATGGTATTTAAGAAATACCACAAGGGTAGAAAGAAAGGCTGTACCACCAATGGTACTTAAAAGTTACCAAACAGGTAGAAACAGAAGAGAAAAGGTCTAAATATAGCTTCAAACTTATAGAAATATCAATATGAACAACAAGAAATGACAGAAATACAAAATAGCTTGAAAAAATATCAAAAAGTTTTCCACTTAGCTGAGAGCTCGGCTGAAACACGGCTTTACGGCTATGTGGCAAACGAGATCTGAGGTAACAGGGAGAAGGACACTATGGGTAGAAGCTTAGCTCGAGAGATTTTGGCTGGTGCGAGCTTGGTATTAGGCCAACGAACCCATCAGTGATGAATGGAAAGAAGATTAACATCATCAGATAGGGGGACTTTTGCTCAAATGGAAGTTGGAAATAGCAGCCAGTTGGAGTTTAATTGTGGAGAAACTAGCCCCCTGTTGAAAAATAGAGGCCAAGTACACCAAGATGTCAGGAAAAGAAGCTGAAAAGGGATCTAGATTGCACTGTTTTGACCATATAGATAATATCTTTCATTTGCTGGCATACACCTTCTTGGTAGATGGCTTTTGGGAAGCCAAAATGATGGTCTTAACTGGGGAAGGAAGCCTGGTCTGGGAAAGAATCATTGGAATTGGAGGTACCAAGCAGTCAGATGAAGAGACTGAAGAATGGGAAGAGGAAGTCCCCAGGATGGGAAATGAGATTCGGAAGGGGATCGGATATCCAAGGTGGATATGTCTGATGAGACTAAAGGAGGGAAAACCATGCCTGATGAGGCCAGAAAGGGGCAATGAGGATGAGAGGAGTCTTCAGGGGATGATCTTTCTGTAACACCTTGGGGATAAAGGGAGTTGGGGGATAGACATATAGAAGTCCCGACGGCCAGTCATGAACCAGGGCGCCCCTAGGTGACTCCCCAGTTGGGGGGATCAAGACAAAATAGTTGCTGCATTTGTGGTTGTCCGCGGAGGCAAAAAGATCACAGTAAAGAGTAGCCCAGTGGTCAAATATCCAACGTGCCACTGACAGGTTCAGTGACAACTCGTGAGGACTCAGAACAGATCTGCTGAGTTTGTCGGCTAGCATGTTGGAACTGCCAGGAATGTGTGTTGCAAGAAGAAAGCACCTGGAAGACATTGCCCATTCCAACACTCTTATGGTCTCTCTGCACAGGGGATAAGATCATGTTCCCCCTGCTTGTTGATGTACCAGACACCTGCCATGTTGTCCAATCGAACTGCAATGGTCCAGAGAGAGAGAGATAGTCCTGAAAGGCTTGCATCGTTAGAAGGACTGCTCTCATCACCAGGACATTTATGTGCAATTTGGTCTCTGAGGGGGACTACATGCCTTGAACAGTCCTTCCCCAATAATGCCCCCCACCCCAACAGGGAGGCATCCGTAATCACTGTGGCTCGGAGAAGACAGAAGGGTCTGCCTAGACAAAGATCCTGCTCCTGAGCCTAGAGCCACCAAGTAAGGTGGAGTCTGCAGACTTGAAAAATCCTGACGACCATGGACATGGGATGAAGATGAGCTGACCATTGCACCACCAGGGTCCACTGCAGGACCCTCATATGATATCTGGTGAAAGGAAATAATTGTATCGCTGCTGCCATTGAGCCTAGTGCTTGTAAGATGAAGTGTACTGTGGGATGCTCCAGATCCAGCAGAAGACGGACCTGGTCCCGGATCCTCTTGACTCTGTGTCAGGGAAGTGCTGCAGTCTCTGACACCGTCTCCAGAAGAACCCCGATGAATTCCAGGCTCTGACATGGAGCAATATGGGATTTGCAAAGGTTGACTGTGATGTATAGTGCCAGAAAGAGACTGCATGTGTAATCCATGGCCAGTGTGAGTTGATGCCTTGTGGGCCCTGTGAGGAGCCAATCGTCCAGGTACGGGAAGACCTGGTAGCCTTCAAGCCGGAGATGAGCTACCACCACTGCCATACATTTGGAAAACACGTGGGGGGGCTGTGGTGAGTCCAAAAGGCAGGGCTCTGAATTGATAGTGACTGGCCCCCAGCCGGAAGCACAGGTGCCTCCTGGAGCATCTGTTGATTCTGATGTGACAGTATGCATACTTGAGATCCACCGAGCACATCCAATCGTCCTTGCGCAGAAGAGGAAAAATGGACTGAACAGTGACCATCCAGATCTTTGATGTCTTGACCGAAAAATTTAAAGCACTGAGGTCCAAAATGGGACATAGGTCCCCGGTTTTCTTGGGTACCAAAAAGACTTGAAAGTAAGTTCCGGACCCTCACTGTCCTGTTGGGACCTCCTTTTTTTTTTTTTTTTTTTTATATGTTATCGTTTTTGTTTTCATTATATTTTTTATATCTGCATGCTGATTTGGGCTGTCTTAAATTTTAGGTTGACTGATTTCCTACTTTGTATTAAATTTGGAGCTTTTCTCCCCGGGCCTCTACTGAAAATGGACATGTATCCAGTTAGACTAGCCCGGTCAACAAATGTAAAATAAAAATAAAAATAAATAAATAAATAAATTTTTGAAGGAGGTCTCAATCCTTTAGAAAGGCCAACTCCCTTTGGCAGGGTGGAATGTCTGGTAGAGGTATTAGAACTGGAGGGGGCTGACAAAGGGCATGAACTAACCACTGGACATGATGTTTAACACCCACAGATCTGAGTTAATGCTTGCCCATGTTACTGGGTGGAGGGAGAGATGACCCCCGACTGCCTGTAGGGCAGAAAAGCTGGGTAGTGCTTCAGAAGCGCTGAGGGGGCTTCTCTGAGAAGGATACCCAGGAGCCCTGGTTCTGAGAACCCCCTCTGCATCTCGGGCAGCGTCTGTTGTCAAACCCCCCTTCCCTGGCCGGAAGATGAGGATTCCTGTGGAGTATCCTTGAAGGAAGACTGAGACCTGTGGAACCACAGTTTCTTACTACTCCTCTGATTTTTAGAAAAAGATCATTGGGGAGTAGAGAACTTGATCCCAACCATAGACATAGTCTTTCCCTCCTGCTTGCTATGGGTTAAAGTTTCTTTGACCGAAAGGATAAACAGAGTTGACCCATCGAAAGGGGTGTTGGTGAAACACGCCTTGAAAGGTTCCGCAAACCTGCAAAGGCGAAACCAAGCATGGCGTCTAATGGCAATGCCAGTACCCGTCGCTTGAGAGTGGCCTCCACCGCATTGGAGATCAACCTCTTCAAGGTGTTAGCCAGGGAAGTCAGAGTAGATAGCTTCGGAGAGACCAATTTGAGACCCTCTGGAGGTAGCAACTCAGAAAGGGAAGTGAGATCCTCACTAGCTTTCCCCCTAAGGGTGCTGCCAAAAAATAAGTGCTTGGCATTGGCAGAGGGAAGTCATTGGGACTGTTTTCTATAAGGCTGTGATTTGTCTTCTCCGCTTTTGGAGGTAGAAGCACCCCATTGTTTGGGCCTGTATGAGCCCTGGGGCTGTTACCTGCCTCTAGGGCATCTGAATCTGCCTCTTTGTGGTCTGTCTGACACTGGAAAGGACCAATTCTTAGAGGGCCAGTTTCTGCTAAATCTGGGTGGCTGTACCTGTAAGAAATCCTTTACTGTCTGCATAGATCTTGCCTTATCCTCCATTTTCTTTAACACCTCCTCTGCCTTAACACCTAACAAAGTATCATGCTGTAATGGAGCATCCAATAATTTTGCTTTAACATGATCAGGTGGATTCTGTTCATTTAACCAAGCATGCCTTCTAATAACAGAACCTGTAACAGTGGCCCTGCACGAGGCCTCCAGTGAATCATAGCCACATTACAAAGTATGTTTTCCCACTTGTTCAGCTGCATGCAATAAATCCTGCAAATCTTTGTTCTCAGTACATTCAGAATTTGTCAACATTTTTTGTTTTAACAAAGACATTAAGTATTGCTGATATTTGAGCATATGAAACTGACAATTTAAAGCCCTTACAGCCAAGGTAGCAGAAGTGCAAACTTTTTTCCCCCATCTGTCCAAAGCCCTAGAACCTCTGTCTGAGGGAACAGGGTTTTTGGCAGAAGCAGACTTGACCCCTTTGGGACCCTGTGAGATAGTTTCTGGGTCAGCAGCAGGGTTTTTGTAAAGAAATGTATGGGTGTCTGGAACCCTGTAGTATCTGTCCGGCTTAACAGGGGCAGGAGGTAAAGAGTCTGGAGACAGGCCGGACTCTGAGAAAACATTATCCACTATGTGTAGAACAGGAGGAATTGCAAGAGGTCTGTGCTGAGGAAGTAAAAGAAAGTCTCTAAGTCTTTTCTTAGATTCAGAATAATCCTGGCTCTCCCATTGGAAATACTCTCTCATGGTATGCAGGTTTTCCCGAAAAGAATAGTCCTCAGGAGGAGAAGCTGAAAGAATAGAATCTTCAGCATCAGAATCCTCATAGGGAGGAACAGAATATCCCTGATCAGAAGAGGAATCAGAGGAAATGGAAACATGATCAGAGGAATCATATTCAGTGTCTTGCCTAGGCCTCTTACCAGGAGGGGGATGGGAACCCCTGATCAGAGTAATTAGGTGTTCGGCCATTTTGAGCATCTGTTTCTTAGGCATAGAAGCCTGTCCTGGAGAATGTTGTACTGGTGTCCTTATCTTTAAAACTGTTTTAGACTTTGTCTTGGACGCTGAAGTAGGCTTTATATAAAGTTGTGTAGGTCTGAAGACACCCTCAGAAGCCGATGCCTGCTCAGCGGCTCCGGACCCATCTGAGGGATTAATTTCTGAAGGGCCAATACCTTAAGTATCCAGAGGCCTAGCTGTCTCCACGTGGGAGTCGGAGGCGGCCTGTGGCTCTGAGGTAGCGGGAGTCAGGGGCTGCGAAAGCGCCTCACTGAGCACCGGTGAACCGGCGACTGGCCTAGAAGAGGCTTCGTCGTCGGTTTTGGACCTCGGATGCTTATCCTTGTCTTTATCCTTGCTCTTTTATTAATTCCAGTTGTCGGTTGTTCCGACGGCATTATGTAGTTAAACCTTCTGCCAAAATAATGAAAAGCAAAACCGTACCGATGCTTAATAGTGCGTTGGTTAAATCTAGCACAAAACTGACAACTAGCAACGTCGTGGTCAGGGCCTAGGCAAGGAATACAGTAAGAGTGGAAATCCTTATGAGGTATTTGCTTCCCACAAAAAATACAATTGTTAACTTTTTCTGACAATGGTCTGGAGAAAGAAAAAAGTTTCCCCAACGGGGTACTTAGCTTTATTGAAGACTTCGGATCTGAAATTCAACTTTGAAAATGTCAGGAGTTGGCTGACTGGCACTTGCGAACTGCTTTTGCTTCGGGCACCGCGCGGTAAGAAAGACAGAAGAAAATGGCGTCAGCTGCATCTTTTATACCCCTGGTGCACTGACGTCGGGGAAGAGGCGACAGCAACCGACGCCGGACCAGGACTTTGGAATTCAGGCCGACTGCGGGTAGCCTGCCAGCAGGATAACCCAAGTGTAATGACTGCAACAGTGAAACACGATGAACATCCAGGACTACAACAGTGAATACACTCGAACATCTACATTTATGGTAAGTGTACACAACTGTACTATGTTCTTCGTGTTTCACTGTTGCTGTCATTACCTGTGGGAGCATTCCCAAAGCTGAGGATTGGGGTGGTAGGATTAGTAAGAGACCTAGGAATGAGTCAGCATGCCCTGCAGAACTGCAGAGGCAAACCCTGCCCTAGCCATAGAAAATAGAGGTAGGTGGTAATGCTTGGTAAAGATATGGACAGAGGTCCAGGTGGCCGCTTCCAGGATGTCCCTGATGGGAACTCCTCTGAAGAATGCTGTGGAAGTGGAGGCTGCCCTAATGGAATGGGTCGAACAGACTTGGGGGGGGGGGTCCCATGCAATCTGTAGCAAAAATGGATACAGTGTGATATCCATTTGGAAATGGCTTGTTTGCAAATGGGCTTCCCCTCTGCCCCTGGGGCAAAGGTGACAAGTAGTTGGTCTGCTTTACTGAAGGGTTTAGTACGGTCCAGACAGTACCTGAGCTGCCTGTGCATGTCTAGTGAGTGCAACATTCTTTCCCCCTTGTTTTGATGGTTAGGAAAGAAGGTGGGTAGATGTATGGCCTAGTTGAGAGTTACATTATATACCAACTTGGGCATAAAGGAGGGATTAGTCCTCAGGGAGACCCTGTCTGCATGGATGATAAAGGGTTCAATGGGCATCAATGCCTGAAGTTCTGAAACTCTTCTGGCTGAGTTCATAGCTAGGAGAAAAGCAGTCTTCCAGGACAGGTATCTTTGTTCTGCTGAAGCAGCAAGTTGGTGGTAAAGTAAGTTTTTCCAAAACATCATTCAGGTCTCAGGCTAAAGTGGGTGGCCTTCTGGGAGGTCTGATATTAGAAGCCACTCTGAGGAATTGTTTAATCAAAGGATGGGAGAACAGGGGCTGTTATGCATCAAAATGAGCTGATATGGTTGAGGCAAGGATTTTAATACAGGAGACGGAGAGGCCACCATTAAGTAGCTCTGCTAGGTAGTCCAGGATAAGAGGGATGGAAGGTTGTGAGGTAATGCCCTCTCTGGACTGGCTCCAGGAGCAGAATCTTTTGCATTTCCCTGTGTAAGATTTTCTGGTGCTGGGCCTTCTTGCCTCTGTGATAATGTCTAGGAACTGTTTGCTTAACATGGGCCCCTTGTTTGCCTTTAGAGTATTAGCCATGCTGGCAGTTTGAGAGTCTGCAAGTCTGGGTGCAGCATTTCCCCCCACCTGAGTTAAGAGCTCTGAGATCAGGGGAAGCTGCCTGGGAGGGTGTAAGGTTAGGCTGCACAGTAAGAGGTATCAATGTTGTCTGGGCCAATCTGAAGCAATGAGGATGGCCTTTGGTCTCTCCTCCCTTATTTTGATCAGTGCCTTGGGAATAAGAGGCAGAGGAGAGAATGCGTACACAAAGAGGGTGTTCCAGGGGAAGGTCAAGGCATCCACCTTCCACGCTATGTGGTGATACTCCCTGGTACAGAATTTTTTCAGCTGATGGTTGAGATACAAAGCAAAGAGATCCACCTCCGGAGTCCCCCATGCCTGAGTGATTTGTAAAAATATTTTTCTGTGGCACTGCCATTCGTGGGGGTCCAGCAAGTTTCTGCTTAAATGGTCTGTCAGGGTGTTATTGATCCCTGGTAGGTATTGGGGTATCAGGTGTGGTCCCATGGAAGAGGCTGTCAGCCAGGTTCATGGCTAGCCTGCACAGAGGATAAGATTGGGTCCCTCCTTGTTTGTTGATGCACCACATTACTGTGGTGTTGTCTGTTTAGATAAGGAGAACCCCTGGCTTGAGATGGGGTTTGTAGGATGTCAGAGCCTTTTGTACTGACATCATTTCCTTCTCATTGATGTGTAAGAGAAGGTGCTGGGCATCCCAAAGACCTTGGGTGCACCTGCCTTCTAGGTGAGTGCCCCAAGCTATGTCTGAGGTGTTGGTGGTAATGGTCTTCCCAGTTGGGTGGAGGGTAAAATAAAGACTCTTGTTATGAGCACAGGCCCCTGCCCACCAGAGAAACTCGACCCTTATACAGGGGATCAGAGGGAGAGAGGTCTCTAGAGGTTGAGTGTACTGACACCAAAGTTTCTTTAGGTACCACTGAAGTTTTCTCATGTGAAGCCTGGCCAGAGGAATTAGAAGAATGCAAGATGCCATGTACCCCAAGGCTTGCAGGAACTTCCTCGCAGTAAGGTGACTTCTGGAAGCCAGCTGGGTAAGATAGAGAGGCAGGAAGCTCTGCTTTTCTGGGGACAGGAAGGCCATTTGGGATGCTGTGTCCAGCAGTGCTCCCAAAAAAATGATCTTCCTGGAGGATGTTTGCCTTGATTTCTTCTCATTGATGGTGTACCCTAAGGTGGTTAGGAGGGTTTTGACAAAGAGGAGGTCCTTGAGGAGCTTTTCTTTGCAATCAGCCTGAATGAGGCAGTCGTCCAGATAAGGGTAAATTTGTATATTTTTCTGTCTGTAAAAGTCTATGGCCGGTATTAAGCATTTGGTGAATACCCTGGGAGCAGTAGATAAGCCAAAGGGTAGCGCAGAGAACTGAAATTGTTGTCAGCCTGCTCTGAAGCAAAGGAATTTCCTGTAGGATTCCCTTATGGAGATGTGGAGCTAGGCATCTTTTAGATCTAGGGTAACTAACCAGGCATTTTTTGTCAGCATAGGCAGCAGCTGCTGCAAAGTTAGCATTATTTGGGGAACATCAGGAAGGTGTTCAGAATGGATAGATCCAGGATGGGGCACCAAGTGCCCTCTTTCTTGGGAACAAGGAATAGACTGGAATAAAAGCCTTTGCCTGTTTGATCTGAGGGGACAGGTTCTACTGCCCCTTGGGATATCAGAGTTTGGACTTTTTTCAGTGACTCTGCCCACTGATTTAGAGATAAGTCTGGGCACCCTCTTAAAATTGGGAGTTCGTTGAAGGAGAATTTGTATCCATGAAAAATTATCTTTAAGACCCACTAGTCCTTTGTTACAGAAAGTCAAATTTCTTTGCAGAGAGAGAGAGAGCCTTCCTCCTAGTTTCTGGTGAGTGAAAAGAGGGCAGGGGGGATAGGGAGTCATTGAGAGTTTTTGCCATAGAGGGATGGCTTAGAACTCAGTCTCTGGAGTGGAAGTGGTCCACTGTTTGGCTCTCTGCTGTCTCTGGGATAGAAGTGTGGGTGGTCTGTCCCTGCGGGGCTTACCTTGCCCCTGTCTGCTAGGTGCAGGAAAGAACCAGTGTTTTGAAGGAAAATTCCTGCTGAACCTGGGAGGCTGTACCTGAAGGAAATCTTTTACTGTTTGCATAGATTTTGCTTTGTCTTCCATCTCTTTAAGCACCTCTTCTGCTTTTACTCCAAACAAGCGGTCCTTTTCCAAGAGTGCATCAATTAATTTAGATTTGACATGATCAGGGAGAGGTTGTTCCTTCAACCATGCATGTCTCCTAATGACAGATCCTGACACTGCTGCCCTGCTTGAGGCTTCTAGGGTGTCATATACACAGTGTAATGAGTGTTTAGCCACTTGACAAGTAGAGTGCTGTAAATCTGCTAACTCTTTCAAATTGGCACAGTCAGGAAAAATTTTAATTTTTTTTTTTAATAGTTCCCAAGTGTGTTGTTGATATTTTAACATGTGGAACTGACAGGTGAGTGCTCTGATACCTAAGGTTGCAGAGGTGTATACTTTTTTACCTCATCTGTCCAGTGCTATGGAGTCCTTGTCAGAAGGAATAACATTCTTTACAGAACTAACCTTAGCTCCTTTTGGTCCCTGTGTAATGACCTCCGGGTTTGCGGCAGGATTTATGTAGAGGTATTTGTGAGAATCTGGTTCTCTGTAATACTTGTCCGGTTTTCTGTCAGCAGGTGGGTGGGCATCAGGACTTAAGCTGGATTCATGGAAGACATCATCAACCACCTCTAAGATTACAGGGATGGCCAAGGGTCTGCACTGGAGCAAATCTAGAAACTCTTAGTCTTTTCTTAGACTGAGGGAAGTCCTGGGATTCCCACTGGAAATGCTCCCTGAGGGTGTGAAGGGTTTCCCCAAAGGAAAGATCTTCTGGTGGAGAGGTAGAGGAAATAGATTCCTCTGTAACTGAATCCTCAGAAGCAGTCAGAGGTTGTTGTTCCATTTCAAAATCTGAATAATCAGACTCCTCAGAATCCTGTTCTATCAGTACTTCAGGAGAAAAGTCTCTCTTCCTTTTAGAAGGTGTGGCCTGATTACCCCTGATGAGGGTGATAAGATCATCCGCCATTTTAAGCATTTGAGCTTGGGATGGTGGAGCAGGAGTAAAATGGTGGCTAGATGTCATTTTCCTAGGAGTGGTTTTGCCTCTAGGTCTAAGAGTATCCATCAGTCTGAGAGAAATGGTAGTCAGAGGAGAAGATGTTTTTTGTCTAGATTGGGTAGTGTGAAAAACCTTCTCGGAAGCCGGTGCCTGCGTCGCTGCTCCGGGCCCAACCAAGGCAGAGACAACCAAAGGCTCGGAAGACGAAGAAGATTTCCGCAGCATAACGGACTCCGAAATGGTCTCAGTAGAGGCCTGCGAAGGTATCGAACCGGGCATCAGGGGCTGCGAAGGCACCTCACTGAATTTCGAAGAACTGATGACCTGCTTAGTGGTAGAGTCGACAGAAGGCTCTATCTTTAGCCTTACGTTTTTTCGAAATGTGAAGACAGAAGACAAAAATACCTGGCTACAATAAGAGCTCTACGACAAATGGTTCTCACGTTAAAGAGAGCACAGAACCGGCAACGGGGGGACGTCATGGTCTGGGCCTAAACAAGTGATGCAGTATGAATGGAAGTCTTGATGTGGTATTTGCTTTCCACAGGTGAGACAATTAACTTTTTCGGACATCGGTTAGTGCAAGAAAAAAGGATTCCCAACGGGGTACTTAGCTTTAGACATTTTCAGCTGTAATTAAAACTCTAGTAGCGACTGACCAGCGCACTTGTGAACTGCTTCTCTATGGGCTCCACGGCAAGAAAGACTGATGTAATGACATAGAATGCCTTCCTTTCTAGCACTGATGACCTGATGTCAGGCAGCAAGCGACAGCAGCCAACACAGAAAATCACGGACTCTGTTATTCGGGTCAGCCGAGGGCTACCACAGCAGGGATAACCCATAGGTGATGACTGCAACAGTGAAACATGAAGAACATCTGAAAATACCAGGAAGCAACAGAGAAACATAAAAACTTCCTGAAAAGGAGATGATTTGGAATATGGATATAAGCATCCTTAAAATCCACAGACACCATAGAAGCCTGAGGAAGGAGAAGTGGAAACAAAGTCTAAAGGACACAAGCAACAATAAAAAATAAAGATAAGTAAAATAGAACCTTAAAGGACACTTATCTGCAATGGCTTCGTGACCCAGAAATAGTACAGGCATTCAGACCAACGATCAAGAGATGGCATTCAGACTGGCGGCAAAGAAGTTTGGAGGATGGTACATCCGGACATCACCTTTATGCCCTACCCTTCACGAGGAGCATACGTGTGATGTATGGCGTACCTTAAAGCAACCTAAGGCTTAAGTATACTGGCCAGACTTTGGGCCATCCTTGTTTACATCCTAATGTAATGAATATTGCAACAGTGAAATGGAAGGACATTAACCTTCCCACTCTACTCTTGTACCTCCTATAACCCATTATCCCCTGTGTTTCTCTTCTCCATCTCCAGTTTCTGATCAAGCTAAATAGGGTCTATATTAGATGAACGAAAGTTCATCTTAGCGAACGCTCACATGAGCGAATATCCAGGTACTCTAAACTGCAATTGTGGGGGGCTGCGCCCCCCACACCCCCCCTAAATATATATTCCAACTCCGAGATCGCACTACAGTGAGGAAAGGGCAAATATTCCCATCTTCACTGTACCACGATCTCACAATTGCGGTTTCAAGTTCCGCAATATTCGCTCATGTGAGCGTTCGCTAAGATGAGCTTTCGTTCATCTAATATAGACCCGCTAAATACATGGAGGAACAGACCTTCTGAAACAAATACTGGGGGATGTAGGCAGCAATGGTTAACAGAGACTAGGAAGCCCCATTCCAGGAACAAAAAACTAGCAATGGATGAGCTGGATTACCACTCATGGGGTAACATCAGACAGCCAGACAACCACTAAGCTTACTGGCAAGACATTTGACAATCCCTTGAGCATATGCACTGCAGCCAGAAAATGATGTGCTGAGTTTGCTCAATCCAGTACAAAGTGGTTATGAGCTCCACCCTGCTTGGTGACATGCCAGGCCACAAACATTGTCAGAATAAACTGCCAGCACTTTGAAGGAAGAAAGAATAGTTTTGTAAAATCTTGCCATAACCATATATGTCCTTCTCTTCTATATGCTGCAGTATTCATAACATGAGGGAGTCCACCTCCTGCTGACTCTTACGTCCAGCCAGTACACCAAAGTCTAAATGCTACTGCTAGGTACGTGCGATGGCACACATCACTCAGCTTACATCGGCCATAAAGAGATGTCAGTTATAAAGCAAACATCAGCATGTACCTACCTCAGAAATGAATGCCGCAAAGCACCAGCCTGATAAAAGTGAGAAACATGTAACCAGAGATCAGGCAAGCATCAGGGAGAAGGCAGGGGGAAGTGATACTGCAGCATATAGAAAAGAAGATCTATGGTTATGTTAAGATTTTACACAACTATTCTATGTCCTATCCATATGCTGCAGTATTCATAACATGCAGGAGAATGCCAAAGCTTATGCAGAGGAGGAATTGGGAGGAGGAGCAGAAACATTTTCCATAAAGCCATGGAGAATAGCTCTGGCAAATCCCACTCTGGACTTGGAAATAACATCCAATTTGAAGTGCTTGGTGAAGGTATGAACAGAGGACCAAGTAGCTGCCCCTAGGACAGAAGCTGTATCCAAGCCTTTAAAGAAGGCCCCAGAAGAGGGCACAGCCCTAGTAGAGTGTGCCCTTACTGGGGATGACAGATCCTTTCCATTGGCTGAGTAGCAGAGAGAAATGGGCTTTGGAGATCCAAGAGGAAATAGCTTGCTTGGAAACAGGTTGGCACAGGGCCCTTAGGTGATAGGAGACAATCTGTCAGACTTGCAGATGGGCTTGGTTTTGCACAAATAGTAACAGAGTTGTCTGTGAACATCCAATGTGTGGAGAGTCCTCTCACTGGACGACTGGGGAAATGGGAAGAAGGTAGGGAGACTGACAGCCTGACTCAGGAATAACTCATTAACCACCTTGGGCATGAAGGATGAGTTAGTCTGAAGAGAAGCCCTGTCCTTATGAAAGACAGTGAAGGGAGAAGAGGCCATAAGGGGTTACAGCTCAGAAACCCTTCTGGCAGAGGTAATAGCCACTAGAAGAACCATTTCCCATGTGCAGTGGTGCAGGGAGGATGACATTGCTGGTTCAAAGGGGGCTAGGGTAAGTTTTTCCAGGACAAAATTGAGATTCCATGGAGGAGGAACAAACTAGGTTACGAAAAAAACTAATCCACCAAGAAAAGGCTAAATCCAAAAAGCCACAGGAGATGATAAAAAAACAGGTTTATTTGATGTAAAGCGCTTTTCGTCGCTCAATGTTTGAGCGACTTCTTCTCAAAATTGAGATCCCATGGAGGAGGCACTGGTTTCCTTGGTGGTCTAATGTGAAGGATGCCTTTTAGGAACAGTCTGACTTCCAACCTGGAAGTCAAGGGAGGAGACTTAGGTAAGCATGCTGAAATGGCAGACAGATTTGCCTTAACTAAGGAATATGACAAGCCACTCTTCAATAATTCGCACAGGTAAGACAAAACCACTGGCACCTCTACAGACAGTGGTTGCAAGTGTTTTTTTTTTTTTTTAAGGCCACCAGAAGGAAAACCTCTTCCATTTGGAGACATAGGATTTCCTAGTCGTGGGTTTTCTGGCCTCCTACATAACTTGTAGTACGTCCTCAGTGTAAAGGTGTTTAAAGGGAATCAAAGTCCTAACATCCACAGAGTCAGGTTTATGGTCAACATTTGTGGATGTACTAGAGTTCCCTTGTACTGTGTGTGTAGGTCCATCCTGTGGGTAACTTGTGGTGATTGCCCTTGGCTAAATGTAGAAGGGGGAACCAACTCCGCTTTCGCCAAAAGGGGGTCACCAGCAAGATTTTTGGTTGTTCCCGCTGAATTTTCAGCAGAACCTTCTAAATGAGTGGGAAGGACGGGGAATGCGTACAGAAACATCCCCTTCCAAGGAAAGGATAGTGCATCCACCTTCCATGCCCCAGGATGAGGAATCCAGGCACAATACTTGGGAAGCTGTCTGTTCATGGGGGAGGCAAAAAGATCTATCTGAGGGATAACCCATTGATGGACAAGATCCAGAAACACATCCCTGTTCAACATCCACTCATGTGATTGAGTCATGGACCTGCTTAGAGAGTCTGCCATCACATTCTGAGCAGAGGCAATGTAAAGAGCCTGGAGGGAAACCTGACTCTGCTGTGCTATCTCCCAGGTGTATAATGCCAGTCTGCAGAGGATGTAGGGCTCTGTCCCTCCCTGCTTGTTGATGTACCAGAGGACTGTGGTCTGTGAACCACCATAGGACCCCTGATGAAATCCTGGACATGAAGATTTTGAGGGCAAAGATCAAAGCTTTAATTTCCTTTATATTGATATGTTCTTTTGTCTGAGGAGCAGACCACACATCCCTAGCCTTCCAGTTTCCCAGAGTTGCACCCCATCCTGTGCCTGACGCAAGTGTGTAGAGATTCTGGGTGGGTGGAAGTGGTTGAAGGGGTAGGTCTGGATTTCTGAAAACCTGGAAAATCCATCATCACTCTAAATCCTTTGTCAAACAGGGTAGGAAGGGGACAACAAATTACACCTCATGTGTAGCCTTGCAAAGGGAAGCATTGGAATATTTAAGACAATGAACCCTAGGAGGTCCAGATGCTCCCTGGCGGTCAGGGATTGAAGTGGTATTAGGTCCTGGAAATATGAGGTGAGAGACGGGATCTTTTCTGGGGGTAAGCAAGCTATCATTGTGCTTGTCAGGATCCTGCACATCCAGGAAAACATGATCCTGTGAGGGGGTCAGAGAAGACTTTTGGAGGTTGATGGTAAACCCTAGTCCTCTCAGAAGGGACAATGTGTAGGAAAGAGTGTCCAGGAGTATTTCTGGTGATGGGGCCTGGAGGAGCACGTCATCCAAGTATGGAAATATCTGTAAGCCCTGCCGTCTGCAGTGGGCTATAACAGTGACTAAGCATTTTGTGAATACCCCCGGTGCCATAGATAGACCAAAGGGCAAAGCACAAAAACTAAAAATGAGAGAAAGCCATAGAAAAGCGAAGAAATCTTCTGAACCTTTTGAAAATGGGGATGTGAAGGTAGGCATCTTTTATGTCCAGTGACACCATGAATGCATGGGGAAGAATCGGAGGGAGTAGAGTAGGAAAGTTCAGCATGCGAACGATGGGAACTTTCAGAAAGGTGTTTAAATGGGACATGTCTAGGATGGGCTGCCAAGGGCCATCCTTTCTTGGGACCAGAAACATCCTGGAGTAAAATTTTTTCCCCTTTGGTTGGGTGGCACCTCCTGGATAGTGCCCTAGGAAAGAAGAGAGGAGAGGACTAGTGGAAAGAATTCCATAGTATCCTGTGGGAGTTATGGGATTCCCTTGAAGGTAGAATGGGTTTCACATGCCATGAAGTAACCTTGGTCAATGATGGAGAGGACCCAAGAGTCCTGGGTTATCTGTTTCCAAGCTGGGAGGAAAAGAGAGAGGCGAAGAGAAAGGGGGGGGGGTAGATTGGTCTGGGATCTGGTAGTCACATGCTACCAGGTTTGCCCTTAAAAGGCTGTTTCTGAGTGGGTGTGAAGGAAGCAGACTTAGTAGGAGCCTGTCTCCTAGCATTCCTCTTACCTTTTGGTGGGAAAGATTTAGTTGCCTTCCTAACAAAGGTGGTTCTGGCTGGGTAGTACCTCTGGAAGTGGGGGACAGGAGAGACAAAATGTGTTTTAAATCCTGGAGTTCCTTCCCGTTTTCCTAAAGAGTTTTAAATAGCTCTGCAGCTGCACTGCCAAAGAAGGCCTTGTTGTCCAGAGGGGCATCCATAAGCTTAGCTTTGGTATCATCCAGTAAAGGTTGTAGTCTAAGCCATGAATACCTTCTCAGGGCAGACCTCGTGGCTGCAGCTCTAGCTGAAGCATCCACTACATCATAACTAAATTTGATGGAGTGCCAGGTAACCTGGGAGGAGGAATTAAGAATGCTGGAAAGCTTGGCTTTGTTGGTAGAATCTGGAAGCTCTGACAGGAGTTTCACTGCATCCACCATAACAGCCAAGGAATATTTGGCCATGTGAGTCTGATAATTCATTGCTCTAAAGGCCAAGGCTGCGGCCAAGGTTGCAGAAGTATACACTTTTTTCACCAGCCTCTCCATAACCTTGCTTTCCTTATCACAGGGAAGTAGAAAGGTGGAGGGTAAAAGTTTGGAAGCTTTATCTGCTGCCACTGATATAGTAGCTGGGTCAGCTGAGGGTGCCTTAAAGAGGAACTTGGCATCCTCAGACACCTTGTAAAATCTGTCAGGGTGCTTGGATGCTGAGGGCTGGGAGCTTGGGCACTTGGAAGCTGCAGTGAAGGCATCCAAGAAGGCTGGCAGGACTGAAGGGTTGGCTGAAGGATTAGGAGATTCCATTTGTAGGAGGTCACAGTACCTATTTTGAATCTCAGAAGTCTGGCAGCAATCCCACTTAAAGAAGTCCTTCATCTTTAAAATGGTCTCTTCAAAGGAAATATCCTCCCCCAGTGGAATCCGTACTATTAGATCCCTCTTCTAGGGAGACATAACCCAGAGGCGAAGCAATCTGCGTAGAGTAGACAAGTGATTCATCCTCTGATGAATTGTCCTCTTCAGAAGAGACATCCTCTGCAGGCTCCTACAAAGGGATAGAAGGAGAAAGTGCCTTTGTTGGAAAAGAAGGGGCTGACATCTGGCAGTGAGACATGAAGCCATTAAACAGGCCTTGGGTAAAGGCCTGCCAGTCAGGAGTTTGATCAGAAACCTGGTCCTGAGGAGCCAGGGAGACATGTTTAGTTTTTAGTTTCTTCTTCTTTGGAGTCTCAGGAGCCAGGAGCTGAAAGATAGAAGGGCCTAACATGGGGGGGGGGGGGGGGGTATTCCACGACGTCCAAAAGAACATCCTCATGAACAACAATCTGCGTCACACTGAGCGGGCCTTCAGAAACAACCAGCCATGGTCCCCCCTCCCCGGATGCCCAAGTCAGACACCTGTGAATCCCACTGGGATGTGCCTACAGATTCCTTGATGGCTTCCACAGAGGTACCCATTGAAGGCATCTCTGCAGGTTCCACAGTGGCCTACATCAGTCTCTGGAGGGATCCCTGAAGTAGAGGGAGCAGCTGTAGGATCGGGCCGAGGCTTCCTGGTCTTCAAGAGTTGCGGCTTTGCTGAAGGGCCCGACATCGGTTTCATATCTCGAGCTAAGCGCTTAAGGAGCTGACTCTCCAAATATAACTTAAAGATTGCTAGGCAGCTACAGAAGATTTTAGGCAAAAGGCCTTGCAAACATCACAGGAAGTGTGATCATGGTCTGGGCCTAAGCAAAATAAGCAAAGCTCGTGAGAGTTTTTATGTGGAATCTGCCTTCCACACTGATACTTGCCTTTCCTAGCTGACATGTACTTAGAAAAAAAAAAAACACAGTAGCAAAAAGGAAAGAAAAAAACTTCAGGGTACATATCTGAAGCACAAACGTGAGTTCTCTGGCAAGTAACGACCGGAGCTGGCAGTCGAACAGGCGGCAGAAAAGTTCTGAGGTAGGTACGTGCTGACGTCCCCTTTATACCTAATCTCTCTTTGTGGGCGACATACGCTGAGTAATGTGTGCCATCACACGTACCTTCCTTGCAGTAGCACTTAGACTTTGGTATACTGACTGGACGTACGAGTCAGCTAGAGGTGGACTTCCTCAAGTTATGAATACTGAAGCATATGAATAGAAGAACATTATCTTATACGGCATGAAGGGTTAGCAAGACTGCTGTCATCTCCAGAGCACTGACGTGGAAGTATGACTACTGTGTCAACTACGAGCTCCACCATAGCGCAGAAGCATCCTTGCTGAAGTGTAGAAATGGTCAATGGACTGTCTCAAAGGAGACTGCCCAAATGAAGCCACCAAATTAAAGTGCATCAGCAAGTGTTAGTGATTCTGATGATTTCTCTGGAGGATCAAAGTGATGTGATTACTGGCAACAAAATGTCCATTTCAAATTATTATGTGCAGACTGGCATGAACTAAAAGCAGTGTAGTTGCCTTAAACCCCAGGACTCAAAGTCAAATGTTTGCTGGTACTTGACTCCAAAAGGTCAGGGAGGAAATTATTGTAGGATGCCCTTTACCATGTCTGGAATAGATAAAACAAACCAGTAGCAGTGCTGATTATAATCATCTATGAACAGAATGTTTTGAGTAGGGGTTCATTCAGACTTCACTGGACTGATAGTGATTCGTCGCCAAGGGAACAGCTGAAGCAGTAAACTCTTGTGCTGAATGACACTATATGTAATAGGAAATGCCAACAGTCAGCCATCCAGGTAAAGAAACACTCTGATGCTCTTCAGTCAGTTATAGGCTATGACCACGGCAGTACATTTGATAAACGTCTAAAAGGCTGAGGTGGGATCAAATGGCAGTGACCTAAACTGATACTGCTTGGTCCTGCTGGAATATTTTGGCAATCTGTATGTGTAGACAAGCATCCTAAAGGCTTAAACAGCACATCCTGGATCACTTGGATAAACATACTTGCAGCAAAAACATGTGGAATGATTCTTTAGGAATGAAGGTGTTCAGGCTGCTATACTCTAGTATGGTCCTCAGGTCCTACATCTTATTTATTTTCAGTTTGTTAACTGTGTAATTGAGATGGTCAGCTGACACGTTTCTGTCACAACCCTGGAAATTAATATAAAACATGCAAGAAACATTTAATAATGTAATAGGACACTCACAGATATGCAACAAAGACAATTCAAGTGATACTTAATAATACAATACAATATACCATCATGGGTACCAAATAGAATCTAGAGTAAAATCCTCGCCCTTGTTGGCCCACTGGAGCCTCCTGAACAGCTGTTTTTGTGAGGAGCTAGTGCACTCTCTTTGCCAGTATGTTTTGACAGACTGGCATTTCTGGCAACACAGTAACAGGCAGCATGGTCTGAACTTGTGCTGTACGAAATATCTGATTTCATTTATCTCACTTATCTGCCCCCCCCCCCCCCCAATATCTTGGACCATTAGGTGATCTGAAAGAAAAACTTCCCAGGGCAATTTGACAGCACAGAAGTCAGGACTGATGAGATCCCCTGTAAAAAGAACTTCTGGAGAATGCTAATTTCTGCAGTTTTCAAACCAGTAATGTTGACTTCTCAGGTTCATAGGTTCATAGATTAGTACTAGGCTAACTGCCCTTGTGGGCCATTGTAAGCCTAGCCAATTATCCCATGTGAGAATCAAACCCTGCACCTTGCGTCTGTAAGGTAAACACCTTAGCCATTATGCCAACTTCCCATTAGATAGGACTGATTCAATCTCACTTCCTGACTTTCATGGGTTCTGCTGGGCATGTCAAAAAATATGCTCTCTCTGTCACCTTCAAGTCCTAGAAAAGGAAAGAAAAGCAACCCAGTGACTGAAAAAGACTGTCCTTTCTCTGTCATGCCCTGCGATCCTAATGAAATTCAGGTTAAAGCAGAAAGAGTCCTCAAAAAGGTACATTCATAAATGTCACTTTTTTGCCATTGGCAAAAGTAATAGGACACAACTAGGAGTACTGAGACCAGTAAGCCACAACCAGTGACCTGACCAATCTCTCTCTGCTGCACTACCCAAACCATGAGGGTACTTCCCATAGAATAAGTGGAAGCCTGATTGATAAACATCCTCTCTGACAGAACCTTAAGGGAGACCTTTGGCAGTGTACCTTATATTATCTAAGTTGCCTTTTTCAAAAATGAAGCATCTGACTAAGATAATTTGGCACCCAAAGACACAGAGTGGGGATCACAAAGGCCCACTTTCCCTGCTTTTCTGGCTACTTAAATTCCTTACTAGGGGGATGAAAAGAATGATGGGAAGAAATGATATTTTCCCCAGGACAATACACAGTCACATCTAAATTACAGAACTCTTGTTCATTCAGAACTATCTGGAGGAGGATTAAAATGTAATACGTTTCCACAGCCACAGGGGCTGCAGCGTCCAGATTCTCCCAAGTAGCATTTACTGCTTGTCCTATAATGTTTAGGTTTATAATACTTAGAAGATGGAGGCTGTTGGACAGACACTTTGCATTATATCCTTTTGAAAAGTTGCCACTTAACACAGAAGTTCTACAAAACCCACTCCAACCCTACTCTGTAAAACTACTTCTCAAATCCTTCCTGTGTTCCAACATCAAACTTCTCACTACCATTCTCCTTCTCTGCACAGCACTATTTCTATCTTCCCAAACTCTTGGCATGTTCCCCTCCCTCTCACCCCCCTTCATGCTACACCACTGTACCCTCTTCCTCATTCTAGCATTGCTATATTTGTTAAGAAAACATAGTACCTGCTGTACATATGTAAACACACAGTATGTTTGCTACTAAACTAATCTGTGTGGAATGCATTGCTGATCTTCTTAACTTACCCAACTACTGTATAAACTTATTGATTGCTACGGCTTTTTACTGTACGTTTCTACTTTGTACTATGTCTTTTCCCAAATTAAGCCTGAAAATGATCTCCTAGACTATTGTTCTACCCCAGTTAACATATGGTAAATAAGTTGTTGTTGTTGTATCTTTCGGCTTTTCCTAGTTAGGGGTCGCCACAGCAGAACTCCGGTCCGCTAATGATTGGCAGCAGATTTTTACGTACCAAGTTGCCAGCCCTGATGTACAACCTTCAACAAAGGTACGCCCATTCACGCATGTCTCCACACAGAAAACGCTTTAGCTGAGAATCGAACAGGACAACGCCTTGCTGTGAGGCGACAACGCTACTGCAGCACCACCACCGTAGTACAAATAAGTAAAAAAAAATAAATTCAGTTCTATTCATGGAATGACCACTGGGCTGTCCTACTAGTGTACAGGCAAGATAGCCATCTGTGCTACTCGCAATCTGGGTTTGGGAATGGACCCACTGCACCAGAAAGGTCATTTGGGGGATCATAGGAAGTTACTCTATGTTAATGGCCCTAGGGCCTTTACAAGCCAAGTTCCACCCTTATTTCTACGATCAGCACCTATTGCCCCTGTCCAAGAGGGACACAGGTGGAACCCCTGGGATGACTTTATGGTTAAATATCCAATTGTCCAGATTGTGTTTGAAGAGGGATAATGCGGTGCTCTGTTAGACATGAAGTGGGAGTCTGTTCCAAAGGTGTGCTAACCTCTGGGAGACAAATTTGTCCCTCCAGCAGGTTCTATTAATGTCACATACCAGGTTAAGGTCTTTGCTGCAAGTAACCTGTGTACCAGTTGACTTGCATATATGCAGCATTTCCAATAAAGCAGGGTCAAAGACTGCCATATATGCAAGGCAAACATCGCCTCTGAGTAGTCTGAATAAAACAGAATAAAGTGACAGTGATTTTATACAATCCACATAGGACAAATGCTAAAGGCCTTGAATTTTCATTGTGAAGAACCTCTGTGGTCTTTCCAATTGCTGCAGGTGCTTGGAAAAGTACATACCAAAAAGGGCACTGTACTTAATTATTGGCCTGATGAGGGAAGAGTACAGGGAGGTTATAACTTCTTTTTTTTTTTTTTTTTTTTAGAGGCAATGCTTTAACTTATGAGATGAGCAATACAGAATGTCCTTCTTACCACTGTGGAGTCATGGTGATCAAAGGTGAGGATGCTGTCAACCTGTGTGCCCAGGTCTCTCACCACTGAGTGCATACTTAAGGTGTTGCTATTGATGTGGTAGTTAGTAGAAACATCGCTCTTACTGAAAGGGATGATAATACACTTTAAGGCCATGACTTTGGCATCAATCATTTGTTTGTGTAAGACCCTCCTGTAGGATGTTGATATCATTTAGAGATTCTATGACCACTCCCAGTTTGCTGTCATCGGCAAACTTTGTCAGCCACAGACTTTTAGTTTTTGCTTGTACTTCAGAGAAATAGATTCCAAATAGTAGACGTCCCAGGACTGATCCCTGTGGAACACCACTGGTTACAGGTCTGCTGTTGGAGGTGGATTCCCCTATTTTGACTATGTGTGTTCTATCAGTGAGCCAGTTAGCGACCCATCTAATGATATAAGAGTTAATACCTAGCTGGGTGAGTTTGTTAATGATGCCTGAGTGAGGAATAGTGTCAAAAGACTTGGCTAAGTCTAGGTAGGCTGTATGCACAGATTTCCCCTCGTCCATGGGCCTTGGTGACTGTCTCGATGAAGTCCACCAGGTTTAAGAGGCATCATCTCCCTTTGACAAATCCAAACTGAGTAGAATCAAGTGTTTGAAGATTACCTATATCTCTGATGATGAATTCCATGACAATTCGCTCCATGGCCTTGCAGATAAGGTTGGTCAGGCTAATAGGTCTATAATTCCCAGGGTCAGTGGAAGCACCACCATTGTGCAAGGAAATAACTGTGGACATTTTCCATTCAGCTGGGACGAAGCCTGTGCTTGGACTATGATTGAAAAGAATACCCAATGGTGTTGCTAATTCTTCTTGGAGCCCATGAAGAACACAGTCTGGGATGTTATCAGGTCCCATAGATGCTGTGTTTTTTACCTCAGAGAGGTAATTTATGACCTGCTCTTTAGAGATGCAAGGTAGAGAAGAGGTGGTAGAGATGTCATGGGGTACGTGTGGTGGGGACAGGTGAGTGAAGTTTTCACAGAACCACTCAGCCAACTAGTTATCTATGTTCACAGGCTCGCTATATGCAGTACCATTAACTACCAGTTCGGCACGAATCTGGGTCCTTCCTTTTAAGTTACGGATGTAAGTAAAGAATGCCTTATGGCTGTCCTTAGTTGAGGAAGCTACTTTGGATTCTTAGTTTGCTTTTGAGGACTTCACAAGAAGTCTTATTTGCTTGTTTAAACTGAGGAGGGAGTGCTTCCAGTTTAGGGGTTGCTCCCTCTTACTCTTAGCAATTTCTTCCTCTTATTATAAAGCCGGTCAATGGCAGTTGTCCACCAGGCAGGCTTGCTCTTACTTGATGAGCTTGTTTTGGTCCAATCAGGGACTGCCAACTCAATGCAGCTATACAGATGTTTGTATAAATCACTGGTATAGAACTCGGCATATTTGCCAGTTCCATCGGGGGGAGTGCTGTGAAGCTATTTATACCATCCCTTAAGAGGTTATAATCTGCTTTGAATGTTTTTTTTCTTTACTTTGGCTGCTGCTGGGGGGGGGGGGGGGTCAGGTGTGATAGTTACTTCGAATGAGACTGAACTGTTGTCAGATCTCACCAGGGAAGACCTCACAGTGGGGGTGCTACAGTGGTCTCCCATATTAGCAAGCACCAGATCCAGGATGCTAGCACCCCTTGTGGGGATGTCAATCAGCTGGTCCAGGGCACTGGAGTTAACAAAGTCGAGGAAACTTTGGGCAAGTGAGTTTGAGCATGAATAGTTTACCTAGTCAATGGATGGGTAGTTAAAGTTGCCCAAAACCATGGTGTTTGGATCTATCTTGATAGACTCAAGTAGATCCAAATAAGCAGAATGGGTGCCCTGATTCATGGAGGGGGTCCTGTAGCTGGAAATGACTTGAATAGGTGTAGAATAAAATTGTCAAGGTCAGTTCTCATATTCTGGGGGGACAGTGCAGACTGTTTGGGAAACCTCAGGTGGGACCAGGGACCTCAAAGGATGCCATCTGAAGAAGGGTAGTAATAGACATTAGGCGAAAGATGTGCAGATGTGTACATCATGAGCACTATTTTCACTGCAAATCACTTCCCCTTGGCTGGGAGTTCCAATCAACTAGCCAGCCAGCAGTAATGTGATAGCTCAAAGCACCCAATCTCCTGTTCTCATCAGAGTCCTTACAAACCTGGCCATAGAAATAAGTAGCCATATAGCTCTGTCCCTCTCACAAAGAAGTCTGGGGCAATAATGACTTTAAATGTTCTGAGACAGAAGGACCAATCAAGAAGTTTCCTGTAACTCAGGAGTCTAAATCTGTGTTTAATACACACCTAAATATTACTGTACAACCCAAAGTAACTCTGGTACTTGCAACAACTACATCACAAACATAAAATACTGAAAATGTAGCACAGTAGCTACACACAGTTATACACTCTCAATGTTATAGTATTAGAGGTATTAACTCTGTTTCTGAAGCTGTCTAATAACCTCCCTTTCTTAATAAAAGGTAAAGCACCTGCAGCAAGATTCTATTAGTGTCTGTAAATCAGGATGTCTTAATATTTGGTTCCTAAACCTTGGAATCATTTCAAAAGAACAACAAATCTCTCTCAATGATTTTACAGCCCCCTCACAGCCCAGAAAACCTTAGACAAACCAACTATAAATCTCCTCCAAGGTTGTGAGGGTGAGTCTTCATGATTTGAAATGACATATACTGATGGGAAAAGTCTGGAACATGAAAGCTACAGTCACTTCCATGATGAAAAATCTTTTAGATTTCTGATGGACCTTCAGAGATGCTGAAGTGGTGTTAATTGTTCAAGTCTAAACCTCAATGTATTCCAGTCCCTGTAATGTACCAAAAACTTCTCAGTGAATGCTGAAAATATCTCCACTGCTAACCCTCTAAAGTTTAACACAGTCAAAGAGCAGACCAACCTATACTTGCATATGATCTAAAAACAGAGAGCTCAAGAAGGCTGAAGATTTTCAGGTTCCTTCTCCAAGAGCACCTGCAGCTCAGGCGTTAGTACTTCCAGCAATTTATTTTGGAAAACTGACTTCTGGAGTTTAGTCAGTACTGAAGAATATAGCTGAGTGATTCTGAGCTTAGGCACCAAAATTAGCTGAAGATTCCCCAGCACCCACTAAAACTAACTTCAGTTTCACCACATTCGGAGTCAGTAGCACAGATGTGCCAGTCTGCTGCCAAAGACATCATAGAAAAAGTTCCAGAACTTGTGGATGATGATACTGATTGATGGGGATGCACAAGCCAGTGCATTTCTTTGTGCCAGTCCCAAGCCCGGATAAATGGGGAGAGTTGTGTCAGGAAGAGCATCTGGCGTAAAACTTGGCCAAATTTTTCGTGCGGACACCAAAAAATATTTACATACCGGATCAGTCGAGGCCCAGGTTAACAACGACTGCCACCAGTACTGTTATCCAACAGGGTGCTGGCAGAAATTGGGCTACTGTTGGCCGAAGGAGGAATGGAGGTGGAAGGCATGGTCGAAAGCAGGAAGAGAGGAGAAAGGCTAGGACTGTGATAGTGAGGCTCGGAACTTTGAATGTTGGCAGTATGACGGGTATAGGGAGAGAGCTAGCTGATATGATGGACAGAAGGACGGTTGGTATATTGTGTGTGCAAGAGACCAAACGGAAGGGGAGTAAAGCTAGGTGTATCGGAGGTGGGTTCAAATTGTTTTATCATGGTGTGGATGGGAGGAGAAATGGCATAGGAGTTATCCTGAAGGAACAGTATGCTAAGAGTGTTGTGGAGGTGAAAAGAGTGTCGGACATAGTGATGTTTATGAAGCTGGAAATTGATAGTGTAATATTGAATATTGTTAGTGCATGTGCTCCACAAGTTGGGTGTGCGATGGACGAGAAAGAAAAATTTTGTAGTGAGTTGGATGAAGTTGTGATGACTGTATCCAAGGGTGAGAGAGTGGTGATTGGAGCAGATTTCAATAGGCATGTTGGTGAAGGGAACAGAGGGGATGAGGAAGTGATGGGTAGGTATGGTGTTAAACAAAGGAATGCAGAAGGTCAGATGGTAGTGGATTTTGCGAAAAGGATGGACATGGCTGTGGTGAATACGTATTTTAACAAGAGGGAGGAGCATAGGGTGACATACAAGAGTGGAGGAAGATGCACACAGGTGGATTATATCTTACGTAGGAGGACCAGTTTGAAGGAGATTGGAGACTGTAAAGTGGTGGCCGGGGAAAGTGTAGTTAGGCAGCATAGGATGGTGGTTTGTAAGATGACGTTGGTGATCAAGAAGAGGAGGAGGACCAACTCCTTCTGACATTCTCTGTACTTCTGCATCAACAGTCTCAGAGCAAACATCGCATCTGTAGTGTTCTTTCCCGGCATGAAACCATACTGCTGTTCACTAATCATGTCCCTTCTTAACCTAGCTTCTACTACTCTTTCCCAAAACATCATGCTGTGACTGATCAATTTAATCCCTCTGTAGTTACTACAGCTCTGCACATCACCCTTATTCTTAAAAATCGGTACCAAAACACTTTTTCTCCATTCCTCAGGCATCCTCTCACTTTCTAAGATTTCATTAAACAATCTGGTTAAAAAATCCACTGCCATTTCACCTAAACACCTCCATGCTTCCACAGGTATGTCATCTGGGCCAACAGCCTTTCCATTCTTCATTCTCTTCATAGCTATCCTTACTTCCTCCTTGCTAATCCATTGTACTTCATGATTCACTATCCCTACATCATCCAACCTTCTCTCCCTCTCATTCTCTTCATTCATCAACCCCTCAAAGTACTCTTTCCATCTGCTCAACACACTCTCCTCGCGTGTGAGTACGTTTCCCTCATTATCCTTTATCACCTTTAACTGCTGCACATCTTTCCTAGCTCGGTCCCTCTGTCTAGCCAATTGGTACATGTCCTTTTCTCCCTCCTTAGTGTCCAACCTTTCATACAGCTCATCATATGTCTTATCCTTCACCACCTCTCTCTTTGCCATGCACCTCATCTCCTTATACTCCTGTCTACTTTCTTCATCTCTCTGACAATCCCACTTCTTCTTTGCCAACCTCTTTGCCGGTATACTCTTCTGTGCTTTCTCATTCCACCACCATGTCTCCTTGTCATCCTTCCTCTGTCCCGATGTGATACCAAGCACCTTTCTAGCAGTCTCCCTTACTAGCTCTGCTGTAGTTACCCAGCTATTTGGAAACTCTTCACTGCCACCCAGTGCCTGTCTTAACTCATCCCTGAACTCCATCTCACAATTACCCTTTTTCAATTTCCACCATTTGATCCTTGGTGCTGCCCTCACACTCCTCCTCCTCTTCTTGATCACCAACGTCATCCTACAAACCACCATCCTATGCTGCCTAACTACACTTTCTCCGGTCACCACCTTACAGTCTCCAATCTCCTTCAAACTGGCCCTCCTACATAAGATATAATCCATCTGTGTTGTGCATCTTCCCCACTCTTGTATGTCACCCTATGCTCCTCCCTCTTGTTAAAATACGTATTCACCACAGCTATGTCCATCCTTTTAGCAAAATCCACTACCATCTGACCTTCTGCATTTCCTTTGTTTAACACCATACCTACCCATCACTTCCTCATCCCCTCTGTTCCCTTCACCAACATGCCCATTGAAATTATTTATTTATTTTATTTTACATTTGTTGACTGGGCTAGTCTAGCTGGATACATGTCCATTTTCAGTAAAAGCCCAGGGAGATAAACTCCAAGCAGGTAAAAAGAGAAAATACAAAACTTAAACAATACTATACATAAATTTCAATGTTTGGACTTTTAAAAATTCAAATTAAGTATAGAGGTATAGACTCAAAACACCCAACTTGTGGAGCATATGCACTAACAACATTCATCATTACACCACCAATTTCCAGCTTCATAAACATCACTCTATCAGACACTCTTTTCACCTCCAAAACACTCTTCGCATACTGTTCCTTCAGAATAACTCCTACGCCATTTCTCCTCCCATCCACACCATAAAACAATTTGAACCCACCTCCGATCCACCTAGCCTTACTCCCCTTCCATCTGGTCTCTTACACACACAATATATCCACCTTCCTTCTGTACATCATATCAGCTAGCTCTATACCAGTCATACTGCCAACATTCAAAGTTCCGCCCCTCACTACCACAGTCCTAGCCTTTCTTCTCTCTTACTGCCTTCGGCAATGCCTTCTGCCTCTTCTCCTCCTCCGGCCAACAGTAGCCCAATTTCCGCCAGCACCCTGTTGGCTAACAGTACTGGTGGCGGTCGTTGTTAACCCGGGCCTCGACCGATCCGGTATGAAAATATTTACTGGTGATTGCATGAAATGATTTGGCGAAGTTTTACGCCGGATGCCCTTCCTGACGCAATCCTCCCCATTTATTCGGGCTTGGGACCGGCACAAAGAAATGCACTGGCTTGTTCATCCCCAGTGGCTGGGTTCTACCTCTAATCATCATTAAGGTGAAATATGGACAAAGGCAAAATGGGCAGGAATTGTCTTACAGACGCTGAAAAGGCCTCTCTCTCAATGAATCACCAGGAACTACTTAATGAACTGTTATGGTAACGCGGTCAAATACAGTGATGCTTAAGGATTTAAAAACTGCATGTATAAACAAGTTATATACTTGCCATAATAACTGATCTAGATGATCACAGTCCACCCTCTTCAAACCACTACAACCTGGATGCAGGCTCAAGTGTGCTTGACACACAAAAACTTTCTCAGGAGCCAACCCCTCCCCCTTACCCATAATGCACCATATTCTCGAGAACAGAATAGTGTGCCACTCAAGACTGCAGCACAAGAAGAAAAGGGCTAAAAAAGCACAAACATAAAACTTCACTGTCCCCTCTAAACCTTGCCTCACTCTGGTCAGGGGAAGGACGATATGTCTGTGTGCTTACCTTTAAAAGTTTACACAAATGTTTCTGCCCATATCTTGGAAGCAGGTTATTGTTCAAAACCTCTCCCTACTTTTTCAGGAATTAGGAAAAAAATGCTCTGACCCTACAAAGGCCGCCCTTTGAAATCTCAACAGTGGAAGTGGCTTCAGAAGAACAGTCGCTCCTAACTGGTACCACCTAACTACAGAGCTCAGGAACATAACAGAATACCCACACTTTACAATTAAACTTCTCGACCACTTAAGTAATGCTCCTGTTTGTTAGACAAAGGCTAGTTCTCTTCCTTCACTCCTTTTCCACAGGCATTAGTCTCCACAGTAAATTAGCAAATTATCACTGCATTTAATAGGGTAATCTTTGTAAATATATTAAATACAAATAGGAAGTTATAGTTCACCTCTAAATAAATTGATCCTAACTGCCATCTAGGAATTGTTTAAGACAAGACAAGCCACCATCTCATAACCTTTCTCTCCTTACAAGTGTCAAGCCTTCTCTCTTCTCAGCTCTTTACTGGTAAACTACCAATGAGTATCCAGTCTCCACTGGAATACAAAGATGATATTCTACCGACTCCACTACCCTACTGTGTGCGTTACAACAAAACTATTGGGGAATACAGAAACACGTCAGGAACGAGTATATGAAACAGTATTACACCTCTCAATTATAAGCAATGCAAATTACATGAAATATTCAGTTCTGTAAGACAATACTTTTGCCATGTAACTCTTTTGACTATGAATAACATTTATTACTTTGAGATGTAAACTGACTATTTTGCAGTAATTTCAAAACTGTCTATGCAATACTTTATAAGAAGTAAACTTAACGCTCTGACAATTATTTCAAAATTACCTGTGTAATGATTATGTATATAATAAATTGTGCAACAGTACCTGAGTTGTGATTGAAAAAAGTCCATGGACTTTTCCAATCAACAAAGGAAAAATAAAAATATGCTAAAGAGGATGAACTCAGATTAGGTAAATTTAACACTATAGTATACCTAGGATAACTTAATCCATCTTCTTCAAATGCTTTGCACAAAGTTCCCAGCTCATCCCTTGTATGGATTCCACTTATGAAGTAGTCCTGACAAGGTATATTTTGAAAGGATACAGAGCTCCATTCAAGGCTCAAGATATCTGCAAAGAATGTGCTCTTGAAGAACACTTAAAATGTAGCCACTGTTCTTGTTGAAAGTGCAGTAAGAATACATGTTACAAATGTGTCATAGTTTGCAGAACAAAATTTAATACCGTCTGAAAGCCAAATGGACAACATTCAAAACACAAACTGTTGGCAACATAAAATATAAATAATTTCTGTTTTTTTCTGATAGACTTTGTTCTAGCAAGTTAAAACTTAGCTGCCTAAACAATGCAAAACTAGCTTCCTGTGTTATAACTGAGGACAAGTACAATTGCCTAAAATATCCCCCTGTGTTAAAACTGTGGACAAATACAAGGACATTAATAATCCAGCACTAATTTAACTCTGTGACTACCTTGAAAATAAAAGAAGGATTTGTCTTCAGGCCAAAATATTTTTGAAAGACCAGGTAGGACGAAGGATCAACACACCAGGCTTGAATCTCAGAAATTCTTCTGAGTGAAGTTATTGCCACCAGAAAAATAGTCTTACAAAGTTATTAACACAGCTCTGCATTAGAAATGGGTACAAAGTGCAGGGTCACATCAACTTTCCCAATAAAATGTGCAACCTGGCTCCATAGACCAGAGGGATAAATCCTTCACAATGACCCAGGAGACAGGCCTCGATCAGTGTCACTGTCACCCCTCCTGGTGAGAGGGGAGAATGTGTGCACTCAGGGACTCACTACATAGATGTGACTTCACCAGTGGAAACCAGACAAACCACCTCCTATGCTTTGCTGTTAGAGGGCATAGCTGAAAGTAAGCAACATCCCTTGTGAAGTGAAGGAATGTCCTTCACAGTTAGTTCACTGCACACCCCTTTCCCTCAAGCAACACAGTATGCATAGAGTGGAGATGTTAGGAGAAAATACAAATCACACTGATATCTGACCTAATGATAGCTCCCTGCTGATCAATATTTGCCTTGGTGGTGGGGTAAAAAGGGGCTGATTGGCCGGGGGGGGGGGGGTAATGATCAGCAAGCTTCACGGGCCAAGTGTAGTAAAAAAATAAAAAATAAAAAAAATATGAAGCAAACTTCTCCAACATAAAGTTGAAGTCTCAGAAAATAATGGGCTCTTTAAATGGAGGTCTGATGAGATAGCACACAAAAAGAGAAGCCAAAGAAAAACTGTGAAAATATTGATACAAACGGGGAAAAAAACAGAAAGGTTAACTTTAACAGAAGAACAACTGAGTCCCATGTAACAGATTTGTGAAAGATAATTCAGTATGGCTGTCATGGTATCTGAAAAGGGATCTAATCTTTTTTGAAGTAACCCAAACCACAAAATATGTCCACTTGTTCTGGTATGCTTTCCTGGTATTGGGTCTCTGGGCAGAGTTAAGGATTTACATAACCTTAGGCAGATACGTAATATCTCTGGTCATTAATGCAAGTGGAGAAACAAGCAGTTAGATAAATCTGCAATGGTCCATGTGAGGCTTACTGAATGGGTGGGTGAGCAAGGCTACGTAGGGTTTTATGTTCAAATGCTTCTCCAAAAGATGAGGGCAGAGTAGGACAACCATATTTGTTGAGGCCAAAACAGACCTACAAGAATGTATTTGGACTTGTTGATCTTTGCCTTCTAGAGAAACATGAGGATAAGGAAAAAGTGTATAGGAGTTCGGGAAGCCATTTCTGTATTAAATCATCTCTGGACCACTTCCTCAGACAGGGTAAAAAGGAGCAGAAGTTGCTACAATTTGTGCTTGTCAATGATACAAAAAGACTGTACCCAGACTTCTCCCAGTGAATGAAGACACTCCATTCTACTGACAAGTTTTTGGGTAACTCATGACATCAAGCAAGAGGTAGTCTTGTCCCCTGCTGAAATGGCTTTCACCAGTATACAGGTTTTTGTTATAAAAATGATTTGTTACTGCTCATTTCCACACCATTCTGGCCTTTCAGCAGGAGTATGACTGTGTTCCACTCAGCTTGTTTACATGTCATATCACAGCCATGTCATCTGTGTGAATGGTGATTACAACATGGGGGAGGGTTCTTGAAGGGCCTGAAGAGTAAGCAGTACCACTCTCATCTCCAAGACTCTAATGTGCAAACTGGCCTCCAGTCTTAACCAGGCACATTGGACAGTCTTTTCATAACAATGCCCTACCACCACCATCACAGGTTATCCAGGGTAACAGTGACCACGGGACAGCAAACATAAACAGACAATGCCCACAGCAAAGACAGGAGTGTGTAATTAAGTGAGAGAGAGGAGTCTTTATCCTTCGTAAATCTTCACATGATCCCACAAGAGATAAGAAATCTAGCATCACTCTATCCTGAAGGCTTCTCATGCAAAATTTGGCATGAGGTACTAGAAAAATTACAGCTGTCATGTGACCTATAGTTTTGAGGCAAAGACTCGCCAGAAGTCTAGAAAACATCTAATAAATCTGAGGGTCTGTGAAGCCATCATTTGCAACTTTGCAGTGTTGACTGTAATGTTTAAGGATTGGAACAGAAGCATTAGAGAACTCTTGTGCTGAAATTAGGCTGTCCAGATTCTATTCTGCTAGGGGGATAGTCATCCAGCTAACAGGAACACCTTGCAACCATTAGTGAGCTGAGACCAAGGCTTTATACATTTGGTGAGTCTTTTAGGGGATGAGATGAAATAAAATAAAAGATCTCAAAACTCATAATGGCTGGCTACCACCTGAAAGCATAAGAACCCTCTTGACTACTCTGTAATCTTTATGTGCAAATAAGCATCCAGGAGATATAAAATCACATGCAGTCTCTTCCTGTCAAGGATGGAAAAAAATCATTTGCAACTATCTATCTATCTATCTATCTATCTATCTATCTATCTATCTATCTATCTATCCATCCATCTATTCATCCACACTTTGTTGACCGGGTTACTCCCACTCCCACTAGGCTAGTAGCCTCTTTTCAGGGCAAACCCAAGGTGGTATTTATACTAGTAAGGGAAAATCTGGCCAGGGCATCGGAGATCTTCCCTACTCTTTTTGATATTTGCTGTGAGCGCTTTTATATCCACCTGAGTTGCTTCAGAACTTCCTAAAAATTGCAATTGTCTGGAGACGAAATTGGGGACTCACCCTAGCCCCATCCTCTGTGTGTATAGAGGCAGATTGCGGAGGGGATTCAAAGTGCTTCCTATTGCATTTATGCTGCCTATGTCTCCTTGACAGATAGGGTTGCCAAGGATAAGGAGGTGATCTACATCTGTAACACTGATCTCTTCTGTAGCTTTCCAATCCTCTGTTTCTTAGACTGGGAAAATAAGGAGGTCAGAGGAACAGAGTAAACAGGACAATGGGCCCAAAATGTGCAATAGCAAGTGCAAGGGACAGTCCATGCATAGATTTATACAATACTGATGCAGTAGTTGAAGTTGAATGCCTGTACTAGCTCCAAATATGCTGATACTAGTGGAAGGAGGTCAACACAGGCTAGCACTAATACCGGCACCAAAACAAATTTGATGCTGTTTGGTCAGACTTTATCAGCACTGGGACATCCCCAGGAACTGATGTCAATCCTAAACATTTGGGTCCACAAGGCATAAATGCAGACACAACAAATGTCAACTTAACTATCTGACCCTATAACTGGGAACCAATAAAGAACTCAATGTCAAGGGAGTTGACATCAACATGGCCAGCATCGTCAGCACTGTCAATGCAGGAGGAGGAAAAAGCTTCACTCTGACGAATTACAGCATGGGCAACATTTGTTGGGTGCTCTGTTGTCCCGTCAAAATATTTGCCAAAGCTAGGGCCAATGAAGAAGACAAGACAACAGGAGGAAGAGATAGAGAATCTCTATCCACTAATATATATATATATATATATATATATATATATATATATATATATATATATAAGGATAAAGAATTAGCTCTCTTTTTATCCAAGTCTGTAACTGAGCATCTGTCTGACAGGAAAAAACACAAAAATAAAGAAGAAAGGGTCATATTTAACCTGAGAGTGTCAGTAGACAAAAGCAGCAAACAAAATGGCAGATATGAAACTTAGGGTGCTTATAAATAATCAAAAAAATATTTTTAGGAGTCCAAGGCTGATTCAATTTTAGCTCAATTAGCAACAATAGAGATGTGTAGAATATGTTATACTATGGGTAAGGGGAGGTGGTGAAGCCTGAAAATGTTTTTATGTCCTGACTGGGCTAACTTCTGCTATTAAATCCTAAAGGTCTAAAGAGAAGGAACTTGACCATCCTAGATCAGTGAGACAGCTTCAAATGCTCTGTATTCTTCTAATGAAATAAGATCATCTCTTCCTCATCTGCAGTGATGTACAACAAGAGGCCCATCCAAGAATCACACCCTATTAGATAAACCTGAATTACTCTGCTGCTTGTTAAGACAAAAGAATCATCAGTTTGGTAGCCACAGTTGTTGTTGTTGTTGGTCTTTTGGCTTTTTCCCGGTAAGCAGATAGTTATTTTTCAAGTGATAAGGACTCTACAGATAGCTCACTTAATACCCTCTTTACAAGCAACAACCATGGCTAAATACTCCACTCTCAGTGCAGGATATGGAAACAAGTGTTTGGTACCTGAAAAATACTACAAATGAATAATGAGATAAAAGACCTCTCAGATACTGGGAAGTGCTATTTGGGGAACAGACTATCTAGAGAATTCCAAGACTGCAATAGTATATGTGCAGATGTGAATAGTTTTAAGCATGAAGTTCTTTTCACTGACTGTTTAAAAAAATCCTTGAGGGCTCTTTGCTAGCTCAGTTTGAGTTAATACATAGGTTTATAGGTGTATACTAGGCTAATGGCCCTAAAGCCTTTACAAGCCTAGCCCACAGGATTATCCTGGCATCGTGCCACCTGACACTAGTTCCCAGTGCCTCTGTCGAGTAGAGCCACTGGAGTGATCCCCGGGGTGAATTTTCTATTTCCCATTCACTCATCAAAATTACTCTTGAAGAGGGCCAGTGGGGTGCTCTGTTTGACATGTATGGGAAGTCTATTCCATAGCATGGGCAGTTTCTAGGTTATGAATCTGTCCTTCCAGCATGTTCTGTTGATTGTGGTAATGAGGCTGAGGTCTCTGAAGCATGTGGTGGGGAGAGATTGGGATTTCTTTAAATTTTGCATTTCTAACAGAGCTGGGTCAGACATGACTTTGTAAGTCAAGCAGAGATCGCCTCTAAGTAGGCGAAATGAGACAAAGAATAGTTGAAGTTTTTTGAGTCTGTCCATATAGGACAACTGTTTAAGGCCTAGGATCATCTTTGTGAGGTACTTCTGCAGCCTCTCCAGTTGTTGCAGGTGTCTAGTGAGGTATATGCCAAATGGAGCATTGTACTCAATGATTGGCCTAGTGAGGGAAGAGTAGAGGGAGACAATGACCTCTTTCATCCTGGATGCAAAACCCTTAGTAATGAGATGTGCCACATAGAAGGACTTTCTGACCACAGTGGCAATGTGGTGGTCAAAAGAGAGGTTGTTGTCAACCTGTGTTCCCAGATCTCTTATAACTCCTTCTGTGTTCAGTGGACTAACATCAATGTGGTAATTCATGGGAACAGAGTTTTTCCCAAAGGGGATGACAACACATTTTTTGGCACTGAGCTTAAGGCCATAGTTCTGACACCAGTCATTGGTCTCAGTGAGGCCTTTCTACAGGATGTCAACATCAAGAGCAAATCTGATTTCTCAGATGCACCTCACTTTGCTCTTGTTTAAACGACTCCTTCATACTCTTCACCCTTCCACCTGGCAGCACTAGAGACTAACAGGATGAAGTAAGTAAGAAGCACAAATAGGGTACCATATCTTCTTAAGTTCTGACGGATATCAAGGATATGCCGTTTATAGGCTAGGTCACATGCATGCAGAATATAACCTTTAACACTGTTATCCAAGATGCTAAGTTTTTGGATGGGTTCATGGTTGATTTTGATGAGCTTGAGAACAAAGACATGGCCTACAGTTCTTTCTTTAACTATAGTAATGTATTTTCTTTATAGATCTGAAGAGGAGAGTTGAAGCAATGCTCATCGTAGATTAGATACAATGCTGATGATAAATGCCCAAAAAATTGCAACAAAGCTGAAAACCTAGTAATCTCTCAAAAGTCAAAGCTGTCTTATATCATACGAATGAGCACAGTCAATTGAAATTTATGATAACCAAGACCTAATTTAAGCATTAGTCTCTGCAATAAAAAGGTATAAATGAAAGTCAAGTGGCAGACTCCCCAGATATTAGATGGTACAGGGCATTAAGTTATGATGATGCTGTCTGTTCCCCTATGCACCCCATCATTTTGCTTAAGGGCCATTAGCTTGCCCCAGTAAAGAAGTAATAGAAGTGGAACAATTACCTCTTCATAGAGAAAAATGACCCAGCAGGTAAAAAACATATCAAAAGTCATAATGCATGTAGTGGGCTAAACCCCTGGTGTGATGATGTGAGGTATTGCCATCTGTGTGACGGTGAGTAGGGCAGTCCATGCGTGACATATACCAGCATAGTTAGCTAGGGATTTGTAAATAATTTTGTGACATTTGACTATCACACTGACTTGTACAGAAGATGCTTGTGTTAAAAATGTATCAACAGTGCTATAATAACTGATTAAATGTTTATGTTTAAACAAAGAATTCTGGAAGGGAAGAGTAGACAATTTTAAAATTGTTCTATAACTTTCAAATACTACAAAAGATCTTAGCAAAGCTCTCAATGTGTACTGTACCCGAGTCAGGTGATCAAATGTGATATTATTCTATAACCAGCACTGAGAGGATAGAACTCTCCCAGCAGCTTGTTTTGTTTTCTTTTAAACCTGATACAAAAATATATGGAAGCCAATGGAGTTCAGTTTAGTTGGAAGCTTATCACCTTGTTTTGTGGAAATAAGCACCTCAGAATCCTAACTTGCTTTGCTGTATTAACTAAGTTATCTAGGGAACAGTTATTCTTCAGACAGTCAGGAAATAAAGTGAGATTAATTCTGCACCCAAAACTGAAAATAAAAAATCACGTTTTTTCAGCAAATGTTAAACTTTTCTGCATTGCTAATGTCTCCATATCTAAGTAAATGGTTACTATTATTTTCTAATTTGTTATACCCCAAAATGATCTGGAGGAGGTTGCCATGGTTAGCATTATTTTGTTTTACAGTCAATGGCTTCATCTTCCAGATGTCATGTTAGAGGGACAGAAAGAAATCCTTAAGATTAGGTTTCATTTACTGTAGTTTTCTCTCTCATCCGTTGACAAAATTGCTGTGACTGCTTACTTTTCACTGTCAGCATCAATCCGCATTTTTAATTACTTTGCTTCCTTTGATTTTCATTAGTGACCATCTCTGTTGCAGCATTTTAAGGAATGTTTGAATGACAGGTTTGAAACTGTAGCTGAGTTCATTGTTCTTTTCAAAGTTAACAACTGTAGTTCAGTGTTCAAGTGTGAGAAATCTGTTCCCTGTGATTAATGGGTATTACTTGGACTGAGATGGTTTGTGTTGCATTCAGTTTTAAATATTGTACCTAGAATTACAGTCTTTTATGTTAATCATATTTCCTCAACTCCAGAAGAAACATGCACTTTTGTAGAAATTAGAGTGTAGCAAAAATGCAAAATCATATACTGGCAGAAAGTAAAAAGAGTTAGATTAACAGATTTGCTTTTTTTTTGTGGCACTGAGTTTTATTACAGGGAAAGACATTTGCAACTGAAAACTAAGCTTGAAAGCCCTGCCTTTGTTCAGACTCCAGGCTGCACTATTTTTCTGAAGTGTGATGCTGCCAATCTGTAACTGATAAGGCACATTTAAATGCCATTATTTTCTTAACAGCTCTGCTGTTGGGATAAGGGACCTAACTTAATTAGTGTGCCACTCTTAGTAGTAGTTGTGATGTAAGAGATGAAACATATGCAGGAAAGAAAGGCAAACATAATTATTAAATTATGTTTTTTTCTGTATGTGAAGTGTTTAGTTTTGGATTACAAGGAAGGGAAAAACATTTTTGGAAAGAAAAACTTGACATTTGGGTGGAGTTCTCCTTTTTGTTTTTCCACATCTGTTTGAATCTGTCCAACTGTGTTATTTTTATTTCTCCTGTGACTGAATCTCTGATATTTATTGTACTTAGATATTTAGTATTCCCATGTTTTCTATTTTATTATGAATTATTAAATATTTATACCTTTTGTTGTGGCTGGTCTTTTAGAGAATACTTTTAAGATCTTCAGAGTAATAGTGCTTACTTTAGTAATGCCTTCACAACTCCAAAATGCCTGGCTGCTTTGGATACACACTACCATTTATGTTAGTATTGATTTTACTCAGTGTACATGGACACATTTGTAAGAGCCTGACAGTGGTTGACTGGTGGCAGTGAGGTTACCTTATAGTCTAGGCAGAAGGGGTAGAGCTGGTAAATCTGTACCAGCCTTTCCCAGGAGCGAGCGAGCGGGTGAGTGAGTGAGTGAAAATCAAACACCCAGGTGTGGGTGTGTCAGCTATGTGGAACAGGAACACAGTGTTCCAAAGTGAGTAGTTTCTGGAATCTGAACAGACAGAGTCCAGTTCCACGTCTGGAGCAGGTTACCTGTGAGCACTTGGAGGAAATTGTGCTTGATGCAGAGAGCTGCATTTGAAATAATGTGTAAATCCATTCCTGTTTTTAGTGACCATCTCTCACCAGTGTCAGTGGTGAGGATTGAGATCCTTGATTATTGTTGGCCTGTGGTAAAGAGAGGCTGTCATATACTGGTGTCACAGCAGTGGGATATTAATTGAACTTCAGCAGCCTGTTGACAGCTGTCAATGAAGGTGTCTGTACTCTCAACAGCCACAAGGTAAACATTCAGAGTCTCATTTTCTCAATAGTTTTATTTATTTTTGTTAGTTTAGTTTAGTCAGGAAAGCAGGCAAAGATGTCAGCAGAGGATTATGGTAACCTGACAAAGAACCAGTTGGCCAAGGTTTGCAAAGTCAAAGGACTGGTGCATACTAACCGGACTAAAAAGGAAATAATTTCAGGCTTTAATCACAGCTGCCGCATGGACCAGTGACCAGGAAGACAACTAGTCTGTGTAGTCTTCAGAAACAGTACAGTTCACCTTTTCCTCAGAAGGCCTAAAAATCTGTCTGGAGTTAAAGAGACTTGATTTGGAAGCCAAAAGTTTGGAGGCTGAAGAAATGGAGAAGCAGTGTCAGCATGAACTGGAGGTCAAAAGTTTGGAGACCAAAGAGAGATTACAGCATTTGGAGACCAAAGGAAAGGAGAATTAGTGTCAATCTGAGATCAGAGAGAGACTGTGGCATTTGGAGGCTGAAGAAAAGTAGAAGCAGCATCAGCGTGTGAGAGAAATGCTGACTCTTCATCAGGGTCATGGAGGTAATGGGGAAGGAAATAACTGGACCGCAGAAGTAATAAAGGTCAGTAAATTTCTTCCACAATTTGCAGAGGGGGATGACTTTGATAGTTTCATTCATATATTTGAAAAAGTATGTAAACAATATAATGTTGACCAAGAGCTCTGGGTATAGTTCCTGACCCACTTACTTCATGATAAAGTTGTAACTGCTGTTTCTAAATTGTCTGAAACTGACTGTATAAACTATGACAGAGTGAAACAATGTTTATTGAACTGTTATATAATTTAACACCTGAAGCTTACAGAAAAAAGTTTTGCGGGCATAGACACAAGGCAGATGAAAGTGCATGTGACGACACTGCTGAGTTAAACACTTATTTTCATAGGTAGGTGAGTGGGTGTTAGGTCACCACTTTTGAAAGACTGGCAGCCTTTTGGTGAGGGAACAAGCCCTTAGTACTTTGCCTGAGGACATGAGAATGTGGTTGGCAGACAGTGCAATTCTGCAGATGAGCTGAGGAGAAAAGGGGATATCTACTTAGCAGCCAGAGCATTACTGCGCAAGAAGGGGATAGCCAGTGCTGCACATGGATATAAGGGAACGCATTATGGGCAGCCTAAATCACCAACACAGTCTACCAGTAACAGAGGAAGCCACAAGTTCAGGTACACAACCAGAATTAGGGGTTAGATGTTTTAAATTTAACCAGAGGGGCCATGTAGCATACAGATATCCACTAAAACAAGGTGGGGAACAAAAGATGAGGGAGCCAGCAAGTGGAAATAATAGAGTGCCAATAGTCAGTTGTCTGGAGAAAGCAGGGGTACCAAACTATCACCAAAGTTTGTATCCTATCTTAGTGGATGGAAGACAGGCCACTGCTATGAGAGAGACAGCCTCTGATATAACCATTGTGAAGACTGCAGTGGTTAAAGAGCAGCAGTACTTGCTTGGGCAGTCCACTCAAATCAGAGCTTTAGAAGGGATCCCATTCCAAATACCTTTGGCCAGGGTTCACTTTGACTGGGAGGGTGGAAAAGGAAGTAAGCAGGTAGCTGTGTTTGAGGATGTTCCTGCAGATGTCTTGATAGGGAATGATTTTGATAATGCAGTTACCCTGTCTGAAAGCAGTTCCACACACTCAAGCTTGGAGGCAGGCATGTAGGTCTGGGTAGGTTGGGGGAGACTCAGACAGACCCCACACCCAAAGCTTGGGCTGGCGATGTGGCTACTTCAGGAAGGAAGCTACCCTGTAGCAGTGACCCTGAAAGTGAGCCACAGCTGCTGGTAGGTACTGATGTTCCCATGGACAGGGTGACTGCAAGGACAGAGGTGCGTGGTAGTACACAGTCTGACAGTGAGGCACTGCTGTCAGAGGACAGTAGGCTTCCTGTGGAATGGGAGCTGGGAGAGGTCGCAAAAGAAGTGATGAGACAGACTCAGCTTTTGGACCCTACCTTATGAGGCTTGAGGGAGGTAGCTAAGGAGGCATCTGATGCTCAAGGAAAGGGGAGTCTGTGTGTATATATATATATATATATATATATATATATATATATATATATATATATATATAAAGGGTTACTGTATAGAGAGTTGAACCCCTGAGGGAGGGCTAGAGGGTGAGATAATACAGCAGATGGCAATGCCCAGAGCCTACCGTCTGGCACTTCTAGCCAAAGCCCATGACATTCCTTTTGCAGGTTATATGGGCATAAAGTATATCAAGAGATGTATTATGCAGAACTTTTATTGGCCTGGGATTGTGAAGGATGTAACAGGGTACTGCAGGAACCTGTGAGCAGCACTAAAAGGTAGACAAGGCAGCAGGGGACAAGGTCAAAGCTCTGTTGATGCCTTTACCTGTGATTAATGAGCCATTTCAGAGGGTAGTTATGGATATTGTAGGGCCTCTGAGTACTCCAAGTTCCGTAGGGAAGAGGTATATCCTAGTGGTAGTAGATTATGCTATTAGATACCCTGAGGTGGTGGCTCTGTCCTCCATTGAGGCAGAAAAGGTGACAAATGCTTTGTTAGAGATTTTCAGCAGACTAGGTTTCCTGAGAGAAATACTAACTGACAGAGGTGCAAATTTCATGTTAGACCTGCTGCCTTGTCTGTGGATGTGTTGTGGAGTGAAGCACCTAAAGAGCACCCCCTACCACCCCCAGACTAATGGTCTTGTGGAGAGGTTAAATTCTACACTAAATACCATGCTACAGGTATTTGCAGACCAGGTTAAGAAAGATGGGACAAATATCTGCCCTATCTATTGTTTGCATACAGAGAGGTACCCCAGGAAGCCACAGGTTTTCACCCTTTGAGTTGCTGTATGGGCATAGGGTGAGAGGGCCTTTAGATCTGATTCGTGATGAGTGGGAGGGTGAGTGTGAATCCCGCAAGAAGTCTATTGTGGCATATGATCTAAATCTCATGACAAGGTTTAGGGAGCTCATGGGCTTGGCACAGGAAAATCTGTCAGGAGCCCAACAGCAGGAAAAGGTCTGGTATGACAGGAATGCTCCAGCCCAAAAGTATGCTGTGGGACAGTAGGTTATGATATGGTACTCATTCCTGTCAGACACAATAAGATGCAGGTAGCTTAGGAGGGATCCTTCAAAATGGTAAGGAAGGTGAGTGACATTAATTATATGGTAAACCTGATAGGCAGGAGGCAGCAGCACAAATAACATGATGAAGCCTTACCATGGCAGGGAGGCCCTGGTGCTGAGCATTGGCAGTGGATGGCAAGAGGAGCCTGAGGAGGATCCGGTGACTGATCTTTCTCAGTGAAGCTCGGACTGGCACTTCTGTGGAAGGGGTAGCAATATCCCAGTGGCTCTCCCCTACCCAGGTTTAAGAAATCTGAGAAGTGTTGCAGGAGTTTGGGGCCAAGTTCACTGGGAAACCTGTGTGCACCCACCTGGTGCAGCACCATGTGGATACAGGACCCCAAAGGCCTATCCAGCAGGAATCTTATAGGATGCCTGAATGAGTCAGACAGACTCTGAGGGAGGAGATATGGGAAATGTTGGAATTGGGGTTAATCCAGGAGTCTAGCAGTCCCTGGGCCTTACTAGTGGTGCTGGTACTAAAGAAAGATGGTAGCATCAGATTCTGCTAGGACTACAGAAAACTAAACAGTCACACAGAGTCAGATGCTTACCCCATGCCTAGGACAGATGAAGTCTTACAGCAGCTGGGTGGGGCTAAGTATCTTACCACTATTGATCTGATCAAATGTTATTGGCAGGTGCCCTTGACTCTCATCACCACAGATAGGTCAGCCTTTGTGACTCCTTTCAGATTATACAAGTTCTTGAAGATGCCCTTTGGGATGAAAAATGCCTCAGTAACATTCCAGATACTGGTAGATCATATCCTAGCAGGAACAGGAGATTATGCCCTCACTTAATTGGATGACAATGCCATCTACAGCCATTCCTGGCAAGAGCACCTTTAGCATATTTGGGAGGTCCTGGGCAGACTGAAAAGGGCAGGGTTGACCATTAAGCCCAGCAAGTGTCATGTGGGTATGGCAGAGGTCTCTTACCTGGGAGTCTGGGACATAGAGTGGGGAGTGGTAAGATTACGCAAGAACCTGCCAAAGTGGAAGCTATTCAGATGTGGCCTGCCTCTGTTATGAAAAAGCAGGTGAGGGCATTCTTGTGGACAGCGGGGTACTATAGAAAGATCGTTCCCAATTATAGTACAATAGCTGCTCCCCTCACTGACCTGACAAGGAGGCCAGATAAGGTCATGTGGACTCCACCCTGCAAGCAGGCATTCCAAAAGCTTAAAAGGGCTTTGGGATGGCCCCTGTGTTAGCCAGTCCAGATTACAGCAAAGACTTTGTTGTGCAGGTGGATGCGTTAAACCATGGGGTGACAGATGTACTCAGCCAGGTTTCCTCTGAAGGGAGAAGAGCACCCAGTTGTACATCTCAGCCGCAGACTCTAACCTAGAGAGGAATGTTATGCAGCTGTAGAAAAAGAATGTCTAGCCACAGTATGGGCACTGTATAAACTTCAGCCTTACCTGTATGAAAGGAAATTCATTCTGGTTACAGACCATAATCCCTTAACATGGCTACATAGTATCAGCCAGCAAAATGCCAAGTTATTAAGGTGGAGCCTAGGGTTGCAGGCATATGATATGACATGACATGTTCCCAGACATGCCCAGTTCTCTCAAGCAACATTTTTCAAGGTTCACTTGAAAAACTAGCTTGAGTCTTATGGGGGGGGGGGTAAAGGTGTGATAATGTGAGGTATTGCCATCTGTGCCAGGGAGAGTGGGGCACTGCATGTGTGACATATGCCAACATAGTTAGCTGGAGTTCTGTTAATAATTCTGTGTCATTTGACTATCACACTGTCTTGTACAGATGCTTGTGTTAAAAATGTGTTAACAGTGTTACTATAACTGATTAAATGTTTATGTTTAAACAAAGAATTCTGGAAAGGAACAGTAGAAGTTTTTTAAATTGTTCTATTAATTTTCAAATACTGCAAAAGATCTTAGCAAAGCTCTGAATGTGTATTGTACCAGAGTCTGGTGATCAAATCTGATGTAATTCTATAACCAGCACTGAGAGGATGTAACTCTCCAAGCAGCTTGTTTTGTTTTCTTTGGAACCAGATATAAAAATCTATGTCAGTTGACTTCAGTTAGTTGAGTTCAGTTTAGTTGGAAGTAAACATCTCAACATCCTACCTTGTTTTGCTGTATTAAGTTAGCTAGCGAACACAGTCAGGAAATTCAGTGAGATTAATTAAGTAGGGTTTTTCTGCAGCTGTTTGAATCTGTCCAACTGTATTATTTTTATTTCTCCTGTTATTGAAACTCTGATGTTTACTGTACTTAAATATTTAGTATGTTCATGTTTTCTAGCTTATTATGAATTATTAAATATTCTTCTATCTTTCATTGTGGTTGGCCTTTTAGAGAATACTTTTAACATCTTGAGAGTACTTGAGCTTATTTTAGTGACGCCTTGGCCACTGCAAAAAGCCTGGCTGCTTTGGTTACACTCAACCATTTATGTTAGTATTGATTTTACTCAGTACAACTGGATTCCCTTGTAAGAGCCTGACAGTGGTTGATTGGTGGCAGTGATGTTACTTTATAGTCTGGGTGCAAGGGGTACAGCTAGTAGTGTGTGTGTGTGTGTGTGTGTGTGTGTGTGTGTGTGTGTGTGTGTGTGTGTGTGTGTGTGTGTATGTGTGTGTGTATGTGTATGTGTGTGTGTGTGTGTGTGTGTGTGTGTGTGTCAATCAAATACTCGGGTGCAGTGTTCCAAAGTGAGTCTTGTTTGGGATCTGGAGAGACAGAGAGTCCAGTCTCAGGTATGCAGCAGGTTGCCTGGGTGCTCATGGGGGAAATTGTGTTTGATGCAGAGAGCTGCATTTGAAATACCGTGTAAACCCATTCCTGCTTTCATTGACTGTCTCTCACCAGTGTATGTGGTGAGGATTAAGGCTCCTTAATTAATGGCCAGACGTAAAGAGAGCCTGTCACACTTGGGATTAGGATTCTTACCTTTTGTCTCTCTCGTGCTTCTATCTCTCTCTTGTTGGTTTCTGCACAAGGCCTACACTGCTGCTAAGTGCTGAACAGTGACAAAGACCTTGTGCTTTGCTTTTTGATATCAGTGTGGTGTAGGAATGAAGTGCTGCCACACTAACAGCTGTCAATATTATCCTCTGGTCGCCAACAAAAAAAGATAGCACCTGTCACATGGCCCTGACTGCATATGTGGTAATTACAGGAATACTCAGAAGGTGTAAGCTATTCAGGCATTAAATGCAGGAATTTTCCAATTATGAAAATTACAAGGATAAGTGAACTGTGTGAGCGGCTGTAGTCTGAAAGAGTGAATGCTCTTTTCATCTTGTGTTTTAGCCTGCCAGCTGCTTTCTGTGTGGGATCATAGGGTTTGGGATTTTGCCCTTTCCCTGCTGTTGTGCAAAGTCAGAGATGGTAGATATAATTAGCAGGAGATAGGGGAGAGGGGCACACTTTCTTTTTTAAATGTTCAATCTTTTTTGAGTCACTCTAAAAAGGTCTCACTTTTTTGTATTCCCTCTTTGCAGTCTTCAATATCTGATGACAGAATCATGTGACAAGCTAGGCAGAATCAGGGATTCTATGAGACTGTGCTCTTTAACCTCTACTCAAGGATGCAGCACGTGAGCTGTGTGATCTGAATGAGAAGCTCAAGCCTTTAAGAAAAGCCGCAAGGAAGGGTGCAAAAAGGAGGCACCAGAATGCTCCACCCACTAGAAATGATCCTCTGCAATACAGTCCAATAAATTGTACCACCTAGCACCTGAAATTCTGAGCCAGTTAACTAAAACTTTCTCACTTCAGAAATCACACTAGCACAAATGATGAAAGATGCATGATCAGCAAACATTTTAGGAGAGGAAAAAGATGATACAAGAATTACATCATACATAAGAAAACAAGTTAATTACTTTGAATGTTTACCTTCTGCAGAGCACAATGGATGTCTGCATTGATCAATTTGGTAGCATACTTTATCTATGTAAATAAAGGTCCATGTTGCATAGCAAACAACACTTGTAACTGCTGACATAAACCTTTCTACCAGTTAGGGGCTTAATACCAGACATCACAATCATTATCCAATATGCTAACAAAAGTACATTAACATTTAATAAGTATATCATTACACGTGTCCAGCTTACCCACTTTAGAAGCTTCTCATCTCCCTGTGCCATCCCACAATAACTTTAATTCACCCATTGTTCACTCATCTGGACAATCCATCTATTGCTGAATTCTACTACTAATGAGGGTGACCACAATCTCTAACCCATAATTCAATTCAGCTTGTCAAACTAAGGTAATACTTTTAAGGCCCCTTACAAATTTCTCTTCTTCCAGTAATAACACACCTGTACCTCCTCCTTCCCTCATCTTACTTGTCCTGCACAAAGTAACACCCACTTCAGTTCTTCTATCACCTTCAAAGTTAAAAATTAAACCTACCTTATTACAGTTTTTCCTCCAGACTGGCATGCCTCTATTCAGTTTTTTCTAATGATATAAACCATGGATAATTTCAGCATTCTAGTCAACTTTCTTGGCCTCCTTCCTTTTGTAGTAATGCACTTAAGAATGTGAGTGCAGCCTCTACAGACAAATGCAAAACTCCAGGTAAGGCTTTATCCTTGCTCAATACAAGGAAGTACTCCAACCTTTTCACACGATTCAGAGTTCTTGAAAATGCACTCCAACATCCTACTGACATGCTACCTCATACCGTGCCATTAACAACTACTTTTGATGTGATCTCAGTGTTATTCTACTCTCGTTTTTCATCCATCATTTTAACTAGAGGTTCCTTCTCCCCTAGAATGTCATCTTACATCTTTTGTCAGTGAAATTTCCATCTTCTGTTTCCTTTACCAGTTAGTCTGTAGAGATATATTTAGCAATCAGATCATCCCCTTTTATTATAGATTCTAGCTTGGTGATGCCAATATTGACACATTTTATCCTTTACCCAGTCTGTTTGCTGAGATTTAAATACCAAAAAAGATAGGACCAAACAAAGAACAATGTGCACGTCACTAATTCAACGATTTTCAGCCAAGAGTCTATAGTTTCCAGAAACAACACTAAAGCACACATAATTATCTTTACTAAGCATTAACCCTTAGATGAGACATACATAGTGGGTAACACAACTTTTCTTCGGCCGATAATGTATAGTAACTATCTTCTTAACATGCAGATGACTTAAACTGAGAGTGCTGTTTGTAGTCAGTTGAAGGCTAAGTGAAATGCTGATCTGTTTTATACAGTTTTATTTACTCCAGGCCAGGGGCATTAAATAAAAACTTTCATATCATTGCATGATCTAATACAACTAGGAAAAAAAGGAAAATACTTTTTTTTTTTTTTTGTAATCAAGATGCATTGGTTGAAGTGTTACAAGTCTGTAACTTGTTATTTGTAACTTGTTATTTGTACTCATTATAAATCTCTTATGTCCATATGTGGAGCTTTTCTCCCCGGGCCTCTGCTGAAAATGGAAATATATCCAGTCAGACTAGCCCGGTTAACAAATGTAAAATAAATAAAATAAATAAATAAAATAAACTTTAGTACTACGTGGTTACTAGTTATAGAACTAAATTTCTTGATGATTTCAAAAACACATACTGGCTTTTGTCTTAAAACGAAACCAAGCTGCCTATAGAAATTACTTTCAGTTAATCACAATATGAGGTACTAGAATGAAAACAAGCAGGAAATTATTTATTTCACCTGTAAACCCAGTATGCTGACTTCTTTACAGCATGATGTTGATGCCATATTGTGCTTGGCCTATGTCAGGAAAACACTTGTCTTATTGTAACTCACTGTTACAGATCTGTAGTGCTTCAATGTCTTTAAAGCATGAAACCCATGAGATATGCAAAGTTAAAATCAGCTACAAATGGTTTCTGCTCAGTAAGAAATACCTAAATCTTGCAAAACATTTATATAAATTAATTTAAATATTACTAAAATCTCGTTCCGTATACACTTACTCTGATATTAGCAACATATTACCTGCAAATCCTGATCCACAGTTAGTTATGATATCCAGCAGTGCTTCAGGCAGATGTCCGCTTTTTGCAAACTGTTCAATAAAAATGTCTCCTTGTCGTTTGGATAGTTTACTACCATCTTTGTTCAACAGTAATGGAAGATGACCAAACTGTGGAGGCTTCCAGCTTAAGGCTTTGTAAAGAAGGAGGTGCTTGGAAGTTGAGACAAGCCACTCAGTCCCACGTAAAACATGGCTAATTTCCATAAAATGATCATCGACTACATTGGCCAAATGATAGGTTGGGAAGCCATCTGCTTTGATAATCACAGGATCCCCTTCCACACTAGCGACTTCATGCTTGTTCCAGCCATAAACCATGTCCTCAAATGGTTCTGCTCCCTCTACTAGTTTGAAACGGATTACATGTGATAAACCTTTGGCCAGTTTGTCTTCAACTTGCTGTTTTGTGAGATACCTACATCTGTTATCATACCTGTAACAAGAATACAAACATTTATCACAAGCTACAGAGTTAAATATAAGGATAAGCTTGACAATTAGGAAATGTGTGCTTCTGTTTTATTGTTGAATTTCTTGATCTTTCCCTGTAAAAAATATCCAGCAATTCTCCAAACACCAAACTGTGCAGTACTTACCACACACAGGCTGCCACCACTAACAGAAGACATCACTTTCACTTTCACCAAACTATTTTTCAGAGACATACGGCTCAATTTTAACTAACACTAGTGATTATGTAATAAAATGGAAATTGTCTTGATTGAAATTCACAAGTTAAATTTCACCTAGCCCTATATGTACCTTCCAGGACTTTACAGTAACCCATGAGAGTATTTTTAAGCAAGTAGTAATGCCTGACAGGGTGGGAGTTATAAGGGAATTACAGCACTCTGAGGGATTCCACCCCTGGAAGGGTGTTAATTCCCTGATAATGCCACCTTTGGTGGGTATTACTGAACTTAAAGAATGGGGTATCTGTTAAACTGTTTTGTATTTTTTTCTTTTATTACTATACACTTTGTTCATATTTTTGTTGCAACATAGTTTCTCTGTCCAATGGTTCAGACTTACTGTAGGTTATGTAATTATTGCTGGAGGAAGTATTTTATATCCAAAATACAAATTATTTAAGTACATAATGTCTACGCACACACATTCAGAGACAGATATAAAAATACATAGAAAAACACTCACGCATACCCAGAAGTTACAGCCACTTTGATGAGTGAATACACCTCATATGTCTCACTGTGATTAAATGAATTAAACAAATTATAGAATGCAAGGCATTGCAATCTCCCACGCCTCTTAACTGTCCCTCAATTTGCTGCATAGTTATGATTTATCCATTGTAGAATGTGTCACTTACTGGCAAATCACTGAGGATTAAAGTCAGTCAATAATGCCAGACATTAGATATTCATACTTACAGTTTAAGCAATGCATTTTAATTTTACACTCGGTAAACAGCAAAGCCGCATTTAGCAAGTATGAAAATGGAAGCTGTTTGCTTTCTGTCTGTCTGATCTTCACAGCTGCTTAGTATGCTGCCATAAAGTGGTGGACTTGTTTTTTAACTGGGCATTGCCAGTACAGTATCATCCTGTTGGAGAAGGTTCGTGTCTCCAATCAGTGAAAATGCATGCTTAGCCAAATCTCAAAATAACTTTATAACATATTTATACAGCCTTTACTTATGAAAACAAAAGGCAAGTGTCTACTGGGATAACATAAAAATGGCACTGGAAGAAGAAAAATTACAAGTTTTAGATTTACCACTACAAACACTGTAATTAAGCAAATCTACTTATGCCAAGTGCCAACCTACATCTAAAAGTGGAAAGAAGATCAAGATGGCGGATCCTCGTGTGGCAGCGGCCTCTCCGGCTCCCGATGTACACTTTTTTTTTTGTTTTGTATCGTGTAAGTCTTTTTTGTTTGGTGAATCCGCTTTTGTTGTCGAGTGGGCAGACGTAGCATTGGAAACATTGGTGGTGTTGTAATGAGTACTGGTGCCTGTTACTGCCTGTTTTTGTGGAGGATGGCATGGAGCAGTGGAAGTTGGGCCTACAGTGGGATCTGCGCTGAGCGGAGTTTGGGAAATGGAAATTCACTTTGGTTTGGTATGGACTCCTGGAATACGGCGATGGATTATAGTGATAGAAAAGGAGAAGAAGTTTGGATGGTGGAGTGTGGGGGTCAGTGTTGTTGGCAGAAAAGAAGGACTAGCTGGTTGCTGGTGACGGTGTGGCCATTCGGGCCTGCAGGTAGAGGTGGCTGGGAGACTGTGGTTGAAGGAGGTCAGAAGGAGAACTGTTGGACTGGATGATGCTGGCGATGGTCGAGACTGCAGTAGTGGCAGTTGGTTATTGATGACAAGAGAATGGTCGGATGAAGGGACTGTTTATTTAATGTTGCTGGAAATGCATGGAGATGGCGATGGTTGTAGCAAATGTGAAATAATTCCTGATCTCCGGTTGGATCTTTTTCACTGTTATATGTGGTTTGCATTCTGCTGTTATGTCGTGTTGTTTGTGCATGTGCTTGGAGGAACGTAATTTCGTTCAACTGTATTTGGTATAGTTGAATGACAAAGTTAGCTTTGCTTTAATTGTTTATTAAAGCCAGTGTAAATGAAGAGACGCAATCTCAACGTGCACCTTGGTTAAGACAGAAAGTACAGTTGTGTACACTTACCATAAATGTAGATGTTTGAGTGTATTCACTGTTGCAGTTATCACATTTGGGTTATCTGCCTGCAGGTAGCTCTCAGCCGGCCTGAATACCAGAGTCTTCGGATTTCTGCTTCGGATGCTGTCTCTTCTTCCATGACGTCAGGTTGTCAGGGGTATAAAACATGCAGCCGACGCCATTACATCAGTTTTTCTTGCCCCAGATGTCAGGTGCCCCCACAATGGGAAGCAATTATACGGTATGGTACACCCCCATCAAAAAGCAAATACACCAGAAAAAATAAATATACCAAACAAGAAGGGAAGGTAGAGCCAAGAGAAGTCAGGGGGCTGGAGGGAGAGTAACCAGGACTGCAGCAGTGAATATACTCAGACATCTACATTTATGGTAAGTGTACACAACTGTACCATGTTCTTTGTGTTTCACTGTTGCACTCATCACATTTGGGTTGATTCCCAAAGCTAAGGAAGGGAGGAGGAAGTTAAAGAGCATTAGGGCCAGCTATTAAGCCCTGCAAGACAGCAGTGGCAAATCCAGCTCTGGATTTAGAAAAGATAGGCATGTGGTAACGCTTGGTGAAGGTATGTACAGAGCTCCAGGTAGCAGCTTCTAGGATGTCCCTGGTAGGGAGTCCTCTGAGAAAAGCCACAGAGGTAGATGCAGCCCTGGTGGAATGTGATCTTATCCCCTGTGGGGTTGGTTTTCCATGGTGCTTGTAGAAGAAATGAATGCAATGGGCTATCCATTTGGAAATGGTTTGCTTTGAAATGGCCTTCCCCTCTGCCCCTGCAGCAAAGCCAACTAGCAGCTGATCAGATTTTCTGAGAGGCTTAGTCATCTCCAAATAAAATCTAAGTTGTCTGTGCACGTCCAGAGAGTGCAGTATTCATTCCCCTTTGTTTTTTGGATTAGGGGAAAAAAGTAGGCAAATGAAAGGACTGATTTAGGGCCACACTAGACACCATCTTGGGCATAAAGGAAGGATTAGTTCTGAGGGAAACCCTGCCCGCATGGAAGATAATGAAGGGTTCCCACTGCCATGAGGGCCTGTAATTCAGACACTTCTTGCTGAAGTGATGGCTCGAAGGAAGGCTGTTTTCCAAGAAAGGAATTTCAACTTTGCTGTTGCAGCTGGCTCAAAGGGGGGAAGAATGAGCTTTTCCAATACAAAGTTAAGGTCCCAGGCAGGAGTGGGAGCTCTCCTGGGGGGGGAGGGTCTTTAGCAGGGGTGAGAGAAGAGGGATGGGCTCAGTATTATAATGTGCTGAAATGGCAGAGGCATGAATTTTAATTGACGAGAAGGATAGGCCCTTGTGGAGCATTTCTGTTAAGTACTGTAGAATATGAGCTAAGCTGGGCACCGTTGTGCCCATCCCCTGAGCCTGGCTCTAGGAACGGGATCTTTTTCACTTTTCAGAATAGGATTTTCTAGTACTAGGCCTCCTTGCCTCCAGAATGACATCCTGCACCTGCTTACTGAGGGATGCTAGAGGAGAGCTCAAGGAATTAACCAGGCTGCAAGGTTCAGGGTTTGATGCTGAGGGTGCAGAATCTGGCCCGCCTGCTGGGACAGCAGGGAAGGGGTCTGAGGCAGGTGCCATGGTTGCAGCAGTGTCATACTGCGCAAGAGGGGGTACCAGTGCTGGCGCAGCCAGTCTGGTGCATTCAGTATTGTTCTTGGCCTGTACTGTTTGATCTTCAGTAGAACCTTCGTGAGGAGAGGCAGAGGGGGAAAGGCATAAACCGAGAGGCTTTCCCAGGTAAAGGACAGGGCATCCACTTTCCAAGCTTGACTGTGGGGAGTTCTTGTGCAGAATTTGTCCAATTGGTAGTTCTGAGGGGAGGCAAACAGGTTTACCTCTGGAATCCCCCATTTGTTCCTCAACAGGTTGAATATTTTGGGTTCTAGTTTCCATTTGTGTGGGTCCATGAGATTTTTGCTTAAGTCGTCTGACAGTGAATTTAGTTTGCCTGGCAGGAATTGAGCTTGTAGGTGTACTTGGTAGCTCAAGGCTGTATTCCACAGAGCCATGGCTAGTCTGCAGAGAGGGTATGAGTGAGTTCCCCCCCGCTTGTTTATGTACCACATAACTGTGGTGTTGTCTGTCTTTACCAATAGTTGTCCTGGAAGAATACGGTCTTTGAAGGCTGTCAGAGCATTCTGTACAGCTAACATTTCTTTCTGATTGATATTGAGGTGCATCTGTCTCGGGTTCCATTTGCCCTGAATGCACTGCCCTGCCATGTGAGCCCCCCCCCCCATGCATAGTCTAATGCATCTGTTGTTAGGGTTTGGGCGGCAGGGGGTAGAGTAAAAGGGAGTCCCTTGTTGTGGTAGCAGGCCTCTGCCCACCAAAGGAACTCTGTCTTCAAACAAGGAATGATAGGAATCATTGTTTCCAGGTCCTGAGAATGTTGACACCATAGGCTTTTTAGATACCACTGGAGTTTCCTCATATGCAGTCTTGCATATGGAATTAATAGAATGCAAGAGGCCATGAACCCCAAGGCTTGCAGTATTTTCCTTGCAGATAGCTGGGGTTCTGTGGCCAATAGTTTAAAGTAGGTTGTCAAATAAACTTGTTTCTCTGGGTGAGGAATGCCATCTGGGAAGTTGGGTTCAAGCTTGTGCCCACAAACACAATCTGTTGGCAGGGTACTAGGTGAGATTTCTTTTCGTTGATAGTGTACCCCAGTGAGGTTAGAAGTTTCTTTACGAATGCCAGGTGTTGTAATAGCAAGTCCTGGCTTTCTGCCTGAATCAGACAATCGTCCAAGTATGGGTAAATCTGAATATTTCTCTGCCTGCAAAATGCAATGGCTGGAGCTAGACACTTTGTGAATAACCTGGGAGCAGTAGATAAGCCTAAGGGAAGTGCAGAGAACTGATAGTGCATGGAGCCTGCCCTGAAGCGTAGGTATTTCCTGCAAGATTCCCTTATTGGGATGTGCAGGTAAGCTTCCTTTAAGTCTAACGTTGCCAGCCAGGCATCCTTGGCTAGCATAGGAAGAAGCTGTTGAAGAGTTAGCATTTTGAATTTTGGAACTACCAGACAGTTGTTGAGGATAGAGAGGTCCAGGATAGGACGCCAGGAGTTGTCTTTTCTGGGTACCGAAAAAGTCTTGAATAAAAACCTTGTCCCATTTGTTCTGCTGGGACAGGCTGAATAGCCCTGATACTGAGAAGAGAGAGAACCTGCTGTTTGGCCTCCGCCCATTGATTTGGGGGTAGGTCTGGCCAACCATTTTGGGTTGGCAGTGAGTGGAAATGGAATCTGTATCCTTGGGAAACTATATTCAAAACCAATTTGTCCTGGGTAATGAATTCCCAGTTTTTTGCATGCAGGGTGAGCTTTCCTCCTAATGGAGCAGGTAGTTGAGCAGGGCTTGGAAGGGTTAAGGTTAAGCAATTGTGCCATTTTTCCATAGGGGGGAGGCTTACTACTCCTTGCTATGGAAGCGGGAGGCCCCCACTCCTTAGGTCTGTGAGTAGCCTGAGACTGTAGCCTAGGTGGTCTGCTGTTCCTGGCTTTGGACTGAGAAGGCCTGGAAGGGACTGAAAAGGACCAATTCTTTGAAGGCCAATGCCTACTGAATCTGGGAGACTGTACTTGTAGGAAATCTTTAACAGTTTGCATAGATTTAACTTTTTCCTCCATCCTTTTGAGGAATTCTTCTGCTTTGTTGCCAAAAAGGCGGTCTTGGTTTAAGGGAGCACCCAGTAATTTTGCTTTAACATGATCTGGCAAGTTTTGTTCCTTAAGCCAACCATGCCTTCTAAGTACAGACCCAGTGACAGCAGACCTGCAAGATGCTTCTAAAACGTCAAAACCACACTGCAAAATATGTTTACCAACTTCTACTGCAGAATGCATTAAATCTTGCAATTCTTTGTGTTCAGCACAGTCAGGAATCAACATCATTTTCTGTTTAAGTAGTCCCATGATATGCTGCTGATACTTTAACATACAAAACTGGCAATTTAAAGCCCTAATGGACAAAGTAGCAGAAGTGTACACCTTCTTACCCCATCTGTCTATGGCTCTAGACTCTCTATCAGAAGGGGTAGGATTTTTGGCAGCAGTAGCCTTAATGCCTTTTGGTCCTTGGGAAATGGTCTCTGGATCCGAAGAAGGATTCTTGAAGAGGAACTTGTGAAAGTCAGGTACTCTGTAATACCTGTCAGGTTTTCTGGGAGCTGGAGGTAAAGTGTCTGGGGTAAAGCTAGATTCCAAGAATGTGTCATCTACAATGTCCAGAACAGGAGGGATAGCTAAAGGCCTGTGTTGAGGCAGTAGTAAGAATTCCCTAAGTCTCTTTTTGGACTCAGAGTAATCCTGGCTTTCCCAGCGGAAATGCTCCCTAGGAGTATGCAAGGTTTTACCGAAAGAAAACCTTCTGGAGGGGAAGCAGAGGGAATGGAATCCTCTGTATCAGAATCCTCATAAGTAGATAAGGGCAAATCCTGGTAATCAGAAGGAGCAGAAATATCAGATTCCTGATCAGAAGAATCAGAAAGAAATTCAGTTCTAGGTCTCTTAGAGGGGCAAGGCTGGCTTCCCCTAATTAAGGTAATAAGGTCTTCAGCCATTCTAAGCATTTGTTTCTGAGGCATATGGGCCTGAGCCCGTGGTTTGGTCGTTGGATTTCTAGGCTTAATTCGAGTTTTTGGCCTGAGGGATTCGGAATTTCTGGATGGAAACGATGGTGTCGGTTTAAAATGCATGTCTGTAGGCCTGAATACACCCTCAGAAGCCGGTGTCTGCACAGCGGCTCCGGACCCATCCAAGGTAGAGACGTTTGCAGCTTCCATAGTCGAAGAAGCATCTCGCGGCATACTGGACTCCGAATGAGTCGCAGTAGAGGCCTGCGAATCTGAAGTAGCATGTATCAGGGGCTGCGAAAGTGCCTCACTGAGAATCAGTCGACTGGTGACTAGATTAACGGAAGCGTCGTCGGCAGTTTTGGACCTATGCGGTTTGTCCCTGTCTTTATCCTTACTTTTTTTTCGGAAGATCGGTAGTCGGACGGCTTAACGAAGCCATTTCGGAGTACTGAGACCAAGTATGAAAGTAATTGGCTGCAAAAATAGCCCGACGACGAATAGTTCGGGGGTTGAACAAGGCACAAAACCGACAGCAAGGGACATCGTGGTCTGGGCCTAAACAGGGGATGCAGTACAAATGAAAATCTCTATGAGGTATTTGCATTCCACAGGTAAGACAATTGTTAACTTTTACTGATCGGTTGGAGCAAAAGAAAAGAATCCTCAAGGTGGTACTTATCTTTTTTGAAGACTTTGGGTCTGAAACTTGAAAACAAAAATTTCAGATGTTGGCCAACCAGCACTTGCGAACTGCTTCTGCTTCGGGCACTGCACGGCAAGAACGACTGATGTAATGGCATCGTCTGCATGTTTTATACCCCTGACGTCATGGAAGAAGAGACAGCATTCGATGCAGAAATACGAAGACTCTGGAATTCAGGCCGGCTGAGGGCTACCTGCAAGCAGATAACCCAAATGTGATGACTGCAACAGTGAAACACAAAGAACATCCAAACAGATCATGGTTCACAATTACTTAGAACAGTAAGAACTAATATGAAGTGTGAACTAGGCAGATTTGGCATGATGGACTGATTTACTGAACTTGCCCTGACAGACTTATGTGCAATCACCAAACTAAGATTATTAGATAAGAGTTTAGCTGGGAAGTAGCCCACAGCTTACTTACTAAGATCAGCTATTTCAGCCAGTAAGGAGTAAGTCATGCGTTCGGTGTAAGGAACGTCCTTGAGAAAGGGAGATTTTTCCCATTATTTTTGGCTGATAACTAAGCTGGGGACAATGAAATTGCCAACTATACTCAAAAAGGTATGTTCTCAGTACATTTGTTTTACTGCTGGAACTAGGTAAGAAGAAAGATACTACAAGGCTTCACCAAGCAGGCAGGATTTCTAGGAACTGTAGAACCTTAAGAAAAATAAGATGAAAGGCATGACTGGACCCAGGATGAAGGAAATACATAACAATATAGATCAGAATACATGGAAAGCACTCTAACCACCAGTTATACAAGAAACTGAGACAATGAAGAATTTTTTGGCTGGAAGTGTCTTGAGATTTACACACCAGAAGAGGTTTTAGTGACTGTAAAGTCAGAGATGCATTTTAACAATAAATAATATAGAAGTGCCAGAACATTAGGATGACACCCTCATGTTTAAGAGGCCCAAATAAGTGTTTTGTTTGGGATACTTCCCTCCTTGGGTGACATCTTTATGATGGAAAGGGAGCTATTACTAGGACAAATTGTCGTGGGCTTTATGGTCATATATGGAACTTTATACCCTTTGCCATGAGATCCCAAACTACTTATATTTACCTCTAGGTAGTCTGACACCTCCATTTATTTATTTGGCTTGTGCCACCTTGCTGGGATATTAATGTGGTTAACTTATTGGAGATTTTAACTATGATTTTTTTTTTAAATACAAATGACAACATTAATTAAAATAAGAGTATTTAATTTGGAACAATGGTGCATTTTATTCTTATACTAACAGAAATATTGATGAATACATAAAAATAAAATGAATTATATTATGTAAATCGGTATAAAGTATTGCTTGTAGCCAAATATTATGAATCAGTATTTTGCACTACCTTTGGAAACACATTACTATAAGCCAAAAATATTAATTCAAAAGTTTACTGAGGTTAACTGTTCATGCTGCACAATACTAACATTTTAAAATGTTACATTTAAATGGGTACACCAGCCATTTCATTTCATTGTTTTCTTCTGTATCAATTAGGCATATGTGCATATTTTCCTTTACTTGTCCACAGTTAATTAAACCAATATTAAAAGTATTCTGAAGTTATTTATTTCCTGTCTACAGTATTCTATGTGATTATAAATATCCCAAAGATTTACTGTTGCTAGGAGGAAATCAGTTTCTACTGTCTACAAACAGAAGGTAGGTGGTGTGACCACTGGGTCAGAAGATACAGTTTGAGACTCAACTTTGTGACAGATGTACAAAGGGATTTTGAGCAAAGAGCATGAAAGTATTTTATTTTCAGTTAATTTAAGGGTAAAAAAACTGACAAGGGGATTCTCTTTAGCCATGACCCAGAACAAACATAAAACACTAAAAGTGCAACTAACTCTTGGCGAAACTGCAATCCAAATTGTAGCTTGCTACAGATCCCCCACCATGCCCCAGGATTCCCACTCCTCTTTTCTTGATGTACTGGAAAATATTAGGGTTCAACCAAACACCCTAATAATGGGCGACTTCAACTACCACACCATTAACTGGGAAAACTACTCATGTACTAACTCCTTAGCGCAACACTTTCTGGAATTCATAAACTCCAATGCCCTAGATCAACTTATCCACACCCCCACCAGGGGCAACAATATCCTAGACCTAGTCATTACCAACATCAGTGACCGGTGTTCCACACCTGAAGTCAACTCCTCGCTGGTAGGATCCGACCATAAGCTAATCACCCTTGATATCCACATCCCACCCCCACCCCCATTAAGGAAACCACAGTAAGAAATTTCTCCAAAGCCAACTTCATGCTTTTTAAGACAGAAGTAGTGAACTTCATGACACCCATGCAGATGGACAATACAGTTACAACTGCTGAATCCTACACAAATGCGCTCTATAAGCACCTACATGAGTGCATGGATCGTGCTATCCCAAACAGAACCAAGATGCTATCCTCCAAAAAAAGGAAGCCAATCTGGTGGTCCCATGCCATAAACAAACTGTACAACAGAAGAAACTGTTGCAAAAGAGAGTAAAATCCCATGAGTGGAGGAGCTCCCTGGTCAGCCTCAGTAAGAAGCTGAGATTCCTTATAAGATCCTCCAAAGCTAGCTACGAAAATAAAACTGCCACTAATTCCAAGGACAACCACAAAGCATTCTATAGCTATGTCAAGAATCGCAATGGCAACACCCAGATATGCTCTGAGTTACAGCACAAAGGCATGAAAATTACAGAACCAACTGATATTGCCAACATCCTGGCAGATAGGTTAAGTGCTAACTTTACCCCCCCCCCCTCACCCCCTAAAGGGCCTACATCTATACAGGAAGAATGCAGAGTCCCTGTAATCACAACTACGCAGGTGAAAGCTGCACTCTCTAAAGCCAAAAACACAGCATCCATGGGACCGGACAACATCCCAGGCTGCGTTTTACATGAACTTCAGAATGAACTGGCTCCCCACTTAAGCACCATGTTCAATAATAGCCTTGCATCAGGCTTTGTACCCACTGAATGGCGCACAGCAACAGTTATCCCACTCCACAAAGGGGGAGCCACCAATGATCCCGGGAACTATAGACCTATTAGCCTGATGAGCCTGGTCTGCAAAGCCATGGGACGTATCATCATGGAACTCAAACAAAGACATTGGTAACCTCCAATCTCTGGATCCCACACAGTTCGGGTTTGTGAAAGGCAGATCATGACTCCTGAACCTGATCGACTTCTTTGAGGCAGTCACCAAAGCCGTAGATGAGGGTAAAGTGGTTCACACAGCCTATCTTGACCTCGCCAAGGCTTTCGACAACATCCCCCATTCTGGAATTATAGCTAAACTCAATAAACTAGGCATAAATCCCTACGTCACAAGATGGGTTTGCCAAATGGCTCACTGACCGAACCCACCCTGTAAAAGTTGCAGAGTCCAAATCTGACCTCAAACCAGTGACAAGTGGAGTACCACAGAGTTCCATCCTGGGACTGCTCCTGTTTGGTATCTACTTCTCTGAAGTACAGGCTAACACAGAAGGCCTCTGGCTAACGAAGTTTGCAGATGACTGCAAATTAAGAGCCATAGTCAAGTCCCCAAATGATGTGAACATCCTACAGAAGGGCCTCTCTGAGACAGATGCCTGGTGTCAGAGCCATGGCCTCAAGCTCAATGCCAAAAAGTGCAGTGTCATCCCCTTTGGTTAAAACTCTGTACCCATGAACTACCACATAGGCAGCAATCTACTTAACACCGAATGCGTGATAAGAAACCTTGGGACCCAGGTGGACAGTAGTCTCTCCTTTGATAGTCACATCGCCACAGTAGTCAGGAAGCCCTTCTACATGGCACACCTCATCATAAAAGGATTCTCATCCAGGAAAAAAAAGGTTATTGTTCCCCTCTACTCGACACTCATTAGACCCATTATAGAGTACAATGCCCCCTTTGGAATGTACTTCACAAGACATCTGCAGCAGCTGGAAAGGCCACAGAAGTACCTCACAAAGAGGATTACTGGCCTCAAACAAATGCCCTACACTGACAGCCTCAAAAAACTCCAGCTTTACTCCGTAGCATATCGCCTACTCAGAGGTGATCTCTGCCTAACATATAAAGCTATGTCAAACCCAGAGCTGTTGGACATGCTACACCTAAAGAAATCCCAATCCCTCAGAGCTACACGCTCTAGGGACCTAAACCTTGTCACCACAATAAACAGGACATGCTGGAGGGATAGATTCCTATCCCAGAGACTTCCCATACTCTGGAACAGGCTACCAATCTATGTCAAGCAAAGTTCTTCATTAGCACTCTTCAAGAAAAATCTTGATGAGTGGATGGGAAATAGGAAATACACCCCGGGGATCACTTCTGTGTATCTGCTCATCAGTGGCACAGGAAAATAATTTGCTTGGGTGGCGTAAGCCAGGGAACCTTGTTGGCTAGGCTTGCGTAGGCCCTTGGGCCGATAGCCTAGTACCTACCTATGAACCTATAAAAATAATACAGTATACATGATATATAATCTGTAACATTAGTCAGTGATACTTCAGTACAGCAAAGCAAAGGTACTGACAAAAAAAAAAAAATCGCTACTTTCACCCATTGCAGGTTTGCCACACATCCACTCAAGAAGAATTAATTCTCTTATGACTCTTGTTAACTGCTATGACTGCAGTTTTAAGTATGCCACAGAAAGGCAGCTAATACATATCATCATATGTGCCTGCTGACTTTGCTACGGTGATTAGAAAGGCACAGGATGGCAGGATTGAAGCTGAATTTATATGAAGTAGAAAAGAAGTTGACACCCTCAAGCCAAGTATAGTGAAGGCCCAGTCTCCATTTTATAACTTATCCTGAGGAATAAACACATTAAACTCTAAGTAGGAGGAACACCACAGGGTTCTGATAGGCTGAAAGAGAATGGTGGAGGAGGCTTGGGTAAGTCATAAATTAAATGGAGTTTAAAACATGATAACAGAACAATGAATAACAGTTGTAAAAAGTAAAATGTGAAAAATTGTGGTGAAGACATATCAAACCAATTTTACAAAACAACTAAAGTATTTTCATAAAACACAGCAAATAATCTGCACAATGCTCTAAAAAAAAGAAAGCCTAGATTTATGTACAGTTGAAGTGACCACCTTATCGCTATTGCAAGCATTTTAAACTAGGGAATGGGTGAAAAAAACATTAAGGGGATCAGGGGCAAAGAAACAGGTTCACTTTTAGTATTAGGGTTATCTTTTTAATACTGCATGGACCTAACCAGGATATCACAGTCTGGATATTTTGGCAGAAAAGGACTACGAAAACACTTTTTGGACTTCTATAAAGCAGAGCAGTAGAACTCATTCAAGGTTATTACAAGTTCCGCAGAAGTCTTGAAAGAACAGACCTATTCAGTTATTTTTAAGTTTGGACAAATATAAGCATACTATCTCACTGACTTAGTGAAGGAAGAAAACAGAGAAGAGCAATATACAGAAGAAAAAAAGGTGGAAAAATTATGCAAACCTGTAGAAGCAGTACATATGATGGGCTGTTATAGCCACTGGGATGTCACACAGACAGAATGCAAAGGGAAATCTTTTGTACTTAGGTGTTTCAGGATGTAGCAGTGAGAGACATAAGGACAGAGTAAAAAATGTTTTTTCTCTTTTGAAGCATTGCATATGCAAAACAGTAAAACGTAAACTGGTCTTCTGGAATCCTGCTTGCTACTCTGTATACTGCACTTTAAGAAAATATGGTTTTCTCACTGTGGACTGAAGTTAAAAATGACAGAAATCTCCATTTCAGCCGGTGTTGCAAGGCATGCAGTGCTTATTTCTTAACTATATTATACTAATCTGCTCCATGGACCAGTTACTTCTGTAGGTTCCTCAACACTGTTTAAAATGTCTGATTAGAGGCTCAAAGAAATTAACTTTATGGGACTTCAGCATGTTATTATATTAATGACATTATTTAAGAAAAGAAATTACTTTTCTTAAATAATGGCATTGTATAATGCCTTACTGCCCTTCGCAGCTGTCTGGTATTCTGCGGCAGTTCTGATGTACTGCGCATGCCTCGCGGTACATCAGAGTGTGGGCAAAACGGAGAACGCAAGATCTCCGTTGCTTTTACTTTTGCTATGTTAAATGGGTTTAACATAGCGAGACAGCTTTAAAATAAGCAACGGAGATCTCCGTTTGCTTGTAAAAAAGCTGTCTCGCTATGTTAAACCCATTTATAGAAACAGTAAAGTAATGGAGATCTTGCGATCTCCGTTGCTTTTTTAAACTGTCTTCTATGTTAAATGGGTTTAACATAGCGAGACAGCTTTAAAATAAGAACGGATATCTCTGTTGCTTATTTTAAAGCTGTCTCTCTATGTTAAACCCATTTAATATAGCGAGACAGCTTTAAAAAAAAAAAGCAACGGAGATCGCATGATCTCTGTTGCTTTTTATACACTGTGTCGCTATGTTAAAGGAGTTTAACATAGCGAGACAGCTTTAAAAAAATCAACGGAGATCTCCGTTGCTTTTTTTAAACCTGTGTCACTATGTTAAACTCTTTTAACATAGCGAGACAGTGTTTTATACTAACGGAAAAAGTCCGGGCGACTGGACCTTTTCCGTTAGTATAGGATTTACAACAGGCACGCTGGTTGGGCTGGCCAATCAGCGTGCACGTTTTAGGGGAGGAATTGTATAATTCTTAACTATATTATTCTAATCTGCTCCATGGACCAGTTACTTCTGTAGGTTCCTCAACACTGTTTAAAATGTCTGATTAGAGGCTCAAAGAAATTAACTCTATGGGACTTCAGCATGTTTGTAGGCTGTAAGGTTCTTGATTTTATTAATTTATTTGGCCTGCACTGTTCTCAAAGTGTGCCTAAGTGTGGTGAGTAGGGGAAGTATTCATTTTAACAGCTTGCTAGTTAGCAGGTTGCTCCTACTTTTTCTTTATTTTTTTATTTACTTCTATTTGAAGTGGAGGATATCTGAACAGATGGTTTTGGTCACTCAAATCCATTTTAGCAGCTGTTCTTTTTACTTGGATATGCTTGTTTTACAATGGACATGCTGACAGGACTGTACAGTCAGCGTACACATTTCTGAATGGTAATCAATCCTTACTGAATGACTTAGAATAAAACATGATTAACTTCAGTATAAAACATCTAAACAAGTTCTAGCATGAATAACATTGGATCAGTGGGTTTTCCAATGCTGCTACTTAAGGTTACTGTGATATTGGCTGTAAGAAACCCCCCTGACTACAAGCACATTTAGTAAGACAGTACAATTGTTTTTTAGGGAAAGACACTGAATAACAGACAACCTTATCTGCTAGTAATGATATGGCTTTTCACAAGGGCAGATGTTTTTGTGAACTACCTAATGCAAAAAAAAAAAATCAATAAAATTAAAATGAAAAAAAAAAATAAAGCGATTTAACCACAGGACAGCATAAAAACAGTATAAGATAACATATATCAGATATGAATAACAGAAATAGGATAGAGAATGCAAGAAATGGTGAATATTACTTTTATGATGTTTCTAAAAATAAGTGAAAATAGGGGTAATGAAATGAAATTGAGTAAACAGAAAAAAGTGAGGATTAAGTTGCTTTTATGTTCATAGGTTGGGGCTAGGCTATCGGCCCTAGGTCCTATACATGCCATAACAATTCCCTGGCTATTTCTTCCCAGAATATTTACTTCCCTGGTCCCCTGTCTAGCAGGACGACTGACGTGATCCCCGGGGTGAATTTCTTATCTCTCATCCAATCATCAAGGTTCCTTTTGAAGAGAGCCAAAGAGGCGCTCAGCTTGACATGTATGGGCAGTCTATTCCAGAGTATGGGGAGACTCTGGGTCAGGAACCTATCCCTCCAGCATGTTTTGTTCATTGTGATGACCAGGTTTAGATCCCAGGAGTGTGTGGCTCTGAGGGATTGGGATTTCTTTAAGTGTAGCAGGTCCAACAGCTCTGGGTTTGACATGGCCTTGTATGTTAAGCAGAGATCGCCTCTGAGTAGGCGATATGTGACAGAGTACAGCTGGAGTTTTTTTAGGTGGTCAGCATAGGGCATCTGCTTTAGGCTTGTGCAAAAGCAGTACATACAATTCCCACCAGGATCTCCTATAATTAAAAATAGGCCAACATAAAAAAGAAATGGAAGGTAAGCTGTCACACCGTAAACATAAGTAGTACTTGCTCTATAACTGCTCCTGCATGACACTAAACCACGAGGACTATTTAGAAATAAAAAAAATCTGACAGGAGAAATACTTGTCACATCATGCGCACAAGCAATACATCTCCCATAAAACAGAATCAGTAGACCGAGTTCAAGTCCCCCTTGATTAAAATAATCTGACATACATCAACAGTGAGTAAGTAGTTACTGTGAAAGCACAAGCAGTACATATTCAAAAAATACCCACTCTGTAAAATACAATCATGTCAGTACTTCAGAGTAAAACAAACTAGTCTGACAGAATAAATGCTTGATAAGGTTGCACCATTGTCAACAGAAGCACGATCCATAAAAACAATGCCCCTACCAAATAAACCCATTGCCCCATATAAAAGGTCAGTAACTCAGCAAAAAGCCTCAATCCCTGTTAATCTAAGAGAAGAAAATTGCTGTTATGTTGTCAAGTTATGTACATAACCATAATACCCAAATTGTACACTAAAGTCTCGTCAGATCCATTATAGGAAAACACTCATCTGACAGAAAAAAACACACAAACAGTACACTAACACCAATGTCAGATTGCCATAATGATAAAATATAGCCCAAGAGAAAAAATGGCTAGTAAGTCGCCAATGCATTTGCACAAACACATGAGTACACACAGACACATGCACGCATGCATGCACACACACACACACACACACACACACAGTATAGTAAAAACCTATTCAAGCCCCTTCTGCACTCTACAAACTGACAGTAGCCCTGCCCCAGACATAAGGTTTAAGAGAAGTAAACACTGTAAGCATAAATATAAGATTTTGATTCAATATACCAGATGAGGCTAAAATACCAGGCCCATTAGAGGAAAGAGACCTCAAGCAAGAAACATCAGATTTCTTCAAGGTCCAGAACCACAGAAAAAAAACAAAACACTTGTATATCTATATATTCGCACACAAAAAAAATCCACTAAATAAAGAAACTCTTTTGTATGGAAGGGTTTTCCAAATGGGAATTATCTGTAAGAAAGAGTTGAAAGGATGGTTGCTATTCCTGTGGAGCCTTTGAGAAGTTTCTTCACAAGATGGCAAGAAAGTACTGAAGATTCTCATCACTCAGGCTAATCCCTTTTGAGAGGGAACTATAAAGACAGCAAATGAGCAGCCAAAATGACTGTGTGAGTGGGGATTAGAGCATTGGCTTGTTGCTTTATTCTTGGCAGGATACAACCCATAGGCTAGTTCAGCAGTGGGAATGATGATCACCTTGACTTGACATTCAGTCACAGATCCCCTCTCTCTCAGAGCCTTCAAACTCTTACTGGCACAGCCAAGTACTTCTCTTCTTACCACTACCTCTAACCTGCAAAGAACTGAAATTTACTTTTATTTATTTAAGTGGATGGAATGGCTCAGCAGAACAATTTTTTTAAATATACAATTAGATGTTAAAGATGGAAACATGATGAAAAAGATCAAAATGTAGATGTTACATTAAAAATATATTAATATGAAAGCTATGACTTTAAATTTACTAAATCTACTCTAGCTTATTCATGTAAATGTTACCTTTGTTTTGTCAAACTGAAAAATTCAAGAAACTAAAATTCTGGTCTGCATCACCATACCTGAAATGAATACAGAATAATCAACACTACTCTGGAAAGAACAACAATTAATATATTTTTTAAATAAAATTATGTTATGCTGCTAAATAAATTGCTCTTTTAAACATTCAAAGGTTTTATGGGTTTTACTCAACAGTAAGTGAGTAAACGCTCTACTTAATCCACTAATGCCGTATATGAAGAGCGAGGCTGGCTACTAGCCCTGTACTTTAGTGCTACTGAAGAATACACCTGCATAACCTACTTACTATAAATTCTTTGCTATAACGAGGCAAAATACGAGCCCTATGCTCTACTATAACCGAAGAATACTGTTAAAAATACTGCTTTGACAAACTTTCAGAACTAATTGGTGATGCTGGAGTGCTGCTTTCTTGTATGTTACCAACTCCCTAGCTAACTAAGCGTCTTTGCAATAGTGTTTCATGATATTACTATTTGAAATATGCACTCCTGCAATTTACGAAGGTCTCAGTCTGATATGTACTGTTTTATTTGCTTCAACTGTACCTAATCTATTTACTGGCTATTCTAATGGGAATTCTGTTGTTTATTTCAAATTGTCTTTGCTATACTGTTTATGAAAACTGTGACACATTTGCTTTGTTTTAACATTTCAGTGCCTAGTATTTCTACTTAATGTGCCTATTTATCTGCGTTCTTTAGTGAGCCTAATTTTCTGTTTCCTTTACTTCTTGTTTCTACTTTATCTTCTCAGCTGTCCAACCTGCCTGTATTATCCTCCTGTGGGAGACTGCCCTGTGGGTGTTGACCAACGTCCTTCACCCACCATATCTTCCTTCTACTACTCATTACCTTACTGAGGAACTGAAACTTAATCTCTTTGTGCAACTGTCCCTCTAAGAAGGAAAATATAACTAAAGAAAGTATGTGTTCCTAATACAATTTCTGACTGTTCTAAAAACCAAATCTGTTTAGATACTGTAGGCCTTTTTGTATACTCCTAGCCAGATTGACCAGCAGCCAAAGCCTTTTCCTAACTTACTTGCTTGCCCTCTGTTCTTTAAACCTAACTCCTTCTCCCTAGTAGTTGTACTTTTCCCATCCCTGCTACTTTTCAGAAGAAGCTACTCCTTACTATTTTACTATTGTCCACTAGGTGGCACCCTTCTCTCTATCTTACCACACTGACTCAAACGCTTCCCTAGACTTACGGTTTTAATTGTTTGTAGAACTACTGCCCCTACATCTTTTTCTTGCCCTCTACCTATACTCCAATTCTCTTACTCTTCCCGGTCTACTATCCCTTCTGCTTAGATCTTTACCGTTTACCCATCCCAAACTTACCTTACTAGTCAGCTCTCCACTGATAGTTTTTCTTTGGGCTCTCTGCTTCAGTGGCTCTGTCCGCTCCGTTCGCCGTACGGGCTCACTCCGCTCCCCTACCCTAACCCCAATTCCCACCCACCCCCACTACATCTAGACTTATACACATCTGAAACACCTCCCCTCTTCCCCTCAGCCTATCCCACTCCTTACCCCTCCCCCACCTAAACTGCAATTCAATTAATTGCTCCTCCCCTCTCTATCCCTTACCTAATTACACTCTCACACATACTTCTCATCCTATCATCTCCAAACTTTCCCCACTTATTCTACCCACTCTTCTAAAGACTATTCCTGCTCTTCTCACCCATGCCTCTACCACATAAAACTCACCTTTCTTACATGTGTTCTCCTCCTAACCCTCAATAATGCAACCTCCTACTCCTCCCCCAAACTACTCTCTTCTTTTTCCTTCCCCCCCAGCTCCACTCTCTCCCTTCCTCCCCCTTTGATATTCCACTTTTTTCTAATATCCCCCTCCCTACTTCAACCTAATCCATTTCATTACTTTAAATTAAAACTCCATGCAGTTGCTTTAAAACCTTCAGCTACCACATCTAAACATCATCTCCCTCTAACTTCATGTCACAATCCTAAGACTCTCCTCTCCCCTTACGTGGCTTACTCAAGCAGGTGACATACACCCCAACCCTGGATCCCCTAACAATCGCTCTCCCACTACCTCCTCTACTAAAAACAGCCATAAATACCTTAATTTCATTACCATTAATACCCAGAGTATAAATAATAAAATTACAAACTTCCATGCTTGGCTAAATCACATTGTACCTGACATAGTAGCAGTCACAGAAACCTGGCTAAAATCACACATTACAAACTCTGAAATTATACCTCCTGGCTTCTAAGCTCTCCGATCCGATCACCAAATCAAAAAAGGAGGTGGTGTATCCTTAATATACAACTGTCTGCTGAATCTCTCCCCTTACCAGAATACCATTCCTCAGTTTAATAATGCCGAACTAACCATTGGAATCCTCAAAATGAACAACTTTAAAAGTATCTGTATTATAGCCATCTATATTCCCCCCGGTGACAACACTTCCACCCTAGAGAATATTCTCTTATGGGCTTCAAACAACATCAAACTGGAGACTTACATTCTAGGTGATGTCAACATTGACTGGAATAAAATAAATAACACTACTCCCACTCTCTCTATTAATCTCTATAACTTTACTCAACTAATAAACAACATTACCAGACCCAACAAAAATAACCCACATGGGTCCATCCTAGACTGGATCTTAGTCAGCCATCCTAATAAGATCTCTGACTCTGGTATATTACCTCATTCAATAAGTGATCATCTTCCAGCCTTTATTCACCGAGCTGCCCAACACCTCCCTCACCAACACCAATATGCCCATACTCGTAATCTCACTAATTTTAACCCTTCTATATTTTCTGAATCCCTTAAACTTACAAATTGGGATATCCTAAAAACTCTTTCTCTGGATGAAGCAGTGGAAGACTTCAATACCACCTTCTTTAAAATCCTAAACTCTCATGCCCCACCTCAAACAAAACGAATAAAACATAACTCTGCCTCTTGGCTAAATAAGGATACTAAAACTCTTATGTGTCAAAGGGATAAAACTTGTAAACTCTACAACAAAAATAAACACCCAGACACACTCCTTCAATTTAAGCAACTCCGCAATCTAACCAAAAAACTTATCACAAAAGATAAAAAATCCTACTATACTAAACTACAGTCTACCCTCTCAAAAAATCCCAAACAATTTTGGAATTCCATCAACTCCCTCTTACACCCAGGCTCTAAATCCAATCCCTGTCCTGACAATAACAAGACTGACACAGAAATAGCATCCCTTTTTAACTCCTTCTTTACCAACTCTATAGCCGAACTGACCAAAACCTTCACCAAATCCTGCCTTTCACCCAAACCTTCTCCCCCCCTCCTCTCCCCACTCCTGCTCTCCTAAACCCCCTCCCACTTTCCACTTAAAACCTGTATCTACCAGCTATATCAAAAAACTTCTTACCAAACTCAAACCTTGCTCTAATGCCCCCGACAATATACCATCTCTCTTTCTCAAACTCGCAGCAGATGGCATTGCCATACCCATCAGTATTCTCATCAATAGATCCATCCACAAATCTTATGTTCCCAAACTATGGCGAGCTGCCTACATCCTGCCCCTTCATAAAGGAGGCAAAAATAGCAGCATTTCTAATTTCCGCCCAATAGCCATTCTTTCCCCAATTTCTAAAGTCTTTGAAAAATGTATCCACCAGCAACTCATGCCCCACCTCCTCAATAACCATCTCCTTACCCCTACTCAACATGGTTTCCGTTCTGGCCACAGTACCATTACTGCTCTCCTCTCTTTCCTAGATATTGTCAACCATGCCCGTGACTCTGGAGACATTGTTTCCACTGTCCTTCTCGACCTCTTCAAAGCATTTGACACTATATCACACACACTCCTTCTGAACCACCTTTCTAACCTCAATCTCTCCATCAATTCCCATTCTTGTTTCAAAAGTTATCTCTCAGACAGATCCCAAGCTGTGAAATGGCAAACAGGTACCTCTACCTTTGTTCCTACCCCACCGGAGTTCCACAGGGTTCTATTCTCAGACCTATACTCTTTAATGTGTTCATCAATGATTTTCACTCTGAAATTCCTCACTCTCAAATAGTGCAATATGCAGATGACTCCACTCTAGTCTGCTCAGCCCCCAGCCTTCCCGAGCTCCAGGCCAAGACCCAATTGGCCTTCGCAGCTACAGAGAATTGGATGCTTCAAAACCATCTCTCCCTTAATGCCAATAAATCCCATATCATCCCCCCCCCCCTGTAAACCCCTCCTACTTGAAAAGCCCTCTTTCAAGATTACCAGCCTCTCTCACTCCTCAACAGAAGTTGTTACTCATGCCAAACTACTTGGTGATACCATTGATGAACACCTGAAATTTAATACACATATTCAACTAAACATAAAAAAACCCACCAGAAGCTCGGCATGCTTTATAGAAACGCTAACCTTCTATCATTAGCTACAAGACAAACCCTCGCCTCCACCTTCCTTCTACCTTCTCTATTGTATGGAGCTCCTCTTCTAACCAACCTAACAGCTTCCATCTCCTCTAAACTAGAAAGTTGCTGCAACAAAATTGCCAAATTTGCCACTAACTCTTCTCATTCTACACACCATTGCATCTCCCTCCATAGTCTCCAATGGCTCGAACTCCCTAATCATCTTGAATACCTCCAACTTACTACGGCTCACAAACTACTTTTCAAACCCAATGCTTGCCCTGCACTTTCAAATATCCTACCTTTCTATACTCCTCTCAGGCCCCTAAGATCTGGCCACCAAAATCTTCTTTCCGTACACAAACCTGAACAACCACCTGGTCACCTACTGCTTTCTTATACTATACCACAGAAATGGAACCTGCTTCCTCCTTAGAATCACCACTAGTCCTGAACAATTCAAATCTCTACTCCATTCTCACCTCCTCCAAAACTAGAAATGTAATTGTATACTTCCCACCTAGATCCTATTATATTCCCAGTTTCAATATTCTCCCTCCTGCCCCTCTTCTCCCAAATCTTCCTTCAGCTCCCCACTCTCTAATTCTTTATTACTTTTTTCTTTTCTTTCTCCCCCTGTAATAACTCTATGTAGATACCTTTTAAATCTTCACTCCCCACAGCCTATATGCCTTTTTCCTGCAACTTATCTTTCATCTTCTTCATTCTGCTACTTTATCTGCATTTTTATACCTATGTATATGTATAAATATTATTTACTTTGTTAATTTGTTTGCATTTTTATACCTATGTATATGTATAAATATTATATACTTTGTTAATTTGATTTAGTGTGCAATATTATAGGAATATACAGCTTTAAAAGTGCAAAGTCTTTGTAACATGGAACTTTTCTCCCCGGGCCTCCACTGAAAACGGGCTTTCGGGCCCAGTGGACATCCTTGGTTAACAAACTGGAAATAAATAAATAAATAAGTGTACCTTGGTGTTTCCTTGTTTCGTAAGGCTTCCTTTTTCAACAGTTCCAGACGCTGAGCAGTGCAGAAACATAGATATGCATGTCCCCTATCAACTAGTTCTTGAGCAGCTTCTTGATACAGTTGTAAGCGCTGAGACTGTTGGTATGGCCCACAAGGACCTCCTCTTCGAGGACTTTCATCAGGTGGGATACCTAACATCAAAAAGCAGAAAATTTTGCATGTGCTGTAGCATTTCTGCTTACAGTTACAAACGTTATGTACTTACCATAACAACAGAGTTTCATGACTCCATGCCTGTGCACCACAACAATAACGGGCACAGGGCCTAGTGAGCTCTGTACCTGAAAACCTTCCCTGGCTCAAATGCTCCCACAATGCTCTGCATCTCATCTACATGAGATCTCTTAAACACACTAGAACAGTGACCACCACCAAACAAATTTACACAGCACACAAAACCTCTCAATATCTCTGTAGGCCCTAATGGCAAACAGGCAGTGGAAGGAAGGAGGGGATGTTGAAATGGATGGACATGGATCATGAAAGCAGTACAGCTGTTTTAGGAACTTAGAATCCACATAAACACATTTGTGGTAAGTTTCTAAAATTGCTGTATTGTTGCTTAAGTGCATTCATTGTTGCAGTCCTTACCTTTTCAAATTCTTGCCTGAAGGTAGCATCAATGGCCAGCCCAAATCACTGGCCAACCCAAATTCCAGAGCTTTACCCAAGGCCCTTTCACCAGGAAGGAAGAATTAAACATAAATGACAGAAGAAAACCAGTAAGGGAATTAAGTGGGAAGGTGCAGTTAAGGGACTACGATGCCACCCCAAACAATCACAACTGGACAAGAAAAACAGTCCAGACAAGGGAAAGGTGTGAGGGTAACTGGACTGCAACAGTAAAACTACTGTGCAATGTTTATCATAGTATTCACTGTTGCAAACCTTAATTTTGGGAAGATTCCAAAAGCAAAGAGACATATAGAAGTAGAAAAATAGAATCAGGAGATAAAGCACTGTAGGATAGCGGAGTTGAATCCTGCCCTGGTCCTAGAGTTTATCGCCGAGTTGTAATGTTTAGAAAAGATATGAACAGATACCTAAGTTGTTACATCAGGAATAGCCTGCAAGGTGACCCCTCTAAGGAAGGCAGTGCTGGCTGCAGTGGCTCTAGTGGAGTGAGCTCTGGTCTGTTCCATGACAGTTTTGCCATGAGATGTGTATCAGAAATTCAATGAGCAAGTCTGTTTACTGGTCTCCCTCCCTTTACCTTTTTCAAAGGAGACAAATGGAAGACCAGCCTTTCTGACTTTTTTGGTCCAGATCAAATAAAATTTCAGCTGTCTACACACATCAAGGAAATGAAGGGTCATTTTTCCTCTGTTCTATGGCTTTGGAAAGAACTGATAATTGAATGACTTGTTTAAGGGACAGCTCAGAAACCACTTTAGGCATGAAAGAAAAAGGTTGGTATGAAGGGAAGTCCTGCCTTGATGAAATTCAGTGAAGGGTTCTCTGCACATTATGGCTTGGAATTCATAAATTCTCCTAGCAGAGGTAATAGCCACCAATAACAGTACCTTCCAGGATGGAAACAGTAGACTTAGGGTTGACATCATCTCAAATGTCCAAAGTAGAACATTTTTTAGAAAAAATGTCAGATTTTGCAGGACAAACCATGTCCACAGCCAGTGCAAAGCACTGAGGTTCACTTTCTTGCCAAAATAAAAGCTGAATTTTATAGTAATCAAGTTGTTTGTGCTGGTTCACACAATATTTAACTGTTTCAGATATTTTACACAACTGTTAATGTAAACTTCGGAAACACTTTTTGTTCTACAATCTCAGGACATTTTTGCAATGTTTCATTTTTTCCCACAAGACACAACTGCCCAAATAGGGACTGTCCTGAACAAAGAGGGGCAGGTGGACTAGCTGAAGCAGCTGGTTCAAAATGGGTTAAGGTAATCTTTCTTTACACATAGTTAAGATCCCGTAGTGGAACAATTTCTTTTCTTGTTGGTTTAAGATGAATGACTCCCTTCAGAAACTGTTATACACAAGGCCTGGAATACATGGATGAGCACATGGGAAGAGACACTGAAGTTCTATAAACTAAGCCAGTTTTATACAGGTCTGACAAATACTCTCACATCATAGCCACATTTGCTTTGCTTGGGTCTATGTGCTTGGATAAGCACCAGAGGGAGAATCTCTTCCAGTTATCCAGGTAAGATTTCCTTGTGTTTGGTTTCTTAGCCTCTCTCATAAGAATACATGTGCTTACCTAGAATTAATGTAAAGTCATCCAAGATGGCAACCTTAAAGCAGCCACTTAGGGATGTAACACAGCCCCTTTGTTTTGAGTCATAAGATCTGCAGACTAAGGCAGCACTTTCTATTTTCTTCTTGCCAGGTTGTTCAGTAGAGGGAACAAGTGTTGCCCTGGCCGTAAGGATTTGACTAAAACCACTTTTGGAATCTCCTCATTTACGTTTAAAGTATCCTGAAAATCAGGACTACGGGACGGAATATGTATGGAGTACGTATGGAAACAGACCTGTCTAATTCAGGAAGAAGGTACCGATTTTCCAAGATTCTGCAGTTACTGTCCTGTCAAAGAACTTCCGCAGTTGCCTGTTCAGATGACAAACAAACAGATCTAGTTCTGGCATGCACAGTATTCTGATAAATTCAAAAAGTTATTTCTGTTCAGTATCCATTCCTGGGGCTCTACTTAAGATCTTTTCAGCTTGTCTACTATGGCATTTTTCGAAAGGGGATAAAGGCTGCTGTTGAGTCATGACCACCTCCTGGTCTTTTTCTCAGGCTCGCATAACCAGGCTGCAGAAAAGGCTATGATTGTGTTCCTTTTTATGTATGAGATCACTGCTTACATTTACAAAAATGACATACGTACTATAAGTAGTAGATATTGTAATTATCTGGACACCCCCACTTCCTTTAATATATCACTGAAGACCTTTATAACTAGAATGACCACCATCACCTCTCTTATATTTAGGCATATTTTCCTCAACCTGTCATCGCATGCTTTCTGTTCTTGGAGAGCTCAAACATGGGCTCCCCCAGCTAGGTTTGAGAAATATGTTACGAGGTGCTTTGAAAGGAACTCTCTTGTTTCACTGGCATTGTCTTATCCCCTGTGAAATCTCCCTCCTGATGCAAGGTAGCAGTGAAATTGCAGTCTTTGAGGAATGAACATGCAGACATCATCTGTTTCTTAAGTACCACTGAAGCTTCTTCATGTGTAGGAGTGGAAGGGGTACATCACAATGCAGAATGCCCTATAGCCCCACAGTCTGAAGAACTCCCCTGGCAATCCTACTTTCTGCTGCAAAACGTTTTGAACGTATATGGTCAGATGAAACACTTTGTCCTCTGGGAGGAAGATTCTGTGAAAGGAGGTGTGCTCCTAGGAAAACTAACCTTGTGAAGGTGTCATGTTTGATTTGGTTTTGTTGTCACATTACAATACATGAATATTGGGAATATTAATACAGGGTCCCAGCTAGAGCAGTGGATATTGCAACAGAATCTCAGACTTTTAGCAATTAGCAAATTATGGCTCAAAGAATCCTCTTTTATACCAGCCTACTTTACGGATAATTATTCCACATTCTCTGACAGCAGACCAGTAGAGTGACAGTGGACGGTGGAAGTGCAATGACTGCAGTCTCTCCCCTTCTTAAATAGCCCAAAGTGAATCCTCATCTATCAATGACCCAAACTGGCTAGCAGTACAGATAACACTAGGCAATCAGGCCAAAACACACGTCATAGTATGCTACATCCTCTCCCTCATACATCTCTCATCCTAAATCTGCACTTAGCAAAATCTGTAACCACACAAAACATCACAAATTAATTATATTAAGGGATCTGAACCTCAGCTGCCTTGGTCCTCACAAAGCCCAACTAAATAGATTACTAACCTCACTTACCATTAAACAGCTATTCACAGAGGGTACCAGAACTAACCATTACTCTTACTGATATTCTTTTGACAAACATTTCTGAAAAACGTATTCATCTAAACATTTTACCAGTCACGCTCTCCTTTCTTCCCTGCCTGGTCCCTTAAAAGTACCAAAGCTATCAGCCAGCTTACACTGTCCAGGTCCATTTCTGATTCCTCATCAAATTTGTTATGTTTCAACTCCATGCTGTAGACTGGAGTTTCTTGTTCAGTTGTGATAACTCCACAGCAGCACTGTCTTCACTATAACTTCATGGCCCCAATACAATACTAATTATATAAAAAAACTTAGACTTTAAATCAAATGAACTCTATGGCTTATTAAACCCACTTAACAAAACATAAAGCTTAGAGATAAAGCCTGGACAGAATGGAAACATGACCCCAGTATTGCAGATTAATACTCTGCATACCAACAACTCAAAACTGAAACTAAAATTTCCACTAACCAGGCCAAAGCTGACTACTGCAGAACCGTGTAATTAAGCTACTCCAAACTACTCAGAAAAGCAATTAAAAACCTTAGCTCCACAAATATTTTCATTAAAATCACCAAAAGACATCTCAGTCCCTCTTTAATTGCAAAACTGAAAAACAACATAGCTAATCCTACATTTACCACACCTCCTTTATTCAATAACCCTCCAAATATTCTTCCCTGCCTTGCATTATACAACCTTTCACCAAATTCTCCACTTTAATTCAAGATTATAGTCAAATCAAATTTTGAAAAAATCCAGACATTCTTTTTTTTTTTCCTCAACAGAATTTTTCAGGATAAAAATAATAACCAAAGTAATTCAGTTTCACCCCATTATACTAAGATTAGGTAGCAACATACTCAACAAACTTCTCACTTTCCCCTACAACCTAACCTTCACAATTAATATCCTGCCTTATGTTTACCAGGTGCACTCCTTTTCTCACAGGATAATTTCACCTAGGATCTCTCACACAGTAATTGCATCTTTTTATGCTGATGACACTTTGATCACAAAAGCCAGCAAAATGTTACCACTCCTGAAAATGTTTTGCAAAATAACACTTGTTATTAAAATGGCTTCATAACAACAGATAGTAACTGTCAGTTATTGTTGTATCTTTTGGCTTTTAGGGGTCGCCACAGCGGAACTCCGGTCTGCTAATGATTGGCAGTAGATTTTTACGTCCTGAGTTGCCAGCCCTAACGTACAACCTTCAATGAAGGTATGCCCATTCACGCATGTCTCCATAGAGAAGATGCTTTAGCTGAGAATCAAACAGGACAACGTCTTACTGTGAGGCGACAACGCAACCGCAGCACCACCACCGCAGCACCTCAGTACAGAAAAAAAAACAGTCATGCTATTCAGTGCTTTGCAGAAACATGAGCATGCATCCTATTTACTATCAAAGACCCCCACCTCCCCGAGGAAAACAACTTCCATGAACCGTGACACAAAAATACCGGGGCATCAGCCTTGGTCCCCATCTTCCTTTTCACTTATATGCAAGTTAATGAACTAACCCAACTAAAGCTATCTTACAAAAATGTCAAACGTATTCACTATCTCTCACTTGCTATAAATGCACTTCTCCCCAAAACAGAAGACAGATGATCTGCTCCTCAGAACACCACAATAATTCAAACTAAAGAAAACACAATTCTCAGATTTGTTAATGTAGTTAATGAAGTTAGCATCATTGCCTTGTACTGCAAAAAACAAAATACCACCCTCTGTCCTCCATGGCATCTCTTCTCATCCCTCTCACTTTAAAAATATTCCATGAAAGATATTGCTGCCATCTCCTTCATAAACTCAGCATTAGAAACCAAAGCTAATCCTTCAAGAAAAATGATTACATACAGCTAGCTAGGCCATGATATTCTCTAGCCACCTGTAAAACAACATTTTCCAAGGTTGCAGCATCTAGTTGGAACATCTGCAAACAGAATTGGAGAACTGAACTGATTTAATAGCTCAAAAAATCCCTTGAGTTAACACCTTATGAAAGAAATTAAAAGTGCTTCAGAAATTCAGCTAATCCCCCAACCCACACTGTAATTATGATAAATTGCTTAATGGATAACTTTTTTCTACATACAAATTTGATTCTAGGTTACAAAACACTTTCCTTTCATTTAAACATGGTAAATACTACAGATTTTATCATGCTACACTTGCAACAAGATTCTACTTCTTGACTAATTTTTTCCTCAGTTTTCATCTACATAAATACTAGTTTTTATTATGTTACACTTGTAAATAGATTCTATATCTTAACTAGTTCTACATACGTATGTTACCTGTTCGTATTGTGATAATTCTTCTATACTGCTGTTTTTTTATCTTGATATAAATGTATGCTTGTCTTGTATGCCTGGCCTTGATCATGGCTGAAAAGATTCCATGGACTAGCCCACCTACCTCTACCTAGTTAACAAATGTAATAAATAAATAGTGAGACTCAAAGTCCTGAAACAAGTCAGAGTAAACTACAAAGTTTTGCGAATCCCTGTTGTGACTCCACTAGGATTGTCCAAGTAGGGGTAGAGTTGAATGCCCTTTGTCCAGGAAAATGCAGGTACTGGAGCCAGGCAATTAGTAAAGACTACAGATGTAGTAGACACGCAAAAGGGCAAAGATTTGAACTGGAAATGCCCCCCTCCTGTGCAAATCAGATACACTTCTTGTGATTTTCTTCAAATGAGGTTATGAAGGTATGCATCTTTTTAGGATCATAGTGACCATAAGAATCAGGAGTGGCAAAAGGCTTCAGAAGATTAACATTATAAATTCTGGCACAATGAGAAAACTGTTTAGATGGAACAGGCCAAAAATTAGTCTCCACCTTCTTCTTGTGGTAATAAAGACCACAGAGAGTCTGTGCCAGTGAAACTTTTTCCAATGTTTCAAAGGAAAATGCTGGAGAGAAGGAAGGGAGCACAAGAGATGACTAGAAGAATCAACACAATGTTGGCAATGAAGCAAAGACAGGATTTGGGAGATGGAGATGAATAAGAATAAAACCAGTAATGTGGCAAATGACAAATGTGAGATCACAAAGCAATAATTATATTTGTGAAATATGACAGAACAAGAAAATGTGGAAATATTGGACTTTTTTGAACTTTGTTGGACTTGTGGAGGCTCTAAATAATACGCCCTACTTCATGTCACTAATGTTCAGAAAAATACTTAGGGGAGGGGGAGATGAGGGAGAAAGTTAACTATAAGTAAATTTTTTTTTCATAATACTACAGTTTTTATATTGTGTGATTCCCTTTGCATGCTATAAACCAAGGTGTTCTCCATTGTTTTTAAGTGTAATGGGGATACTACTGTAAACAGGTGCTCCTGTTTTTTTTCTCCCTTTTTCTCTCTTTCTCCTGGTTCAGTTATAAGAAATGCAGGCACTGCAACATAAAAAAGAAGTCTAGTTAAAATAGTACGATAAAAGAAAAAATAATGTCCTTTTCTCATTTTTGCATGGGGAAAAGACTGAAATAAGGCACTTAGATTAATTTAGTAAAATGTTTTGAGAGAAAGCAATTAAAGGAAGAAGAATATTAAATATCATAGGGCTTTTTTTCTGGCAGATAGATGTATGCTTGGTGGCAGTTCTGTATCTGGCCCTCATGCCCCCATGGAAACAATTTGATAAAGAGAAATTGGCAGGGAGATAATGTTCTCTGAAAGCATTCAGGTGTTATCCCAGATGGGAGAGCTATAAAGCTAAAACAAAATCAGACAGCACTTAGTAGAAGCACAGGCTGCACCATGCATCTTAGCATGGATAACCTTTCTTTTAGGTTAACGCAAGTCTATGAGTGTGGCTGTCAATTTGGGACATCTGTTCCAATTAGGAGGCTAAAATATCAATGTTTGAAAATGTACATACTTTTCTGTGTTACTATTACGTTAATAGGTTTTAGGGGGTAATGGATGGTGTCTTTTTTTAGGGCTTTCAATTTTGTAAGATGTGACATAGGCTCAAATGGATATGACAAGAAACAGCTGTATAAAAGTTCAACCTGTCAAACAGTGTATGCATGTAACACAAAAGATGGAGCTAGACAGTTAATAAAAAAGGTGTTATACATAAAAGGTTGGAATAATAACTTTTTAATGCAATGATGCTTTCTGTAATGTCTTCAAATGTCAACAGTCTTACAGATAAATACAAAAAAGAAAGAGTAGTGAACTATATTAAAAAATGTAGAGTGCAAATAGCTATGTTACAGGAGATGCACTTAGAAAGGTTTGAACATGTGAATTTTATAAAGAAAGGTTTTCAGAATGGTTATTCAGCAGAATACCTGGGACAATGGAAAACAGGAATACTTATATTAATTGCAAGAGGAGCTCCAATAGTGACAGAAACGGATAAAAAATTAATAATGGCAGATTTGTAGTGCTAAGGGGCTACTGGCATGTATTTATATTCTACCTAAAACTGCTATAATGGAGGTTAAGAAAATTCTGGGAGAAATAATCACTTTTTATCAAGGAATATTAATTATAGGTGGTGACTGGAATGTGACTTACAACAGTGGAGATGTGTCTGGGGGCCCAGAAGGGAAAGTATAACAAAAGAGGGTAATTTTTTGAAGAACTTTATGGAAATATTTGGTGTGGAAGATGTGAATATGTGAATTCAGTAATATGATTTCAGAGTGAATTTGCATATCATTCCACACAAGTTTTCTAGGCTAGACAGAATTTACATTTCACAAGAACATGGCATTTAACTGAAGGTCTTGATAAGAGCCCAATAACTACTTCAGATCATGCACCAATAATACCTAAAATGATAATGCAGGGTAATGAAATAAAAATGTTGAAAAGAGAGGAATTTAAGGAATGGGTACTGGAGATTATTCAGGAGCTATTAGAGAAGATGGAAATTTCTTCTGAAAATATAACTAGGGAGTGCGATAAAATTAAGGGGGAGTTTAACTATAAGGCGGAAATAAAAGAAAGGAAGGTATGGTTAAGAAGTAACAAGAATTATTTAAAGGGACTGACAAATGTTATAGTATTGCAGAATAGGGGGAAATCTCATAGAACAAGAAGAGGATCAACTGCAGAATGCAATGCAGAAAATAAGGGATTACCTCGATAATATGCACTAGTTTAGAAAGATTGCTGTTAAGCAATTGTTTTTTGATAACACTACAGCACAAAAACTTTTAGCACAACGACTCAGGCAACAGAAAGTAGAAAGTGCTGTCGCCAAGCATAGGAAGCCTATAACAATATGGAAATCAAGAAAAGATACAAATGGAAATGTTTACAGAAGAATTAAATGTGCTTAGGTTAGAGGTAGATGAGGCATAATTGCTAATGGTCAAGATAGCAGGAGATGAGATAAAAAGTGTGATCCATAACCAATTTACAGGAAAGTCCCTAGGAATAGATGGTATTCCTGTGGAAGTTTAGAAGCTAGGAGGGAAAAAACTGATAAAGATCTGGAAGGTTTTGTTTAACAGTATTTTAAGAGTAGGAGAAGTACTAACATTCTAGAAGAAAGCAGTGGTAGCTGTAATACCTAAAGAGGGTAAAGATCCATCGGACCCAGCTTCATACAGGCCCACTTCAATACTAAACCATGATTATAAACTGTTCATGTTTATAATGGCTAAAAGAATGACAAAAGTAAAGCCAAAATTGATAGATATGGATCAATGCGGTTTTATGGAGGGCAGGCAAACATTTGATAACATTAACAAAGCACTGATGATCCAGAAGGAACTAGAATGTAAGACAATACCACTGCTGTTGATGGGTCTTGATACACAGAAAGTATTTGATAGAGTAAGCTGGGACTTTATGAGCAGGGCAATGGAGACATTTGCATTCCCTTATAAAATTATAAGATCGATTGGGACGACATATGAGGGATCGAAGGTGAAAATTAAAGAGGGTGGGGTCCTCTCTGATAATGTCTGCTTGAGCAGAGGAACCAGGCAGGGGTGTCCTTTTTTCCCTTTGCTACCTGCATTATATTTAGAGCCACAGGCAAAGAAGATAAGGGACTCATAAATTCAAGAATATAATTGGTATGGTAGTCAAGAAAAGCTGGCTCTATTTGCAGACTGTATTATTTTATACCTGACAAAACCAGAAAGAGACATTACAGTGCTGTGGAACATGTTGAGACAGTTTCAAATCTTTTTGGGATACAAAATTAATGACGCTAAAACAAAGGCAATAGTAGTAAATTATGTACCTACAAACAAACTGGTTCAACAATATCCTTATTTATGGGGACATGATAAAATGAAGAAGTATTTAGGAGTATGGATTGAAAATGATTCTAGTATGGCCACTAAGGATATGTGGGAACAGACTAAACAAAAGATAATACAAAAACTGAGAAAATAGAAGCTTTGTTATATGGTTATGGATAGTAAGACACAAGCAGACTTGCACACAAGGTCAGGCATATTTTTATCAACCAGAGAAGTTATGGACAACAATTAATAAAGAGCTAAAGGACTTTATCTGGGAAGGGAAGACAGCAAGAGACAAGTGGGATAAGCTGATTCTTCCAGCAGAACACGCAGATTGGGATTACCCAGTTTGAAGGAGTATTTCAGAGCTCTGAAGTTAAGGCACCTAATACATAGGACTGACAAAAAAAAAGAAGTTATGTACTCACCATAATGTTCCATCTGAGTAGTTATACTTCATCTTTCTGCAACCTGTGGGTATTCGGATCCGTATCGGTTCCGAGCTGGCAACTTTTTTTCTAGCATCTGCTCCAAGCTCCGAGCTCCTCCCCCTACCAATAATGCACTACCATCTCCTACCTTTCCTCAGATTGAGTTTGCTGCAACTAAATACATAAGCAACTCAGCCCAATGAACCAAACCTGTATAGACAGGACAAGGTCTGGGGGACAGAGGGAGGGAAGGGTGCAGAAAAATGAAGTATAACTACTCAGATGGAACGTTATGGTGAGTACATAATTTCTTTATCTGAAGTAGTTAACTTCATTTTATCTGCAACCTATGGGACAGAGTCCCCAGCTACTCCAATGCTGGGAGGTCCCTAAGGAAGGATATTCCTGAGCACCGCAGAGTCAAAGGATGCTCTACTCCTAGAAATCAGATCTAATTTGTAATGGGAAATGAAGGTATGTGAATTGGCCCAGGTTGCTGCTGCACAAATGTCGCCCAAAGGAACCCTAGACCAAAAAGCAGCAGAAGTCGCCATGGACCTGGTAGAGTAATCTTTAACAATACCAGGAGGAGATGACCCTTTTGCTTTGTAGGCATGCGAAATGCAAAGAGTGATCCATCTGGCCAAAGAAACCTTAGAAATAGCCTTTCCCAGAAAGGCTTTGGAAAATTAAACAAACAACTGGACAGTCTTGCGGAATGATTTTGTTCTATGAAGATAGAAGCGAAGTTGTCTATGAACATCTAACAAATGAACATCTAACAAATGAAGTTTGTATTCACCCTTATTTTCGAAGTTAGGAAAGAAAACAGGCAGATTAATGGACTGGTTTATGTTTGCTTCAGATGCCACTTTGGGTAAGAAGGAAGGATTAGTAAGGAGGGAGACCCTATCCTTATGGAAGACCAAATAAGGAGGCACGGCAGACAGAGCTAGAAGCTCAGAAACCCTCCTAGCAGATGTAATGGCGACTAGGAAAGCTGTCTTCCAGGACAAAAATTTTAAATCCACTGAAGCTACAGGTTCGAATGGAGGAGCCACCGATGCCTGTAGGACAAAGGTAAGGTCCCAAGGAGGCACTGAATCCTTGACAGGAGGACGCAACAGAAAAGTGCCTTTAAGAAAGGCCTTACACAGCCTAGAAGAGGCTAAGGCAATGTTGTCTTCACCAACATGAAAATTAGAAATGGCTGCCAATTGTACTTTCACTGTGGAGGAGCTAGCTCCTTGCTGAAAAATGCCAGACAAGAAATCCAACACCGCTGGAACAGGGACTATAAAGGGATCTAGGTTTCTCTGTGAGGCCCACATGGAAAAATGCTTCCATTTACTGCGATAAAGTTTCCTAGTGGAATCTTTAAGAGAAGCCACCAGAATGGATTTTGCCAGGGATGAAAGACCAGGAGTCCTGGCAATCAATGGAACTGGAGCAACCAAGCTGTCAGCTTGAGGCTGCCCAGGTCGGGCGGACGGGCACCCGAAGGATGGGAGATTAGATTCGGGCAGGGATCCAGAACCCACGGAGGAGCTAAGAGAGGAGACCAAAGGAATGGGAACCAAACCTGACGAGGCCAGAACGAGACAATGAGGATAACTTTGCACTGCAGTCGGCAAGCTTTCTGAAGAAACTTCGGAATGAGTGGCAATGTTGGGTAAGCATACAGAAGCCCGGGGGGCCAAGCATGGACTAGAGCATCTCTGGGGCTTCCCCTTGTGAGGGAATCAGAGCGATGAACTCGCTGCACTTCGTGTTGGAAGGAGATGCAAAGAGATCACAGCCAGGCTGACCCCATGCAAGGAATATCTCCTCCGCTACTGACTGTTTCAGAGACCACTCGTACAGCATCAGAATAGCCCGACTCAATCTGTCCGCTAAAATGTTGGAGCGCCCCAGGATGTGCATTGCTATCAGAAACCGACAGGTGATCTCCCACTCCCACACTCTCATGACCTCGCGATATAGGGGATATGATCTGGTTCCCCCCTGTTTGTTGATATACCAGACAACCAACATGTTGTCTGACTGAATTGCAATCAATCCGAGAGGAAGGAAGTGTGAAAGGCTTCCAACGCTAAAAGCATTGCCCTCATCTCTAGATCATTTATGTGCAACTTGGTCTCTGACTGGGACCACGTGCCTTGGACTGTCCTTCCCGAACAGTGTCCCCCCCACCTGAGTTGGGAGGCGTCCGTGGTCACTGTGGCTTGGACTGGAGATGACGCGAAGGGGCATCCTTCTAATATCTCCGGTGAATTTAACCACCAAAGAAGGGACGTCCTGCAGACGTGACTGATCCTGATCAGAAATTCCATGAGCAGGTCTAGCCAAGACCACTGAACAGCCAGAGTCCATTGAAGAACCCGCATATGAAGGCACGCACAAGGGAGAATCAATATGGAGGCAGGCATGGAGCCCAGTGCCCGCAGAACCTCACTTGCCTTTGGAGACTTGAAGTTTGCTATCTGAGCTATGTGGCACCTGAGGTGTAATATCCTTTCTGGAGTTAAGAATACTTTCATCTGCAGGGTGTCTAACAGTGACCCACTGAAGTCTTAAACTTGTACTGGTTGCAGTTGGGATTTCTGAACATTGACTGTAATCCCCAATAGATCTGCCAACCGAATGAAGTAGCCTTGGGCCAGACAAAGCAGACACTTGTTGGGCGCAGCGAAGAGCCAGTCGTCCAGGTAAGGAAATACCTGAATACCCTGAAGCCTCAGGTGAGCCGCTATAACTGCCATTACCTTGTTGAACACCCTGGGGGCTGTGGTGAGACCGAAGGGTAGGGCTCTGAACTGAAAATGACTGGCTCCCAGCTGGAAGCGCAGAAACCTCCTGGAGCTTCTGTGGATCTTCATGTGGTAGTAAGCATCCTGGAGGTCTAACGAGCACATCCAGTCGCACTCTTGGAGATAAGGTAGAATGGACTGAAGGGTGACCATCCAGAATTTCTGTTTGGCTACAGACAGGTTCAAAGTTGACAGGTCTAGAATAAGCCTGAGGTCCCCCGTCTTTTTTGGCACTAAAAAGAACCTTGAGTAGACACCTGATCTGGACTGGTCAGGGGGAACCTGTTCGATGGCTCGTTTGAGAAGCAGCTTTGAAACCTCTAGAGCTGCGGCCTCCCTGTGAGCGGGTGGAACATCCGGGAGGTGTTTTGAAATATTTGGAGGGGCAACAAATGGGATAGTGTAACCTCTGGATATAATCTGTAACACCCAGTGAGCTGTTGTAATGGAATCCCATGCCGCTGGGTGTAAGGACAATCTTCCCCGACTGCCTCCAGAGTAGGACAGCTGGGCAACCCCTTAGGGCTGCTGACCAGGTCTATCAGAAAAAGGTTCCCTAGACCCAAAATTCCTGGGACCCCTTCTAAATCTGGGTCGGCGTCGATCCTGTCCCCCTCTGTCTCTGGGGGAATAGTTGTCTTGAGAATCCTGGGAAAAGTGAGATTTTTGGAACCACATCTTTTTTTGCCCTCTTTGATTCCTAGAGAAGGACCGCTGAGGGTTAGAGAAGCGGACCCCGATGGCAGACAAAGTCTTCCCATCCTTTTTGCTCTGGACAAGTGTGTCACGTACTGTCTTCCCGAAAAGTGAAGAACTGTCATAGGGAGCGTTAATAAATGATGCCTTGAAAGGGTCCGCGAACTGACACAACCTGAGCCAGGCATGATGCCTCATGGCTATGCCTGTCCCAGCAGCCCAAGCTGCTCCTTTAGTGGCATGGGAAAGGAGCCGCATAGACGTGTTTGAGACTGACTTCAGAGTAGACATTTTCGCAGAGAACAACTGTTTGTCCTGCGGCGATAAAAGAGTTTGGGGGTGACTCAGCGAATTCCAATGTAAGGTCTCGCTGAAGCCGGATCACACGTGCCAAATAGTTCAGCGCATGGATTGAAAAGGTCGCTGAGGAATAAACGTGCTTCCCAAACCTATCCACTGACCTGGACTCCTTGTCTGGAGGGTGGACTGAGGAACTCTCCTGTGCTAGTTCCTTCTTGGTGGCTGCTGCGACCAACATAGTGTCAACTGTAGATAAATGTATCTCCAAACACCATCATACTAGGTGATTTCAACTACCCGAATATAGACTGGGATCACTACTCTAGCCCCAACAATCTAGCCCAAAGGTTCCTAGAGTTCATAAACTCAAATGCCATGGAACAACTAGTCACCATTCCCACAAGAGGAGATAACATACTAGATCTCATCATCACGAACATGGGGTCACAATGTTCAACACCGGAAGTATACCCTTCACTGGTGAGATCAGACCATAAACTAATCTCACTGGAAGTCCACATCCCGCCCCCACCTGAGATAAAAAAGACCACAGTGAAGAACTTCTCAAAAGCCGACTTCACACTTCTAAAGGCTAGTGTGGTCTCTTTTATGGCCCCCGAGACTGCGGAAACCATTACTCAAGCCGCTGAATCACTTACAAATGTAAGATGGGAGGTGAGGGAGACTAATGACCACTGTATTGCACAGCAGCACAGGTGACAAGGGTGTTTACATGAATGGCTCCAACAGGTGGTGAGGTGTACATACAGTATGTCACTGTCTAGCATGTAAAATTGAAATCCTAGTTTTGTCTCCCACTTCTGCAGATTCAGCTGTGGTGCAGCATCTGCAGCCACCTTATACTGTTCCGGCCAATGCACCTAGTGCTAGGTCATGGGGATGGTCACCCTCTGCAGCCACCTTAGACTGCTCCGGCCAATGCACCTAGTGCTGGGTCATGGGGATGGTCACCCTCTGCAACCACCTTAGACTGCTCCAGCCAATGCACCTAGTTCTGGGTCATGGGGATAGTCACCCTCTGCAACCACCTTAGACTACAAGGTGTTTGTTACAGTATGACTGATTTTTCATGCATTTAAACATTGAAAGAACTGGAGTGGCTTTTGTGGGAGTGACCCATCTGTGGGTGTGGCTCAAACAGGGCTGTTTCTTGAGTATGGTGTGGGTGGGGCTTAAGGGGCGCCAGAGCAGTACTTCACCTAGGGCGCCATTTCAGCTAAGACCGGCCCTGCCCTTCATAAGGGATTCCAGCAACATCCTGCTCACCAGTCTACAGAACATCAAAGGCATATGGAAGGAGTACCTTCCATCAGCTTCTGAATGAAGAAAACCACACAAAAGCTGTACTGCTCAGACACACCCTATGATAAGAGAAGAGGAGGAGCCCATTCCTGTCACAATGCATGAAAGCTTTGGAGATGGTGACTGATAAATATGCAGAGTAGTAGAAAGTAAGATGGAAAATGAGCAGTTCTGATTCAGATCAGGATACAACACAACCGGCCTGATGTTTGCAGTGAGACAGACAGTTGAGAAGACACTAGAGATGAGGAAAGTGACCAACTAGGCATTCCTAAACTTGAAGAAAGCATATGACAAGGTCCCAAGGAAGCTGACCTGGGCAGTCCTGAAGTGGTGTGAAAATCTAGAAACAATGGGTCCTTGTACATAGCCTGCACTAATTCTGGCAATGACTCAAGTACAGTGTTCGGACTCTCAAAGGGGTTCCCAGTGGGAATATGTTTGCATCAGGGTTCAGCTCTCTGCCCACTGCCATTCATACTAGTGATGGAATACATTAGCAAACAGGACAGGGGACAGAGCAACAAATGATGTGGCATTACATTCAGACTCTGAGCAAGAACTTCAACAAAGAAAGGGGAGTGGAATGAAAAACTGAAGGCACATGGGATGAAACTGAGTACAGATCAGACATTTGTAATGGCAGCAAATGGAAGGAAATCAGAAGAAGCTAAGACTTGTGATAGAAAGAAAATAGTGGATCAGGTTAACATCTTCAAGTATCTGGGAGGATTGGTTGAGGAGAAGGGAAGTCTGAATGAGGAAGTCAAATCTAGGACCAAAGGGGTTTCAGCCACCTGGCACAGGGTGTCAGGAGGTAGTACATGACAGAATAAGGCTAAAGAAGTGGAAAGGTAGAGTATACAAAAATACTGTGTGGTACAGAAACTCAGGTAGTAAAGCTAGAGCAGTTCAGGAAGCCAGAGGTGATGGACATGACGTGCTTGAGATGTAGTAGAATGCACATTATGGGACAGTTAACACAACACCATGACCCCCATGTAGAAATTAGGAAAAAAGGGGTTGATAATGATGATGATGACAGTAATAAATGCACTACAAACTCAAATTTAACTATATTACCAGAGCAGGAGCATTAAAAGACAACCAAGAAGGTTAAAGTAATAATTTTCTGATAAAGCAAAAGCATAGGTACCACAAACAGGGAATAAAGCAGTGTAAGAGACAAGAAGAGAATGACATGAAGCAAAAACTATCTCCATAGCAACAGAAGACAGTCACTGTAATGTTAAATTGCACACATGCACTCGCGCGCACACACACACACACACACACACACACACACACACACACATCAAAAAGACCACCAGATTGTTTGAAAAAGATATACATATGAAGATGTAGTGTACAAAAACACAGCATAAATACAAATACATATTAAAATAGAAACACATATAAACATTACCACAGAATCCCAATTAAATAAAGGCAACAAGCATACTACCAGCTAAATTACTGTAAGAAAAATGATGGGGATAGGAGTGCTTCTTGATGAGTGGTAAAGTTATTTCTTAATCCTATAGTGCATGAACTTTCATTTATCACATATAGCAGAGTCCCATATATTCTGTTTATCTTATTTTTTCTGTAGTTTTTAATGTTGCCACCAAAATGCTTATCCTTATGAATATTTTTTTAAGATACAAGTAAATCTTCAGTTAAACATAAAAAGACGGATAGGTCTTTTAGTTCTCAAAGTTGCCACTGGAATCCTAATTGTAGTGACTACTTTTCAGGCTGTATTACCTGAAAAACACTACACGTTTGTGAAGCTTTATGCTACTGGTATGAACGCCTTCTTATCTGAACTCTTTCACCAGTCAGAACTCAGCTGAGATACTATGTAATGTTAATCTGTTTATATACTGGTCAGTGCAACAGCAAACGAAAGTTTGACAGAACCTTGAAAAATTCATATCAAAATTCCACCAGTTAAAAAGTTATCACCCTGCACAGTAATCAATTACTTACAACTGGAAACTATTTTACATTAACATACACTACAAAGCATTTACTTGTCACACAAAAGCTACTAAATGAAAAGTTGAAATTGCAAAAAAATACAGATGCCCATTTTATAAGTCTGATAAAGCAATTAGAGGTATGCGTGGTATAGATATTTCCACACACATGGAGACTGTAAATAAACTTGCCCATTGTTCTCATGCCTAGCACCCACTCCTAGGTGCAAACTATCTGTACTGCACGCGCGCGCGCGCACACACACACACACACACACACACACACACTTATACAAATATTGAATAATGCAGATAATGCTTTGCAATGAAACATCTTTTGTCAAAAACACGATAAAAATTCAGTCTAACTTCAATAGAAAATATAAAACTCATCGGTCTTTACACAACAGATGTTTCTGTAGTTTTCAAATACAAATAAAGTCTAAGATTTTTCTAACCCATTTACTCTGGACCTCTTTACAACTAAAAATAAACTTCTGTGGTCAATGAAATGTATCCCTCACCAAAAGGGGCATCAACCAACTTTCCTTTTCTTCTGCTGTTTCTCCTACTTCTGAAAGGGATCTTTTGTCCAAGGGAAAAAAGTTACTAAATCAGGGTTCTGAGTGGTGCTCAGTAATGACCCAGTGAAATCCATCTTTGTCATATGTGAAGCTACTTACCAGGATTCTCCTCTAACAAACTGATCTCCCAGAATGTGGTGTCACATTGGCTATGTGCACATCAGAATTAAACCTGCAACAAGCTACAAGCTACCTTTACATTCTGTAATTGCTAAGAAAGGGTCCATCATCAGTAAGAATTAAACCTGCAACAAGCTACAAGCTACCTTTACATTCTGTAATTGCTAAGAAAGGGTCCATCATCAGTAAGAATTAAACCTGCAACAAGCTACAAGCTACCTTTACATTGTGTAATTGCTAAGAAAGGGTCCGTCATTAGTAAAACTTAGCAAAGCAGATGTTCGGACAACTTTGCAGATAAAACTTCACAAGGTTACCTTCACACCCTCTCCTTACCTTCAAGCAAAGTATAACTATCTCCAGTTTTTTCCTACAATGTCAAAGATTTGGTCAATGGAAATAGCTCCAGGCTGCATCTAGAAAGGTTGTGTAATTGTATGTTGGCATGAATCAGTAAGTGTGTTTTTCTCATTTTCTTATTCAGCCTTTCTTGTCATTCGTTTTCCATTTGCTGTATTTTCTGTGTGAAATCATGCTCTTTGCTACACCTTCAGAGTTGCATCTCAGGACTCCTTTTTCTTAACTCATGTCTTTGCCACTCTCTTCTAAATGCACCTGTGGCAGAACCATCCCACCAGCTGATGGACACATTAAACGTTTGCACTGTCTAGTCCTCATCATGACATCTACTTTACTAATGTACAGCAATGTCCTTGGAATCCAACAACAACGAAAGGAAATCCAGCACAGAAATAATTCCAAAGACAGCCACGAACCACTCACTGTTCACTTGATTTTATTGAAGGTATAAATCACAAACGTGGAAATGGGTTAAGCGCTTTCATCTAAGTAATAAAGACTTCATCAGAACGTGGTTCGTGGCTGTCTTTGGAATTATTTCTGTGCTGGATCTACTTTACTAAGCTAAATGTCACTGCAGGAAGACACTCCAAAATTTTCTCATCTAGGAAATGCATCACTCATCAAAAGGAGCATCAGTCAACTTTCCTTTTCTTCTCCCATTTCTCCTACTTCTGAAAAGGAATCTTTTTGTCCACGAAAATCAGAGCTCATGCTAAGGAAACAAACTACCCCATGCAAATATTTGCTGAAATCTGTAACAGGTGAATAATGGCAAGCTTTGAAGAGCTGCCAGAGGGATCCTTAAAAGGAAAAGTTATGGCTCAGGATTCATCTTCCTCAAGTCCCAGCAGCTTCATGGCTTGTGTGGTTTCTAATGCCAAACAGAAGGCTGTTAAGGCAGCCTGACATGGCATTGCCATTCATCTGCATTTATGGCTGATTTTGATCCAGATCATTGATGACAGGTAAGTGCACTTTTTAGACTCCCCATAAGGGACCCTTTCTTGTGCAGTCCAAAAGTAAATAAACATTTTAAGGGCATGAATGAACATGGCAGACACTGACTGATGTAGGTGCTGTGTTTCAAACTTCCCAGTATTCATGCACTAAAATACAAAGGAGGCAATGGCAGATGTAGTTCTGCAAAGGCCCACAACCACCACAGGATGGTGTTGGTTACAGACCCATCCCTGCTAGGTCAAAGAATCAAAGGCCATCATCTCCAGGAAAATGCAGTTAGCTTTAGAGTGGGTCTGGCATCCTGACTCCTTGCCAGAATGTCTCCTACAAAAAGCAATCAAGAGAAGATTATTCTCCCATATTCCCAATTGCAAAAAAAAAATCTCCAATGACCCAGGGGTCAGGGAGATTACAGGCAGAGTACTTGATCCCTCCCCTTCCCCATCCTATATCCCATCACTATTGCTGCATGAAGCCCTACCCAGAAAAAGTGTTAGCAAAGAAGGATGTACTGAAGCTCTTCAATAAGATACAAATCCAAGAGGTCTTTCCAGTAAGAAAGAACTAGCATATTATTCCAGATGCCTGGATTCAATCTGGATCTCAGTGGCTAAAGCACCCTTTTTTCAAAAACCTGTTTAAATGGTCACAGTGCACTCTATCTTCTACATCTGTTCAGGGAACACTAGGTGTGCTGTTTAGACTTCAAGACACCTACTTCGACACCAAGACTACCACAGAGTCAAGGAGGTTTCTGCACTTATGGATAACAGCCAGTGGCTACCAGTTTCAGTCCATTCAGTCTGGGCTCAACTCTGCCCCCAGGGCGTTCAACTAACAAATGCCCATAGTGGTAACACAACCTGAAATGTAGGGATGCAAAATGTTTTTCTAAGTGTATGAACAGCTGCTTGCCACTCTCCTCCAGCAGACAGGGTCTCTGTTAAATCAGCTCTCCTCTTTTGGCATCACAGAGAACTTTCCAAAGTTTTGCTTCCTCTTACTTCAGGTTCCCTTGACTCTAAGATCAGTCAGGTCTTTTTGCACCTGGAAAGTCTTTACCATAGTGCCCCATCCAATACAGCATCAGCAGAATCCTGCCTCAAAACTCTGAGGTTAAAAGTAGTGTTTTGCTAAATAGTTCATCATACCAGATTTTACACAATAATCCCCTGCAAACTCTCTACATGCAGTGATCTCAACTCATTAATTCTCTTCTCCGCCTCCATTCAAATCACCAGGGCAGATCAATCTCACCTGGCTAAGTGGCTAGATCGTTTAAGTCACAAGGAGTATTCAGTCTCATCTTCATAGCATCATTCTGGGCATGAGAAAGTACAGTTTTGTACCTACCATAAATGTAGATGTTCGAGTACATATGCTGCTGCAGTCATCACACTTGGGTTATCCTGCCGTCAGGCGGTCCCGCAGTCGGCCTGAATTCCAAAGCCTTGGTCCGGCATCGGTTGTCGTCGCTTCTTCCCTGACGTCAGTGCGGCAGGGGTATAAAAGAGGCAGCCGACGCCATTTTCTTCAGTTTTTCTTGCCCCAGATGTCAGGTGCCCCAATCTAGTAAGGCAACATAAGAGGTTTGCAAAACATACATAAAAGGATAATCAAAAGTGGTAGCTATAAGCAAATACACCATATAGACATGTATCCAGAGGGTTGTTGAACCTGTAGATGGAGGAAAAGACTGCTAGAAAGTGGGGATGGAGGGAGGGTAACCTGGACTGCAGCAGCATATGTACTCGAACATCTACATTTATGGTAGGTACAAAATTGTACTATGTTCATCGTACTATGCTGCTGCAGTCATCACACTTGGGTTGAGTCCCAAAGCTAAGGTTGGATGGAAGGAGCTATACTGTGCTGGGTGCAGCTAGGATGCCCTGCAGGACTGCAGTGGCAAAGCCAGCCCTGGATTTTGAGTATAAAGGAAGATGGTAATGTTTGGTGAAGGTGTGCACTGAACTCCAGGTGGCTGCCTCCAGAATGTCCTTTGTTGGGACTCCTCAGAGGAAGGCTGCTGAGGGTTGCTGTAGCCCTGGTAGAATGAGACCTAATGTTAGCAGGCACTGGTTTGCCATGGTAAGAGTAGCAAAAGTGGATACAATGAGCTATCCATTTGGAGATGGTCTGTTTGGAAATAGGTTTTCCCTCTGACCCTGCCGCACAGGATACAAAAAGTTGGTCAGATTTTCTGAAGGCTTTTGTTCTGTCCAAATAGTAGCATAGCTGTCTGTGAATGTCCAAAGAGTGAAGGAGTTTTTCCCCTTTATTCTGTGGGTTTGGATAAAAGGTGGGCAGGTGTATGGTCTGATGGAGAGCCACACTGGAAACTACCTTTGGCATGAAAGAAGGGTTGGTTCTTAAAGATACTCTGTCCTGATGGAAAATGAGGAAAGGTTCCACTGCCATAAGTGCCGGCAATTCTGAGACCCTGCGTGCTGAGGTGATTGCCAGTAGTAGAGCTGTTTTCATGATAAATGTTGTAGATCTGCTGTAAAGGCAGGTTCGAGAGGAGGTAGTGTTAGTTTTTCTAGGACAAAATTTAGATCCCAAGCTGGAGTTGGTGGTTTTCTGGGGGGTCTTATGTTCTTTGCCCCTCTGAGAAACTGCCTTAGTAAAGGGTGAGAGTAAATGGATGGATTCGTATCATAATGAGCGGAAATTGCTGAAGCATGGATCTTTATAGATGAAAAAGAAAGTCCCTTGTGTAGCATCTCAGATAAATATTGGAGTATTTGTGGAATGCTTGGGATGTCTGGATCTACACCTTTGGCCTGGTTCCATGCACAAAAACGTTTCCATTTGTCTGAATAAGTTTTTCTGGTGCTGGGCCTCCTGGACTCCAGAATGACATTCAGGACATCCTTTGAGAGGAGAGTAGAGTGGTAGTTTAAGGTATCTTCCATGCAGCTAGGTTTAAGGTTCTGAGCTGGCTGTGAAGTATCTGAGAGTTTTGTTGAGTCAAGAGTTTGGGGAGTTGAGGTAAGATCCATGGAGGGCTGTGAGTCAGGCTTCGTAATAGTGGGTACCAGCGATGGCGTGGCCAGTCCGGAGCAATGAGGATCATCTGTGGTCTCTCTGATCTGACTTTCAGTAGTACCTTTGTCAGTAGAAGCAGAGGAGGGAATGCGTAGACTGACAATGCTGCCCAGCTGAATGAAAGGGCATCCACTTTCCAGGCCAGGGGATGATAAGTCCTTGTGCAAAACTTATGTAGCTGGTAATTGCTGGTTGAGGCAAACAGATCTATGTCTGGTGGACCCCATGTTTGAGTTATCATTGCAAATACTTGTGGGTGTAGTCTCCATTCGTGAGGTTCTGTCAACTTTCTGCTTAATTCGTCTGCCAATAAATTCTCCTTTCCTGGCAGGAATTGTGCTTACAACTGTACTTGGTAAGTTAATGCTGTGTTCCACAAGGCCATTGCCTGCCTGCATAATGGGTAGGAGTGAGTTCCTCCTTGTTTGTTTATGTACCACATTACTGTGGTTTTATCTGTCCTTATTAGAAGTTGTTCTGGATGCAAAAAGTCCTTGAAGGCTGTTAGTGTGTTTTGCATGGCTAGCATCTCTTTTTGATTGATGTGCAGATGCCTTTGGTTTGCAGACCATTTGCCCTGTATGCATTGTCCGGCCATATGTACACCCCAGGTGTAGTCTGATGAATCTGTTGTCAAGGTTTGCTTTGCTGGAGGCAGTACAAAAGGGAGACCCTTGTTTGCTTGGCATGCTTGAGCCCACCATAGAAACTCTTTTTGAAGGCAGGGAATGAGAGGTATAATTGTTTCTAGGCTGCGCCTGTGCTGGGACCATACACTTTTCAAGTGCCATTGTAGCTTTCTCATATGCAGCTTTGCATATGCAATTAGTTGAATGCAGGATGCCATGTACCCCAATGCCTGCAGGAACTTCCTTGCAGTGAGCCGGGTAAAGGTTGCCATCTTTTTGAAGTATTGAGCCAGATGTGTTTGCTTGTCTGGCGTGAGGTAAGCCATCTGGGTAGTTGTATTTAAGCTGGCACCCAGGAAAATTATTTCTTGTGAGGGTATTAGTTTTGACTTCTTTTTGTTTATTGTGTACCCTAGGCAACTTAGCAGTTTTATTACAAAATCCAAATGCTGCAGTAGGATGTCTTTGCTGTCCGCTTGGATCAGGCAGTCATCCAGATAAGGATAAATTTGAATCCCTTGTTGTCTGCAGTAAGCAATTACTGATGCCAGGCATTTCGTGAATACTCTGGGCACAGTAGATAAGCCAAAGGGCAATGCAGAGAATTGATAATGCATTGTACCTGCCAAAAATCTGAGGTATCTTCTGCAATCTTGTCTGATAGGGACATGCAGGTATGCCTCTTGGAGGTCCAACGTTACCAGCCAAGACTCCTTGCCCAGCATGGGAAGAAGCTGCTGTAAAGTGAGCATTTTGAATTTGGGTATCTCCAGATAAGTGTTTAGAATTGAAAGGTCTAAGATGGGTCTCCAGGCTTTGCCCTTTCTTGGTACAAGAAACAGTCTTGAGTAAAAACCTTGACCTTGTTCTTTGATAGGTACCTTCTGAATTGCTATTAAGTCCATGAGGGCTGTAACTTGTCTTTGAGTCTCTGCCCATTGGTTTTTTGGCAGATTTGGCATGCCTCTCATCCGTGGTAAAGTGTGTAGGTGAAATCTGTAGCCTCGGGTAATGATATCCAATACCCATTTGTCCTTTGTTATGATGTGCCAGTTTTGTGCGAAAAGAGCCAGTTTTCCTCCTATAGGTGCTGCCTGGGCAATCATGCTTGGCAGGCGAAGAGGAAAGTCATTGTGTTTGCTTCCTGAAGGGTTGAGATCTGTCATCTCCCCCTCTTTGAGATGATGCTTGCCATTGTCTAGGTCTAAAGGAGCCTTGTGTCTGGCCTCTGCCTCTAGGGCGTCTGTACCTGCCCCTTTGGGGTCTGTCTGTAGCAGGAAAGGACCAGTTCTTAGATGGCCAGTTTCTGCTGAAGCGTGGAGGCTGTACCTGCAAAAAATCTAACTGTTTGCATTGATTTTGCTTTCTCTTCCATTTTCTTTAAAACCTCCTCTGCCTTGACACCAAATAATGCATCCCTTTGCAGTGGAGCATCCAGTAGCTTTGTTTTGACATATTCTGGTAAAGTCTGCTCTTTTAACCAAGCATACCTACGTATAACAGATCCTGTAACAGCTGCTCTACATGAGGCCTCCAAAGAATCAAAACCACTTTGCAGGGTATGCTTTCCCACCTGCTCTGCTGCATGTAATAAATCTTGTATCTCTTTGAAATTTGGCTGTTCTGTTTGAGGGCTCATTTTCTGTTAAGCAGGTACTGCTGGTATTGAATCATGTGGAATTGGCAGTTTAATGCCCTCATGGCTAAAGTGGCAGACGTGTAAACTTTTTTCCCCCATCTCTCTAATGCTCTGGAATCTCTTTCAGCAGGAAGAGGATTTTTAGCTGTAGAGGCCTTAACCCCCTTGGGACCCTGGGAAATGGTTTCTGGGTCTGCTGGAGGGCTTTTATACAAAAACTTATGAGAGTCAGGAACTCTGTAATATCGGTCAGGCTTGACTGGAGCTGGTGGTATGGAATCTGGGTTTAGACTAGATTCATTATAAACATCATCCAGAATGTCTAAGACTGGTGGAATAGCTAGAGGTCTATGTTGAGGAAGAAAAATAAACTCTCAGAGTCTTTTCTTGGAATCAGAATAATCCTGGCCTTCCCAGTGGAAATGCTCTCTCATGGTGTGCAGGGTTTCTCCAAAAGAAAAATCTTCAGGAGGAGAAACAGAGGGGATAGAGTCTTCTGCATCAGAGTCTTCATAAGAAGGGAAGGGGTAATCCTGTTCCTCTGAGTCTGCTGAGAAAATGGATTCCTGGTCAGATGGAGGGTAATCTTCCTCCAGTCTAGGCCTTTTGTCAGGAGGCGGTTGTGAACCCCTTATAAGGGTGATCAGGTCCTCCGCCATTTTAAGCATCTGTTTTTTAGGCATAGGGGCCTGTGTGGTAGTCTGTGGACTCGTTTTTTTAACTTTTGTCATCGCTTTAAGTTTAGCGTAAGATTTAACCGAGAGGGTCATCGGTTTGTATACACCTTCAGAAGCCGAAGGCCTGTCCCTAGTATCCGGGTCGCCAGCCGTGGCGTCCGCGTGTTGAGAAGGATCGGGCTCCAGAGGCCCGGTAGTCTCTGTCTGCGAGGTAGCCGAATATTCTGAATCCGCAGTAGTCAGGGGCTGCGTAGTCGCCTCACCGAGTACCGGGGATCCGGAGGCAGGCCTAACTGAGACCTCGGTTTCTTGTCTAGGCCTAGGCTGCCTGTCTTTGTCCTTGCGTTTTTTGTACAAAGCTGATGTCGGATGCTCCGACGACATAATATAATTGAATCTTCTACCAAAATAATGTCGGGTGGTATCAGCCCGACGCTTGATAGTGCGTTTATTGAACGTAGCGCAAAACTGACAACCAGAGACGTCGTGGTCTGGGCCTAGGCAAGGAATACAATAGGAATGGAAATCCTTATGAGGTATTTGCTTCCCACAAGTAATACAATTATTAACTTTGTCTGACATCGGTCTGAGGCAAGAAAAGTTTCCCCAATGGGGTACTTAGCTTTAAAGAAGACTTCAGCTGAAATTCTGTTCGGAAATCTCAGGAGCTGGCCGACCGGCATTTGCGAACTGCTTCTGCTTCGGGCACCGCGCGGCAAGAAAGACTGGAGAAAATGGCGTCGGCTGCCTCTTTTATACCCCTGCTGCACTGACGTCAGGGAAGAAGCGACGACAACCGATGCCCATCCAAGGCTTTGGAATTCAGGCCGACGGCAGGATAACCCAAGTGTGATGACTGCAGCAGCATAGTACGATGAACATCAGTTATTCTGTACATCTGAGAATTTAGACTGGGAAGTGGAGTCAGGGTAACAAGCAGATGGCATAGTCTGGTGATATCTCAGCAGATGAGAATCTTGTACACACATGCAACTACATACAGAAAACATGGAGAGTGGGGGAATTAGCTGAGGGGGGTGGACCCAATCAATACTCATACCTTCAACAGAGGCTGGTGATGTGACTACTTCAAGGAATGAGCAAGGTAACAGCAAGATGCCTGAATCTGATCCATAGCTGTCAAAAGGAACTGTAGTTCTTCTGAAGGATCTTCACAAAAAGAGCTGGCTGGCAGCAGTGAGTCTAAGTCTGAGACACAGTTATCACACAATACTACACTTCTGGTGTAAGGAAACTGGAAAGGGGTTCTTGTTTTACGTTTGAGGGCTAATAGTGCAACCCTTAAAACCGTAAAAATTTAAGTGCTATTAGGACAATAAGTCTGAAACTGCTACATCCTGGAGAATTCCCTTTTCTCTGAAGTACAGTGACCTAAGAAATAGAATATATAAATTATATGTAAGTAGCAGGAGGTATGAAAGTGCAGCCCCCTGCAAAAAAATGTTTTTAAATGTGGAAAAATACCTTTCACAGTTCACTGCTGATTTTAGTGGGTCACACTTATTTCTTCACAGTGCCAATAATTATACTGTAATCGTTGTCAGAAATAACACAGGAGAATAAATCTGGGCATACTTGGTCAAGTTGATCCTCCTTCACAGAATAAAGAAGCCCAATGCAATTGTTTCCTGAAGCGTAAGTCCCTTTTCTCCCTCCCAAACTAGTAAATGAAAGCAAAACAAGTACCAGCCATTCCCTCCTTCTTCCCCATTCTCTACCTCTGTGCACCTCTTACTCTTGCTTGATCCTTCTCTCTGCCCAGCTCCCCCTGTCATGCACAACGACATAGTGCTCCTCTTACACTTAACACCCAAACTGTCTGATGTACTGTCCTACCGTCCACAACTGAAGACTTACCATGCTAACATTGCTCAACCTTACCAGTCCCTTCAGACCACCATTAACTCAAACCTGGCTACTCCATTCAGTCCTACACTGTGATGCAATATTAACAACCTTCCTCTATAACATAATAGTCATAGTACTCTCTGAAAGCATTGGTATCTGCTTTCAGTCCACTACTGTTAATAACACAGATTTCTCATTAAGTACCACTCATTTCAATTTCCTGTCCCCATCACATACTATGCAATACCCTAAACCTTTAGGTTGATAACTACTTGTAAGCTGCATGTTTAGTTTCGTGATATGATTTTTCTCAATTATAAGAGAAGGTCCCTCAACTGTGGAAAATTTCCCATGTAATCCCACTTCATGAAGGGGGACCTAAAACTGACAAACTATCGGCCAAATACTATTCTTTCACCTCTTTCTAAGATACTCGAAAGGTGTATTCATCTCCAGGTCATGAAATTCTTACTAACAAATAACCTTCTCGTAAACACTCAGCATGGGTTTCGCCCTTCAGATACCACTACAGCTCTCTTATCCTTCACTAATACTGTAAACCATCACAGGAATAACAACAACTTTGTATCTGACATCTTTCTAGACTTATCAAAAGCTTTTGATATGGTCTCCCATTCCAAACTAATAGATGTATTAACTGAACTATCCTTCTCACCATCTGCCACAGCATGGTTTCATAACTATTTATCTGGCCATCAACAATCTGTTCTATGGCAGGGTGACCTATCTCCATGCCTTCCTTTATCCACTGGTGTCCCCCAAGGATCTATCTTGGGCCCTCTCCTTTTCACCCTCTTTACTAATAATCTACACACAGCTACTCCACGTGGTTGTATAATACAGTAGGCAGATGATTCAACACGTATCTGTGCTGCCACTTCTCTATCAGCTCTTCATTCTCAAACACAGGAATCTTTCACTTCTATTGAAACGTGGGTAGCCAATGCCCATCTAATCCTGAACCCAAACAAAATTAAATTACTACTCTTCCAACCTAGCAAGACATCTTTCTCATGCCCAACATTTAACATAATAGCCAAAAACAACACTGTGATCTCCCCGACAACCCATACAAAGCGTCTTGGATTGGAAATAGACAATACCCTAAAATTTGACTTGCATGTCTCCCTAACTATTAAAAAAGTCCATAAGAAACTTGGAAGTTTATATAGGCACAAAAGGTTCCTGACCACAATGGCCAAAATTACATTAGCACAAACCCATCTGCTCTCCACTCTACTATATGCCTCTCCAATTTTAACTAATCTAAGGAAAACCGACATCTAAGCTAGAAGCATGTTATAATACAATTGCTAAGTTTGCATCTGACTGCCATATAGAACACATCATTGTACAGCTTTAAGGATACTAGACTGGCTTGAATTTCTCAACATTATTTTTACAACCAATTCTCTCTAACTCACAAAATTGTAACACAACCAACTAGAGCCCCTGAACTACAAAATCTCATCCTTCCTTACAGTTCCAGCAGACCACTTTGCTCTAACAAAAAGAACTTACTCACCGTCTCCAAGGCCAACAACACTGCAGGAGAATCTTTATTTTCCAACTATATATCTCGTATATGGAACTCCCTTCCTAACTTCATTCTCTGAATCTCATCCACTAACCACTTTAAGCCATCACTTAAAGCTTATCTAAAAAAATAAGTGGTTATGTTCCTGTACTAACCCCTCATGTGTGCTCTGATACATCAAAGTATACCCAAAACATATCCAACCCCCCCCCCAGTGTTTAATCCTTTGTTGCTACTGACCTCTCTTAACCTTATATCTTGACATAACTCATACCTACAAATAGTACTAGCTATGTTCAAAGCCTAAGGTTTTGTTGTCAAGATGTAACAAATTTGCATGTTCTTATGTATACTACATTTTGCTTACTTTATACTTTTTGATTATTGTAAAGTGTGCATGCAAATTTACTGTTACTCATGGAGCTTTTCTCCCTAGGCCTCTGCTGAAAAAGGACCTGTGTCCAGTCGGACTTTCCCAGTAAACAAATAAAGAAATATAAACAGGATTCCGGCAATTGCTAGTTAATATTACACTTCATTCAGTCTGGTTAGCTATCCTACCAGACATCTGTGTGACTACTTCATAGTAACTGCATTTACAGTTTATCGAGCCTTAATATCTGTACGACTGCACACAATACGTATACAGTGTACAAACTTATATGGCACCCACTATTCTACATAATCTGGACAACTTTCTTTTTGTTAGAATCATAGCTGAAATGGGTCTTCAGCTTCACCAACCCACCCAGTTAACAAATATAATTAAATAAATAATGGATTTGCAGGTATGTGAGACAGAAATTGTTAAATATGAAGAAAAAGAAGTTATGTATACTCACCATAACGTTCCATCTGAGTTGTTGCTTTTCATTTTTCTTCAACCTGTGGGACACGGATCAGGAACGGATCTGACTCGGCTGCATTTTTCAGCATTGGATTTGAGTTCCAATCTCCTCTCCTACCTATAATGCCTCTGACTCTCTCCTCCCCTAGATCGAGTTTGCTGCCAACCGTAGCATCCAAATCTGACTCAAGGCCTTACCCCTTGGCCAAAAATACCCAGGCAGCACCACAGGAAAGCACAAATTATGCCAAAGAAAAGGCTATGTCTCTTCCGGCCAGAAAAGCAACAACTCAGACGGAATATTATGGTGCGTACATAACTTATCTAAAGTTGTTGTTTTCATTTGCTCTTCAACCTGTGGGACAAAGTCCCCAGCTACCACATTTCTGGGAGGCTCTCATGGAAAGATATTCCAGAGCACAGCAGAGCCAAAGGAAGCCCTGCTTCTGGATAGAAGATCCAGCTTGTAGTGGGAGATGAAAGTATGCGAAGCTACACAAGTAGCCGCAGAACAAATGTCATCCAAAGAATCTCTGGACCAAAAGGCAGCTGAAGTATCCATAGACCTAGCAGAGTGCGCCTTGACTTGGCAGAGACAATCATTTGGCTGAATATGCTAAAACTATGCACTCAGAGATCCAACAGACCTTTGATACCGGTTTCCCTAAAAAGGGCTTAGAATAGGAAACAAAGAATTGATCAGACTTATGAAAGGGCTTTGTTCTGTGCAAGTAAAAATGTAATTGCCTATGAACATCCAAGAGGTGCAATTTATACTCTCCCTTATTCTGAAAATTCGGAAAGAAAACAGGGAGATTGATTACCTGATTAATGTTTGATTCCGAAGCCACTTTTGGAAGGAAAGAAGGATTAGTGCGTAAGGACACCCTGTGTCTATGGAAGACCATATAAGGAGGCTTAACCGATAAGGCTTGGAGCTCCGACACTCTTTTGGCTGAAGTAATGGCAATCAGGAAGGCTGTCTTCCAAGACAAGAACTGCAGATCCACCAAAGCTGCAGGTCCAAAGGGGAAAGAAACTAAGGCTTGAAGGTCCAGAGTAAGATCCCAAGGCAATGCTGGATCCTTGATTGGCAGCCTAAGCAGAAAGGTACCTTTCAAAAAGGCTTTACAAAGCTTAGAAGAAGCCAGAGAAGCCGCATTATCTCCTACATGGAAGTTAGATATAGCTGCCAGTTGAACTTTAACCACAGAAAAGCTGGCACCCTGTTGAAAAATACCTCCCAGAAACTGTAAGATAGCAGGAAGTGAGGCAGTAAAGAGATCCAAGACATGTTGAGACACCCAAATCGAAAAATGTTTGCACTAACTAGAATAAACCTTCCTAGTGGAAAATTTATGAGCCGTTACCTATATCTTCTTAACCAGAGAAGATAGCCCGGGAGTCCTAACTATCATAAGAACTGCAGCAACCAAGCAGTAAGCTTCAGATTGGCCAGATCTGGGTGTGGAATCCCTGAGGGATGAGAAATCAAATCTGGAACTGGATCCAACATCCAGGGAGGACACACTACATGAGGCCACAGAGAGGCCAGAATGGAGCAATGAGGATGAACGAGCTCCCCAACCGTTGAGCTTTCTGAAGGAACTTTGAAATCAGGGGAAATGGAGAATAAGCATGCAGAAGACTGGAGAGTCAAGCATGAACCACAGCGTCTCAGGGGGCCCCCACCAGTTGGGGGTTCTGAGCAAAAAACTCGCTGCACTTCGCGTTGGAAGGAGAGGCAAACAGATCACAGCAAGGCAACCCCCACTTTAGAATGATCTGTTTCGCTACTAAAGGATTCAGAAACCACTCATAAGGCATCAGGAGAGACCTACTGAGCCTGTCCACTAGAATGCTGGACCTCCCTGGAATATGCACTGCCACCAGAAAATGACCGGTGGAGATCGCTCAGTCCCACACTCTCGTGGCTTCACGACAAAAGGGATAAGGCCTGGTTCCCCACTGTTTGTTATACATGTTGTCTGTCTAGATGGCAATCGTCCCTAGGGGAAGATTAGTATGAAGAGCTTGCAACGCCAATAGCACTGCCCTCATCTCCAGAATGCTGATATGCAACTGGGTCTCCAGGGAAGACCACGTGCCTTGGACCGTCCTTCCCAAGCAATGCCCCCCAACTGAATAGGGAGGTGTCCATGGTCACAATGGTCAGCAGGGTAGGAAGAATAAACAGGTGACCCTGATGAAGGACAGGGGATTGAATCCACCAAAGAAGAGAATCCCTGCAGGCGTGAGACAAGCGACTGGGATGGGATAACGGTATATTTAGCAATGACCACTGGACCACTAGAGTCCACTGGAGCACCCTCATGTGCAACCGAGTCATGGGAATGAGGGTGATCGTGGCCGCCATGGACCCCAATGCTCATAGAATAGATGCCGCTGGGAGAAAATGAGCTTGAAGAATGCACAAGACATGATGCTTGAGGGATTGAAGTCTGTCTGGAGTTAGAAAAACCTTGGTCTGAATGGTGTCTAACCACTCTCCAATAATATCCAGAACTTGAACTGGGTTCAATAGGGACTTGTTGAGATTTATGGTGATACCCAACTGGTGGGCGGTCTGGAGAATAAATCCCTGGCTTGGCAGAATCGATGCCTGGATGGAGCAGAAAGGAGCCAATCTTCCAGGTAGGGAAATATCTGGAAACCCTGCAGCCACAGGTAATGCTACCACCGCCATCACTTTGGTGAATACCCTGAGGGCTGTGGTAAGACCAAAGGGTAGCTAAAGCTAGAGCACATCCAGTCATTCTCCTGCAGGAAGGGGAGGATAGATTGAAGTGTAACCATCCAGAATTTCGTATTTCGTCTTGGAAAACTGACAGGTTTAGGGTTGAAAGATCCAGGATTGGTCTTAAGTCCCCCATTTACTTTGGCACTAAAAAGAACCTGGAATAGATGCCTAATCCGGACTGGTCTGGGGGACGGACTGGATGACTAGCTTTTTGAGCAGCTTGGGGATTTCCACTGCTGCATCCTCCCTTTCTGTGGGTGGAATGTCCGGGAGGTGTTTGGGAAGGAGTGGCATTTGAGTAAAGGGAATTGAATATCCTTGGGATATGATTTGCAACACCCAACGATCACCTGTAACAGACTCCCAAGGCTGTTGGGTGCAGCGAGAGTCGACCCCCTGACTGCCTCCAAAGACAACCAGCTGGGCAACACTTCAGGGCTGTTGCACGGGCCTCTCCGAGAAGGAATCCCAAGACCCTTTGTTTCTCGGACCCCCCCCCCCACCGCGAGGGCAGCGTCTGTCAAGTCCCGCTCTGCCCCTGGGGGAAAGTGAATCCTGAGAGTCTTAGAAATAAACCTGAGGTTTCCGGAACCACATCTTCTTCACCCTTCACTGATTCCTGGAAAAGGTTCGTAGAGGGGTTGAGAAGCAGGTTCCAATGGAAGACAAGGTCTTCCCGTCCTTCCTGCTCTGGACTAATGTGTCACATACTGTCTTTTCAAAGAGATTGGAACCATCGTACAGGACATTTGTAAAACATGCCTTAAAGCGCTCTGAAAAGGCACAGAGTCGGAGCTAGGCGTGACACCTGATGGCAACACCTGCCCTGGCTGCTCTAGCGGTGCCTTCGATAGTGTGGGATAGGAGCCGCACAGAGGAGTTGGAGATGGAGGTGAGGGTGGCCACCCAGGAGGAAAAAATCTTCATTTCCTCTGCCGACATAGATCCTGAAGTAGACTCAGTGACCTCCTTAACCAGGTCTCGCTGAAGCCTGATCAGGTGTACCATTTAGTTCAGTGCACATACAGAGAATGTTACAGAAGCATAGACCAGCTTCCCAAAATGGTCCAGGGTCCTATACTTTCGGTCCGGCGGATGGAACATGGAGCTCTCCTGAGTGAGCTCCTTCTTGGTGGCTGCTGCCACCAGCATGGGATCGACTGGGGATTCCTTTGACCAGTGCATTTTGTCTGATGGGACACTGAGGATTTTATCAGGGTGTTTGAGGATAAGGTCCACTGTGTCGGGCTCCATCCACACCTAAGATGTAATGAGATCCACCAAGGGATACGTAGGAGGGGACACCCAGGAGGTAGAGGGTCCTGCACCAAATGCCTAAAGGAACACTGACTCGTCAGGGTTGGGTTTTTGGGCAGACCACCATTCACGCTGGCAAAGGATCTCCATGATGTCTCCAAAGGATACATCATCTGGGGGTGACCGAGGGGAACCCTCCCCTTCCTCCAAGTTGGTGTTCTCCATGACAGACTACAGTTCCAGGGAGAAGCAAGGAGAACGGAGCCGAGGGGAGCCCAAGCTGGAAGAGATTTCACTGGGGGCTTGGCAAAGGAAGTGCAGTTGGGGGACCGCTTCCTAGGCCAATCCCGGTCTCAGTGTTTACACTTCTTCACTTCCCCTGGTCCTCTTGTTGGGAGGTTGAGTCCCAGAGGCCAGGGTGAAGAAAGAAGCTGAAGATGCAGCTGGGGCCTCGGTGGTCAGAGAAGGGAGGAGGCCCTTGAGGATCAGCTTATTCCTCCTGTCAATCAACGCACGGGGGTTGAACCCCTCACAGATCGAACAGCAGGAATCCAGGTACAGGACCCCTAAACAGACCACACAGAGAATGTGGCCATCAGAGGGGGGAAGCTTATGGCCACACACTGTGCACTTCCAGAACCCTGGTTTTGGTGTCTCAGCCATGGTAGAGGAAGAAGGGGAACCACAAGCACTCTCACGCACACACTGAAAGAGGGGGAGAGAGAAAACAGGGAAACGGGAATATTTTTTTTTTAAACTAAGGACCAACACCTGAGCGCAAGGACACAGGAAAGTGAAAGGGTGGAAAAGAAGATAGGATAGATTTAAAAAGAATTAAAATACAAATTTCAGTCACCAAAAGCCTGGAGCAACAGACCATGACGCTAGTGATACGTGCGGCAAACGAGATCTGAGGGGAGGAAGGAGTCAGGAGCATTATGGGTAGGGGAGGAGCTTGGAGCTCAGATCTAATGCTGGAAAATGCAGCAGAGACAGATCCATCCCTCATCCATGTCCCACAGGTTGAAGAGCGAATTAAAAAGTACAGTTGTGTACACTTACCATAAATGTAGATGTTCGAGTGTATTCACTGTTGCAGTCATCACATTTCAGTTATCTGCTTGCAGTAGCTTTCAGCTGGCCTGATTATCAAAGTCTTGGGTCCTGTGTTGGTTGCTGTCTCATCTTCCATGACCTCAGGTAGTCAGGGGTATAAAGCATGCAGCTGACGCCATTACATCAGTTTTTCTTGCCCCAGATGTCAGGTGCCTCCCTAATGGGAAGCAATTTTATATATATATAGATTTATATAAGAGTTTTATATATATATATATATATATATATATATATATATATATATATATACATACAAGGTTATACCTCCATCAAAAAAGCAAATACACCAAAAAGCTTTTAAGCATAGTAAAAAGGAATAGAAGTATAGCCAAAAGAAGTCAGGGGGAAGGAAGGAGGGTAACCAGGACGGCAAGAGTGAATACGCTCGAACATCTACATTTATGGTAAGTGTACACAACTGTTATGTTATGAAATGTTATTCTCGTTTCACTATTGCAGTCATCACATTTGGGTGGATTCCCAAAGCTAAGGATGGGAGGAGGAATTTGGATAGCATTAGGACCAGCTATAAGGCCCTGCAAGACTGCAGTGGCAAAACCAACTCTGGATTTAGAGAAAATTGTCAAATGGTAATGCTTGATGAAAGTATGTACAGAACTCCAGGTAGCAGCTTCTAGGATGTCCCTGGTAGGGAGACCTCTGAGAAAGGCTGTAGAGGTAGATGCAGCCCTGGTTGAATGTGGTCTTATCCCCTGTGGGATAGGTTTTCCATGGTGCTTACAACAGAAATGAATGCAATGGCCTATCCATTTAGAAATGGTTTGCTTTGAAATGGCCTTCCCCTATGCCCCTGCAGCAAATGCCACCAGCAGCTGTTCAGATTTCCTGAGAGGTTTAGTCCTGTCCAAGTAAAATCTAAGTTGTCTGTGCACATCTAAGGAGTGCAGTATCCATTCCCCTTTGTTCTGCGGATTAGAAAAGAAGGTCGGCAAATGAAAGGACTGATTAAGAGCCACACCGGATACTACCTTGGGCATGAAAGAGAGATTGGTCCTGAGGGACACCCTGTCCACATGGAAGATGATGAAAGGCTCCACTACCATAATGGCCTGTAATTCAGACACCCTTCTTGCTGAAGTGATGGCTAAAAAGGAAGGCTGTTTTCCAAGAAAGGAATTTCAAATCTGCATATGCAGCTGGCTCAAAAGGAGGAAGAGTAAGTTTTTCCAATACAAAGTTAAGGTCCCATGCTGGAGTAGGGGCTCTCTTGGGTGGTCTTAAGTTTTTGGCTTTTGGCCCCTCTTAAGAACTGCTACAGCAGTGGATGAAAGAAGAGGGGTGGTTCTGTGTTGTAATGCGCTGAAATGGCTGAGGCATGAATTTTGATAGAGGAAAAGAAAAGGCCCTTGTGAAGCATCTCTGTTAAGTATTGAAGAATCTGAGGTAAATTGGGTGCTGCTGTGCCCATCCCTTGAGTTTGGTTCCAGGAACAGAATCTTTTCCATTTTTCAGCATAAACTTTTCTAGTACTAGGCCTCCCTGCCTCCAGAATGACATCCAACACTTGTTTACTGAGGGATGGTAATGGAGAGATCAGGTAATTAGCCAGGCTGCCAGGTTCAGGGTTTGAAGCCAAGGGTGCAGAATCTGGCCCTTCTCTTGGGACAGCAGGGTAGGGGTCTGAGGCAGGTGCCATGGTGCCAACAGTGACACACTGAGTAAGAGGGGGTACCAGTGTTGGCGTGGCCAGTCTGGTGCAATCAGTACCATCCTTGGTTTGTCCTGTTTGATCTTTAGTAGTACCTTGGAGAGGCGAGGCAGAGGAGGAAAGGCATAAACTGATAAATTTTTCCAGGTGAAGGACAGGGCATCCATTTTCCAAGCTTGTTTGTGGGGAGTCCTTGTGCAGAATTTGTCCAATTGGCAGTTCTGGGGGGAGGCAAACAGCTCTATCTCTGGGCTTCCCCATTTGTTTATCAACATGTTGAATGTCTTTGGTTCCAGTTTCCACTCATGTGGGTCCATGAAATTTCTGCTTAGATCGTCTGCCAGTGTATTTAGCTTTCCTGGCAGGAACTGAGCCTTAGGGGCACTTGGTAGCTCAAGGCTGTGTTCCACAGAGCCATGGCTAGTCTGCAGAGAGGGTATGAGTGGGTTCCCCCTGATTGTTTATGTACCACATAACAGTGGTGTTGTCCATCTTTTTCCATTAATTGCCCTGGAAGAATGTGGTCCTTGAAGGCTGTCAGAGCATTCTGTACAGCTAACATTTTTTTTTATTGATATGCAGGTGCATTTGACTTGGGTTCCATTTGCCCTGAATGCACTTCCCTGCCAAGTGAGCCCCCCCCCCCCATGCATAGTCTGATGCGTCTGTTGTTAGGGTTTGGGTGGCAGGGGGTACAGTGAAAGGCAGCCCCTTGTTTTGGTGGCAGGCCTCTAACCACCAAAGGAACTCTGACTGTAGGCAAGGTATGATAGGAATCATTGCTTCTAGATCCTGAGAGTGTTGACACCATAAGCTTTTTAGATACCATTGTAGTTTCCTCATATGCAGTCTTGCATATGGAATTAGGACAATGCAGGAGGCCATGAGCCCCAAGGCTTGCAGTATTTGTCTTGCAGATAAGCAGGGTCTTTGTGGCCATTAGTTGGAAGTAGCTGTCAAATGAACTTGTTTCTCTGGCGTGAGGAAAGCCATCTGGGAAGTTGTGTTCAAGCTTGCTCCCAGGAATACGATTTGTCGGCAGGGTACCAGATGTGATTTCTTTTTGTTTATGGTGTACCCCAGAGAAGTTAGCACTTTTTGTACAAACGCCAGATGATTCAATAGTACGTCCTGGCTTTCTGCCTGAATTTAGTATGTCCTGGCTTTCTGCCTGAATTAGACAATCGTCCAGGTATGGGTATATTTGAATACTTCTTTCCCTGCAAAATGCAATGACTAGAGCTAGGCACTTTGTGAATACCCTGGATGCAGCAGATAAGCCAAAGGGCAGTGCAGAGAACTGATAGTGCATGAAGCCTGCCTTGAAGCATAGGTATTTTCTGCAAGATTCCCTGATTGGGATGTGCGGGGGTAGGCTTCCTTTAAATCCAGTGTTGCCAACCAGGAATCCTTGCCTAGCATAGGAAGTAACTGGTGAAGAGTTAGCATTTTGAATTTTGGGATCACCAAAAAAGTGTTTAGGACAGAGAGATCCAGGATAGGATGCCAGGAGTTGTCTTTTCTGGGCAACAGGAAAAGTCTTGAGTAGAACCCTTGTCCCCTTTCCTCTTCTGGGACAGTTTGAATAGCCCTTATACTTGAGAGAGAGAACTTGCTTTTGAGCCTCTGCCCACTGATTTAGGGGTAGATCTGGCCAACTGTTTGGGGTTGGTAAAGTGTGGAAGTGGAATCTGTATCTTTGGGAAACTATATTTAAAACCCATTTGTCCTGGGTAATGAGTTCCCAGTTTTTTGCCTGCAGAGCAATCTTTCCCCCTAAAGGAGCAGTCAGTTGAGAAGGGCTTGGAAGTTTCAAAGTTAAGTCACTGAGACAGTTTACCATAGGGGGGAGTCTTACTACTCCCTGCTTTGGAAATGGGAGCCCCCCCCCACTGCTTAGTCCTGTGTGTACCTTGGGACTGAAGCCTGAGCATTCTGGTGGTTCTGAGTTTGGATTGAGAAGGCCTGGAAGAAGCAGGAAAGGACCAGTTCTTAGAGGGCCAATGCCTACTAAATCTTGGAGGCTGTACTTGCAGGAAATATTTAACAGTTTGCATAGATTTAGCTTTTTCCTCCATCTTTTTAAGTACTTCTTCTGCTTTGTTGCCAAACAGGTGGTCCTTGTTTAAGGGAGCATCCAGCAATTTAGCTTTAACATGATCTGGTAAAGATTGCTCCTTAAGCCAAGCATGCCTTCTAAGTACAGTCCCAGTGATAGCAGCCCTGTAAGATGCCTCTAGTGAATCAAAACCACATTGCAAAGTATGTTTTCCAACTTGTTCAGCATAATGCATTAAATCCGTGAAATCCTTATTTTCAGCACAGTCAGGAATCAACATAATTTTCTGTTTAAGCAATCCAATAATATGCTGCTGATATACTTTAACATATGAAACTGGCAGTTTAAGGCCCTAATGGCCAAGGTTGCAGAAGTGTATACCTTCTTACCCCATCTATCCAGTACCCTGAAATCTCTATCAGAGGGGGTAGGATTTTTTGCAGTAGTAGCCTTAATGTCCTTGGGTCCCTGTGAAATGGTCTCAGGATCCGCAGTAGGATTTTTAAAGAGGAACTTGTGAGAGTCAGGAACCCTGTAATATCTATCTGGTTTTCTTGGAGCAGGAGGTAAGGAGTCAGGGGCCAAGCTAGACTCCAAAAAGGCATCATCAACAATGTCCGCTACAGGGGGGATAGCTAAAGGCCTGTGTTGGGGCAGGAGTAAGAAATCCCCAAGCCTCTTTTTAGAATCAGAGTAATCTTGGCTTGTCCAGCGGAAATGCTCCCTAAGAGTATGCAGGGTTTCACCAAAAGATATCCTCTGGAGGGGAAGCAGAGGGAACAGAGTCCTCTGCATCAGAATCCTCATAGGTAGAAAAGGGTAAATCCTGGTCATCAGAGGAGAGAGAAATTTCAGAATCCTGATCAGAAGAATAATAAGCAAATTCAGTCCTAGGTCTCTTAGAGGGGGAAGGCTGGCTTCCCCTGATTGAAGTAATAAGGTCTTCAGCCATTCTTACCATTTGTTTTTTAGGCATAGAGGCCTGACCATGCAGTCTGGGCATCAGTTTTCTAGGCATGGATCGAGTTTTAGGCCTTGAAGAAGAAGATGGCGTCGGTTTAATATGCAAGTCAGTAGGTCTGAATACACCCTCAGAAGCCAGTGCCTGCACAGCGGCTCCGGACCCATCCAAGGTAGCGACATCCGCAGGTTCCACAGCTGAAACATCTCGCAGCATACTGGACTCTGAATGGGTCTCAGTAGAGGCCTGCAAATCTGAAGTAGTGGGTATCAGAGGTTGCGAAAGCGCCTCACTGAGTACCAGCAAACTGGCGACTAGCTTAGGAGAAGCCTCATCGGCAGCTTTGGACCTAGGCGGCCTGTCTCTGTCTTTATCTTTGCGTTTTTTTGGAATGTCAGTAGTCGGGTGGCTTACCAAAGCCATATCTGGATAATTGAACCGAGTACCAAAATATTTAGAAGCGTAAATATACAGACAATGAATAGTTTGTTGTTTAAATAAGGCACAAAACCGACAGCGAGGTACGTTGTGGTCAGGGCCTAGGCAAGGAATACAGTACGAATGATAATCTTTATGAAGTATTTGCTTTCCACAAGAAATACAATTATTGACTTTTACTGACATCGGTAAGAAAGACTGATGTAATGGTGTCGGCTGCATGCTTTATACCTCTGACTACCAGACATCATGGAAGATGAGACGGCAACTGACGCAGGACCCAAGACTTTGACAATCAGGCTGACTGAGGGCTACTGCAAGCAGGTAACCCAAATGTGATGACTGCAACAGTGAAACACGAAGAACATCAACAACTTCAGATAATATGTTGTAGATCAAACAAGACTCGCACTTATTTGGGAAGCTTAGAAAATGGCACACCAACAACTTCTTGTTTGCTTTCCATTATGCCTTCACTGTAACAGTCTACAGGCACACTTACACTTCTTTCATAACTCCCTTTGTTATCCTTCTTATCTTTCACTTCATCTAACCGCTGTCCAAGAGGCTATCTTATTTTCCCACCCAATGCATCCATGAAGTCTTGTGTGGCTACAAAGGCTGCCTGGCTTGAACCCAAGTACTAGTGTACTGCTAAACAGCTACTGCTAATAGAACCAATGTAAGACTGGGTCTTTATACTTCATGGACTTGCTTCTGTTTTATTGTCTGCTGAAAGGTAATATATCCCCAAAAAAACTTGAAGTCTTAAGTGAAGTTCTTTAGCACTTAGCTTGGCTCCCAACCTCCCCAGCCCGAAAAGACAAGGAGCAGTCGGAAACTAAAGTCCTTTGTTTCTGTTTAGGTCTCTGATGGCCATGTTTATTCCCAAACTTAGGTGATCAGAGCATAAAGAAATCAAATGACTACACCATCATCACTAGCTGTACCCTTTTAAAGTTTAGGGAGATTTTTAACTTACCAACCCACTCCAGCATGTCTTCTATCTTCTCAGCAGCACCAGCTACCAGCCGACTTTGGTCTGTATCTTCCAGTCGAAGAATAGACCTTCCTCTATGTTTTTTGGCAAAAATATAATTATAAAGAGCAGTGCGGAGTCCTCCCAGATGTAGAAATCCTAAATGGAAGAAAAAAATATGTATGATCTGCGAGTACAATTGAAACAACCTCATTATATGCATTCAGAGATCCAACCTGTAAAAAAAGGAATCCAATTTCATATGGTGTACTGCCCTATCTTTTGCACATCAGAAAACTGACAAAATCTCTATTATACCATTTTTCCATTAGTATAACTCGTTTCATAAATTGTCTCGCGCTATATGTTGGGTTTAACTCCGTTGCTTTTTAGTGTCTCTATAATGTTAAATGAGTTTTAGAGACAAGAGAACGGCGGAACTCATTTAACATAGCGGAGAATCCAAAAAAGCAACGGAGATAACTGCTTCTCCTTTTGACTGCTACTCTCAGGCCGCGCGCGGCGTAGGCAGCGCCCGCGGATAGATGACATCTATGAAGGGCAGTAAACAGAGTAAATTATATGTATATTTTATAATTAAGAAAGTAGTATTTCTAAATAATGTCATATAATAATAGCAAATAATCTGCTGGTGGGTAATGCTTTACCTAAGGTTGGCTTGGTTTCAAACCACAACAAGTAACCGTGGCATAGAACTTACTACCAGGCGTGGCGATAACATTTACTTTTACTCAGAGTAATCTAGGAAATATTAAAGCCATCATAACCAACATCTAGACAAGCAAAATTTAACCAATACCTGGACTGCTGAGCCTTCTCTGCTTTTCTACTCAAGTTGTTTTCATTAAAACAGAAAATTCCTGTGAATGAAAATGGTTTACTCCACTTGCTACCACATATAGCAATACAGAAGCCATACCAGGACCAAACAAATTTAGTAAAAGTGCAACAATAAGAAGAAGAAAAAGAACCTAACAACATCTTGGACACATTGCTAATAACCCTGCATTGCTCTTAAGTGCACCCTTCTATTTTATTCTTCATTGTATGCAAAAATGTCGCGGTAAAAGTAATTATTCAGACACAGTTTCATTTTTCAGTCATGGCATCATTAATCAGTGCATTTTGTATCACTGCCACATAATAATATTTTGCCATTTATTATCTACTCCACATTGATAAAACTGATGAGCCTTTAATTAAAACTTTGAGTAGCTTTTGAAGCAAATGTCAGTGATTTTATTTGATTTATTTTTCTATAACAAGGATACCCACAGAAATGTGTTAGTTGTTTGCTCTTAATTAGACTTTCATAATGCTGTTCTTGTTTTCACAAGTAACATAAAGGCCCATTTTCTTGTTTTTGTAAGCTACTTTTCTATGAAGGTAAGACTGAGAAGCATTGTCATCAGTTACACAAATGCAAATAGCAAAGAATGAAAAGGAAACTTCAATGTTACAGAAAAAGGAGTGGCTGAAAATGAGATTCAGCAAACACAAACTGCAGCATTCCAAAAGAAGTTACTTACACATGGGGAAGCATGATACCTCAGACAGTAACTCCAGGTCAGGTTCCAAAAGAAGGGTTCCACAATTCCTCAAGCTGCACAAGCTAATAAGGAATTCTAAAGTTCTATTCCCAAGTTCCATAATGTGAATCAGATACACATGGCTAATGGACACAGAAATGTTACAATGGAGATTAACAACAGCATAAAATGCCTAAATAGCAATAAGGTCCATAAAAACAAATGAACCTTTCAGGTGTAAGGTAGCTCCACCTGTATTGTTGTCTCAGATACTGAAAGCATTATATGTTGCAAAGTCCAGTAACATGCAGTATCAGTGCCAACACAGTGTTATTATGTTTTAGAGAATAGGCAAACTGTACATCAGCACCCTGATTTCAGAACGCACCTTCTCCAGCAGGGTATTAATGTACAAGTAATGCCCACTGAAAAAACAAGTCTGCCTCTTCACGGAAGCATATCAAACTGAAGTGGAGCTCTGACTGAAAAAAAAAAGCTAGCGGCCGTCACTATTTTATACTCACTAAGCAGTGCTTTTGCCATTTAGCAAGTGTAAAATAATAAAGAAAAAATAAAAAGTGTGTGTGTGTGTGTGTGTGTGTGTGTGTGTGTGTGTGTGTGTGTGTGTGTGTGTGTGTCTGTGTGCATGAGAGTGAGAGATCGATCGAGGCATTATCTTACACTCACTAAGCAGCGCTTTTTACTGTTTAGCAAGTATAAAATAAATGAAACCGAAAAAAGTGTGTGTGTGTGCATGTGTATGTGAGAGGCAGAGTGAAGAGTGAGAGTGGTCTCTAGGAGCAACAGCATGAGTTAAGAGATTTGCGTAACTCTTGACCATACCTCTCGGCAAAAGAAATCTGGACAGAGCCACAGATAAGGTACAAATGACCAAAAATAAGGACAGATTTTGAATACTGCCCTTATAAACTTAGAAAGTTGCTAGAACAACAGATTTCCATTACCATGTATTATTTGAAGGATATGAAGTCTGAAACTCAAATATCTGTCATTATTTAATGACATCAATCCCCAGTGACTTGCCAGAAAACTACACATTTTATGAGGATGGGGCCAAACATACGAGCCAAAAATCTGGACATTCTGCAAAAATACCTGGATAAACCTAAAATAAACAGGGGACAAAGGCTCAAAATAGGAACATATTTTACTTGATTATTAGGGTTTGTGTTAGACCGCGGTGGTGGTGCTGCGGTAGCGTTGTCACCTCACAGTAAGACGCTGTCCGGTTCAATTCTCAGCTAGAGCGTCTTCTGTGTGAAGACATGCGTGAATGGGCGTACCTTCGTTGAAGGTTGTGCGTCAGGGCTGGTAACTCGGCACGTAAAAATCAACTACCAATCATTAGCAGACCGGAGTTCCGCTGTGGCGACCCTTAACCAGGAAAAGCCGAAAGACACAACAGCAACATTAGGATTTGTGTTAGCATACATTTTCTGAAACAGAGGTGTGCGTGAGAGAGAAAAAGACGTTTGCATACATCTGGACCTTTCAGCTGAAGAAATCTGGATAAAGCCTAAAATAAACAGATAACAAAGGCTCAAAAATAAGAACAGATTTTAATTACTGCTCTTATAAAATTAAAACTTACTTACTTAAATGCATTTGTGTTAGTATGAATTTTCTGTAGAAAGTAATAGTGTGAAACTCAAATGTATGCCATTATTTAATAACTTCACTCTCCAAAGACTCGCAACAAACCAAACATTTTAGAAGTAAGGGACCAAAAAATAAAGTAAATGCCTGGATATTCGTTTAAGTGTTATATTTTGAATGTAAAATGCTTCCTCCAACACCATTAACATATACTACAGAAAGTTTGAAACATTAGGCGGAGGAACTGTTTTACATCAAAAATATATATCAAAAATACTACAGTACTTAAAAATAAAGTAATTCAGTAAAACACAACATTTTGCAGAGAGCCCATTCTCTAAGCACAATAATGCCCTCCAGGGTGTGTGTGTTAATGTGCAATCAACACTCTTCCAGGGGTGTAGAGGCCCTCATAACACACATTACACATTAACACACACCTTGTCAGGCATTATGTTTTGCATACATCATAGAAAAACCAGCAAAGCACACTTCACAATGCAGAACTGTTTAATCTAAAAGAACAAAGCTTTCAGACATCCAGTCCTTCCCTCAGTTTTGTAGCACTGAGAAAGGACTGGATGTCTGAAAGCATTGTTCTTTATTTCGATTAAACGGTTCTGCGCTGTGAAGTGTGCTTTGCTGGTTTTTCTTGCTGGTCTATTTTTGCATTATTTCACTTAACCATTTTTACACATCCTTTTTGTGCTGCCTACATCATAGCTCATGATGAATTTCTGAGGCATTTTGGAAAGTTTATTCACATTCTTTGCAAATACGTTCCTTCTGTGTGAAAATGTTTTACTTTTCCTGTTGTACCTCTCCAAATCCATAAAGTTGGTTTCTTTCACAGAAATACTCAGCTTCAAGCAAAAGATAAAAATGTAACAGCAACAATAAGAGGGGAAAGTCAGGAATTACAGTGAAACTAGAAAAAATTAATCTTCCACTTAACCATCATTCTTATGCTACTGAACTTAAGAACTGTGTAAAAGACTGAATCAGGCGCATTATTAACTAATTGTGTTAATTAATTATATTTGTTAAAATTGTAATTTGTTTGCTTTTATATTGAGAGCATCCGTACTGTTTTTTTTTTACTCCTTGAAAACCAAATTAGCTGAGGCACTAGATGTGATTAAAGCATTAATTTTTATTTTTGCCTATGGCTGCTGTTATTTCTTATTTTATTTTCCTCTTTTTGTGTGGCATTCATGAATTAGGTGCACTGCATGACACAATGATATAGACAGAATAGTTTGTAGTATAGGAAATTATCAAAGAAGGGACAGGCTTTTAACAGAAGTCAACTTCATCTTACGTAGATATTGTATATATGTATATGTATGTATTGAGAAAAAGAAATATATACCCACACACATTTTATATATATATATATATATATATATATATATATATATATATATATATATATATATATTATACACACACACACTTTTGATAATTTCTAAAAGGGTGTTCAATTGTCTACCCTCAGCAACGGAACTACTGTCAAATGAAAGCTCCATTTACAGGTATATCACTGCATGTTTGCACTAGCTGAATTTGCACACATCAGCTGTTTTCCCATTTTGCATTAAACTTGTCTTAGAGTGCTATTTTGCTGTAAAGTCTGCTGTTATATAATTTTTTTATTATTATCCAAGTACCACAGAACCTTGCATTCTTCTACTTTCTGTAATACTCCGCTCTGTCCGCCCAAAGACTCAATGTAACTCCTCACTAACCTCTACACATCTCTTTAGTCTACAGGCCCATCGTACTACTTTTTCATCTTCATCCCACATCCATTACTTTGCAATGCTGCACACACTAAATAAGCTCTCCTGAATGAACAGTTAAGCAAGGCTTGTGACAACTCACACTAACAGAACACCTAAAGCTTTCTCAGATATCTGCACTACTGTGTACGTAATTTAATATGCCTTGAGTATCCTAAGCATGTTATACTAAAATAATGGTGTGAAGATATTTGAAGGCTGCCAGCCTAGGTAAATAAAAGTTTGTAGATAATTCTGTCATTTTTAAATATTAATGTAAGCCACATGCTTGTACTCTTTGTTAAATGTTGAACTTCAAAAATGTAACCACACTGCACTCTGCTGGAGGAAAGCTGATAAGTCAAGCATTGTATAATTGTTTGAGCTCAAAACTTGGAGCCGAGATGTCTGAATGAAGGAATTCTTGCTATTGTTTTGAGACCATAGTTAATTGATAGATGTCTTTTATTGCTGTAGCTTCCTAACCAGGTGCAAGATCAAAAAGGCTGCTAAACTCAGAGTTTCTGTTAGCCTGGGAACTAGAGAAAAAAATGATGTAATATGAAATGAGTCAGTGGTACTGTGTTATCAATTTAAGGACAGAGAGATACTCAGGGCATTTTGCATTTGCCTTCAGAACATCCAACATCACCAACACTGTCTTGCTCTATATGCAAGTTTATTTTAGAACTATGTTTGTTCTTAGATATAGATAAGAAATATGAAGTCTAGTTTAACTGTTTTTCTGTACTGATGTCAGGACTTTTCTACTGTATTATTTTAAGTATTTCTCTGTGATCTCTGAACTCTTGACTAGCACTGTGTAGTAAGAAGTATTGTCTTGTGTTCTTATTATTTATTATTAAATGTTTTTAAACCTTTCAGCTGTGGTTGTTTTATGTAGAGATAATTTAAGCTCTAAGAGTACACTGCATGTATATAGTGATACTGTACCAAGCCACTCCAATAAGATTGGCTGTTCAGTTACACTTACCATTTGGATAATAATATTGCACACTAATAATTGGACACCGTTTGATAAGGGCCTTATTAGTAGTTGATATTAGTGGTTGGTGGCAAGTGGTACTACCGTATAGTCTGGGGAGAAAGGGCATAGCTGGAGAACCTGTGCCAGCCTTCTGCTGGAGTGTCTGTGTGTTTGTATATAACTCATATTTCAAAGTGTGTGTGTGTGTGTGTGTGTGTGTGTGTGTGTGTGTGTGTGTGTGTGTGTGTGTGTGAGTGTGTGTGTGTGCGTCAGCTACTTGGGCAGGGACACGAAGCACTGGTTGGACAGAGAAGGTGTTGGTGGTTTTAGCTTGAGATCTGGACCCTACAACTGTGCCAGTGGGGAGTCTTATTGGGAATCTGGAGAGAAAGGGAGAAACCGACTCTCAGACTGACTTTGATCTCTGTGTGCTCTTAAGGGAAATTGTACTTTACTGCGTGTATATTTGTTATCCTTCCCAATGTGGATGCCCCTCACTGGTGTTAGTCATGAGGATTGAGGCTCCTTGATTGCTGGGCCAGTGCACGGGCGTCACAACTAGTATTGTACTTGACAGCGTTTTGGGAGTTGTCTGCAGTAATAGCCCTTGGACACAATAAGTTTCTGCCATTTTTTCTTAAAACCCAGTCACTTCTTGCGAGTTAACTTATGTGACTATGAGATACTACTCCATATCCTATCCCACTCTCCTCTATGCACTTTGGATTTTTAAGCTTTTCAATCCTCTAGACTTTCCTACTACACTCCACAAATTCCTACATGTACCTCTGCATTGTCTTACTTCTATTGCACTCTACCTACCCTCTATATATCAGCTCTTATTCTCTTTACTCTCTCAACTGAGTGTTTTCTGTGGGGACTCAAATGCCAGGGCTCAGCTCAAATCATTCTCAGGCTTACTCCACTTCCCCTACACTACCCCCAAACCCCACCATATCTACTTTTATTCAATATCCAACTCACCCCACTGATTAGATACACCAAATATCTTCTGCAACCTCAAAAACTATTCAACCAATTACTTCACACCTTTACTTCTCTCTATCTCCCCAATCTCTTACACTTCATCTCTTGATTAATTAGATAATCACTTCTTACTCCCTTAATTCCTAGCTCCACCCTTGGAAGGGTGGTTTAATGGCTAAGGTGTTTGCCTTTCAAACACAAGGTGCAGGGTTTGAGTCTCACAAGGGATAATTGGCTAGGCTTAAAATGGCTCACAAGGGCAGTTAGCCTAGTACTAAACTATGAACCTATGAACCTATAAACACAATCCTTTTCTCATCACTCATTATTCTCACCCATGTCAGCCACCTCATTACATACACTGTCCCTCCAGCAATCCTCTCTCCCACACTCATCCAAAATCTCAAAACCAGCAACCACAAATGTTTTACCACAGTTTCACCCTGCCTATTCGACAATTCCCTCCAAAACTACTTTGAAATAAAAATTCTATACAATCACTTTGACGGTATCCTCTACAAACAGAAGTCAAAATTTATCTTAAAGAAAACGTACCTACCTCCATAAAACTTCTTTGAATGGTGACATCCACCCAAACCCAGGCCATATTCAAGTCATTAACCAACAGACCTCAGAGTATGCCACCCACTCCCCTTTCACAAACAACTGATCATCATTTAAAATTAGTATATTTAGCATATGTAACAAAGTCTCGGAACTACATCTCTAGATGTCCCATCACTTATCAGACATACTTGCCATTTCTGGAACTTGGTTTAAACCCAATATAAAAGACTCAGAAATACACCCCCATTAAAATATTATGACAGCTTATTGCACCTCTAAAAAAGTTGGTGGAACTGCTCTCTTTTACCCAAACACACATGATACTACCTCCTATACCACCCCAATTCCTAAAGTCAACAACTCTGAATTACTTATTGCATTCCTTAGACTTAACAGCCATAAAAACCATAAACAACAACTCTGTATCATAGTTCTCTACACCTCCCCAGGCAAAAACCTAGACACACTACAAAATATACACTGCTGGATATCCAATACTTTATCAAATGAGAAAATCATACTAGGAAATGTCAATATCGACTGGCAGGCTTTATCAAACACCTAAGCTCTAACTTAACTCTCTATGGCCTAACCCAACTTATTAATGCCCCTACACTTTACAACAAAACCTTCACTAATGACACTACTATTGACTGGATCATAGTCTCTGACACCACCAAATATAGCTCCTCTGGAACTCTCTCTCAGACTCCCTTAGTGACCACCTTCCAACTTATGCCTACCAACTAGCAAGCTACTAATCCAGACATTTATATAAAGTTACCCAAAACCTCACACACTTTACCCATATTCCTTCAAAGCAGCACTACAGCCCATCAGTTGAGCAATCCTAAAAGAACACCCCATAGATGATGATGTAGTCACTTTTTAATAAAGTATTTCTCAACTTACCCCATCAGAAAAAAAAGACTTAAATTAAACCATGCCCCCCCCCCAACTATTAAACAGCACAAAAATTCTAATGCATAGAGACAAAGTCTGGAAAACATGGCTTGCTAACAAAACACCCAAGATAGACCAAAAATTCAGGGAACTCAGAAAGTTTAAGGAGCTCAGAAAAGAAACAAAAAAATCAACATAGACAGAAAGCTATACTACCACAACTTGCAAAAGCAGCATAGATACAACCCAAACAAAACGTCTGGTCCTCAGTCAATAAATTACTATTACCATGTACTAAATCCAACTCAAATTCTTTCCCAAATAATACACATGTAGAAACAGCAACTCAGTTCAATACATACTTTATTAACAGCATAGCTGGCCTTAATAAAAACAACTCCTCCAGTACACTTCATACACTGCCAGAACCTCCTAACACTCTCAGTACCCATAATACGACACTAACCCTTCCTTCTACACCAACTATATTTCCAATCTTTTCTTCTTCCACCTCTAACTTTACCCTAGAAGTTGTATCCACATCCTGTATTAGGAAATTTCTTCACAAATTCAAACCATGATCCCACTCTGTTGACAACCTATATTATGAATATCTAAAAAGCTGATGTATTAGCTTACCCAGTCTCAATACTAATCAACAGGTCCATTACAGAATCTCATGTTCCTAGTCTTTGGAAACTGTCCTACATCACCCCAATCCACAAAGGTGCAATGCCTTACAGATATCAAATTTGCACCCTATTTCCCCACTCTCTAAAATATCAGAAAAATGTATTCACAGCCATCTCCTAAAATACCTCCTACAACACAATTTCTGACCAATTTACAGCACACTCTCCTTAAGAAACACCATTAACAAAGCAAGGAGTGACGGTAAACTAACCTCCTTATTCCTCAATATATCCAAAGCCTTTGACATTGTTTCCCATACCAAACTTCTCTCTCATATGCCCACATGTGCTCTCCAGATCCACTCGTCTGTGGTTCAACAGTTACCTGACAGACAGGCAACAATCTGTAAAATGGGTAGGTACCACATCCCCTTTCCTGCCCATCACCATTCAAGGTTCTCTCCTTTTTTAATATTTTCATACATAATCTCCACACCTCTTGAAAACAAACCTCACTTATTCATTATGCAGACGACTCAACACTAATCTGCTCCTCCGGTAACCTATCCCACCTGTATCAAATATATCAACAAGCCTTTCATTCTACTGACAACTGGCTCTAAAATGCCCAACTACTACTTAACTGTAAAAAAAACTAAGTTACCTTTAATCGTTCCAAGAAATTAAACCCAAGACAAATCTAAATAATCACCATATTAAACAACACTGTAATCAAAATTGTCTCAAACACAAAATTATTTGGCATAACCATTGATGACAGCCTTAATGCTGACCTTCATATTCTTAGCACCATCCTCTTAGTTCACTTCTTCACAACCACATTCCTAATCAATTACTACATTCAAATAGCAAAAACCTCTCTCCATCCATAAGCCCAACAACACAGCAGGCCAATCCTTGTATTCTTACAGTACAATTTGGAATTCACTGCCAACTGCTATCAGGTCCTCATGAAATATTCCTATCTTCAAATACTCACTTAAAAATTATCAGCATAACTTAAGATAACATTTTTTTTCTCTCCCTCAAGTCCTCAAGCCTGATCTACACTTCTCCTCCTTCCTAACCACTCTTAGATTAAGTTATTTTACACTTATGTAGACTCTCGGCCTATATTTTCTACCTTTCTGATTTCTTCTACTTACCTCCTAATACTCACTGTGGTGCTCCTTGTCTGTGGCTACACTCATTATTTCCTTTATTCTATGTAACAATTTGTATGATTTATATTTTACTGTTCTATCAATTATTATATACCTAATTGTATTCAATATGATTCACTTTGTATGATTTATAGTTTACTTTTCTATCAATTATATTTTTAAATGTATATAGTTGGAGCAATTCTACCAAGACCTCTGCTGAAAAAGAGTCTTTGCCCAGATAGACTTTCCCACTCAACAAATGTCAATAAAAATACATAAATAAAATAAAATAAAATTTAAAGATGCAGATGCATGTAGAGCAAATGAAACTATAGTTGAAGGAATTTACTGAAGACATAGAAGTGTGTATGATATAATGTGGGACAAACAGCAAAATAAAACTTAAACATAAATTAAAAATGCATAACAGCCATAATGTACACTAGAAGGATGCTGCAACTTAAGTTCAAACCTTGTTCATTGGTAGGTACTAGGCTATTGGCCCTAGTGCCTATATAAGCCTAGCCAAACGGTACCCTGGCTTTTGCCAACCAAGAAAATTATTTTCCAATGCCCCTGTCAAGCAGAGCCACAGAAGTGACCCCCGGGGTGAATTTCCCATCTCCCATACAATCATCAAGATTTTTCTTGAAGAGTGCTAATGAGGAGCTTTGTTTGATATAGATAGGTAGTTTGCTCCAGAGTATGGGAAGTCTCTGGGACAGGAATCTATCCCTCCAGCATGTTCTGTTTATTGTGGTGACAAGGTTTAGGTCCCTAAAGCATGTAGCTCATAGGGATTGGGATTTCTTTACGTGGAGCATGTCCAACAGCTCTGGGTTTGACATAGCTTTGAATGTTAGGCAGAGATCGCCTCTGCGTAGGCAATATGCGACAGAGTAAAGCTGGAGTTTTTTGAGACGGTCTGCGTAGGGCATCTGTTTGAGGCCGGTAATCCTCTTTGTGCGGTATTTCTGTGGCCTTTCCAGTTGTTGTAGATGTCTTGTGAGGTACATACCAAAAGGGGCGTTGTACTCTATAATGGGTCTAATGAGTGATGAGTAGAGGGGAACAATGACCTCTTTTTTCCTGGATGAGAAACCTTTTGTGATGAGGTGTGCCATGTAGAAGGATTTCCTGACTACTGTGGTGATGTGATTATCAAAGGAGAGACTACTGTCCACCTGTGTCCCAAGGTCTTTTATCACACTTTCAGTGTTAAGTAGACTACCGCCTATGTGGTAGTTCATGAGTGCAGAGTTTTTACCAAAAGGAATGACAATGCACTTTTTGGCATTGAGCTTGAGGCCATGGCTTTGGCACCAGGCATCTGTCTCAGTGAGGCACTTTTGTAGGATGTCCACATCATTAGGAGTTTTGATTATGGCTCCTAGCTTGCAGTCATCTGCGAACTTTGTTAACCAAAGACATTCTGTGTTAGCCTGTAGTTCAGAGAAGTAGATACCAAACAAGAGAGGACCTAGGACTGAACCCTGGGGTACTCTTGTCACTGGTCTGAAGTTGGATTTAGAGTCTGCTACTTTCACATCATGGGTTCTGTCAGTGAGCCAGTTGGCAACCCATCTTGTGACATAGGGCTTTATACCTAGTTTAGTGAGTTTGTCTATAATTCCAGAGTGGGGGATGGTGTCGAAAGCCTTGGCGAGATCTAGACAGGCTGTGTGAACCACCTTACCCTCATCTACAGCTTTTGTGACCGCTTCAAAGAAGTCTATCAAGTTTAGGAGACATGATCTGCCTTTTACAAACCCGAACTGGGTAGGGTCCAGAGTTTGGAGATTACCAATGTCATTGTTTCTAAGTTCCATGATGATGTGCTCCATAGCCTTGCAGACCAGGCTCATCAGGCTAATGGGGCGGTAGTTCCCGGGGTCCGTGGTGGCTCTCCCTTTGAGGAGTGGGATAACCATTGCTGTGCGCCATTCAGTGGGAATAAAGCCTGAGGTGAGGCTATGATTGAACATGGTACATAGGTGGGGTGCCAGTTTGTTCTGTAGTTCATGTAGAATGCAGCCTGGGATGTTGTCAGGTCCCATGGATGCTGTGTTCTTGGTTTTGGAGAGTGTGTTTTTTACCTGTGCAGCTGTGATTGCAAGTACTTTGCATTCTTCCGGTACAGAGATGGACCCTTTAGGGGATGAGAGAGGGGTAAAGTTATCACTGAACCTATCTGCCAGGATGTTGGCAATATCAGTTGGTTCTGTATATTTTGTGTACTAGGTATGGCTATAAGCATGACAGGATAAAGTGTCCAGTGTTTAATCAGCTTTATATAAGTTGTGGTAAAAATAATAATTACACCATTAGTGATCAAAAGATTCTGCACTTTACCAGCTCAAAACAAAAAGGCAACTGTTTGCTGGTACTATAAAAATGGAAAGAAATGAGGCAATGAAATCAGAGATAAAGGCAGTAGTACAATTAAATAATCAATTGGATTGTTGGTAAAAGAACCTCAAGATTAATTAGCAAAGTGCTGAATTTAAATTAGACTGGGGTAAAGACTATGATATCATTTCAGAAAAAAATCATTTTAAAGCATTGGGGTTGCTAGGCAAGCAATGCACATATTGCTGATACACTCTAAATAAAAAGTAATTCCATTGGGATCAAAATCCACTGACAGATAAATATGTATAAACATATAAGATCTTCTTTCACCTAGTAGAACTGCAACAGAAATCCAATTTGCTTAATCTTTTGTGGGTAGCCCTGTAAAAGTAGGCTATGGTGAAATATATTCACACTTGCAAGCATACAGTAAATGTATAAAGAAATAGTCAAACAATGCTTTACAGCACCTCAGCAATTACATATTACAGGTCTATGCCTATTTACTGCACCTTAGATAGCTTTCCAAATGAATAATACACCCAAAAGAAAGATTGGTAACAGATGCTCAGAGGAAGGTACCACTAACTTTCAGCAGTAGAAAGGAGCAATTTCTCTGCTTTAATGCAGTTGTTTAACCAGCTTGTGGCAATAATAGAATTACTGAGGACATTGTATTCTGTACTTATTAGTCTAAACTTATGCATGTTCATCACTATATCTTTATTTTGTAACAGATACATGAAATCTTTATTAGAATGATAGTAGTTTCCAAAAACATACTGGACTTTGCTAGAAAATGTCTGTTTAACAATAGTTTTAGTGTCCCTGAGATAATACTTTTTTTTCTTTCGAAAGGCTACATTGATATACCTCTGTCATAGAACACCTGGTTATCCATAGTATGAAAGTTTTTGTACAGTATTATCAAGTCACCTCTTAACAGCCTAAAGCTAACTGAACACAAGGCATTTTTTTTGTAACCGTTCAGTACAATTAACGTGATACATTCCACAGATCTATAAAGCCTTTTTTCAGCACTCCCAATACATTAACAGCATCTGATGTGTAAATATAAAAACAAAATAAATTTTAAGATGCTTCTTATTACACTAACAAAAATAAGTAACAATATACTTAGATGTCTTGCATTTTTTTTGTCCTAAAGTAGTAACTCAAAGTCAGTTTCTACTATGGTTCTCAAAGCCTTTCAGGAATCAGTTTGAATTATACTGCTTGCCAAACTTATAGTTATTTTTTATTTTCTGCCTCAACATGCATTCTTCACACTTATATTGGTATAAATCCCATGACTCTGTCCACTCTGATAACTAGTCAGTACATTCACTTGTTCCAGTGTCATTCACTTGTGAGCTTCCTTGTTCTCTTATAGTGTAAACAGAGTTTGCTTAGTAAGGCTGTAGGAGACAGTACTGTGATAGAGCCTTCCTTTACAGCCTAAGAAGCTCATAACTGAGGGGTTTTTTTTTGCCGGGAATCTTTGAGATTTCTTGAGTTGTGCAATATTATTGGGTAGGTACATGTCACAAAGGATAGTATATTCTATCATGGGTCAAATTAAGGAAGAGTAGAGGGTAATGATTGCTTCACTAGCTATAGAAGATATACATTCCTTTCCTAATCAGTTGGAGTAGAAAGAAGCATTTCCTAATGTTAGTCGTTATGTGGTATTCAAACCAGAGTTCACTTTCCATGAATGTGCAAAATTATCTAATAATAGGGTCAACTTTGAGGGGGCTGTCAGTAGATACCATGATAGTCAAGCTTCCCAAAGAGTACAATACAGCATTTTTTGACTTTAGCTCAGTTCATGATTTTAACCTCAGGAGTTAATGCAAGTTAATTCCTCTTGTAGACAGGCTATGAACATTTACTGGACAGCTGATGATCACACTGAGTTTGCAATCATCTGTAAACTTTGTAGGGCAGAGTTCCTCGATGCTCACTTGGACATCAATAAAGTAAATGCCAAAGAGGACTGGACAGAAAACCCTGTGGGACATCCCTGGTGACTAATCTCTTAGAAGTGAGTTTCCCAAAAACCCTGACTGTATGCTTCTGTCTGTGAGTCAGTTTCCTATACAGTGGATTACACAGGGGTACCCTCACTGATGGTGTTGTAAAGCCCTGATCATGGTCCAAGAGACTTGAGTTCAACTGGTGGTTCAAGCATTTGACACCGCAGTCAGGGTGTGTTGGCACATCAAACCTGGAGGGGAGAAAAAGAAGACACTAAACAGAAAACCTCTTCCATTTGGATAAGTAGGATTTCCTAGTAGTGGGTTTCCTTTCCTCCTGCAGGACCTTAAGCACGTCCTCAGAAAAAAAGGTGTCTATGTGGAATCAAAATCCTGCCACCCAGTGTCAGTTAAGAATGGGCAAGTGGGGATGGATGAGTGATCCCTTGTCTTGTGTGAGTAGGTCCACCCTATGAGGTAACCTGTGATGACTGCCCTTGGCTAAATGCAGAAGAAAAGGGAACTAATGCTGCTTCAGCCAAAGGGGAGTCACCAACAAAATTTTGGAAGCATCCTGTTGTATTATGAACAGGACTTTTGGAATGAGGGGAAAGGGAGGAAAGACATAAAGAAACATCCCCTTCCAAGAAAAAGATAGGGCGCCCACCTTCCAAACTGGAGGATCGGGGACTCTGGCACAAAACAGAGGAAGCTGTCTGTTCAGAGGGGAGGCAAAAAGATCCAGTTGAGGAGTATTCCACTGATGGACAATGTCCAGAAACACATCCATGTGAAGAATCCATTCATGGGATTAAGTTATGGACCTGCTCAGAGAGTCTGCTGCAATGTTTTGACATGAAAGAATGTAAACTGCCTGAAATGCCACTTGATACTGGATAACTAGTTCCCACACTAGGAGTGCCAATCAGCAAAGAAGATAAGATCTTGCCCCCCCTCCAGCTTGCTGACATACCACATCACTGTGGTATTGTCTGCAAACACCTTGAGAGGTTCTGGGGAGAACAGAGGATGAAAGGCCTGAAGAGTCAGTAGAAGAGCTTTCATCTCTTTTACACTGATGTGGCCTTTTTGTAGATGAGGTTACCAGACTCCCTGTACCTTTAAGGGAGTCAAAGGTTACTCCCCATCTGACATCTGAAGCATCTGTGAACAGCTCCTGAGAGGGAAGAGGTGGTTGAAATGGGAGCCCTGGATTGGCAGTCAATTGCTGAATCCACCACTGGCGTTCTAGCCAGAGATATGGAAGAAGAGGAACTAAGAAATCAAGGGGATGAGAATGCTGAAGCCAAACTGACTTTAGAAACCACTGAAAATTTCTCATGTGGAGCTTGGCAAAAGGCAGCAAAGGAATGGTGGAAGCCATAAAACTCCAACTTGCAGCCTCTAAGATGTCTTTGGTTGGTACTCCTCTGAGAAAGGCTGCTCAAGTGGCTGCTGCTCTGGTAGAATGTGGCCTAATGCCCTTAGGCACTGATTTGCCATGCTGTGAGTAGCATAAATGAATGAATGGCCTATCCATTTTGAAATTGTCTGTTTTGAGATCGCCTTTCCTTGTGATCCTGCAGCATATGCCACTAAATTGCTCAGTCTTTCTGAAAGCTTTAGTTCTGTCCAAGTAGAAGCATAGCTGTCTATGCATGTCCAAAGAATGCAGAAGTCTCTCACCCTTGTTCTGTGGGTTTGGATAAAAGGTAGGCAAGTGAATGGTTTGGTTAAGGGCCACACTGGACACCACCTTAGGCATAAATGTAGGGTTCGTCCTCAGAGAAACCCTGTCTGGATGGAAAATGATAAAAGGTTCCACAGCCATGAGTGCCTTTAACTCCGAGACTCGTCTTGCAGAGGTTATTGCTAGGAGCAGAGCTGTTTTCCAGGATAAGAATTTAATATCCGCTGTTGAGGCTGGCACAAAAGGAGGCAGTGTGAGTTTTTCCAAGACATAATTTAGGTCCCATGCAGGTATTGGTGCTCTCCTTGGGGGTCTTATGTTTTTGACCCCTCTGAGGTACTGTCTTATTAAAGGATGAGAAAAGATAGGTGGTTCCATATTGTAATGGGCTGAAATGGCAGAGGCATAAATCTTAATTGATGAAAAGGATAGGCCTTTGTCCAGCATCTCAGTTAAATATTGTAAAATCCGAGGAATATTTGGTACAAACGTGTCAATTCCTTGTTCCTGGTTCCAAGCACAGAATCTCTTTCATTTGTCTGCATAAGATTTTCTGGTACTGGGCCTCCTGGCCTCCAAGATAACATCCATTACAGCTTTGGAGAGTGGGGTGTTCTGAATGGCTACATTATCCATCATGCTGCCAGGTTTAAGGTACTGATTTGGCTGTGCGGGATCTGATTGTTTTGTTGGGTCAGTAAGTGAGAAGTTTGAGGCAATGTCCAGGCTGGACCTTGAGACAAGTTCTTTAGGATTGGGTACCAGTGCTGGCGTGGCCAGTCCGGGGCAATCAGTATCATTTTTGGCTTCTCTTGTCTGACCTTTAGGAGTACCTTGGGGAGGAGAGGCAGTGAAGGAAAGGCATATACTGTTAGGTTTTTCCAGCTGAAGGATAGGGCATCCACTTTCCATGCTTGCTTTTGGTAAATCCTCGTGCAGAATTTCTGTAGTTGGCAGTTGTGAGGGGAGGCAAATAGATCTATGTCTGGGCATCTCCATTTCCTTGTTATCATGCTGAAGACTTGTGGATCCAGTTTCCACTCGTGGGGATCCATGAGGTTTCTGCTTAGTTCGTCTGCCAGAGTATTTATTTTTCCTGGCAGGAATTGTGCTTGCTGGTGAACTTGATAAGTCAATGCTGTGTCCCACAAAGTCATGGCTTGTCTGCAGAGGGGGTAGGAATGAGTGCCTCCCTGTTTGTTTATGTACCACATGACTGTAGTATTATCCGTCTTTATCAGTAGTTGTCCTGGATGAAGTAGGTCCTTGAAGGCTGTCAGGGCATTCTGAAAAGCTAGCATCTCTTTTTGATTGATATGAAGATGCATCTGGCTTGCGGGCCATGTGCCCTGAATACATTTTCCTGCCATGTGGGCCCCCCAGGCATAATCTGATGCATCCGTTGTTAGTGTCTGCCTGGCTGTGGGTAAAGTGAAAGTCTGTCCCTTGTTGTGGTGACAGGCCTGTACCCACCATCGAAACTCCTGTTGCAGGCAGGGAATGAGGGTAATTAATGTTTCCAGGCTGTGACAATGTTGAGTGTAAACACGTTTTAGATACCATTGTAGTTTCCTCATATGCAGTCTGGCATATGGAATTAGCAGAATGCAGGATGCCATGAAGCCCAAAGCCTGTATAATTTTTCTTGCCGATAACTGGGTCTTTGTTGCCAACATTTTGAAGTAAGAAGTCAGTGGTCTTTGTTTGTCTGGCATGAGATAAGCCATCTGGGCAGTTGTATTTAAGCTTGCACCCAGCAATATTACCTCTTGAGAGGGTACTAGTTTTGATTTCTTTTCGTTTACTGTGTACCCTAGGCAAATTAGTAATCTTTTTACAAACGCCAGATGCTGTAGTAGAATGTCTTTGTTTTCTGCTTGAATAAGGCAGTCGTCCAAGTAAGGATATATTTGAATTCCTCTTTGTCTGCAAAATGCAATTACTGGTGCCAGGCATTTGGTGAAGACCCTGGGCGCAGTAGATAAGTCAAAGGGCAGTGCAGAGAATTGGTAGTGCATTGAGCTAGCTATGAATCTGAGGTATCTTCTGCAAGATTGTCTGATTGGGACATACAGGTATGCCTCTTGTAGGTCCAAAGTAACGAGTCAAGCCTTCTTGCCCAGCATGGGCAGTAGCTGCTGCAGAGTCAACATTTTGGATTTTGGAACATCCAGAAATGTGTTTAGAATAGACAGGTCCAGTATTGGTCTCCAGGCTTTGTCCTTTCTGGGCACCAGGAAAAGTCTCGAGTAAAATCCATGTTCTTGTTGTGGTACTTGCTGAATGGCCCTCATGTCCATGAGGGATGAAACTTGCTTTTGTGCCTCTGCCCATTGATTGTGGGGCAGGTCTAGCATACCTTTTGCCCTTGGCAGGGTGTGAAAGTGGAACCTGTAGCCCTGAGACACTATGTTCAAGACCCATTTGCACAGAGTAATCATGTGCCAATTTGGTGAAAAAAGTGCTAGTTTTCCCCCTAAGGGGGCTGCCAAAAGATAAGTGCTTGGTTCTGGCAGAGGAAAGTCATTGGGACTGTTTCCTGTATGGTTGTGATTTGTCTTCTCCGCTTTTGGAGGTAGAAGCACCCCATTGTTTAGGCCTGTATGAGCCTTGGGGCTGGGATTTGCCTCTGGGGCATCTGTATCTGCCTCTTTGTGGCCTGTCTGATACTGGAAAGGACCAATTATTTGTAGGCCAGTTCCTGCTAAATCTTGGTGGCTGTACCTGTAGGAAATCCTTAACTGTCTGCATGGATTTCGCTTTATCCTCCATTTTCTTCAACACCTCTTCTGCCTTAACACCAAACAAAGTATCATGCTGTAATGGAGCATCCAATAAGTTTGCTTTAACATGATCAGGCAGATTCTGTTCCTTTAACCAATCATGCTTTCTAATGACAGAACTCGTAACAGCTGCCCTGCAAGAGGCCTCCAGTGAATCAAAACCACATTGCAAAGTATGCTTTCCCACTTGTTCAGCTGCATGCAACAAATCCTGCATTTCCCTGTTATCAGAGCATTCAGAATTTGTCAATATTTTCTGTTTAAGCAGTGACATTAAGTATTGCTGATATTTAAGCATATGAAACTGACAAATTAAAGCCCTTACAGCCAAGGTAGCAGAAGTGTAAACTTTTTCCCCCATCTGTCCAGTGCCCTAGAATCCCTATCAGAGGGGACAGGGTTTTTTGCATGGAAGCCTTGACCCCTTTGGGACCCTGAGATATAGTTTCTGGGTCAGCAGCAGGGTTTTTATATAGAAATTTATGAGAGTCTGGAACCCTGTAGTATCTGTCTGGCTTAGCAGGTGCAGGGGGGTAAAGAGTCAGGAGACAGGCCGGACTCTGAAAATACATCATCTACAATGTCTAGAACAGGTGAAATAGCAAGAGTTCTGTGCTGAGATAGTAAAAGAAAATCTCTGAGCCTTTTCTTAGATTCTGAATAATCTTGGCCCTCCCAGTGAAAATGCTCCCTCATGGTATGCAGGGTTTCCCCAAAATAATAATCCTCAGGAGGACAGGCTGAAGGAATAGATTCTTCAGCATCAGAATTCTCATAAGGAGGAAAAGAGTATCCCTGTTCAGAAGAGGAGTCAGAGGAAACTGAAACCTGATCAGAAGAGTCATATTCTGTCTCTTGCCTAGGCCTCATCAGGAGGGGGATGGGAACCCATGATCAAAGTAATTAGGTCTTCGGCCATTTTAAGCATCTGTTTCTTAGGCATGGAAGTCTGTCCAGGAGAATGCTGTACTTATTTCTTTGTCTTTAGAGCTGTTTTAGTATTTGTCTTTGAAGCTGAGGTAGGCTTGACATATAATTGTGTAGGTCTGAAAACACCCTCAGAAGCCGATGCCTGCTCAGCAGCTCCGGACCCATCTGAAGGAATAGTTTCCGAGGGTCCAATATCTTGAGTATCCAGAGGCCTAGTCGGCTCCACATGGGAGTTGGTAGCAGCCTGTGGCTCTGAGGTAGCGGGCGTCAGGGGCTGCGAAAGCGCCTCACTGAGAACCGGCGACTGGCCTAGCGTGGGCCTCGTCGTCGGTTTTGGACCTCAGATGTCTGTCCTTTTCCTTGCGCTTTTTATAAACTCTGGTCGTCGGCTGTTCCGACGGCATTATATAATTAAACCTTCAGCCAAGGTAATGAAAGGCAAAATCGTACTGACGCTTAATAGTGCGTTGGTTAAATCTAGCACAAATCAACAGCTAGCAACGTCGTGATCAGGGCCTAGGCAACGAATACAGTAAGAATGAAAATCCTTATGAGGTATTTGCTTTCCACAAGAAATTCAAATTGTTAACTTTTTCTAACATCAGTCTAGAGCAAGAAAAATGTTTCCCCAACGGGGTACTTAGCTTTAATGAAGACTTTGGATCTGAAATTCGATTTTGAAACTCTCAGGAGTCGGCCGACCGGCACTTGTGAACTGCTTTTGCTTTGGGCACCGCACGGCAAGAAAGACTGAAGAAAATGACATCGGCTGCATCTTTTATACCCCTGGCGCACTGACGTCAGGGAAGAGGCGACAGCAACCGACGCCAGACCAAGACTTTGGAATTCAGGCCGACTGCGGGTAGCCTGCCAGCAGGATAACCCAAGAGTAATGACTGCAACAGTGAAACATGATGAACATCTGAAAATGCCAAGAAGTAACATAAAAGCTTACTCAAAAGGGGATGAATAGAGATATGAAGCTTAACATCCTTTGAGGTCCAGAGATGCTAGAAAAGCCTAATAGTCTAAAGGGACAACAATCGAAAAGAAGGGACCTTTAGAAAGGTGTTTAGTTGAGAGAAGTCCAGGACAGGTCTCCAAGTGCCCTTTTCCTGGGAATCAAAAACATTCTGGAGTAGAACCCTTTCCTCCTTTAGGAATGGAACTTACTGAATAGTTCCCTATATTAAAAGATCCTGAAGCACCCCTGGAAAGAAGTCCAACTGCTCCTGAGGGGGCTGACGAATGCCAGTGAAAGGGGGGAGAGATGTCCAGACCATGAAATATTAAAGTTGGACAATGGACAGAACCCAGGAATCCTCAGTAATCTTTAACCAGACAGGAAGGGATAGTGAAAGATGAAGTGAGAGAGGAATGTGGCTGAGAACAGGATAGTCAGACAGCACCTGGTTTGTCAGGAAAAGGAGACTTCTGTTTCACAGTAGTCTATGTAGCTTTAGCAGGAGGAGCCTGCTTCCCACCTTTTTTACTCTTGGGGGAGGGCAAGACTGCCTAGGAACAAAGGCCGGCTTATTAGGGCAATTTCTCTGAAATTTAGGCAAAAGAGAAAAAAAAAAACATGTTTAAGTTCCTGCAAGGCCTTGCCCTTATCCTAAAGAGATTTAAACAAATCAGCAGCAGCTTCACCAAACAAGTGTTTGTTGTCCAGAGGAGCATCCATCAACCTAGCCTTAATATCATCAGGCAAAGATTAAAGTCGAAGCCAGGAATATCTCCTCATCCTAGTACCAAAAGCAGCAGCTCTAGTAGAAGCATCTGCTGCAACATAACTACACTTAAAATGATGAACCACCTGGGAAAAAGTCCCTAACAGGGAAAGAGCAGACGTCTTCCTTTCAGAGTCAGGGAGATCAGAAATTACCTGACAGGCCTGAGAAAGAAATGCAAAAGTATACCTGGATATATGGGTCTGATAACTGACCACAGTTCTACTATCTTTATCAGAAGGAAGTTACTTAATAGAAGACAATGACTGAGATGGCTTGTCAGATGGCACAGACACCACAAAAGGGTCAGCAAAAGGACACCTATAGTGAAATTTACAGTCCTCAGGTACCCTATAAAACCTATCAGGTTTCTTGGGGGGGCAAGAGGCTGGGAATCTGGAACCTTACACTCAGTGGAAAAGGCACCCAACAATGCAGTCAAAACAGGAGGAACAGCAGAAGGTCTAAGAGAGTCCATTTGCAGAAGGTTGTAATACCTCTTCTAAACCTCAGAAACCTGGGCACAATCCCATTAAAAGAACTCCATCATTCTGGAGATTGCATACCCAAAAGAAATTTCCTCAAAAGGAGTTTCAGGACTCGTGAACTCCTTTTCCTCAGATTCACAGTCCAAAGGACAGGGGATCTGAGATGAATAAGTAAGGGATTTTTCATCTGAATCCATCTCCTCTTCAGAGGAATCCTGTTCCCCGGGTCTTTTAAAGGGAAGAGAGAACCAAGGGGGAACAGGAACAGAAACACCATGAGGAGGTTTCAAACCCATAAGGGCATTAAATAACCCCTGAGTGAAACTCTGCCATGCACTCTGAGGGTCCTTAGGAGCCAAAGAAACATGCTTTGTTTTTTGTTTCTTTTTCAAAGGAACGTCCACCCTGTAAAATTTAGAAGGCTCAGACTCCAGATGCATTCAATAAATGTAGTCAGAACTTCCTCTCTAACCACAATCTGAGGAACACCCCTAGGCCCTTTGAAAATATTCAGCCACAGTTCCCCCTGAACGTCCAAAGCAAGCATCTGCAAAGCCTCCAGGGACAGGCATGAGGCTGGATCCATGCAGGCCTCAAACGTGCAACGGTAGATGAATCCAACAACAGAACTGGATGATCCTCTGGTCTTTCACTAGTCTTGGGAGACTCGTCTGTCAGAGGTGGCACAACAGAAGAATCAGACCTAGACTTCTTAGCCTTTTTCTTCAAGGACAGTTGACCCTCAGAGCGGGAAGTTCCTTCCATACTGTCTTTAGCTAAAAGCTTAAGACGTTGGTTCTCTGAGTACAAGGCCAAAGACAACTATAGAGACTCTTTGAAATGAAAGCATGACAAATAGAACAGAATGTATGGTCGTGGGAAGCACCAAGATGAAATAAACACTGCTCATGATGAACTTTCTGGGGAAGCTGTCTCTTGCACTGGCATTTACCCTTTCCGGAAGACATGAACCCCATAACAAACACACAAAAAGAAAAAAAGATAACAGCAAAAAAACCCAATGGGGCATTCATCTGATATGGCTTGGTGAACCAGCAAACAAAGCTGGCGTTCATTGGACTGGCAGCAAAGAAGTTCTGAGGATGGTATTCCCAGACGTCACCTTTATGCCCTATATTATATGCAGGGAGCAGACATGTGATGTACGGCATACCTTAAAGCAACCCAAAGATTTTGATATTCTGGCTGGACATTGGGCCGCACTTGCTAGGTGATCCCTATTGTAGTGAATGCTGCAACACTGAACTGGAAAGATATCTAGTATTTTAGTTTTGCAGAGGGCATTTAGGGGGTAATTTCAGGGTGAGACAGGCTGCATGGTAAGGGTGGAAGCAGGGATATGAGAGTCGGGAAAGGTTGGAACTAAACTTGTTAGTGAGTATGCTGGCTATAGGCTTAGGGTTGGAATAGATGAGACTATCTGACATCAGCTAAATATCCACCAAGTTAAAAAATGCTTTATGGTTGAAGGAAGTGCCGATATTCAGCTCATAACTGGCTTTACAAATGTTCATCTTACCACTGAATTATCTGCAGATGTTTTTTAAGCTCACTTGTAGAATTAGGGGATTTAAGTTTATTCCATAGGATGAGACACTTTTTTCTTTTACTGTACAATTTGCTTATACTAAGATTTGAATATAAGTCCTGGTTCTAAAATTTGTCATCATACTTGTGCCAGACTGAGTCAGAGGCTTCAGAGGCTTCAATGAAGGAGTTAAGGTGGGTGTAGACGTTGGTAATATATTTGGCTGTTTTTGTAATGAAATCCTGAGGAGAGGCAAGATTCTGAATTTCTTTAGGTTGTCCAATATTGCTGGAAGTTTTGCTTGGAGAAATCCCTGAATACAGTGCAGTTGAGTTCTCAAGGAAAAGGTGACGTTGTGCTGCTGGCCAGCTCTGATCATGGAAGGGAAGCATTTAGGTATGAAGCACATTGGTGCTATGTTAGTGAGGGCCAACTCAAGGAGATTATCTCCCCAGTAGGACAGGCTACCAACTGGTTGAGGATGTTGGCATTAATAAGTTACAGAACCATAGTGCATATCTACTGATTCTGCAGTACATTTCCCACTTTATAGGGCAAGAGAAGACTTACAAGAGGTTCTGTAGTTGGCAAAGATGTGATAACTGATCTTGTCTTCTGATATTATGATATATTGGAGTTCAGGGTCATTATCTTGATGGAATTGTTTTGAGGTTCTAGGACTGAAGATAAATACTGTTACAACCTTACTACATACAACTTTTTCTTTGCTGGAAATTTCTGAACAAGTGACAGGAGCTCACCAATGTATACAGGGTGCATTCTCATTAAGCAGAAACTAGGTTTTAGTATTGTTACAGTCATGTATGTGCTCAAGGGTCAGGAATGCCTCAGGGTCAAGCATTTCTTTTTTAGGCTTTTAACAATGAGCAGTGTCAATTTTATACAGCCTTGATTTGGATTTGCTAGGTTGAAAGGCCTAGTAGATGGAATCTGCATAAATAAAAGTGGTAGAAAGTGTTTATGCCAATATGTGGAAACCCTGAGGCAGTGAGTGTAGGTCATCCCAGTGAAGTAAGATGAATTATCAACCATTATCCCTACAGGCTGACATGGGCTGGATCCCCTTTGTTAATGACAACACATACTGAGTCAATTGTTAAAGTCAGTTATCTTTGGTTTGTATTTTGTCATCATCCATGGTGATGGCAAGATGTTGCTCAATACTTGCTGCTTCCCAGGCTTAGTGGTGTTCTACCAAAACATCCTCAAGCCCCTTCAAGACTGTCCTACTTTTCCTTTACCCATTAGCTGCAAATTATAAAAACAGTTAAAAAGGACAGAACGGATGCTGTTTCAACACTAATGCAAATCATCTGTTAAAGGTATACATAAATCATGCATGCGCTCACACTGTTACAAACTAACACAATGTTACCTATCATTAGCTTATAAACTAGATATACTAGCGACTTAATTACAATAGGTACGTCACTCTATAAATGTAAATTTGTTACCAGTAATGCCAGTAACACTGCAGCATGTTGTTACTCTCTATATAAAAAAATAGTTATACAAACACAGCCAAGAATATTATGTTTCCACGTTACTTCAACCCGATTCAACCATAATGTTACTAGGCACTCTCCTGAAAGCTCACAAAAAACAGTGCTTGCAATACCTTAGATGTATGCTCTACTGGATAAGACTAAGTGCTGCTCAGAGGTATTTAAAATGGTTGCAGGTGCTTGCACTTTCTAACTTTACTGCGGTTGCGTGTGCTTATTAGAACAACTAGAAGCTTAACGATGGTTAGTGACTGACTGCTCTAGTGTAACCCCAACTCCCATAGTTGTTTAATAGGCTCATGCTGCAGTAGCAAGCCTGTGAGAAACGCAGATATGTTTTGCAGAAGGGAGTAAAATACTGTATTACAGAGATTTTAAAATATTGATCAACTGACCTTTCTTGAAAAAGTTAAATTGGTCCTGTATTCTCTCATCAATAAGAGCAGTTTCAATGGGCTAAATGTGAAATAGCAGGACTGTAATAGGGAAATGGGGAAGCAAATACACCACTAACTATACAGAATCAATAATAAACAAACACTTGTGATTCTGTAACACTGTACCGATTAACATGATTGACCCTTGTTAATCCCTCACGTTTGGTTTCAAATCTGGACATTAATTAAGAATTAATATTTCAAAAGAGGACTGTAATGCATGAAAGGTATTTAACATTTTGGTTATTTTAACATGGATTCCTTGAAAACATATGCATTAAATGATTTAATAACACAAAGATTTTTAAGTTCATGAGCAATATGTAAAAATTTTTGCATGGTAACTGATACAGATGGAGTGTAAGAATGTTGTAGTAGGCTATGGGTATTATACAGTAGATTGAAAACCAAACTAGAGTATACTACAAATAGCTGCTCCTGTCAAAAACCATTAATAACTTTAGATGAGTGTATAAATCAATGGCTACAAGATCAAGACTCTCTACAAAATTTACAAGTACAGAATATAAAGGGTTAGAGATCCCTAATAAAGGAGACCATCTAGTGCAGCTGACACAAATAATGAGCATAGCATCACTCTAAAGATATCCACAATATCAGGAAATCCATATAAATAAAGAAGAAAACCAAAACTAACTGGCAAATACACTACGCCAAAAATGTTTCATTTGGACAAAAGCACTTATAAAGTCTGCAGACAGAACGAAAAAGAAAAGAAAAATGAATTCAATATAACAAAAAACTAGGAAAACAATAAAAGAACATATTCATCATGAAAAACCTTTGCAAATACACTAAGAGATAAGAATATAATTATCAAGATAGATGAGACAACTAGTACTTATGAACACATCTTTCTTAAAGTAACCATAATTAACAATGAAGAAAAATAATAAGATTAATAACTTGCCTGCTTCACCTGCGATTTTGAACACAACTAACACTGAAAGCCAGAAATGTCATAGAGCTCAGTCACGGAATACCCAAAGAAACAAAGAGAAAACAAAAAGAAGAATTTTAAAGAAGGAACAACAGAAATTAATACATCTCATATATGAAGTAAAGGGGCAATACAGACAACCCCCAACAAGAGAAAAAGATATTTAATTTATGGATGAAATAATTATATTAAAAAAGGGAAAAAAGATAAATGATGAATTAACAGATGACACAGCATATACAAATACTGAAGCGGTTAATACCACTATGCCATGCATTTACAGATTATGCTAAAGCAAAATTATTCAATACATGGCTGAGGAATTGGGCTGTCTGAGAGGGATTGGGTCATTATGGTAATGGAAAGAACTTGTATCGACGAACAAAATGTTTGCAAGGGGCTGGTTACTTTTCAGTACAAAAATAAATAATTTTATTAGAAATATTCTCAAGAAAAACAAGACTAGTATTTTTTAGAAGTATAGAGATACTTACTGAAGAAAAAGCAATAGGACATGAAGCAATAATAAAGTTATAAAATGATTCTATAACACTGCTCAAAGCCTCAGGAACAAAAAAGAATAACTGGGACTAATTATATAGTAATATCACATTAAAATAAAAGCTATAAGTGAAACTTGGGTTACCAATGATTTAGTATTTTATGACTTCAGATAAGACAATACAAGAACAGGGTGGGAATGTTATATTACTGGTACACTAGACGAAAAACTCAGTAGGAAAAAAACACTTTAATACAAACAACAGAGCTTTCGGATACAATCCTTCATCAATACTAAAATACAAAAGTCCTTACTCTTTATATATAGGTCCAGACAGATCATATGACCAGCAGCCAAAAGATCATATGACTTAAATGTTTAAATACACCAATATAACGTATAAAACAAATATAAGAGATATAAAACATGTGTAAAACGTATAAAACATACTAAATGCAAGTATATATATATATCTCAATAGCACATATATTACTAGAAAGTTGCTAAAAAATATATAAAAAATATATATATATATATATATATATATATATATATATATATATATATATTATTAGATTTGCATATCATAACCTAGACCTACTAAGTTTAACCAAAATTGGTTTAAGACTGACCATGCTATTTAAGCCATATACAGAGTCACTGGCAAGCCTCAAAATCCACCCATATTCCTTAGTTTCCAAGTTATTATTTAGATCCCCACCTCTAGGAGAGGGCCGAACGGAATCTATAACCCTAAACTTAAAAGAATGTTGCTGTCCACATTCCAATCTGTGCCTATATAGGGAACACTGTTTTTTGCTTTGGGAAGGCACATTGGTAGATTTGAATGAATTTATGATTTATCTAAATTCAGTATCTTCTTTTTTAAAATTTAAAATGTGTTATTCAGAAACTAATATTACTTTCCTGGATATTAACTTGATACTTGAAGGAAGCCTTATACAGACCAATTTACATAGGAAAGATGTCTGTACGGAAGGTATACACATGCTGGCAGCATGCATGCACCACATACTTTTAGGAGCACGGTAAGGTCACAGTTATGTAGACTAAGTAGATTTAATACTGATGATCAGTGCTTTGGTAAACAGTTGGATAATATGCTAGCAGATTTTGTTTTTAGTGGATATGACAATATATTATTGCTTGATGAGAAAAGGAAAGTGCTAGAGGATAGAAAGACGACCTTGGGGCCAATTTTTCTTACAAATACTACAGATATGGGGAATAATACTCCTTCTAGTTCACATAAAACAGTAGTTAGGTATGTGACTTCTTTTAGTATGAGAACACCTTCTATTAAACAAATTGTATCTAAGAATTGGCTAATTTTAATGGCTTTTAATGATTTGAAAGTACTATTAGGTAATAGACCCTAATTTGCCTATAGAAATATGAGAACTCTTAAGAGCTCACTATGCTATAAGGACTTTCCTACTAGTAATACTATACCCCTATTTGGCAGTTCTGGCACACGTAAATGTTACAATTGTCCCTGTTGTGAGGATATTATTGATGATGAGACAGGTACATTTGAACATCCCGTAAACAGGATGACCTTTAGGTTCAATGTATCAGCGACTTGTGTAACAATGCATGTGGTATACCTAGCTACTTGTGTAGCCTGCGAGTCATTCTATGTAGGCAAAACTACACGTAAGCTTAAGGAAAGGATTACAGAACACAAATCTGACATTAGGAGATGTATAGATAGCAATGCCCTATATAGGCACAGATTGGAATGTGGACAGCAACATTCTTTTAAGTTTAGGGTTATAGATTCCGTTCAGCCCTCTCCCAGAGGTGGGGATGTAAATAATAACTTGGAAACTAAAGAATATGGGTGGATTTTGAGGCTTGCCAGTGACTCTGTACCTGGCTTAAATAGCATGGTCAGTCTTAAACCAATTTTGGTTAAACTTAGTAGGTCTAGATTATGATATGCAAATCTAATAATATTTATATATATATATATATATATATATATATATATATATATATATATATATATTTTTTTTTTTTATATATATTTTATATATATTTTTTAGCAACCTTCTAGTAATATATGTGCTATTGAGATATATATATATACTTGCATTTAGTATGTTTTATACGTTTTACACATGTTTTATATCTCTTATATTTGTTTTATACATTATATTGGTGTATTTAAACATTTAAGTCATATGATCTTTTGGCTGCTGGTCATATGATCTGTCTGGACCTATATATAAAGAGTAAGGACTTTTGTATTTTAGCATTGATGAAGGATTGTATCCGAAAGCTCTGCTGTTTGTATTAAAGTGTTTTTTTCCTACTGAGTTTTTCGTCTAGTGAACTTGGCACCTGTTTTTGGCTATATTACTGGTACACAAATCTATCAGTAACATGGTAGAAAAAAAGGAAATGAAAACATATTGAGTATAATACTGTTTCTCCATGTGGAAACTAAATATTTGTAGCCCAAAAATGAGTAGGTCTCAACATAAGATATTTTTACAAACATTAGAGGGATGCTTAAAAAACAACCAACAATAATATTAGGAGACTAAGTATCCCCACATAAATTGTTAAACAGATCAACCTGGTACAGACTTTGAATCTCATTTATGGATGTAATGAATACTTATAATTTCATAGAAACTCTTGGTACAGCTACCTGTAATAATACTTTCTTTGGATTTAGTGATAGCAAACACTGATTGGCTTATTAACCAAGGAAACATCACTTATTGTCTAGAGAGTTCTAACCATGGCAGTATCAACTTTGAGGTACATGGGCTTAAAAAGGGCAAAAGAGTAATCTCTTATCATGAAATGAACAAACTGGGTAAGGTAAATATATTAAAGTACATCAATAACTTTGAATGGAATAATGCTCATACTACTGACAATGATAACAGTGGATGGAAGGAATTCAAAAATATATATGCAACAAATAAATGGATAACACAGAAAAATTAAACAAGATTAGTCAGAAGTCTTAAGAAAGACTGTATCTGCAATACATTAATGAAACAAAAGTTTAACAAAGAAGTGCTTAAATCTTATTACTAAACATCAACAAAATGTACTTATTATTAAGAGACAGAGTTCTGAAATTGTGTTATTAAAGCTCTCCACCCAAACATCAAGTTTTTTCTTTCCAAAACAGTGATTTCCCTTCCCTGTAATCCAACAATAAACATGTCACATACAGAAAAGGCATCATTTTATGAATGATTCCATTTGTTTTATATCTGAACTTATTTCTGTTTGCCTTTCTTTCCTATGTTTGTCTCATCACCTGTAATATCACGAAGGCTTCTAAGAGTGGCAGAGTGACTAGGTTATGGTCATTTACTTCAACTACAGAGTCATTAACAAAACAATGACATTTAAATGTGCCTTATCAGTCACATATTGCCAACATCATACCTCAGATAAACAATGTAGCCTGGAGTCTGAACAAAAGAAAGTATTTCAAACATACTTTTCAGATGTACATTAAGAAGAAAACACAACTTGCATATTTTTCTTATTATAAAATGTCTTTCCCTTTAATCAAACTCTGAGTGTCACAAAGAAAGAAAATATATCAGTATTCGATTCTGCATTTCTTCTACACTGTACTTTTTGTAAAAGTGCATGTTTTACCCAGTGTGATGTGATAGAATTTTTGCAATGCATACAGTGTTTTGTTGAGGCAAGTCAGTAAGTTTGGAAGGAAGATTAACAACAAAGACTACTTCTACCTGCCTGCAACACAAACCAGCTCAGCCCAAGTAGCACCGATTAATCACAGGGTCAGATTTCTCACACTTGAACAGTGAACTACAGCTGCTGCTTTGAAAAATAGCAATTGACTTAGTTACATTTTAAAGCCGGTCAATCAAACATTTCTTAAAAGTCTGTATCAAAGATGGCCTCCATTAAAAATCAAAGGAATCAAAGTAATAAAAAACACAGACTGATACTGACAGTCAAAAGTAGGCAGTCACAGTACTGTTGTAACTTGATAAGACAGAGTGAGCGAAAGAGAGAAAACCACGGTAAATAATCATCATCAGAGGGATTTCTCTAAAATGACATCAGGGAGATGAAAGCATTGACTGTAAAAAGAAAATTCTACCCATGACAGCCCCCTTTCAGGCAATTACGGGGTATACAAAAATAGAAAAAAATAATAATAACCACTTACTTTGACACTCAGACATTAGTAATGCAGAAAAGTTCAAGATATACTGAAAACGTTTTTTTTTTTTTGTTTGTTTTTGCATGTGGTTCTCTTTTAAGTATTGCTGAAAATGAAAAAAAAAGCTTCTACAATTATGTCAATGTGGTTAAGAAAACAAATACAACTACTGGGCCTTTCACATTGAAGGAAAGTTTATCTCAGTTAGATATGAAGTACCTGGAGTTTTTAATGAACACTTTGCAGAGTTGTCAACTACAGCAGGAAACAAACTACACATGGCATTAATACTGATATAACCTCATCATCCCCTGAGATGTCAAAGCAAGATCTTATACATGTGGTTGGTAAAATAACAAAATGCTCTATATGACCTCACAAAATATCTGGAAACTTCCTTAGCATGATCTCTGACAGTATGCATTTCTTTAATTCTATGTTAAAGACTGGATCAATACCAAAGGACTGGAGAACAGCATATATAGCATCAATCTTTAAAGGGGAAATGAGCATGATTAAAACTAAATTATACACCAATTAAATAGGAAAATATTTTGAATGATGTATCCTGATAAAACTTGAGAGGCATGAGATTTATGCACCACAATTAAAGATTATGCAATACAGTTTCATAAAGGGAAGATAATCATTTTATGAATAATCTCTGTTCTGATGGAATAATAAAAGTGTGGTTTAGTTATAAATATTGTGAAACAATTAAGACATTTGATATCTTATTGTATGAACAAGATATAATGAGCCTACAAAGACATAAACCAATACATAACACTGAATTGAGAACTGGTTGACTGACAGAGAACAAGTTGTACTTTTGCAAGGTACAAAATTGTCTTGGATTATTACCAAGACAGGAGTCCCTAAAGGTTCAGTCATAAGCCCCATAATATTTAATTGTGTTTTTTTCAACTTTTCCATTATCTCTTAAGTTCTGAAAGGGTGAATATACTGAAGAATGTAAAGCAGGTGCTAAAAATCATGCTCACACGTGTGGAGCACTGCTTGAAGAACTGTTGCTAGATATAATAATGACTGGACTGATGAAACAATATTACACAAAGTGCAAGTAGAAAGAAAGTGTCTATTGTTAGCACAGATCACTCAACCCTATTAAAAACGATACTACCAATGACAACTTTGGAATTTAGGATACAAGTATTGAGCAGTCTGAGGAGTCAGAGCATGTAGAAAAAAATAATAAAAGAAAGGAAGAAGTCCACAATAAACAACAAGGAAGAAAAAGAAACTGATTAATGTCTCTAATACAAAGACAATACATCCTAAAATAGCACTGCTTTGTTATGTAACACACTGATTGCAGGGAATGATAACATTGTTCCATCAGAAAAACATCAGTCTAGAGAAAAATAAATCATAATTTCCAAATGAAACGGTAGAAAAAATAAGCAAGGGGCAGGTAAAAAGGAAGAAATCAAAGCTGAACTTGGAAGGACTGAAGAACATTGCTGTAAGAAAAAAAAGGAGAGAAAGACCAAAGTTGACAACATGGCTCAAGCTGTGGCTGTACAAAGCCAGCTGGATGAGACTTCTACGCTTGTAAATGTAATAAGCAATGAAAACAGTGGGATTAATGAGTAACAGTGATGAAAATCATTCCTTTGTAACAACTGATAAAACAGATGATACTGAATTAGAAAGTGGAGATTCTTTTGATCTGGTTAGACGTCTTCTACTTGTAGGAAGAGATGAAATTATTAGAAGAACCAATAATTATATTTGCAGAGAAGATAATGAACATTGAATAGTGTTATGCTTGCCAGGAGCAAAAATACAGGATGTGAGAAAGGCCTTAGAACTTCTTAATGTAACAAAGTATGGATCTCTTTTTATTCATGTTGGTACAAATGATCTCATATGCAAAGACTCACGGAACTTACAGCTTTCTTAAATTGCATAGCATGGCTTTTATGGATGTTGAGACATATTTTTTCACAAATCGCATACAGAAATGAGAAACAGGTCACTATGAATGAAAAGATTTTTTGGGGGGGGGAATACCTACATGAAACAATAGACTGTTTTAAATATGGAAATGAGTACAGCATCCAAACCTAACTTTGGGCACACATGTTTAGACAGAATGGTATGCACCTGTCAAGACCAGAAAAGAGAATTTTTGCAGCTGATATATTGTAATATTTGACAAGCACAAGGCAGGATTTTTGCCAGGTCAAACATTTAACAATTCACAGAAAGCAATATTTGATGCACCTCTGATGGTTGTTAACAGTAGTAGCATTACTAATAAATATTTGCTACTTTCTCACAAGACTGAGGTTGTCGCCGTTTCTGAAACATGATTAAAGAACAACGACTGGAAACCTATTCTGTCAGGGCATAAAAGTTTTTACCACAACAGACACTGTAACAAAAATCAGGTGGAGGTGTTATAAAAGGATGCGGATGTTTACCCAGCAAATCCTTTCATTCACAGTGACCTGACTCTCCTTTCTATATGTGATTTCTGAAAAATACTTCCTAATACCTTACAAGCTATGCTGTCTAAGAGGTGTGTAAGCTCCCAGTAATAGAGTCCTTGTGGATGATCATTTGTATCAAAAGGAATAAAAACAGCACATTTGAAAAATTACTTTCAAGATGAGCTACACACTGAGTAAAAACTTAACTCTAGCTCTCCCAGTGTGAAAACAGAAACCCAAAAGAGGCCAGTAGACATTTGTGTTTATAGGTAAATTTCAGTAACTGGCTAGTAAGTGTACTGCCTGGATGCCAGGAAAAAAGAAATACAGAGCATCTGGAAAAACTCAGCTACAAAAAAAAGTAAGGAAGAAACACTAACTGGGGAAAATTCTGCAGCTGTTCAGAAAAATGCAATGCAAACTCCATACATGACTTCTAGTAACCTTCAGGAATATATAAAACAACAGCAAACAGATCTGGTTATAATAATCGAAACACTGATGGAGTATATCAACACAAACAACAAAAGGCTGGAAAAATTTGAAGAAGCTTTGAACAGATATTCGGATGATGTGATAAAGCTGTAAAAATCAGAGGCTGAAATGAAGAAGAGACTGGCTGAATATGAAACTGCTCGTGAAGAGACGTTTCAAAAAATAATAGAATTAGAGGACAGAGCACATACAGAAAACCTGTGATTTTCAGCTTTACCAAAAAAGCTGGAAGGAACAGACTGCATTCATTTTATGAAAGCACAAATAAGCAACTGGACTGGTATTCCACAACGGGAGTTGTTAGCTGAAAGGGCACATCATGTGTATGCTCCAAACCTGGCTATGAGAAAGCAACCTAGACCTTTAATAGTAAAGATGCAATCCTACCAGCACAAGCAGTTGATTCTGACAAAACTGTGGCAGAATGACAAAATACTAAAAGTAGGAGACAGCAGGGTGTTTGTGGATAATGACTAGTCATTGTACACCAGGTAGAAGAGTAGTAAATTCATTCCACTATTCAGGGAATGTTGAGACGCAGGTGTGAGACTCAAACTGCCATACCCAGCTGTCTCTAAGATATTCTTCCCTGGAGGGACAAAATCATTTTTTGATGAAGTACATGCTAAGCAGGAAATACAAAACTTTGTTTTTCTGGTAATAAAGACCACAGAGAGACTATACCTGTGAAACATTTCCCAATGTTTCAACAGAAAATATTGGAGATAAGGAAGGGAGCATGACAGTTGACTAAAAGAATCAAGCGTATGTTGGAAATAAAGCAGAAATAGATTTTGGGAGATGGAGATGAAAAGTAATAAAACCAGTAACAATGTGGGATTACAATGCAATAAATATATTTGTGAAATATGACAGAACAAGAAAATCTGGAAATATTGTACTTTTTCAGAACCTGTTGGACTTGAGGGGAACTCTAAATTACATGCCCTACTTTATGTCATTAAGGTTCAGAAAAAATACTTTGGGAAGGAGAAGAGAGGGGAGAATGTTAACTGTAAGTAAAGACAAAATTTTTTGTTCTTAATAGTACTATTTTTGTGGTGTATGGTTTTCTTGCATACTATAAAGTAACATTTTCTCTGTCATTTTTAAGTGCAATTGGGATTATAAATAGGTGCTGCTGTTCTTTTTTTTTGTCTTTATTTCTCCTTTTTCTCTTTCTTTTCGTTCAGCTTTAAGAAATGTAGGTACTGCAATGTCAAAAAAGCCTGGTTAAAAGAGCATGACTAATGAAAAAAATAATGTGTTTTTTCTCATTCTTGCATGGGGGAATGACTGGATTAAGGACCTTAGATTGATTTAGTAACAAGTTTTAAGAGAAAGCAAGTAAATGAAAAAAATATTGAATATTATGAGGCTTTTTCTAGCAAACGAATGTATGCTTAGTAGCAATTCTGTATCTGGCCCTCATGTCTCCACAGAAACAAACTGATAAACAGAAAATGACAGTCTAGTTCTCATGTCTCCATGGTGACAATATGATAACGGGAAATTGGCGGTCTGGTTCTCATGTCTCCATGGAAACTTATCTGATAAAGAGAAATTGGTTACAGTCTGGTGGAGAGTGATTGGCTGGGGGAAAAATGAAATGAGAAATTGGCTAGGAAATAATGTTCTCTGAAAGCATTTAGGGAATTTCCCAGCTGGGAGACCTACAAAAAAGACAAAACTAGTTAGCACTTAGTAGAAGCACAGGCTGCACCATGCATCTTAGCATGGATAACCGTTATTTTAGGTTAACTCAAGTCTATGAGTGCAGCTGTCAGTTTGGGACATCTGTTCCTGTTAGGAGGGTAAAACTTCAAAATGTGAAGTTGTACGTAGTTTGGTGTATTGGTATTAAATTAATAGGTTTTAGGAGACTATTTTTTGAGAGTTTTCAATAAAACAAAACATTTTGTAAGATGTGACACAGGTTCAAATGGATATGACAAGAAACAACTATATAAAAGTTCAACCTGCCAAACAGTGTATGCATATAAAACAAAAGCTGGAACTAGGCATTTGACAAAAAAGGTGTTATACATAAAAGGTGGGAATAATAATTTTTAATACAATGATGTGTGCTGTAATGTTTTTAAATGTTGGTGGTCTCATAGATAAACACAAAAAAGAATAGTGAACTATATTAAAAAAGTAGAGTTGAAACAGCTACGTTACAGGAGACATGCTTGGAAAGAACTGAATATGTGAACTTGATAAAGAAAGGTTTTCAGGATGGTTATTCAGTGGAATATCTGGGACAATGGAAAAGAGAAGTACTTATATTAATTGCAAGAGGAGCTCCAATAGTGATAGAAGAGAATAAAAGCAAACAGAAAGAAAAAAAAACAGTAAGGCTACCACAGCTATAGGCAAACATTAAGTACTTTAATAAAATAAGGATAAGGGCTTTCACATATTCTGCTTTCTCAGATCCATACATAAAAAAACAAACATCAGCTTTATAAAAAACATCTTTAGTCACATTTCATTCAATAACCAATGAAGTCAGTGTTTCAATTTACACCCCTTGAGGGCAGGTTTCAAACAAACACTGCTGTTAATGCCTGGATATTTGTCTGCTTGTAGCCTTAGTATCCAATTTAACTCCGTCTGTTCAAATTTGTTATGCACATCCCCACCCCTAAAATTCTCACTCAAATGTTGTAAAACTCTGAATGAACATTTATGTCCTGAATTTTCACTAATGTGTTTTGCCAAGGCATTGTTCATTTTCATATTCCTGATCTCATACATATGATGCAAAATTCTCTCTTAATTTCTGTGTAGTTTTCTCTACATAAAAACAAGTACAGGCACAGGCATCACAGGTCACCAAATAAACCACATTTGATGTATAACAATCTACATAAATTCTGGGTTTAAAAACAAAGTTAAAACTTGGAAGTTCAAAAGTCTGTTCCTTGGAGATCATGACACAGGCTTTACACCTGCGACATGGATAGATACCTACTCTCACACTTGTACTAGCCTGTGTGTCATGCCCCTTACAAAGTAAATCCTTCAAATTATGACATCTCTCATAACTAAATCTAGGCACATCACCTACAATAGCAGCAGTTTTAGCATCAATTGTTAAAATTGACCAGTTCTTACATACAATGTCATTTATACGTGTCACATTATTGGTATGTTTGGTAACAAATCTCAAACTAGACTGAACCTTAATTTCGCCAGTCTGCTTATAAATAGCAGCATCCCTTTTTCTACCTGAGTAGTACGGTTTTGCTATATTCACCCTATTATGTTCCACCTCATCTCTAATACTGTAAACTAGCCTCTTTCTATGAATTGAATAGTTAATGACTTCATCTGCTCCACATCATCATCTTCCCTCGTGTACAGTCTAGAGATATGGATAAACTGACTCTTAATGTTAGGAAAAATGTGACGGGGATGCATACTCCCTTGAGAGAGCAGGTTATTCCTCCAACATGACTTCCTATGTAATTCAGTGTTCAAAATACCTAATATTAGTATTAGTATTAGAGATTAGTTTCCTGGATGTCTGTCTGAAGAAGGGGCCATTAGGTATTTTGTTATTTGTATTATATTTAGAACCACTGGCAAAGAAAATAAGGGAATCAGAAATTCAAGTATATAACTGGTATGGTAGTCAAGAAAAGCTGTCTCTGTTTACAGACAATATTATTTTTTACCTGACAAAATCAGAAAGAGACATTACAGTGTTGTGGAACATTTTGAAACAGTTTCAAATCTTTTCAGGATACAAAATTAATGAAGCTAAAACAAAGGCAACAGCGGTAAATTATGTACCCACATATGAATTGGTTCAGCAATATCCATATTTATGGGGACATGATAAAATAAAGTATTTAGGAGCATGGATTAAAACTTATTCTGGTGTGGCAGCTAAGAATATGTGGGAATAGACTAAACAAAAGATAATACAAGAACTGAGAAAAATGGAAACTTTGTTATATGGATATGGATATTAAGATATAAACGGTTAAATGTTTGTTAGTCCTATTTGTCTTATACATAGGTCAGGCATATGTTTATCAACCACAGGAGAAGTTGCAGATAGCAATTAATAAAGAGCTGAAGGACTTTATCTGGGAAGAAAAGACGGCAAGAATGAAGTGGGATAAACTGATTCTTCCAGCAGAACAGGGTGGATTGAGATTACCCGATTTGAAGGGGTATTTCAGAGCTAGACGATTAAGGCTCCTATGCATAGCACAAGCAGAAAACTATAATTCTAAGTGGAAAGGGATTATGAAGAAACAGGGAGGAAGCTGAAGAAACAAGGAGAGACTGTGATTTTGGATAAAGGCCTTTAAAGAGAATAACAATAATCATACAGAATACTATATCCAATAAGTAGCAGAAAGTATCCTGAGAATTAAGCCAACAAGGGAATGGAGAAAGTTGATTCTGCCAATAGGAATTACTGCAATTAGGGATATAGATAATAGGCAAGAGGGGGCCAGAATACATTGGAGAAAACTGTGAAAGGAACCAAGGTATCGGCAGCAAATAAGTAGAGAGGGAAAGATGACAGAATAGGAAGCCACCAAGAATTTATTTGGACTGCAGGTTAGAGGCTTGCCTTCCCTATCAAGGATTGATATCAGAGTATAGGCAAAGGGAAAGAAATGGGGCAGGGGTCCTACAACGACCAGCTCTGGCGAGTTTTTAGTAGAATCTAGAACAGAAGCTGCTATTAAAAAGGAATAATTGGAAGAACATATAAAATATTGCATGATAATTATAAGACTCAATCAGAGGAGGTTAGAAAGGATTGGGAAGAAAGACTGGATAAGCAATTCATGAAGAAACACTGGGTGGATATATGTAAGTCTCCCAAATATGCAACAAAATCTAACAGATTTTGGATTTTTAGTTGTATATTTTTAAACCCCAAGTAGACTCCAGAGAATTTTTCCTCAGGTAGACAGCAAATGTTAGAAGTGTGACGGGGAAGAAAGAGGTAATTGGGAACATATTTTTTGAGAGTGTGGTGAGCTGGCGGACTTTAAGGATTCCCTGCAGGATGCACTGTCAGAGATGCTGGGTGGGCAGATTGGTGTGACGAGGGAGATGCTTTTTCTGAGCTATGATACAGAATCAGAATGGCACAGAAATGGTAAGGCCTTGCTGTGTCTAATTACAGTGGCTGCCAAAAAAGCAGTTACTAGAAAATGGAAATCAAAATCTAAACCAACTATACTAGAAGTAGTGAATATAGTAACAGAGATAAAACTGTAATTAAATTATTTAGAAAAGAGTAGGAGCAAACTACATAAACAGTGGGAGTTGTGGGAACAATACATACAAGGGAGGAATGAGTTTTAATAAAGGCAGGACTTAAATAACCTACTGACTGAAAATAACTGGGTAGATTATAAGTGACATATAATGTTTGCAATTGGGAGTGTGTCAGTATGGTTTGTGACATAAAATGCTTGCAACTAGGACTGTGTTAGTGTGGTTTGTTTTCATTTATATAAATGCATGATTGCCTGTCATAAATGATGTAATCACAACAATGAGACTGAAAATAGTCTCTGCTAGGTTAGCAACCAAAGCGTGAATGGACTCGGAATAAGGAATTGAAAAACACAATTTATTGAAGTATTCTGTACAACATGGTAAGCGCTTTCATCTGCAAAGCAGACTTCTTCAGACCACTAAACATCAAAATAAGGAACATATTTAAAAACTTTTTGGCGCCAGAATTCATTGATAATTAAATAATCACTTCCTATTTAAAGTGCCAATGCAAGTAATATTTAAACACCATAATAAAATAATTTTCCTCCGATAATTGAAAATTATATGCACAATAAAAATACAATATTTAATAATGACATTAAATGCCAAAATTGTAATAAATAAATTGACAGTACTAATATATAAAAACTGTAAAATGTAAAAGCTGTAAAATGTACATAATATATTTGATGTATACATAATGTATTAGCTATAAATGCAACTCTGCCTGAAAAAATACTGAAAATCAAACTGCACTGAGTAAATACTGCTCAAAATGAGAATAATAATGTCATAAACAATCATATATATATAAAATTTAATATAAACACATACAAAATAGTGTAACTTAAAAAATTAAATATTTTGCTAACTTTCCATATCACACAAACTACAAGTGATATTGTATCTGTTCAAAATTGATATAGGTGTGGCTATGGGGGCCTCGTGTGCTCCCATTTTTGCGAATTTAGTAATGTTGGAATGGGAGAATCAGTGTTTATTTAATGTACATATTTTCAACATGTAGTATACTACACAAGGTTCCTGGATAACATGTTCCTGTTATGGGACAGACCAAGTGAACTTCTGGATGAATTCATGGTACATCTTAACCAGTCCAATAGTTTTTTGAAATTTACTCATAAAGTTAACAACGAAGGCATTGCCTATTTGGACACTTTTATAAGACACACGGATTCTGGGTTTCAGTCAGAAATTTTTAGAAAGGAAACTTTCTCCAATGGGTATTTGGAATATTTAAGTAATCACCCCAAACACATATTAAGAAACATTTTTAAAGGACAATGTATACGGGCGGCTAGGATGTCCTCCAATTATGAGACAATGGTCAAAGAAATACATTTTATTAAGAATATGTTTATCAATAGGGACTATCCTATATCTTTATTGAATGATGTTGCTCTTTATGTTACTAATGAATGGGGTAAAAAATACCCTCCGATATTAGGAACGGTATACAATTACAACACTGACATCCAGTCATGTAATATTGATAGACTTGAGTAACAAAGTTTGTGTCTTAATGTTTTCTCCGCATGTCAATGAAATTAAAAATATATTGTTTAGACATTGGTACACCTTAACTGTTGATGATGAAGTAAGAAATATAGTAGGAGAACGACCTTGTTGTGTATACAAAATGGGGTTTAATGTAAAAAGAATATTGGAGAGTGCAAAAAACTTGAATTACAAGAAATTGGATGCATCTACCAAAAAATGTGGCTCATGTTGACAATGCTTTGCTATAAACGAGAGCAAGGGATGCAAGTTGAATGACATTAACAAGACTTACATCAGATTTAAGAAAGGGAATTGTTATAGTACCAATATAGTATACCTTGCTAAATGTATGTCCTGTACAGCCTTCTATATCGGGAAAACTGAAAGGCAATTTAGAAAGTAGATTTATGAGCATTTGTATAGGATTAAGGTGCATGACACCAAAAATGCCTTATACAGAAATTTAAAGGAACATGGTGATACCCATACATTTAGATTTGCCATAATTGATCAGGTAGTTATTACACCACCGGGTGGTAATTTCAAAGCACTCCTTGCGAAAAGGGAAAGTATGTGGCAGATGATGACTAATGCCACAAAATTCCCTGGTATTAATGAATTCATTTCTATTAAACCTTTTTTGCAGTTATTATAAGATGTATTGATATATCAATTTTGAACAGATACAATATCACTTGTAGTTTGTGTGATATGGAAAGTTAGCAAAATATTTAATTTTTTAAGTTACACTATTTTGTATGTGTTTATATTAAATTTTATATACATGATTGTTTATGACATTATTATTCTCACTTTGAGCAGTATTTATTCAGTGCAGTTTGATTTTCAGTATTTTTTCAGGCAGAGTTGCATTTATAGCTAATACATTATGTATACATCAAATATATTATGTACATTTTACAGCTTTTACATTTTACAGTTTTTATATATTAGTACAGTCAATTTATTTATTACAATTTTGGCATTTAATGTCATTATTAAATATTGTATTTTTATTGTGCATATAATTTTCAATTATCGGAGGAAAAGTATTTTATTATGGTGTTTAAATATTACTTGCATTGGTACTTTAAATAGGAAGTGATTATTTAATTATCAATGAATTCTGGCGCCAAAAAATGTTTAAATATGTTCCTTATTTTGATGTTTAGTGGTCTGAAGAAGTCTGCTTTGCAGATGAAAGCGCTTACCACGTTGTACAGAATACTTCAATAAATTGTGTTTTTCCATTCCTTGTTCCGAGTCCATTCACGCTTTGGTTGCTAACCTAGCAGAGACTATTTTCAGTCTCATTGTTGTGATTACGTTGTTGTACGGAGCTTTGGATTTATTTCTGTCATAAATGATGGTTTAATAAAGATGTTTCTTACTTAAAAAAAAAAGAAAAAAAACAGATACATACTTCCTTACGTAAAGGCATTCTAAGGCTTTCCTCACATCCTGTATTTTTGCAAATGAAATGCATAACACTTATTCAATGTTCATTAACTTCTCTTCAATTGTATCATTTCCTCTAATAAGTGAATCTCCAATCACAAGAATATATTTTCTGGCCAGATCTGAAGAATCTTCAACTTCTAATTCAGTAATTATCTGCTCTATCAATTGTTACAAAGGAATGATCTTCATCATCATTAGTCTTATTAATCCCACTGTATTCATTGCTTATTACATTTGCAAGCATACAATTCTCATCCATTTGGCTTTGTACACCCACAGCTTGAGCCATGTCATTGTCTGTCTTTCTCCTCTTTTTTTCTTACAGCAATGTTCTTCAGTCCTTTCAAGTTCAATTTTGATTTCTTCTTTTTCAACTGTCCCTTGCCTCTTTTTTCTAACTTCGCTTTTGGAAAAACTTTTTTTCTCTGGACTGAAAGTCTTCTGACAGAGCAGTGTTATCATTCACTGTAGATCGTGTGTTATATAAAACAGTGTAATATGTATTCTCTTCGCTTTACAGACAATTATTTTTTCCTTCCTTCCTTGTTATTTGCTGGGAATGTTTTCCTTTCTTTTTTTAATCTTCTCCTACATACTCTGAATCTTCAGACTGATGGTTACTTGTATTCTAAATTCCACAGTTGTCATTGGTAGTATCATGTTTAATAGGACTTGAGTGATCTTCACTGACAATAGACATTTCCCTTCCTAAATGTGTTCTTTTTGCACTTTGCCTAATATTATTTATCTCATCAGTCCAGTCATTAATATATGTAACAGCAGTACTCCAAACTGTGCCAATTGCACAAGTATAATTATTATCAGCAAACCTAGATTTACTTCTAATAAGTTAATCATTCAACTGTTGACATGAGGAACACAGGTCACCAGTGTTATCAGGCATTACCTTTAATTATACTTAACATTTAGTACAATGTACAATATACTTGTGATTTAGCAAATGATTAATGGCATATTCATTTAAGGAATCCATTTTCAACTGTAAAGGAATTCTAAAAAAGATAATCAACATTTGTTACAACGGAATTCAAACAGATAAGAATCACACAAATTACATACAACAAACTATTAAATTAACTACAGTAAAGTCATTGTTCTCACCTACTGTACTGTGACATTCACACAAGTGCTGTATTTCCTTTACATCATGTTTCTGCTCATTATCATTTGCAATCTCACATCATTATAACAGCAAAAAACAATAAATTTCAAACCAACACAGGATTATTTCAGATAAGGTTTGGACTGTCCTCTCTGCAGTCTGTGTGAAATTACAGCTGACAGGGCCCCTTGAGATGTCTACAGTCTGCCTGTCTAAAACCTACCCTTTTCTAACAACAAACAGTGAAAATCAGAGGTAAAACAGCAAAATATAAATCAAAGTAAATCTCCTTGTCTCTAAGCCATCCTTTTCTTCCAACAAACAGTGAAAAACAGAGGTAAAATTAAATATAAATTAAAAAAAAATCTTCTCTTACAAGGCAACTGCACAGTCAATCCCCCAAACCAATACAGGACTGTTTCAGACAAACAAATGGACAGGTGAAATTCTGGGTTACAGTTAGGATGTCCCAGAGAGTTCTGTCCCAGGCACAAATTTGTTTAGGGTTTATTTTTCAGATCTGTCTTGTTCACTTGAGGTGTTTCACACTCTGTATGAAGATGACTTGAAAATGGGTAAACTGATTAAGTGTTAACAAACAGGACATACTGGCAAAAAAACTTGACTAGACTGACCACTTGAAAACAAAAGAGTAATATGCTGATTAAAACATCAAAAACTAAGCATATGAGATTTGGGATACATACAGTGAAAGGTGAATATTTAAGGGTCTATATTAAATAGATGAAAGTGCAAAATGCCAAATGCTCAAATGAGCAGAAATGCAGGAACTCGAAATCGCTACTGTGGGGGGCTGCACCCCCCCCCCCCCGCTAAATATATATTCCAACTCTGAGATTGTACTACAGTGAGGAAAGGGCAAATATTCCAATCTTCACTGTACAGCAATCCAAAAAAATAAACATAGAGTTCCTGAATTTCTGCTCATGTGAGTGTTCGACATTTTGAACTTTCGTCGATCTAAAGTAGACCCAATATTTAATACAGCACATAGTGATTGAAACTGCAGATTTATTTAAGGCTCTAGATATATATGTTAATCCAGCTTTGAGTTTTTCCTAATCACATCAACAAATTGGTTACTGACAATTACAGAACTATAGGTTGTATAAAATAATTTATAAAGTCTAGGAAATAAAAAATTATGAAATCATTGTTTGTAACATCAGACCCAAACCTGAGTATGGAATAACAACATGGAAACCAAGAAAACGAGCATGAGTAAACTGGAAAGAGTACAACTGAAATATTCCAAGGACATTCATGGATGTGAAAATTTAAGTTATTATGAAAGCCTAAAATATCTGAACTTGTACAGTGACTCATTAAGGCATTTAAAGAGTAGACCTTGTTCAGATATACAGGAATTTAGAGACAACTACCTCTGGGAATGTTTGCGGTTATCAAAAAGTAGTAAAGAATCATCAAACAACCTATGTAGAAGATTAGGAAGAATTAGGACTGTTCATAGAGATCTATGCAATACAACAGAAGTAAACAGGATATATTATTGTGCAGCTAAATTAATAACTGATAAAGTGTACCACAAGAATGCAGGGTAGTAAGGGAAAGGAAGGGGTGAACTCAAATACCATCATGGAAGTATGGAATAGAGAAAACTATAAATCAATTAAGACAAGAAGTGTCACTGTTAGAAGAGGGAACAGATCAACATAAACACTTAGAAAGATAGACATGATAAAAGCAATGTGCAGTATTAGAACAGATCAGGATCTATCATGCACTACCGCAAATAAACTAAAAATCTCAGAGCAGGCGGAAAAACTTAGAAGATACACAGATAAATGTAAAGGAAAATTACAAAATAAGCAATTTAGTGATGACCCCAAAAAGTTCTATAGAGAATTGGGAAACAAGGCAAAAGAAATTGAAAGACCACAAAAAAAGAAGAAATAGATACATTTTGGAGAAGTATTTATGAAGATCCTGTGGAACATAACAAATATGCTAAATGGATAGAGTAAGTGGAACATAAACATGCTAAATGGATGGAATAAGTAAAAGAAAGAATAAGAAGGTACAGGATAGCAAATGGGATGAAGTAAAGATCCACATTGCTGCAGTCCTTACACTTGGGTAGTCCGCTGTCCTCGGTCGGCCCGACTATCAAAGTATAAGGCTGACGTCGGTCAAGGCGCATTTGACTGACATCAGGACGTCAGGGTACAAATGCGCATGACCGACGTCATATCCTCAGGCTTTTCTTGCCCCAGATGTCAGAAGACCCTAGAAATAAAGGTCAAAACCAAAAGACAGCAAACCAACAACCAACCATCCTAGCACTAATAATATGTACAATATATACAATATACACTCTATTTACAACCCAACCCACACAACCGCCTCCAAGAGGGGAAGGAGGGTAAATTGGACTGCAACAATGTGGATCTTCGAACATCTACATTTATGGTAGGTACAAAACTGTACTATGTTCTTCATCTCACATTGCTGCAGTCCTTACACTTGGGTAGAATCCCAAAGCAGAGGTAAGGGAGGATGGCTAAACTATAAGGAAGCAGGAGCTGCCAAAATGCCTTGCAAAACAGCAGTGGCAAAACCAGCCCTGGATTTAGAGTAAAGTGGAAGGTGATAATGCCTAGAGAAAGTATGCACTGAACTCCAAGTAGCTGCCTCCAAAATATCCTTAGTTGCCACCCCTCAAAAAGCTGTCGAAGTGGCAGTAGCCCTAGTGGAATGAGGCCTAATCCTAGCTGGAATTTCCTTGCCATGATGGGAATAACAGAAAGCAATGCAAAACCCATTCCACTTAGAAATAGTTTGTTTTGACACAGGCTTGCCCTGAGAACTCAAAGCAAAAGAAACAAATAACTGCTGAGACTGCCTGAACCCCTTAGTTCTGTCCAAATAATATCGCAACTGCCTGTGTACATCTAAAGTGTGCAAAATCTTCTCCCCCTTACTTTGGGGATTTGCATAAAAAGTAGGCAAATGAATAGTTTGGTTTAAAGCCACACTAGAAACCACTTTAGGCATAAAGGAAGGATTAGTATGTAAAGATACCCTATCCTTATGGAAAATTAAGAAAGGCTCAACCGCCATAAGGGCCTGTAACTCAGAAACCCTTCTTGCAGAGGTAATAGCCAACAAAAAAGCAGTCTTCCATGATAAAAACTTTAACTCAGCAGTAGCTGCAGGCTCAAAAGGTTGTAGAGTGAGTTTCTCCAACACAAAATTGAGATCCCAAGCAGGCGTAGGAGCTCTTCGTGGGGGTCTTATATTCTTTGCCCCTCTAAGAAATTGCTTGAACAAAGGATGAGAAAACAATGGTGGGTCACAATCATAGTGAGCTGAAATTGCTGCAGCATGAACCTTAATAGAAGAGAAGGACAAACCTTTGTCCAGTAACTCAGTAAGATATTGAAGAGCCACACTTAATAAAAATCTCTTCCATTTATCTGCGTACACTTTCCTTGTACTAGGCCTTCTAGCTTCCAAAATAACATTCAAAACTTGCTGTGGAAGTGGAGGCCCTCTGACTCAAAACAGAATATGCCAGGCTGTTAGGTGCAGAGAGTGAAGCTTGACATTGAGCAAATGACTGTCCTCCTGAGACAACAGGTGTGGAATCGAAGGTAAAGGCCATGGAGGTTTCCGTACCAGGCTTCTCAGTAATGGGTACCAATGCTGTCGAGGCCAATCTGGAGCTATCAAAATCATCCTTGGCTTGTCTTGTCTGGCCTTCAGTAGTACCTTTGGGAGGAGAGGCAGAGGTGGAAAGGCATACACATGAAGATTGCTCCAATTGAAAGAAAGAGCATCCACTTTCCAAGCTGTGGGATGAAACCTTTTGTGCAAAACTTTGGCAGCTGGTGGTTTAGTGGAGAAGCGAACAGATCTATGTCTGGAGTTCCCCATGACACTGTCAATTTCTGAAATACATGAGGATCCAATTTCCACTCGTGGGGATCCATAATTTGTCTGCTCAACACATCTGCTAAGGAGTTCTGTGCTCCTGGCAGAAACCTTGCCTGAAGATTTAGCTGTAAACTGAGAGCAGTCTCCCACAAAATCATTGCTTGCCTGCAGAGGGATAAGAATGTGTTCCGCTTGCTTGTTGATGTACCACATGACAGTTGTGTTGTCTGTTAGAATCAACACCTGCCCTGGAAGAAGTAAATCCTTGAAAGCTATTAATGCAAACTGGACTGCTAACATCTCTTTCAAGTTGATATGTAGATGCTGTAGTCTGGCAGGCCACTTGTCTTGTATCCACTTTCCATTCAGATGAGCTCCCCAAGCTATGTCTGAGGCATCTGTCGTTAGAATCTGACTCGCCTCTGGCCGGGTCACAGAGAGTCCCTTGTTTAGATGACATTCCTGAGCCCACCACAAAAATTCCTTTTGAATGCAAGGTATTATTTGAATGACAGTGTCCAAATCCTGGCAGTGCTGTGTCCATACATTTTTGAGATACCATTGCAGCTTCCTCATATGCAGTTTGACATTGGGAAGCACCAGAATACAAGATGCCATGAACCCCAAGGCTTGAAGGACTGTCCTTGCAGTCAGCCTGGACAGATGAGACAACTGATGAAAGTAAAGGGAAAGATTCTTTTGTTTGTCCGGGGTCAAAAAGGCCATCTGGGATGCTGTATTCAGTCTCACACCCAGAAAGCACATGTCCTGAGAGGGTACTAGACTGGACTTTATTTCGTTCACAGAATACCCCAGGCATCTTAGCACTGCTATCACATAGTGTAAATGATGAAGAAGTTGGTCCTTTCCTTGAGCCAGAATCAGGCAATCGTCCAAGTAAGGATAAATCTGTATTCCTTTTAACCTGAGGAAAGCTATCACTGGAGCCAGAACTTTCGTGAACACTCTGGGCGCAGTAGATAAGCCAAAGGGCAATGCAGAGAACTGATAATGAGAATTCCCAGCTCAGCAGATACTTCCTGCAACTCAGTCTGATAGGAACATGAAGATAAGCCTCCTTGAGATCTAAAGTTACCATCCAATGATCTTTGCCCAGCAGGTAAAAGCTGCTGTAACGTCAACATTTTGAACTTGGGAATGTCCAGATAAGTGTTGAGGATAGATAGGTCCAAAATTGGTCTCCACGTGTTCCCTTTCTTTGGTACTAGGAACAGGCGAGAATAAAATCCTAGGCCCACCTCTGGCATAGGGACTGGCTGAATGGCCCCTATTTGGAGTAACAGAGAAATTTGCTTGTGAGCCTCTATTCTTTGTGGAGGAGGAACGTCTGGCATGCCTTTGAAAGGAGGCAAGGTATGGAAATAAAACCTGTAACCGTGGTGTACGATATCCAATACCCATCTGTCTTGGGTAATTAAACTCCAATTTTCTTTGAAAAGAGCCAACCTTCCTCCCAAAGGTGCTGCCAGACGAGAAGGCTCTGGCAGCTGAAAAGGTCATTGGGTCTGTTTACGAAAGGACTGACCCCTGCCCTCACCAAGACTGTGCAGGAGAACTCCCTGTCCTAGGCCTGAAAGAGCCCTGAGCTCTGCCCCTACCACGTCTAGCTCTACCCCTAGACTGGGAATCAGAAGTAGGATACGTCCACCCTTTAGCAGGCCAATTTCTACTAAACTTTGGAGGCTGAACCTGCAAAAAATCTTTAACAGTCTGCATAGACTTAGCCCTGTCTTCCATTTTCTTTAAAACTGACTCAACAGGAGAACCAAACAACACATCAGATTGTAAAGGAGCATCTAAAATCCTTGTTTTAACATGGTCAGATAAATTCTGATCCCTCAGCCAGGCGTGCCTGCGAATAACTGACCCAGTAGCAGCCACCCTAGACGAGGCCTGTACAGCATCAAAACCACATTGCAAAGAATGCTTACCCACCTGTTCAGCAACATGAACTAAATCTTGCAACTCTTTACAATCAATACCTTCCGCCAGAGCATCAACCTTAGACTTCAATTGTGAAAGGAGATAATTTTGGTATTTCAACATGTGAAACTGGCAATTCAAGGCCCTCATAGCTAGAGTGGAGGAAGTATAAACTTTCTTTCCCCATCTATCCAAAGCCCTGGCCTCTTTATCAGAAGGAACCGGATTCTTGACAACAGAAGCCTTAACACCTTTAGGCCCCTGACTAACAGTTTCTGGGTCCGCCCTAGGACTCTTAAAAAGATACTTATGAGCTTCAGGCACCCTGTAATACCTATCCGGTTTAACAGGAGCAGGAGGCAAAGAATCAGGATTAAGAGAAGCCTCTGAAAAAACATCTTCTACCACATCCAAAACAGGAGGTATAGCCAAAGGCCTATGCTGGGGTAAAAACAAAAACTCCCTAAGCCTTTTCCTGGAATCAGAGAAGTCCTGACCTTCCCACTTAAAATGTTCCCTCATGGAATGAAGAGTTTCTGAAAATGAAAAATCCTCAGGAGGAGAAGCTGAAGGAGTAGAATCATCCACCTCAGAATCAGAATAAGGAGAATACTCCTGCAAGTCTTCAGCCGAAGACTCTGACACATCCGAAGCCTGCTCAAAACTCCCTAACTCAGGCTCCACCCTAGGCCTCTTATCAGGAGGGGGCAAGAACCCCTAATCAAAGTAATCAAATCTTCTGCCATTTTAAGCATATGCTTCTTGGGCACAGTTCCAGAAGAACTAGGGGTGACACCAACGCTAAACCTGGCCTGCCTCTGGGAGAAGCCTTGGAAACAGAAGGAGAGGGCCTAACCACCTTAGGAAGAGAGGGTAGTATAGTAGCCTGAGAAGCCCCCTCAGCTTGACCTGCCTCCTGAGAGGCCACATCCTGCAACAACAAAGTCTCTCCTGGGAACCCAAAGAAATCTCGGTGGAACCACCGGCTCCACCGACACCTCTAAAGAACCGGCGTCCGGACGGTTCTTCAAGCCTAGGCTTAATTGCTTTGTCCTTGCGCTTCCATCCGGCGGCATTTTATAATTGCACCACTTCCGAAGACTAACCTGGCACAATCTAACCTTCTCTTTATAGTGCGTTTATTGAATCTAGCACAACGTGCTCAGGCCTAAACAAGGAATACACAAAGTATGATAATCTCTATGCGGTATTTGTCTCCCACAAGAAATACAATTATTCACTTTTTCTGACATCCGGTAAACCACTGAGGCAAGAAAAACTAAAATATTCCCCAACTTCGAGTCGGTCTGAAACTCCGGAATCGAAAAATTTCAGAACGCCAACCGGCACTTGCAAAGCTGCTTCTGCATCGGACCATGCGGCAAAAAAGACTGAGGATATGACGTCGGTCATGCGCATTTGTACCCTGACATCCTGATGTCAGTCAAATGCGCCTTGACCGACGTCATGATAGTCGGGCCGACCGAGGACAGCGGACTACCCAAGTGTAAGGACTGCAGCAATGTGAGATGAAGAACATCTGCCAGATAGATTGAAACAAAGTTAAGAAAAGCCTGTAATAGGAAAACCCCAGGCCCTGATGTAGTACCTAACTTCTGGTTAAAAGTATTAACATCTTTTCATGAAGATTTAGCCATGAGTAAGAACTATTTATATGCACACCCTGAACAGACACCAGCCTGGCAAACAACAGGAAAAACAATGCTCCCACTTAAAAGTGAACCTGCAAGTTACCCTAAAAATTGCAGACATATAACTTGCTTTCCAATGATGTATAAACTATACACGTTAATTGATGCTGACAGAGTTTATAGTCACTTAGAAGAAAAGTCAATTATGGCAACAGAACAAAAGGGCAAACAAAGGATCATTTGTTGTTAAATAAAGTCATAGTGGAGAACTGTAAAAAGGGGAAGAATCAAAGTATGGCATGTAATGACTACAAAAAAGCATTTGATAGCATCCCACATTCAGGGATAAAAGAGTGCAGTGCTTAAAAATGTATAAGATACACCCTACACTGGTCAACTTCATTACAGTGACCATGAAACAGTGGCAGACCACTTTGCAATTAAGCCATGATAAAAGACAAATTATTATTCCACGGTTAAAAACTCAAAGGGGGATATTCCAGGGTGACTCTGTCACCACTGCTATCCTGTCTTGCCATTAACCCATTAAGCTATCTACTTAACAGCTTAGGCCATGGCTATAGTTTGGCTCCTAAAAAAAAAACAAAGTGTAAAGACTTCTCATCTTCTCTTTTGTCAATGATTTAAAACTGTATAGCTCATCAGATGAGGAACTGAAAGCACAACTGCAAGTTGTCAAAACTTTTTCAGATGATATAAGAATGTTATTTGGTCTTGATAAATGGGCGCAAGCAACCTTTAAAGCTGGAAAATTGCAGCACCAAGAAAACATCAGTTTGTGACAGGAATGTGATATAAATGAACTTGAGCAAGAGGGGGTATATAAATATTTCGGAATTGCTGAGGGATCAACAATAAAACATGAACAAATGCGAATAAAACTTGGGAAGGAATACTTTAGAAGGTGTAATTAACCCTGAAAACAGTGATGACATCTAGGAATAAAATCCAAGCTATAAATCAATTTGCTCTTCCTGTCCTAGCTTACAGTTTTGGAGTGATTGACTGGCCTAAAAACATGTTGGCTAGATTAGACAGGAAAACAAGAAGGATGTTTCATGATCACCAAATGATTTATAAAAATCAGTGCACACCAAAATTATATATTCCCAGTTCCGAAAGAGGTATGGGGCTCCTTGAAATTGATTTACATGTACAGATATGCAATTGTGGGGCTGCACACGTCTGTTGACCTCACAAGACCCACATGTAGTGAAATTTTTGAAACATGAGGAGAATAAATCTAAGTTGACTTCCCTGCTTAGTCAAGCACAGAAGCATATCAGTGTCAAGCAGGAATGGAAATCAAACCACAAGTAGATAAAAATCAGGCAGCAACACAATGTGCCAAAAAATAAAAGAAAGAATATAAGGTAAAGGACCAGATGAGAAGGCAAGAAATGTGGTAAATGCATAAATATAGTTGCAAGTATAGAAAACCTCTGGAAGAACCTCATGTTGATCAGGACCAAATGGAGGAATGGTTAAGAAGAGGCAAATTCAAACCAACAGATGAAAGGCTAATACTGGTGGCCCAAGATAGTGGGCTACGTGCACGTTGGTTTACAAAGTCCATTGCACATGTGAGAGAAACAGATAAATGTAGGTTTTGTAAAACAGAACAGGAAACAGTTGCACACCTTGTTGCTAGTTGTGAGATAATAATGGAAGAAGGACTGTATACTGAAAGCATAATAATGTGGCAAGACTGTTGCACTGGGGATTGTGCCAACATTATGGTATTGAAGTGGCTCAGAAACACTGGAAACATGAGCCACAAAGCAACATAGAAAATTATGATGCCTACATTGCATCAGATCATCCATTACCAACAGTTCAAAAGACAGATGCTAGAAAACCAGATATAGTGGTCCATGAAAAGAAGACAAAAGTAACATTGATCACTGAAATCACCACAACCAGTGACTACAATGTCTTGCGTACAGAGAGACACAAAGTCATAAAATATCAGGATTTGCAGGCAGAAACGAGAGCAATGTGGAAGAAAGATACCCAGACAGTTCCAACAGTAGTAGGAGCAACAGGTCTTATAAAAAAGAATCTACAATCATATTTAGAAATGTTAGCAATACATGTAACCCCATACGAATGGCAGGAGGAGTCATTACTAGGAACATTGCGGGTGCTGCGAAAAGCACTTCTGGCTGACATCAAAGGCTGAAATAATACTAATTTTATGAATTTTAATCATACTTTGACTTAGAAATGGGGTCCTTTCCTATCATGGTATTAGAAACCCAAAAGATTTGGAGAAATTAAAAAAGATTCTCTAGGAATGACAAATGTATTAACTGGTTATCTGAGACAGCAGCTAATGCATGGACCAGACTACTACATTATATTAAAGTAAGTACTGGTTTAAATATTTTTAAGAATAGCCTGGACGCTTATTATGGGAACAGCTGTTTTTTTTCCAAAAATCTTTATTAGATTTACACATATGACAAAGGCAGTCTTACATTTATATAAATGAAAATCATACAAAACAATATCACTTTAGTTGCAAACAGTTTACATCACAGACACCACTGAAACAACTGTAGTTGTAAACAGTATACATCACTATGGGAACAACTGTTTTGATATACTGGCAAACTACAAGAGCATTAATGCCAGTGCCTGCCTGCATGTGTGTAGAGCCATACTCTCTCCCTTGTCAAAAATCATTGAAAGATGTATACATTCCCAACTGCTAAAGTATCTCTTAGATAACCTACTCTCTCCCATCCAACATGGCTTTCACTCTTCACATAGCACCACTACAGTTCTTCTGTCCTTCCACAACACAACAAATCAACTTAGGGACAAAGATATACACAGTATCTTCCATATACCTGGCTCTATCAAAAGTATTGGCTATAGTCTCCCATACTAAACTACTACAAATACTCCTCTCCCTCACTCTCTCCACATCTACCCTAACATGCTATTCATCCCACCTACCCATAACCACTGGTATCCCTCAAGGTTCAATCCTGTTTTTCCTCTTCATTATTTTCATAAACAGCCCCCATACTGCTGTGGGACAAGGCTCCCTGGTTTGGTATGCAGACAACTCCATTCTAACCTGCTCAGCTCCAAGCATGCCATCACTATAAACTATTACACAACTATCCTACTCCTCCATCAAATCTTTTCAGAACAAATCCAATTTTCTGCTGAACCCAAACAAAATAAAAATTCTTCTTTACATCCCAAAACAATACTTTGATCACAAAAATATGTTTATTATATCATCTGTACAAAGCACAAGATTTGAGGACGTAACACATACTATACTCCTTGGGGTCACCACAGATGTTAACATAAAAACTGATTTATGTATCCAAAATGCTATAAAAATGACCCACATAAAACTAGGTCTCCTGTACAAAATATCTCCCTACCACATCATACAGTCTATAAAACTATGGCCATCACATATTTATTGCCTACTTTCTCTTATGCCTGCCCCCTACTCACAAATGCTAACTCACCCATTTTTAGAAAACCAAAACATTATAATAAAACAGCAAAATTTGCAGCCCACCTCCTTAGTAAAACCCATCACTCTCTAGCACTCAACCAAATAAGCTAGTTGGGAATCCCCAGCTATCAAAAATTCTGTCAAATTTTAACTAGCCCAAAGTATACTTTATCACCCAAATAAATGTCCGGCACTGGTGACAGTAATGCTATAGTACATCTAGATCTCTCAGTTCTAAGAACACACACCTTGCCCAAGTCAGTAGCCCAAACAATAAATGTGATGAAGTGATGTATTCCTCATATGTATCCTACTGTGGGAATACTGTACTTCAAGATCTAAGACAAAGCATAAATCCAAAGCACTTTAAAGCAAACCTTAAGACCCACAACTTGGATTCCAAACTATGTTCCTACCACTCTTCTCCTGGTTAAATATTGTCTCATAACTCTATACACTTGCACTTTATTTGTTGTGTCCTTTGGGTCTTCTTACATAATCTAAGCATCAGTGTCGCTCGTCCGGTCAGGATAAAACAGACAAATAGCTGTAGGTTCAGTTCAAGCAGCTTTATTACATACAAACACATCAGGATTGAGGCTTAGTAACTTAAACTTATAAACAGACTGACTACTGCACTCATACATGTTAACACTCTGGTTGTTCACTCAAAATGGCAGTGCTGCCTGTACGTGCTCTCTATTTATACGCACGTGTCCTCACTTTGAAATGCTTCTTAAAGTCACAACACACACTCTGATCTACATCCTCCCTCTTTGAGAAATACGTCATGCACAGTAATAATGACAATAATCATTGATATGCAATTGTACAGAAATAATCCTTTGACGTGCAATTACACAGAACTAATTACAAGTGAAACAATCATGTTCAGGTTGCTGTGCATTTTACACTAGGTCTGTAAATACAACCTGATAGTATGACATAAAATTTAGGACTGGGTATAGCAACAGAGACTGTCTTTAATTAATGTTCAACTTCAGGGACATCATCAGAAATGGGAATAGGTACTGAGACATGTCCTTCAACAGGAACATTGTCTGGATTGCTCCGAGATCTAGAGTCTATATCACAGGTACGATGCTGCGATATCGATTCAGACACCAAAAGAAGATGCCTGCAATTTCTTCTGTATTATATACCCTCAGATTCTAAGTAAGATCTCAGCTCGGCAGATACACCTCCTCTCATCTGACCGATTCGATCAAAACTTTTCACCATTTGCATCCTCACTATCTCTCCTTCTTTCATTTTATCATAGTTGGACTTCTAGAATGAATGCTTTTTGAATAGTTGGGCTTGGATTGCTCTGGTGTTTTTAGCATTAGGCACACTAACAAATTGGAACTGATAGGCAAATTTGTTCTGGTTTGCCTAGTCAGAAGTCTCTGAGCAGGTGAGCCAAGTAAATTGTCACGGAGTATATTTCTGAGATTAAGCAAATTCAAAACAAAATCAGTATTGTCATGCTTTGACCTCTGGTAATTGCTTTGCACTTTGTACTGCATGTTCAGCTAGGTCATTTGACTGTAGGTACTCAGGACTACTTGTAACATGCATAAAGTCCCACACTTGCAAATTTCTAAAATAGCTGACTGGTAAACTGGGCACTGTTGTCAGAAATTACTTTGTGTGGATTACCATGGACTGAGAAATGACATTTCAGCTTAGTAATGACAGTGCTGGATGTTAGGTTGGGTAGCAGATCAGTCTTAAACCAATTCAAATAACAGCCTACCAACACTAAGTAATGTTGACCATTCCATTCAAATTTGTCAGTAGCTACTGTTGACCAAGGTAGTTCAGGAATCTGGTTTAGCTGAAGTGGCTCTTTTTGCAAATGCAGTTTAGTACCACTGCATACTGAACAAGATGAAAGTACTTTATTGATATCTTTTGACAGAGAAGGCCAAAATACTAGTCCTCTCACCCTTGAAACCTGTGTGGCCACAATGTTAAATCTGGATGTACTCATGTTGTAAAGAATTAGGAACGACGACTTTAGGACCTTTAAAAATTATGCCATCTTCCATCAACATCTCATCTCTGTATGAAAAATAAGGCTGCACTTGTGTTGGTACACAAGACTTCTTTAACGGACATCCAACATTGATGAAGTGGTTGAGTTTTTGCAAAACTGGATCGATCTTTTTATGATCTCTTAACTTATCAAGTCTTATGGTAGAAAAATTACACACTTCCGTGACATCAAAGTCAAAATTCTCTACTTCAAACTTTTCTGTGGTATTTCTGTGTTATTTGATAGGGTATCAGTCAGATAAAGAAGTTTGCCTTTTGTATAGACCATTTCAAAGTTGTACTTTTCTAATCTAAACATCATTCTTTATAGTCATGCTGCAGCTGTATGCATAGGCTTCTTTAAAGCAGTGACTAGAGGTTGATGATCAGTCTCAATCTGGATAGCTCAGCCATAAATATAACCATGGAACTTCGAACATGCGAACTCGATTGCCACAAGTTCCTTCGCAATCTGAGGTTCATAGGTAGGTACTAGGCTATCCACCCAATGGCCTACGTAAGCCTAGCCAGCAAGGTACCATAGCTTACGCCACCCAAGAAAGTTATTTTCCTGTGCCACTGTCCAGCAGAGACACAGAAGTGATCCCCGGGGTGTATTTCCTATTTCCCATCCACTCATCAAGATTTTTCTTGAAGAATGCTAATGAAGAACTTTGCTTGACATAGATGGATAGCTTGTTCTAGAGTATAGGAAGTCTCTGGGACAGGAATCTATCCCTCCAGCATGTCCTGTTTATTGTGGTGACAAGGTTTAGGTCCCTAGAGCATGCAGCTTGGAGGGATTGGGATTTCTTTAGGTGTAGCATGGAGTTTTCTTTAGGTGGAGCATACTGCATCTCAGCTTGGGTAAGAGTTCTAGATACATAAGCTACTGGTCTGCCCTCTTGAAGAATAACTGCACCAACACTGAACTTTGAAGCACCACAGGAAAGAATTACTGGTTTGTGGACATCACAGTATCTTAACCTTGGTGGACTAGCAAATTTCTGTTTCACGTCATCAAATGCTGTCTGGTATTGTCCCAACCATGGCCAGGTAACATTTTTGCATGTCAGCTCTCTTAAAGATACTGATAATTCACTGGAGTCTGGTATAAACTTGCCCAAATAGTTAACCATATCAAGAAAACACTGTAAGGCTTGGACATAGTCTGGAGCTGGCATCTCAAGAATGGCTGTTTGGAAGGACTTGGTTGTAAGCCTGAACTGGTAAATAAATGACTGACATACATAACTTCTGGTAGCCTGAATTTACATTTCAGAGGATTGAGCTTTAGATTCACTTCTTTCCAGAACTTTCCTGAGGTTTCTGTCATGCTCTGCTTCATCACTGCTTCCAACTAGTAAATCAACTACTATTATGGCATAAGATATCCTGAAAAATTTGCTCCATTGTATGCTGAAGGACTTCACTAGCAGAATTTATTCCAAAAGGCATTCTGAGAAATCTGTATCTACCAAATGGCATACTGAATGTAGTCAGTAATGTAGATTAGTGATCAAGCATCACTTGCCAAAATGAACTCTTCACATCAAAGACAGAAAAAACAGTGGCATTTGGTATGACGGTAGCAACTTTCTTGACTGTACATATAGGATGGTGGAGTCTCTTTAATGCTTTGTTTAGGTCTCTTGGGTCAATACATATTCTGATTTCATCTGAGCTTTTCTTATGAGGAACTACCATGGAAGACACCCATTCAGTTGGTTCTGTAACTGGACAAATCACACCCTGCTGCACCATTTTATCTAACTGGACTTTGACTCTATCCTGCATAGCTATCAGAACTCTTCTCACTGGTCTGACCACTGGACTAACCTCTGAGTCTAATTTCATGGAGTACACAACTGGAAGTTTACCTAACTTGCGTTTGAAAACATCAGTATACTCTGTTAAAATAGCATTGGTGAAAATGGAACTCGGACATGTGCTTACACGATGGACTTCTTTGGTAAAGGAAAGCAGTTTCATTTTTAAACTGTCTTTGAGACCTAATAATGACTGTACAGGTCTTTTGACTACATAAAGTTGCAAGCTGTAACTCTTCCCAGCTGAATAGCATGAAAGCACTACTGAGCCTTCAGTCTGAATCTCTTCACCTCCATAAGCAACAAGCTTCACACAAGTGGCCAAATTAAGTTCTTCACCAGCTCTTACTGTAGCAAATGTTTCTGCTGACATAACATTGCACTTTGAACCAGTGTCCACTTTGAGCCCTGTGGGTTTATCGTTAATCAGGACAGTACAAAACATTTAGTTTTTTGCCAACAAATCTACTGTATTAAACTTTTCACCAACTACTGATACATCATCTACATAAAAAGTAGAGTTGCAACTTTCTATATGATCAACTTGTTACTTTTGAGTGCCCTTTCTTAATAAATGAATGAGGCTTGCTTGATTTACAAAGCTCTTGAAAGTGGTTCCATTTTTTATACTTGTGGCACTGCTGACCAAATGCTAAGCACTTTTCTGTTTTGGACTCGTGACTGGCAACACAATTACAACAGTTAACAATGAGACTTGACTTGGGTTTTGCTGATTCACCCTTGTGCTGCACTGAGCATGTCCATTTTACTGAGCTAGTCTTAGAACTTGCTGGAAAGGTACAGGCTTTCCCTGGGGTTGCAGCTGTCATGTGCTTAGACTTATTTCTGTTAGCCATGTGCTGCATGCTGTCTATGTTTGCTCTAGAGGCTGCTGAAACCATGCTCTTATCACTTACAAGCATGTTTGTGTGCCTTCCTGTAAACTCATGTATTTGACAAATCTTTATAGCTTTGCTCAACGTTAAATCACTGTCTCTAAGCAATATCTTTCTCACTGCAGCATTATTAACACCACACACAAGCCTGTCCTTTATCAACTTATCTTTCAAATCACCAAATCTGCATGTTTTAGCTTTGTTTATCAAGTCAGTAATATAAGCAGCAAATGTTTCTCCTGGCTTTGGGTCTGTTGTATAAAATAAGTGCCTCCCCAATGTAACATTTGTCTGGGGGTTATATATTTCTCTAAATTTATGTTTCAAGCACTCAGGGTCCTCCCTTGATTCAGCTTGTACAACAATATGATGGTTTCCACTTCTCCTGCATATACTGCTGGTGCATACAGAAATGAACGCTCTCTTTCAATGGCTTCTGTCCCCCACTAGATTAAGCAGAATAAATGCCCTAGTATGTGCATCTTTATTAGAAAAAGCTGCTTGTATGAAAATATTGTATTCCTGCTCAAATACTCTCCAATTCTCTGCAATACTATGATCAAACACAAGTGGACAGGGTCTGTGAAATGCCTCTGCCATGCCAACACACAGTAATAAAGACCCTTGAAATTATGTACTAAGATACAAATATATACATCAGATATTTACGCCAGAAACTTGTAATTATGCTCAATAGCACAACAGACTTTCTTTGCATGCTATTTTTGGGTGTAATGGGGATTGTAAACAGGTGTATTTATTTTTCTTCCATCTTCTCCTTTTCTTCTTGTGCAGCGTGTGCAGTTTTTAGAAACAAAGACAATGTAATCATGAAAAAAAGGAAAAGGTGAGAGTTCAAATGAATGTGCTTTTTTCATGCTTACATGGGACTGATTAAAGAACTTTGTTTTAAGACAGAGAGCAAGTAAATGAAAAAGAATATTTTATGGTGTAAGGCTTTTTTCTAGCACTCTCAAATGTGTATACTAAGTAGCATTTCTGCAGCTGGTGTTCATGCCTCCATGGAGACAATCTGATAAAAAGAAACTGGAGACACTGGTGGAAGAGAACTGGGAAAAGAAAAAAAATGAACAGAGAAATTTACTAGGGCATAATGTTCCCTGAAAACAATCAAGGGTTTTCTCAGGTGTGACAGCTTTAACGATAATACAAAACCAGTTAAACTTGAAGTAAAGTCCTCTCATTCTTTTTAATGCAATGGGGATATTTTTTTTTGTTCACACTTCTCTCTTTTTCTTTGTTCAGTTTAAATAAATAAATGAGGAGAGGAGGAGATGGGGAGATAGCAGAAGGGCCTGGTTAAGAGAGTATGACAAAAGAAAAATCACTGTGTTTTTTCCCATGCTTGCAATGGGAAATGACTGGGTAAAACCCTAGGTGTTATCCAGTAACAAGTTTATTACAAAGCATGTAAATGAAAAAGAATATTGAATATTGTAAGGCTTTTTTTCTGATAAACAAGGTACTGTTAGCAGTTTTGTGTCTGGTTTGGAATCTGATAAAGACAAATGGCTTGGAGAAAGTGTTTACTGAATGCATTCAAGTGTTTTCTCAACTGGGTAGTTATAAAGATATACAAAATCAAATAGCACTTACTAATTGCACAGGCTGTACCATCCGCCTAAGCATGACTAACCTTTCTTTTTGGTTAACTTTAGCTTGTCTGTTTAGCTCTCAACTTAGAACTTATGTTCTTATTAGGAAGCAAAAACATCAATATTTGAAGAAGTACACAGTTTTGTGTGTTAAAGTTCATAGGTTTTAGGAGTTTAGTTTTTTTTGGGGGGGTTGTTTGTTCTGTTTGAGGGCTTTCAAAAAAAACAGAAAGTTATGTAAAATATGACATAGGCGCAAATGGACAGGGCATGAATTAACTGTATAAAAGACCAACCTGGCAAACAGTATATACATGTAACATTGGAACTAGACATTTAGCAAAAGAGCAGTTATATATAAAAGGTGGTAATAACCATACAAGAAAATTATGCTTTCTGTAATGTCTTTCAATCTGAATGATCTTACAGATAAACATAAAAATGAAAGAGTAGTGAACTATATTAAAAATGTCAAAAGAACAAAAAATGAAGTCTGGAGCACCACGCTGTAAAAAGATGTTGATTTATTATAAAATCCAAAGACAATGTTAGCACTTTCAGGTTAAAAACCCTTCCTCAGACATTACAATGTATAAAAAATCTCAGGTGTATTTAAAACAATTCACCACCAATCAAATTTTAGTCAACTACCCGCCTTTTCTTTAAGGCTGGTTTAAGGGGAACAACCCCATTTAAACCAGAAGCCTGTCAGCAATAGTTCAATAATCCATTTTGTCTCATTATATTCCGTTTCATTCACTAAATCACCCCCCTTTTTTGATAATTTTATTACTTGCAAAACAATAAAATTAAAGGAGTGATTCTCATTATGTTTGATATGTTGAAACAATGCATTATGTACATTCCCATTGTGAATAGCTGACATATGCTGTAGAATTCTTTCTTTAAGTTTACAGGTGGTCTTACCTATATAAAATGAATGACATGAAACACAATCAGCTAAATATACTATATCTCTTGTATGACAATCTGCATATCCTTTTAACGAATATTTTCTACCTGATAAAGGGTGTTCAAATACATTGTCGTTCTGAATAAACTGACAAGCTTTACAGCATCTGCATGGAAATGTACCCTGACGTCCTATACATTGACTAACATTGTCTATCATTGCACAGAAGCTCCTTTAAGTTCTTTCCTCGATTAAAGCAAAATCAGGATGCGTCAGTCAAGCTATCACCTAAATCGATCATCTGTTAATAATACCCTCCAATTCTGTCGTATAATATCACAGACCCCTTGTATATTATTACTATAACATAAATTCACTCTAACAGGTTCTTCCATTCTGTTTACTCTGTGAAAATTCACATGATAGTTTTTCTTAGAGAACCAGGGTTTCGCCCTGTCCTTTCTCTCAATATTACTCAGTTCTAGGGCAGACTCTATGGTCCTTTGCGTATACCCCCTATTAGTAAGCCTATCTTGCATATTTATGGTTTAATTGGCATAATCAACATCCCTAGTGCATAACCGGGACGCTCTAAAGAAATTACCCTTTGCTATGTTTTTAAACATGAATCTAGGATGGATACTGTCATATGCTAATCAAGTGTTTTTCCAACAATCCTTTCTATAAATTACCGTGTCTATAATGCCACCTTCTGTTTTTTTAAGATGAACGTCTAGAAAATCTATAGTCAGATGTGAATATGACATACTAAAAATCTGTCGTGGATTCTAAGTAATGGACAAATTGGTGCAACTCCTCTACTGATCCCACCCATAAAATAAAACCATTGTCCACAAAACGCACATAATATTTAAGATGTTGTTTCCACCTGTGGACTACATTAAAAATATTCTGATGTTCCCAATAAGCAAGAACCAAATTTGAGAAAGAATTCACGCACAGTGTCCCCATCGCGATACCCTTAACTTGTCTATAATAAGAATTTTCATACATAAAAATATTACTCAGTATATAATCCAATAGCAGTACAACTTGTTGAATCTCTTCTTCAGTCAAAACTGTTAAATGTCTAGCATTGCACTGCACAGCTTCTAAGCCATATGCTTTCTCAATCATGGTAAACAAATTTACCACATGCATGGTTACAAAAATCAAATCCCTGTGACCAGTATTAGATCCCAAGTGGTCATATAACCCTTGTAGAAAGTGAGCTGTATCCCTCAATACAGTATCAAGTGCTGCAAGACATTTCTTCAACTTACACTCGACCCATATTGAGGCATTTTCAGTTGCCCATTGACGCCCTGAGACAATTGATCATCGAATTATCCACTGAAGTTGAATTGGACGATCATCCACCGATGAATTCCATTGCACAGAGAGTAAAACAGTTAATATCAGTTGGAAGTAATCCACTTTTGAGTCTAAATTTAGCTACTTTGAATACTGCTAACTTGGACTTATGTGAAGGTGAGGAAGTTGATGTTTCATTTATGGATAGTATCAACAAGCTTGAGAAGGATTTATAAAGAATGAAACATCTGCAGTGGCAACGACTACATTTCGAAGCTTGTGTACACTATAAAATAATACCTAGGGACATGCGTGTACTCTCTATGCCTACTTATGGTGAGCAATATCCTGACCTACTGGCAAAATGGCAGCAAATAAATTTGGAGACTAGTTTCTCCTATTTACGGTTGCTTTTGGACCATTTTTTACCTATTGAGAATTATCTTGTGGCGGCCGTTGAACGACAACAACAAGACCTCTAAGAGAGGTTTAAGGAGGATTTTCACCAATCCAAGCTTAATGATTTGTATTGTTCTGCTGCCAGCTATGATTTAAAGCTACAGTGGATAAAAACAAAGAAATTGGCCCGAGATTTCAATGACTTTGTCCAGGGTATTATCTTCACCTGGCCCAGGGGCAATTTTCAACACACACGAGAGACTAATACTACATTAACCTCTAGAAACTCTGATACACAACAGAGAGATACTAGAGGAGACCATTCTACCTTAAATATTGAGAACAGAGAGAGGAAGGATGGTAATAGATCTGACCAATGTGCAAAGACGTCATCCAGTTCATCATCATTCTGTCCCATAGTCAGTGAAACTGCCAAGCCAGCTGATGTTGCCACTACATCTTCTACCATGGTGCCAAAAACAATGAACATGGATTTATCTACGTAAAACACCTTGGGGGGCGAGGCCAAAAACTTTTAATAACTCTTTTTATACTTTACCGGCCCCGGTGAAAAAGAAGGGGAACTTCATGAGGAGCACGTTGCAGAATCGCAATGTGAAATGGAGGAAAGTTTCCCTGTGACTTCTGATGGTGACTGTCTTCATTATAATAAAGCAACTGATAATGTATGCTATGTTTATAATATTTCCAAATATGCTTTGTCTGAGGATGAGTTGTACATATTGAACAAGGGATTGTCTTTTGTTCCGAGTATGCATTCAAACTACAGTGAATTGATACTAGATTTGAGACTGTTTGCAAGAAACATAGTTAAAAAAGTTGTTTGGTTCTTCACGAGCACTTGGAACATTTGAATTAAGGCAACCTAGTACTTTTAATCCACCGCTATCCACAGCAATTGATACCTTTTTGAAGCTATGTGAAGCAGATTTGGTTGATTATTTAAGAACAAAATCAGGTGTCAAATATTTTAATTTAAATAGCTCACAAAAATGAGCCTTAGAATCTCTTATGGGCAATACTGAAATAATAAAACCTGCAGATAAAGGTGGTGCTGTGGTGGTGTTGGATAGACAGTGGTACCGCTCAAGAGTTTTGAATATGTTGAGCGGTACCAGTACTTATAAACAACTTATGCCAATTGAGATAGTAGGGCTGATAACACAAGTAAAAGAAAAATTGGTAGCATATAAACTAGACAAACAGTTAAAATAAGATGTGTTTAGGTTTATCTATGTCAAATATGCTGTAGTGCGTTTATTTAAAGCTTTGCCAAAAATACACAAAAATTTAGAGACCCCTCCCCTATGACCAATTGTCTCAGTTATGTCTCAGTTATTATGTTGATTATGCCAATGAAACCATAAATATGCAAGACAGGCTTACTAATAGGGGGTATACGCAAAGGACCATACAGTCTGCCCTAGAACTGAATAATACTGACAGAAAGGACAGGGTGAAACCCTGGTTCTCTAAGAAAAACTATAATGTGAATTTTCACAGAGTAAACAGAATGGGAGAACCTGTTAGAGTGAATTTACTTTATAGTAATAATATACAAGGGGTCTGTGATATTATATGACAGAATTGGAAGGTATTATTAACAGATGATCGATTAGGTGATATCTTGACTGACACACCCCGATTTTGCTTTAAGCCAGGAAAGAACTTAAAGGATCTTCTGTGCAATGATAGACAAAGAAATGTTAGTCAACGTATAGGACGTCAGGGTACATTTCCATGCAGTAACTGTAAAGCTTGTCAGTTTATTCGGAACGACAATATATTTGAACACCCATTATCAGGTAAAAAATATTCGTTAAAATGATATGCAGATTCTCATACAAGAGATATAGTATATTTAGCTGATTGTGTTTCACGTCATTCATTTTATATAGGTAAGACCAACTGTAAACTTAAAGAAAGGATTCTACAGCATATGTCAACTATTCGCAATGGGAATGTACATAATGCATTGTTTCAACATATCAAATCTAATGAGAATCACTCCTTTAATTTTATGGTTCTGCAAGTAATAAAATTATCAAAGGGGGGGTGATTTAGTGAATGAAACGGAATATAATGAGACAAAATGGATTATTGAACTAGAAGCTGACAGGCTTCCGGGTTTAAATGGTGCTGTTCCCCTTAAACCAGCCTTAAAGAAAAGGCGGGTAGTTTACTAAAATTTGATTGGTGGTTTGTTTTAAATACACCTGAGTGTTTTTATACTCTGTAATGTCTGAGGAAGGGTTTTTAACCTGAAAGTGCTAACATTGTCTTTGGATTTTTATAATAAATTAACGTCTTTTTACAGTGTGGTGCTCCAGACTTCATTTTTTGTTCTTTTGTTTTTAGACACTGTGAGTCTGGACTTTGGTGTTGTAGGCTTACTTTTTTGCATATATTAAAAATGTAGAGTGCAAATATCTATGGTACAGGAGACAAACCTGGAAAGAAGTGAACCTGTGAATTTGACAGCTGGTTATTCAGCAGTATATCTGGCACAAAGGAAAAGGGGAGTACTTATATTAATTTCAAAATGAGCTCCAATAGCGATAGAAGAGGGGAAAAAAAGATAACAATGGAAGATACATAGTACTACTGGCTAGGGAGGAGGATTATACTGGCATGCATTTACATCCCCCCTAAAACTGCTGTAATGGAGCTTAAGAACATTCTGGGAGAAATAATCAGCTTTCAGCAAGGAATATTACTTATAGGTGGAGACTGGAATTTGGTTTACAACAGGGAAGATGTGTCTGTGGGGTCTAGAAGGGAAAATATAGCAATGGAAGGTAGACTTCTGAAGAAAGTTATGAAAATGTCTGGCATGGAAGATGTAAATTCAGTACTAGGAATTTACATATTACTCATAGAGATACAAAAACTGGGCTACGCTAGATATATTTTATATCTCATAGGAACATGTGCCTTTTATTGAAGGTCCTAAAATATACCCAATAACTATTTCAGATCATGCACCAATAATAACTAAAATACAAACCAAGGTGATAAAATAAAAATGAGACACTGGCTTTTTCCCACCTTTTGGTGGAAAAGGGAGGAATTTACAGAATGGGTTGTGGAATTAACTCAGGAGCAACTAGAGAAGATAGAATTATCTTCTGAAAACATAACTAATGAGTGGAATAAAATTAAAGTGGAGTTTAAAACTAGGTTGGAAATAAAAAAGGAAACATGGTTAACCAGTAGCAAGAAATTATTTAGAGGAATTGACAAATGTTAAAATATTGCAAAATAGGGGGAATCTATCACAACAAAAAAAGAGCAACTGCAGAATGCTAAACAGAAAATAAGGGATTAAGTTGATAATATGCACAAAAGCCGTGGTGGTGCAGCGGTAGCGTTGTTGCCTCACAGCAAGACGTTCTCCCGTTCGATTCTCGGCTGGAGCGCTTTCTGTGTGGAGTTTGTATGTCCTCCCCATGGTCGAGTGGCATTCGAAAGACATGCGTGAATGGGCATGCCTTCGTTGAAGGTTGGGCATAGGGCTGGCACCTCGGCACCGTAAAAATCTACTGCCAATTATTAGCGGACCGGAGTTCCGCTGTGGCGACCGCTAACCAGGAAAAGCCGAAAGAACAACAACAACAGCCTTGATAATATGCACAAGTTTAGAAAGACTGCTGTTAAGCAACTGTTTTTTTTTTTGATAATAATTCTACAGTACAAAAACTTTTAGCACAACAGCTCAGGCAACAGAGAATGGAAAGAGTAGTCACCAAGCTTAGGGAGCCTATAACAAGGAATATAACAAGAGACCCTGTAGAAGTATTAGAAATATTTTGAAAATTTTATGAAAATTTGTATAAAGCAGAAAAATATGGAAATTTAGAAAAGGTACAAATGGAAATGTTTATGGAAGAATTAAATATGCCAAAGTTAGAGTTAGATGAGGCTCAATTACTAACAGTTAGGATAGGAAGGGATGAGATAAAAAAATGGCTATGTATAACCAATCTACAGGAAAGCCTCCAGGAATATATGGTATTCCTGTGGAAGTTTGGAAGTTAGGAGGGAAAAAAACGTATAAAGATGTGGAAGGTTTTAACAGTATTTTAAGAGGAGAAGTGCCAGAATCCTGGAAGAAGGTGGTGGTAACAATACCTAAAGTGGGTAAAGATCCATTGGATCCAGCTTCATACAGGCCCATTTCAATACTAAACCATGATCATAAAGTATTTACATCTATAATGGCTAAAAAATGGCAAAAGTGATACTAAAATTGATAGATATGGATCACTGTGTTTTGTGGAGGGAAGGCAACATTTGACAATATTAACAGAACACTGATAATCCAGAGGGAAGCAGAATGTAAGAAAGTACCACTTTTATTGGTGGGTCTTGATGCAGAGAAAGCATTTGACAGAGTAGACTGGGACTTCATGAGCAGGGCAATGGAAGCATTTGTTTTCTTTGATACAATTATAAGACTGATTAGAAGAATATATGAGGGATTGGAGGGACAAATTAAAGTCGGTGGAGTCTTCACCGATAATTTCTGTTTGAGTAGAGAAACCAGGCAGGGTTGTCCGCTTCCCCTTTGTTGTTTGCATTATATTTAGAAACGTTGGCAAAGAAAATAAGGGACTCAAAAATTCAAGGATATATAATCGGTATGGCAGTCAGGAAAAGCTGGGTCTATCTGCAGATGATATTATCTTACTTGACAAAACCAGAAAGGGACATTACAGTGTTGTGGAACATTTTAAGACAGTTTCAAATCTTCTTGGGATACAAACTTAATTAAGCTAAAACAAAGGCAATAGCGGTAAATTACGTACCCACACACAAATTGGTCCAACATTATTATTTATGGGGTAATGATAAAATGAAGTATTTAGGAATATGGATTAGAAATTACTCTGTGGTGGCAGCTAAGGATCTGTGGGAAGAGACTAAACAGAAGATAATACAAAAATTGAGAAACTGGAAGTCTTGTTATATGGATATGGATACTAAAATACAAGCCATTAAAATGTTTTAGTCCCTTTTGTCTTATACACAGGTCAGGCACACTTATCAACTGGAGGAGAAGTTGTGGATAGCAATTAAAAAAGAGTTGAAAGATTTTATCTGGGAAGGGAAGACAGCAAGGGTCAAGTGGGATAAACTAATTCCACCAATAGAACAAGGCAGACTAGGATTACCTAATTTGAGGGAGTATTTTTCAGCAACACAATTAAGGCTCTTATACATAGCACAAGCAGAAAACTATAATTCAAAGTGGAAAGGAATAATGCTGACACAGTGAGGAAGCTCAAGAAATAAGTAGAGATTGGGATTTTGGATACAGACTCTTAAGGAGAACAACCAAAATCATACAGAGTATTACATTTGTAAGGGAGTATTCTAAGAACCAAACCAGCATGAGAATGGAGAAAAGAGATTTTGCCGATCGGGATGACTGTGGTCAGGGATACAGATAATAGGCAAGAGGGGGCTGGAATTTATTGGTGAAAACTGGCAAAGGAACCAAGGTATTGCATCTGCATACCCAACACAAAAACATACTCTGCGGCTCTAAATAAAAATCTGCCTAAACAGCAAAGACATCCTAAGCAGATATCCAAGCAACAGCCACCCCTCAACAATACCCATGAATCACATATCTCACAAAATCAGTGTGCCTCACAGTCACAGCCCTTAAGGCCAAACAACACACCAAATACACTTGTTATAGGGGACTCTATTGTCCGGCACACTGACATCCCACTCACCAGACTGAACAAGGAGAAGGTCACTGTAAGCTGCGTGTCGGGATCCAGGATCCACCACATAACACAAGCACTCAGGTCACTCCAAAGCAAGTACAAGCACTCAGGTCACTCCAAAGCAAGTACAAGTATGACTCCGTCATTGTCCATGGTGGTGTGAATGACCTGAGATGTACCTCCCTGGACTACATGAAAAGAGACATAGAGGAGCTCTCTGACCATGTAGCCCAGGCTGGTATGACCCTGACTTTGAGTAGCATCTTGCCCTCACCAAGAATGATGCCACAGTATAAAGACAAAATGATCAGTTTCAACAATTGGCTAAAGTATTGGTGTCATTCAAAGGGGATCCAGTGTCTATCAGCCTGGGATGACATGCTCAACGAGCCACGTTGCTTCGCTAGAGACGGCTTGCACCTGTCACCCTTAGGCTTTCATATACTGGCCAAGGCTCTTGCCACCCCCATAGTGCCTTTTTTAGGCAAGGCTCAAAGGACAAACCCACCTCCATAGACAACCCAAGGATAAAAAAACTAAAGGTAATGCTACTCAATGCCAGAAGTCTAAACCTCAAGATGCATGCACTCGAGGCTCTTCTCAGTATGGAGAAAATCGATGTCTGTGCAGTAACAGAAACCTGGTTCAAGGCTCCTGAGAGCACCCCAGCACTACCAGGTTATAACTCATACCATGCGTTTCGGCCCCAAAACTCGGACCGAAGCACAAAAGAAGGAGGAGTATCTATATTCATCAAAGATACCTACACCTCCAGGTTAGTGGCACTGCACAAAGCATCAGAAACCATCCATGTGCAACTAACAGCAGGCAAAACTGCCTTTCAGTTTGTAGCCTGCTACAGAACACCCTCCCTATTACAGGAATCCCATTTGGCATTCCTGAGAACACTGGAGAATATGAAGGTCTCTCCAAACACTATGTTATTGGGTGACTTCAACTACCCAAACATTGACTGGTAAAACTACTCAAGCCCAAACACCCTCGCCCAACAGTTCCTTGAATTTATAAACTCTAACGCAATGGAACAACTGGTCACCACTCCCACAAGAGGGAACAACATATTGGACCTGGTCATTACCAACATGGGGACTCTATGTTCCACACCAGAGGTAAACCCCTCATTGGTAAGATCAGACCATAAACAAATTTCCCTGGACATCCATATCCCGTCCCCACCCCCAGCCAAGGAAATCACTGTAAAGAATGCCTCAAAAGCCAACTTTGCACTTCTCAAGACTGAGGTGGAATCCTTCAAAGCCCCTGGGCCAGAGGATAATACAGCCCAATCCACAGAATCCTTTACAAATGCATTCTATGAGCACCTGCAGGAATGCATGGATCGTGCTATCCCAAATGAAACCAAGACTCACTCCTCCAAAAACAGGAGACTGGTCTGGTGGACCCCGGCCATAAATAAACTATTCAACAGAAGGAGGAAGCTGCTACATGACAGAGCAAAATCCCAAAAAGGGAAGGCATCTCTGATCAGTATTAGCAAGAAACTTCGATCCCTCATAAAATCATAAAAGGCCAGTTTCAAAAGAAAAACTGCCCTAGACACTAAAGATAATCGCAAGGCCTTCTTTAGTTATGTCAGGAACATGGGCGGAAACTCCCAGATATGTTCTGAATTGGTGCATAATGGTACAAAATATACCGAACCTACAGACATAGCCAACCTCCTGGCAGACAGATTCAGCGCAAACTCCCCCCCCTTCCCCCCCAAGGAGCAAATGCCTATCCCAACTGAATGCAACCTCCCTGACATCACAGATGCACAGGTGAAAGCTGCCCTCTCCAAAGCAAAAAACACAGCATCTATGGGACCGGACGGTGTCCCAGGCTGTGTCTTACACGAGCTCCAAGAAGAACTGAACCCTCACATTAAGTCACTGTTCAAACTTAGCCTTACTACAGGATATGTACCCAAAGAATGGCGTACAGCTACAGTGGTCCCACTCCACAAAGGTGGTGCCACAACGGACCCTGGAAACTATCGCCCCATAAGCCTGACTAGTCTGGTCTGTAAAGCTATGGAGCACATTATCATAGAACTCATAAACAAAGACATTGGGAGCCTCCAGATGCTGGACCCTACCCAATTTGGCTTTGTTACGGGCAGATCTTGCCTCTTAAACAGTACAGTTTTGTACCTACCATAAATGTAGATGTTCGAAGATCCACATTGCTGCAGTCCTTACACTTGGGTAGTCCGCTGTCCTCGGTCGGCCCGAATATCAAAGTATAAGGCTGACGTCGGTCAAGGCGCATTTGACTGACATCAGGACGTCAGGGTACAAATGCGCATGACCGACGTCATATCCTCAGTCTTTTCTTGCCCCAGATGTCAGAAGACCCTAAAAATAAAAGGTCAAAACCAAAAGACAGCAAACTAACAACCAACCACCCTTGCACTAATTACATGTACAATATATACAATATACACAATATTTACAACCCAACCCACACAACCACCTCTAACTACAGAGGGAAGGAGGGAGGACTGCAGCAATGTGGATCTTCGAACATCTACATTTATGGTAGGTACAAAACTGTACTATGTTCTTCATCTCACATTGCTGCAGTCCTTACACTTGGGTAGAATCCCAAAGCAGAGGAAAGGGAGGATGGCCAAACTACAAGGAAGCAGGAGCCGCCAAAATGCCCTGCAAAACAGCAGTGGCAAAACCAGCCCTGGATTTAGAGTAAAGTGGTAGGTGATAATGCCTAGAGAAAGTATGCACTGAACTCCAAGTAGCTGCCTCCAAAATATCCTTGGTTGCCACTCCCTCAAAAGGCTGTCGAAGTGGCAGTAGCCCTAGTGGAATGAGGCCTAATCCCAGCCGGAATCTCCTTGCCATGATGGGAATAACAGAAAGCAATGCAAAACCCAATCCACTTAGAAATAGTTTGTTTTGACACAGGCTTGCCCTGAGAACTCAAAGCAAAAGAAACAAACAACTGCTGAGACTGCCTGAACCCTTTAGTTCTGTCCAAATAACATCGCAACTGCCTGTGTACATCTAAAGTGTGCAAAATCTTTTCCCCTTTATTTTGAGGATTTGCATAAAAAGTAGGCAAATGAATAGTTTGGTTTAAAGCCACACTAGAAACCACCTTAGGCATAAAGGAAGGATTAGTACGTAAAGATACCCTATCCTTATGGAAAATCAAGAAAGGCTCCACCGCCATAAGGGCCTGCAATTCAGAAACCCTTCTTGCAGAGGTAATGGCCAACAAAAAGGCAGTCTTCCATGATAAAAATTTCAACTCAGAAGTAGCTGCAGGCTCAAAAGGTTGTAGAGTGAGTTTCTCCAACACAAAATTGAGATCCCAAGCAGGAGTAGGAGCTCTACGTGGGGTCTTATATTCTTTGCCCTCTAAGAAATTGCTTGAACAAAGGATGAGAAAACAATGGAGGGTCACATTCATAGTGAGCTGAAATTGCTGCAGCATGAACCTTAATAGAAGAGAAGGACAAACCTTTGTCCAGTAACTCAGTAAGATATTGAAGAGCCACACTTAAATTAGGCTCAGAAACATCAAAATCCTTTGCTGCACTCCAAAACAAAATCTCTTCCATTTATCTGCGACACTTTCCTTGTACTAGGCCTTCTAGCTTCCAAAATCACATTCAAAACTTGTTGTGGAAGTTGAGACCCTCTATGGTTCAAAACAGAATATGCCAGGCTGTTAGGTGAAGAGAGTGAAGTTTGACATTGAGCAAATGGCTGTCCTCCTGTGACAACAGGTGTGGAATCAAGGCAAAGGCCATGGAGGCTTCCGCACAGACTTCTCAGTAATGGGTACCAGTGCTGTCGAGGCCAATCTGGAGCTATTAAAATCATCCTTGGCTTGTCCTGTCTGACCTTTAGAAGTACCTTTGGGAGGAGAGGCAGAGGTGGAAAGGCATACACATGAAGATTGCTCCAATTGAAAGAAAGAGCATCCACTTTCCAAGCTGTGGGATGAAACCTTTTGTGCAAAACTTTGGCAGCTGATGGTTTAGTGGAGAAGCGAACAGATCTATGTCTGGAGTTCCCCATGACACTGTCAATTTCTGAAATACATGAGGATCCAATTTCCACTGTGGGGATCCATAATTGCCTGCTCAACACATCTGCTAAGGAGTTCTGTGCTCCTGGCAGAAACCTTGCCTGAAGATTGAGCTGTAAACTGAGAGCAGTCTCCCACAAAATCATTGCTTGCCTGCATAGAGGATAAGAATGTGTTCCGCCTTGCTTGTTGATGTACCACATGACAGTTGTGTTGTCTGTTAGAATCAACACCTGCCCTGGAAGAAGTAAATCCTTGAAAGCTATTAATGCAAACTGGACTGCTAACATCTCCTTCAGGTTGATATGTAGATGTTGCAGTCTGGCAGGCCACTTGTCTTGTATCCACTTTCCATTTAGATCAGCTCCCCAAGCTTTGTCTGAGGCATCTGTCGTTAAAATCTGACTCGCCTCTGGCCGGGTCACAGAGAGTCCCTTGTTTAGGTGACATTCCTGAGCCCACCACAAAAATTCCTTTTGAATGCAAGGTATTATTTGAATGACAGTGTCCAGATCCTGGCAGTGCTGTGTCCATACATTTTTGAGATACCATTGCAGCTTCCTCATATGCAGTTTGGCATTGGGAAGCACCAGAATACAAGATGCCATGAACCCTAAGGCTTGAAGGACTGTCCTTGCAGTCAGCCCGGACTGATGAGATAGTTGATGGAAGTAAAGGGAAAGATTCTTTTGTTTGTCCGGGGTTAAAAGGCCATCTGGGATGCTGTATTCAGTCTTACACCCAGAAAGCACATGTCCTGAGAGGGTACTAGACTGGACTTTATTTCGCTCACAGAATACCCCAGGCATCTTAGCACTGCTATCACATATTCCAAATGATGAAGAAGCTCTTCCTTCCTTGAGCCAGAATCAGGCAGTCGTCCAAATAAGGATAGATCTGTATTCCTTTAGCCTGAAGAAAGCTATCACTGGAGCCAGAACTTTCGTGAACACTCTGAGCGCAGTAGATAAGCCAAAGGGCAATGCAGTGAACTGATAGTGAGAAGTCCCAGCTCGAAACGCAGATACTTCCTGCAACTTAGTCTGATAGGAACATGAAGGTAAGCCTCCTTGAGATCCAAAGTTACCATCCAATGATCTTTGCCCAGCAGAGGTAAAAGCTGTTGTAACGTCAACATTTTGAACTTGGGAATGTCCAGATAAGTGTTGAGGATAGATAAATCCAAAATTGGTCTCCACGTGTTCCCCTTCTTTGGTACTAGGAACAGGCGAGAATAAAATCCTAGGCCCACTTCTGGCATAGGGACCGCTGTATGGCCCCTAGTTGAAGTAACAGAGAAATTTGCCTGTGAGCCTCTATTCTTTGTTGAGGAGGAACGCCTGGCATGCCTCTGAAAGGAGGCAAGGTATGGAAATAAAACCTGTAACCTCGTGTATGATATCCAATACCCATTTGTCTTGGGTAATTAAACTCCAATTTTCTTTGAAAAGTGCCAACCTTCCTCCCAAAGGTGCTGCCAGACAAGAAGGCTCTGGCAGCTGAAAAGGTAGGTCATTGGGTCTGTTTACGAAAGGACTGACCCCTGCCCTCACCAGAAGACTGTGCAGGAGAACTCCTGTTCTAGGCCTGAAAGAGCCCTGAGCTCTGCCCCTACCACGTCTAGATCTACCCCTAGACTGGGAATCATAAGAAGGATACGTCCACCCTTTAGCAGGCCAATTTCTACTAAACTTCGGAGGCTGAACCTGCAAAAAATCTTTAACAGTCTGCATAGACTTAGCCTTGTCCTCCATTTTCTTTAAAACTGCCTCAACAGGAGAACCAAACAACACATCAGATTGTAAAGGAGCATCTAAAATCCTTGTTTTAACATGGTCAGATAAATTTTGATCCCTCAGCCAGGCGTGCCTGCGAAGAACTGACCCAGTGGCAGCCACCCTAGACGAGGCCTGTACAGCATCAAAAAGTACAGTTTTGTACCTACCATAAATGTAGATGTTCGAGGATTCCCTTGCTGCAGTCCTGACTATTGGGTATAGTCCGCGTCCCAGTCCGCCCGGATACCAGAGAGAAGGGCTGACGGTCATGGCGCCTTAGACTGACGTCAGTACGTCAGGGTACTAATGCGCATGACCGACGTCATTTCCTCAGTCTTTTCTTGCCCCAGATGTCAGAAGACCCAGAAAGACGAGTCCCAAAAACAACCTGCACCAATAAACATGTACAATATATACAGTAATATATATACAAAAAATATAAGCATGTAAAGGCACCTACACAACCACCCTGAAACACAGAGGGGAAGGAGGGAGGGACTGCAGCAAGGGAATCCTCGAACATCTACATTTATGGTAGGTACAAAACTGTACTATGTTCTTCGCCTTCCCTTGCTGCAGTCCTGACTATTGGGTAGAATCCCAAAGCAGAGGTAAGGGAGGCTGGCAAATTATAAAGTAGCAGGAGCTGACAACATGCCTTGTAAAACAGCTGTGGCAAAACCAGCTCTAGACTTAGAGTATATAGGCAGGTGATAATGCCTAGAGAAAGTATGCACTGAACTCCAAGTAGCTGCTTCCAGAATATCCTTAGTTGCCACCCCTTAGAAATGCTGTTGAAGTGGCAGTAGCCCTAGTGGAATGAGGCCTAATCCCAGCTGGAACCTCTTTGCCATGATGGGAATAACAAAATGCAATGCAAAAGCCAATCCACCTAGAAATAGTTTGTTTTGACACAGGTTTGCCCTGTGAACTTAAAGCAAAAGAAACAAGTAACTGCTGAGACTGCCTAAAATCTTTAGTCCTGCTCAAATAATAGCGCAATTGCCTGTGTACATCTAAAGTGTGCAAAATCTTTTCCCTTTATTTTGAGGATCTGCAAAAACGTAGGCAAATGAATAGTTTGGTTTAAAGCCACACTAGAAACCACCTTAGGCATAAAGGAAGGATTAGTACGTAATGATACCCTGTCCTTATGGAAAACCAAAAAGGGCTCTACTGCCATAAGGGCCTGCAACTCAGACACCCTTCTTGCAGAAGTAATAGCCAACAGAAAAGCCGTCTTCCATGACAAATATTTCAATTCAGCAGTAGCTGCCTCAAAAGGTTGTAGAGTAAGTTTTTCCAACACAAAATTGAGATCCCAAGCAGGAGTAGGAGCTCTACGTGGGGGTCTTATATTCTTTGCCCCTCTAAGAAACTGCTTGAACAAAGGATGCGAAAACAAAGGTGGGTCACAATCATAGTGAGCTGAAATTGCTGCAGCATGAATCTTTATGGAAGAGAAAGACAAACCTTTGTCCAATAACTCAGTAAGATATTGAAGAGCCACACTCAAATTAGGCTCTGAAATCTCCAAATTCTTTGCTGCACACCAAAATAAAAATCTCTTCCATTTTTCTGCACTCTCCTAGTACTAGGCCTTCTAGCTTCCATAATCACATTTAAAACTTGTTGAGGAAGCTGAGACCTTCCATGTTTCAACACAGAATATGCCAAGCTGTGAGATGGAGAGATTGAAGCTTGACATTGAGCAGATGACCGTCCTTCTGAGATAACAGATGAGGAATCAGAGGTAAAGGCCATGGAGGCTTCTTTACAAGACTCCTTAGAAGTGGGTACCAGTGTTGCCGAGGCCAATCTGGAGCTATCAAAATCATCCTTGGCCTGTCCTGTCTGACCTTTAGTAATACCTTTGGAAGAAGAGGTAGAGGTGGAAAAGCATAGACATGAAGGTTTTTCCAACTGAAAGACAGAGCATCCACTTTCCAAGCTGTGTGATGAAACCCCTTTGTGCAATACTTTGGCAGCTGGTGGTTTAGTGGAGAAGCGAACAGATCTATGTCTGGAGTTCCCCATGACACTGTCAATTTCTGAAATACATGAAGATCCAGTTTCCACTCGTGGGGATCCATGATTTGTCTGCTTAATACATCTGCTAGGGAGTTCTGTGTTCCTGGCAGAAACCTTGCCTGAAGAGTCAGTTGCAGGCTTAACGCAGTCTCCCATAAAATCATTGCTTGCCTGCATAGAGGATAAGAATGTGTTCCCCCTTGCTTGTTGATGTACCACATGACAGTTGTGTTGTCTGTCAGAATCAACACCTGCCCTGGAAGAAGTAACTCCTTGAACGCCATCAATGCAAACTGGACTGCTAACATCTCCTTCATGTTGATATGTAGATGCTGTAGTCTGGCAGGCCACTTGTCTTGTATCCACTTTCCATTTAGATGAGCTCCCAAGCAGTGTCCGAGGCATCTGTCGTTAAAATCTGACTCGCCTCTGGCCGGGTCACAGAGAGTCCCTTGTTTAGGTGACATTCCTGAGCCCACCACAAGAATTCCTTTTGAAGGCAAGGTATTATTTGAATGACAGTGTCCAAATCTTGGCAGTGCTGTGTCCATACATTTTGAGATACCATTGCAGCTTCCTCATATGCAGTTTGGCATTGGGAAGCACCAGAATACAAGATGCCATGAACCCTAATGCTTGAAGGACTGTCCTTGCAGTCAGCACGGACTGATGAGATAGTTGATGGAAGTAAAGTGACAGACTCTTTTGTTTGTCCGGGGTTAAAAGGCCATCTGGGCTGCTGTATTCAGTCTCACACCCAGAAAGCACATGTCTTGAGAGGGTACTAGACTGGACTTTATTTCGTTCACAGAATACCCTAGGCATCTTAGCACTGCTATGACATATTCCAGATGCTGTAGAAGGTGTTCTTTTTCTTGAGCCAGAATCAGGCAGTCGTCCAAGTAAGGATAAATTTGAATGCTTTGAAGCCTGAAGTAAGCTATCACTGGAGCCAGAACCTTTGTGAATACTCAGTAGATAAGCCAAAGGGCAGTGCAGAGAACTGATAATGAAAATCTCCAGTTCGAAACCGCAGATACTTTCTGCAACTTAGCCTTATGGGCACATGAAGGTAAGCTTCCTTGAGATCCAAAGTTACCATCCAGTGATCCTTGCCCAGCAGAGGTAACAGTTGCTGTAACGTCAACATCTTGAACTTGGGAATGTCCAGATAAGTGTTGAGGATAGATAAATCCAAAATTGGTCTCCACGTGTTCCCCTTCTTTGGTACTAGGAACAGGCGAGAATAAAATCCAAGCCCCTTTCTGACACAGGGACTGGCTGAATAGCCCCTATCTGGAGTAACTGAGAAACTTGCTTGAGAGCCTCTTTTCTTTGTGGAGGAGGAACATCTGGCATGCCTTTGAAAGGGGCATTGTGTGGAAATAAAATCTGTACCGTGATGAATGATATCCAGCACCCATCTGTCTTGAGTGATTAAATCCCAATTTTCTTTGAAAAGAGACAATCTTCCTCCCAAAGGAGCTGCCAGACGAGAGTCCACTGGCAGCTGAAAAGGCAGGTCATTGGTTCTGCTTACGAAAGGACTGACCCCTGCCCTCACCAGAAGTCTGAGCAGGTGAACTGTCTGATCTAGGCCTAAACGAACCTTGAGCCCTCCCTAGCACGACTAGATCTACCCCTAGACTGGGAACCATAAGCAGGATATGTCCACCCCTTAGCAGGCCAATTTCTACTAAACTTCGGAGGCTGCACCTGCAAAAAATCCTTAACAGTCTGCATAGACTTAGCTTTGTCCTCCATTTTCTTTAAAACTGCTTCCACAGGCGGTCCAACAAAAACAACAGACTGTAAAGAAGCATCCAAAATCCTGGTCTTAACATGCTCAGCTAAATTCTGATCCTTCAACCATGCATGTCTGCGAAGAACAGAACTAGTAGCAGCCACCCTCGAGGAGGCTTGAACAGCATCAAAACCACACTGCAAAGAATGCTTACCCACTTGTTCAGACACATGAACCAAATCCAGCAATTCTTTACACTCAATACCTTCCGCCAAAGCATCCACCTTAGATTTCAATTGTGAAAGGAGATAATTCTGATATTTCAGCATATGAAATTGACAATTCAACGCCTCATGGCTAGAGTGGAAGAAGTATATACTTTCTTACCCCACCTATCCAAAGCCCTTGCCTCTTTATCAGAGGGTACAGGATTTTTAACAACAGAAGCTTTAACACCTTTAGGCCCCTGAGAAACAGTTTCTGGGTCCGCCCTGGGACTCTTAAACAAATACTTATGAGCTTCGGGCACCCTATAATACCTATCAGGCTTAACAGGAGCAGGAGGCAAGGAGTCAGGGTTCAGAGAAGCCTCTGCAAAAACATCCTCCACCACATTCAACACAGGAGGAATAGCTAAGGGCCTATGCTGAGGCAAAACAAGAATTCCCTAAGCCTTTTCTGGAGTCAGAGTAATCTTGGCCTTCCCATTTAAAGTGCTCCCTCATGGAGTGAAGAGTCTCTGAAAATGAAAATCCTCAGGAGGAGAAGCTGAAGGAGTGGAATCATCCACATCAGAATCAGAATAAGCAGGAAACTCTTGCAAGTCTTCCACAGAAGACTCTGAAGCCTGTGAACACTGTTCAAAACTATCAAACTCCTGTTCCACCCTAGGCCTCTTATCAGGCGGGGGCATAGAACCTCTAATCAGAGTAATCAAATCTTCAGCCATTTTAAGCATATGTTTCTTAGGCACAGAGCCCGAAATGCTAGGAGAAGCCCCTACAGAAGCTGAACTTGGCCTTCCTCTAAAAGAAGCTCTGGAAACAGAAGGAGAGGCCCTAACTACCTTGGGAAGAGAGGAAAGAACAGTTACCTGAGAAGCCCCCTCAGCCTGGCCTACTTCCTGAGAGGGCACATCCTGTAACAGTAGTATCTGCCGGAGACTCCATAGAGACTCCTGGCAAAACCTCTGGCTCCTGAGCCTTCTAAAGACCGACGTCCCGGGACTGCGGTTCCTCACCCCTAGACTTCACTGTTTTGTCCTTGCGCTTCTTAGATGAAGCAGGCCGGAGCATCCGACGGCATAGTATACTTCACGCTTTCCCAAACACTAACCTAGCACAATCAAGCCTCCTCTTAATAGTGCGGCAACCAACAACGCCGTGCTCAGGCCCTAAACAAGGTATACACAATGTATGATAATCCCTATATCTGCTTCCCACAAGAAATACAGTTATTCACTTTTTCTGACATCCGTAATATACTGAGGCAAGAAAAACCAAAAATGTTCAACGGTTACTTTAGCCAACTCTGTACTCGGTCTGAAACAAAATCTCAGAACGCCAACCTGCACAATTGCTTCTGCATCGGACCATGCGGCAAAAGACGCCGGTCATGCGCATTAGTACCCTGACGCCATGACCCTCTGGTATTCGGGCCGACTGGGACGCGGACTATACCCAATAGTCAGGACTGCAGCAAGGGAAGACGAAGAACATCCACATTGCAAAGAATGTTTCCCCACCTGTTCAGAAATATGTACTAAATCTTGTAACTCTTTACAATCAATACCTTCCGCCAGAGCATCAACCTTAGACTTCAACTGTGAAAGGAGATAGTTTTGGTATTTTAACATGTGAAACTGGCAATTCAAAGCCCTCATAGCCAGAGTGGAAGAAGTATAAACTTTCTTTCCCCATCTATCCAAGGCCCTGGCTTCTTTATCTGCAGGAACCGGATTCTTGACAACAGAAGCCTTAACACCTTTAGGCCCCTGGCTAACAGTTTCTGGGTCTGCCCTAGGACTCTTAAAAGATACTTATGAGCTTCAGGCACCCTGTAATACCTATCCGGTTTAACAGGAGCAGGAGGCAAAGAATCAGGATTAAGAGAAGCCTCTGAAAACATCTTCCACTACATCCAAAACAGGAGGAATAGCCAAAGGCCTATGCTGGGGTAAAACAAAATTCCCTAAGCCTTTTCCTGGAATCAGAGAAGTCCTGACCTTCCCACTTAAAATGCTCCTCATGGAATGAAGAGTTTCTGAAAAGAAAAATCCTCAGGAGGAGAAGCAGAAGGAGTAGAATCATCCACATCAGAATCAGAATAAGGAGAGTACTCCTGCAAGTCTTCAGCAAGACTCTGAAACATCCAAGCCTGCTCAAAACTCCTAGCTCAGGCTCCACCCTAGGTCTCTTATCAGGAGGGGCAAAGAACCCTAATCAAAGAAATCAAATCTTCTGCCATTTTAAGCATATGCTTCTTGGGCACAGTTCCAGAAGAACTAGGGGTGACACCAACTGAAGCTAAACCTGGCCTGCCTCTAGGAGAAGCCTTAGAAACAGAAGGAGAGGGCCTAACCACCCTAGGCAGGGAGGAGTATAGTAACCTGAGAAGCCCCATCACCTGACCTGCCTCCTGAGAGGCCACATCCTGCAATAACAAGGTCTCTCCTGGGATCCCAAAGAAACCTCGTGGAACCACCGCTCCACCGACACCTCTAAAGAACCGCGTCCGCACGGTTCTTCTAGCCTAGGCTTAACTGCTTTGTCCTTGCGCTTCTTGAAGAAGCGCGCCCGGGAGCATCCCTCGGCATTTTATAATGCACCGCCTCTCAAGACTAACCTGGCACAATCTAACCTCCTCTTTATAGTGCGCTATTAAATCTAGCACAAGAGCGACACCCAACAACGCCGTGCTCAGGCCCTAAACAAGGAATACACAAAGTATGATAATCTCTATGCGGTATCTGTTTCCCACAAGAAATGCAGTTATTCACTTTTTCTGACATCCGCTTAACCACTGAGGCAAGAAAAACAAAATATTCCCCACGGGTACTTAGCCAACTTTGACTCGGTCTGAAACTCCGAATCGAAAATTTCAGAACGCCAACCGGCACTTGCAATAATGCTTCTGCATCGGACCATGCGGCAAAAGACTGAGGATATGACGCCGGTCATTTGTACCGCATTTACCCGGACGCCCTGATGTCAGTCAAATGCGCCTTATACTTTGATATTCGGGCCGACCGAGGACAGCGGACTACCCAAGTGTAAGGACTGCAGCAATGTGAGATGAAGAACATCTAGTTGATTTCTTTGAAACACAGTTACCAAAGCCATAGATGAGGGCAAGGTAGTCTACACAGCCTACCTGAACCTCGCAAAAGCCTTCAACACAATACCCCACTCGGTAAATAAGCTTACCAGCTTAAATATCAACCCCTATATCACAAGATGGGTTGCAAACTGGCTCAGAGATAGAACCCACATAGTCAGAATCACAGGTGCCATGTCCGAATCCAAACCAGTTACAAGTGGCGTCCCACAGGGCTCAGTTCTGGGACCTCCTTGTTCAGTATATACTTCTCTGAGGTTCAGGCTAACACGGGGGGATTATGGCTGACAAAGTTCGTAGATGACTGCAAACTGGGGCCATAATCGAATCTCCAGCTGACACAAGCATCCTCCAAAAGGGTCTCACAGAGACGGATGCTTGGTGCCAGAGCCATGGCCTCAAGCTAAATGCTAAAAAGTGCATAGTCATCCCCTTTGGGAAAAACAAGGTGCCCACAAATTACCACATAGGTGGTAATCCATTAAGTACGGAAGAAGTAATTAGAGATTTGGGGACCAACGTAGATAGTAATCTCTCCTTTGATAATCACGTTGCCAAAGTGGTTAGAAAGACCTTCTATATAACCCACCTTATCACGAAAGGGTTCGCATCTAGATCAAGAGAGGTCATTGTGCCCCTCTACTCATCACTCATCAGGCCCATAATTGAATACAATGCCCCTTTGGGATGTACCTTACCCGACACCTGCAGCAACTGGAGAGACCCCAAAAGTACCTCACCAAGAGGATCATGGGCTACAAACAGATGTCCTATGCAGCTCAACTAAAGAAACTCCAGCTCTACTCAGTTGCTTACCACCTACTCAGAGGCGATCTATGCCTGACGTACAAAGCCATGTCAAACCCAGAATTAATGGACATGCTCCACCTCAAAAAATCCAAGTCCCTTAGAGCTACATGCTCCAGGGACCTAAACCTCAGCACAAAAATAAATAGGACATGCTGGAGGGACAGATTCATTTCCCAGAGGCTCCCCTCACTCTGGAATACAATCCCAATTCATGTTAGACATAGCCCCTCGCTGACCCTCTTCAAGCAAAATCTGGATGCATGGATGGGAAATCGCAAATTCACCCCTGGATCTCTTCTGTGTCCCTGCTAGACAGAGGCACAGTAAACTAATCTTAAAAGGGTACTTTCTGTGACCTACTTTACAGAGGCACAGTAGGCTAATCTAATCTAATAGGGAGGCGGAAGCCAAAGACACTCTGGCTAGGCTTATAAATGCCCTAGGGCAGATAGCCTAGTATCTACCTATGAACCTATAATAGAATGAAAAGAGGCCAAGAATTTATTTGGACTGTAGATTAAAGACTGCCTTCCCTATCAAGGACTGATATAAGAATATAGCTAAAGAGAAAGAAACAGAGGGCTCCTAAATAAAAGACCAGCACTGGTAGAGTTTTTAATAGAATCTAGAATACAAACTGCTGTTAAAAAAGGAATAATTAGTAAGGCATATAAAATATTGCATGATAATTATAAGAATCAATCAAAGGAGCTCCCTGGACTACATGAAAAGAGACATGGAAGAGCTCTCGGATTATGTGGCCCAGGCAGTTATGACCCTAGCCCTGAGCAGCATCCTACCATCACCCAGAATGATAGCACAGTACAAGTAGAAAATGATCGACTTCAACAATTGGCTAAGTTTCTGGTGTCATTCTAAGGGGATCCACTATTTGTCTGTTTGGGATGACATGACTGACAGACCTCGCTGCTTTGCCAGAGATGGCCTGCACCTGTAACCCCTAGGTTTACAGATACTAGCTAAGGCTCTTACCACCCCTATAGTGCTTTTTTAGGCTGTTTTCCAAAGACCAAATTACCACCGTAACAGCTATAAATAAATGCAATCTGAGGGGCATGCTGCTCAACACTAGAAGTCTAAATCTCAAGATGAACTTGCTCGAAGCACTCCTCAAAATGGAGAACATCGACATTTGTGCTGTAACGGAGACCTGGTTTAAAGCAGCAGAAAGCACCCCTGCACTACCAGGCTATAACTCATTCCACATCTTTCAGCCCCAGAACATGGACCAAAGCTCCAAAGGCAGTGGCGTCTCCATATTCATAAAGGATATGCACACCATCAGATTAGTAGCCCAGCATAACGCAACAGAGATACTTCAGGTACAACTAACAGTGGATAAGATGGTGATTCAGGCCGTAGCCTGCTATAGGTTCCCAACCATGTCCCAAGACTCTCACTTCACATTCCAAAGCACCCTGGAAGCTATTAGGGTCCAACCCAACCCTTTCATACTGGGTGACTTCAACTACCCCTACATCAACTGGGAAAACTATTCATGCACCAATATACTTGCCCAACGCTTCCTGGAATTCATTAATTCCAATGCCCTGGACCAGCTCATTCTTACCCCCACTAGAGAAAGCAACAGCCTTGACCTGGTTATTGCCAAGATGGGCAACCGTTGCTCTACACCAATAGTCAATTCCTCCCTGGTTAGATCGGACCACAAACTAATTACCACTGAAATTCACATCTCACTCACACCCCCAGCAAAGGTAACCACCATGAAAAATTTCTCCAAAGCTGACTTTGGGCTCCTAACAATAGAGGTGTCTAACTTCACAGCACCCATGCAAATGGGAAATAGATGCATGACCACCGAATCACACACCAATGCACTGTACAAACACGTACAAAAATGCATGGAGCTAACAATACCCAACAGAACCAAGACGCTCTCCTCCAAAAAAAGGAAGCCAATCTGGTGGTCCCTTGCCATAAACAAACTCTACAACAGAAGGAAGAAACTGTTGCAGAAAAAGGTGAAGTCCCAAGACTGGAAAAACTCCCTTATTGGCCTCAACAAAAAGTTGAGATCCCTCATCAAAACCTCTAAAGCTAGCTATGAAGGCAGAATTGCAACAGACACTAAAAACAACCAGAAAGCCTTCTACAGTTATATCAAGAATCTCCACAGCAATACCCAGATTTGCTCTGAGTTACTGCACAATGGTACCTCCTATACTGAGCCAACAAATATTGCCAACATACTGGCCGACAGATTTAGTGCCAACTTTACCCCTCTCTCCCCCCCAAAGGACCAATCACAATAATGAAAGACTGCCAGGCACCCAGCATTACTGTAGCACAGGCTAAAGCTGCATTGTCCAAGGCCAAGAACACAGCTTCCATGAGACCCGACAATATCCCTGGCTGTGTTCTACATGAACTACAAAGTGAACTGGCACCTCACTTGTGTGCCCTGTTCGATCACAGCCTCATCACAGACTTTGTCCCTACAGAATGGCGCACTGCTGCGGTCATCCCTCTCCATAAAGGAGGAGCAGCTACAGACCCTGGGAATTATCGCCCCCTTGGCCTGACGAGTCTGAAATGTTAAGGTACGGAGCACATCACCATGGACCTAATTAACAAGGATGTAGGGAATCTCCAGACTCTGGATCCCATGCAGTTTGGTTTTGTGGATGGTAGATCATGCCTGCTCAACCTGGCTGACTGCTTTAAGTCAGTCACCAGAACTGTGAATGAGGGCAAGGCAGTTCATAGAGCCTACCTTGATCTGGCCAAGGCTTTTAATATCATTTCCACTCGGGCATTATTGCGAGACTCACCAAACTAGGCGTCAACCCCTATATCACTAGGTGGGTTGCATAATGGCTCACAGATAGAACCCACACTGTGAAAGTAGCAGACTCCAAGTCAGACTGCCAACTAGCCACAAGTGAAGTCCCACAGGGATCGGTCCTGGGTCCTCTCCTGTTTGCCATCTACTTCTCAGAAGTCCAGGCCAACACGGAGGGACTCTGGCTGACCAGGTTCGCAGACGACTGCAAGCTGGAAGCCATTATTAACTCCCCATGTGATGTAGACATCCTACAGAAAGGCCTTACTGGAACCAATGACTTGTGTCAAAACCATGGCCTTAAGCTTAATGCAAAAAATGCGTTGTCATTCCCTTTGGGAAAAACTCAGTTCCCACTAATTACCACATTGATGGTAGCCCAATGAACACTGAAGGCGTTATAAGAGATCTGGGGATACAGGTTGACAGCAACCTCTCCTCTGGCCACCACTTTGCTGCTGTTGTCAGAAAATCCTTCTATGTGGCATATCTCATTACCAAGGGTTTTGCATTCAGGAAGAAAGAGGTCATCATCTCTCTCTACTCTTCCCTCATTAGACCAATCATTGAGTATAATGCCCCATTTGGCATGTACCTCACTAAACACCTGCAATAGCTGGAAAGGCCACAAAAGTACCTCACAAAGAGGATCCTAGGCCTTAAACACATGCCTTACATGGACAGACGCAAAAAACTCCAGCTTTTCTCTGTCTCACATCGTCTATTAAGAGGCAATCTCTGCTTGACTTACAAAGCCATTTCTGACCCAACCCTGTTAGAAATGTTACACCTACAGAAATCCCAATACTTCCACACCACACGCTCCAGGGACCTCAACCTCATTACCACAATCAACAGAACATGCTGGAGGGACAGGTTCATAACCCAGAGACTGCCCATGCTCTGGAATAGATTTCTCATACATGTCAAGCAGAGCACCTCACTGGCCCTCTTCAAGAGGAATCTTGATGAGTGGATAAGAAATAGAAAGGTCACCCCGAGGATCACTCCAGTGGATCCACTTGACAGAGGCACTGTGAACTAACGTTGGGCAGCAGGATGCCAGGGCACTTCTATGGGCTAGGCTTGTAATGGCTCCAGGACTGTTGGCCTGTGAACACACCTGTGAACCTATTAACCTAAATAACTGTACTTTGCACACAGTAAACTCTTCAAACTAATTGTACTGTAATAAAACCAACACTGCAAACACTTTTCACACTCTGGGATACTTTGAACAACTCCAGTTATACTTTGAATAGCTTTAGTCAATCCAAAACAGTAGGTCATATCAAAAAACATGGTCGTTTACTAAAAAATAAAATGTAGCTTTGCTTTTCCATGCTCATTTTACCCTTTTATTGTGCTTGTTATGCTCATTTGCCTTCTATCATGCTCATTAAACTTTTCTTGCGCTTGTTTTACTTTTAACATGCTTGTTATAAAAATTAGTAGTAATTCTGAAAGCTCTCATAAGCATTTTGAATAATTTTATCAAATATCATGGTTTCGAACATTTCTTAATCCATTTTAAGCTTTTTGTTTGATTAATAATGCATTTTGTGCTTTGTGAATGCTTCATATCGTTTTCTTTACACAAAAAATAGTTTGTGTTTTTCTGACCTTTTTTCTATCATTTGAGCAGGTTGGGACGAATCATTCCTCGATATACCTCCATTTCTAACTGTGCACCTCATGGCTCGACTTCTGGCTTCTTGTTGCTCAAACATCCTGGTCCCGACACCATGTTGTTCAGGCCTCTGACACCATGTCGCTCATCCAGTCAGGATAAAACAGACAGACAAACGGTTGTAAGTTTGGTTTAAGCAACTTTATTACATACAAACACATCAGGATTGAGGCTTAGTAACTTAAACTTATAAACAGACTGACTACTGCACTCATACATGTTAACACGCTGGCTGTTCACTCGAAATGGCACAGCTGCCTGCACATGCTTGATATTTATATGCACATACCCTCACTTTGACATGCTTCTTAAAATCACAACACACACTCTGATCTACACTAAGCTTCTGGGGCTTTCAGCCACACCTGTAAATTCTTAACAAACAATCTGCTATTTAGTACTACTTTCCTACATATTTTCTACTGCACTTGTCTACTGACCTAAATGGAAATTCTTAATATTTTTATTGTTACTCAGTAAAACTAAAATGAAACTCTGGAAAATATAATGTTATCTGGGATCTCTGTTTTCTGTATCTTGTATGTGATAGTAACATTTACTGTTTTGCATTGCATTTTAGTGCATTGTGCAACATCCTGTAAGATTTGTTAACTGTGGAGCATTTTTTCCCGCCGCTAAAAAGGCGTCTGTCATGGCCAAATCAAACTCTCACGGCAAACAAAAAATAAACAACCTGCCCTTGCAAACATACTCCTCAAAATGTGTAACTTAAGTTTAGCTACCAGTTTTGTCCCTGATGGGTGATGCACAGCAGTGATGACTCCCCTTCATAAGGGTGACCTTACAATTAATCCGGGTAAAGTATTATAATTGACCTTATAAACTGTGATATCATGAATCTTGTTAGACTTGACTCCCAAAAGTTTGATTTTGTGAAGGGTAGAGCCTGTCTCTTTAGTTTGGTAAACTTCTCTGAAAGATTTACATAGGCTATAGATGGTGGCCATGCAGTGCATATGGCATATTTCAACCTGGCCATGGGCTTCAGCACCACTTCCCATGCTAGCATCATACACAAAAGCTAAATGCCTTAAAAATTGACCTATATGTGGTAAGATACACAGAAAATTGGCTGAAAGACAAAACCCACAGTTAAGTCGCGAATGCTTAATAAAGTATGCAAGTTACTAGTGGTGTCCCTCAGGGCTCAATCTTGAGATCACATGTTTTTTGTATTTACTTCTCAGATCTTAAAGAAGAAAGACAAGACTTCTCGCTAACAAACTCTCCAGATGACTGAAATCAAGGGGTTGCAGTTAAGTTATCCTATGACACCCAAACCCTCTAGAATGAACTTGCCCTAATAAACTCTTGCTAAAAATAATCTCAAACTAAATGCTAAAAAGTGCATTATCACACTTTTGGTAGAAAACCTTTCCTAGCATCATACTATCTAGACAACACACCCCTACATAATAAAAAAGTAAGGGAGCCAGGTACTTGAGTTAATAGTGCCCTCTCATTTGACCATCTTCTAAAAATGGTTTTAAGGACAGCCTTTTATTTAGTCCAGCTAACTGCCAAAGGAATATCATCAAGGTCTAAAAAGATAATCACTCCCTTATACTCAGTGCTGACCAGGCCATTTATGGAATACAATACGCCCCTTTGGAATGCACCTCACTAAGCATATCAAACAATTAGTAGGAACCCAAAGGTTCTTCACCAAAAAGATCACAGGTCTAAAGTCCATGTACTGCCAAGGCAGAAGATGGAAGCTCTACCCCTTTATTCAGTGTCTTAAATACTTTTGAGATGGAATCTCTATCTTGCTTACCTCACCATTAAAGAACCAATTTTCCTGGACCTCCTGCTGCTCTGCAAGTCCAATATTTCAACTAATACTAGAACAATGATACTAAATCTTCACCGACAGGTAAACAGAACATGACGAAGGAACAGGTTTACAACCAAGTGTCACCCAAACCTCTATAATAAACATTCTCTGCAAGTTAATTAGTACAACTTAATATTATCCTTTAAACATAACCTAGATGACTAGACTGGTAGCCACAAAGTTACTTCAGGATTGTATGGACCTCCTGGAGAAAGGAGGTGCAATTCTGAGAAAGGGTTACTGGCAAGGTGAGAATGGTCATGAGACCCAGTGGCCTTGAAATATCTATTAATCTTGAAGTTGTTTTTTTACACACAGTCTCTACTCAAAATAGCACAAAAAAGCATAATGAAATTTCAAAATAACAGTGGTAGTGTAAGCAGCTAAAAACAGCTCTGAGCAGTGAACAGTTTAAATTTGCAAAACGAACAGCGCCAGAAACACTAGACCCACGGACTTAAACTTTTCTTGTGACATAAATAGAACATGCTGGTGAGACAGATATGTGTCTCAAAGGATTCCAGCTCTCTGGAATAGTCACACCATCCATGTGAAGCAGCGTCCATCCTTAACCTTTTTCAAACTTAACCTTGACAATTAGATGAGAAATCAAAAATGTATCCCTGGTGAAATTTGTTGCTGTAAGTCTAATTTTATTTTCTTTAGTAATTTATTTATATTACGTAAGTCTATATCAACATCTGAAGAATTTGAGTTGAGGAATATTGTACTGAAGATCAGAATAATGATGTTTAAAAGTATCAAGAATATCAATGATACCCAAAACTACTGTGTTACTTTTACCCCATATATAATTTTTGTGATACTATTTTCAGTGGACTGTTTTTTTATTCTCATTGATAAATTATGTAAATGTTTAGGAGACATCGAACATGAGTTAATTTTCAGTTTTTATAAAGCTAAATTGGTCTTATGTGTTAATATTTCATTATATTTTTTATTTAGCTGATCTATTCCTTTGTTCTTTGTGGAAGCATTGATGGAATCATTTAAGTTTAAATCAGTTAATTGTTTTTGTATATTCTGCATTTCTGATTCCCATTCTTTGGTTTTATTTTTATACCATGAAAGAATTTTGCAAAATAAAAAAGCATTTCATGTGTCCCATAAAATTACTGTATTTGTATCTTATGAATTATTACTTTCAAAAAAAAATAATTAATTTCTGAATGTAGCCATGGTTTGAATTGTTTTAAATTAATAATATAGGCAGGAATTCTAGTTGTTGGGATAAGTTTTTTAAAGTCAGTTTCCATTTTAAGAAAAAAAGAATTATGGTCCAAAAATGGTAAAATTGTAAAATGAAAATAAATCAAACAAAATGAGCTTGAGCTCCAATATGAATACAGGAGAAAGACATTAATATAAGTTAATTAAATTAAAATTAAGAATAAAAAAGTGATTGATATTTTCTTTATGCAAAAATGTGTAAAAAAGTTTATATGTATAACTCTTTATACAATAATAAAATAACTATATCCTATCTTAAAGAAACTTAAAAATGGAATGTTGTACACTAATAATATCACTGAATCAGGACAAAAACATTTTATTTCAAGGTACTTCCCTAAAAGACATGAGAATAGATAATGATCAATAAAACAAACCATATATATCTTTTAGCATACCATTTTTCACTAGCCCAGTGAATCCTGATGACAGTTTAAATAACTGTCAATACCTAAGATGCAATACAGGATTGATAGTAGTAGTCACCTTTGTAACAAAGTGTGCCAATCTGTCAGGTTATTTTTTAATTTAAAGTTAAAGTTTTCACATATAATCAATAAAAAAATATGAATGAGGAGTCAGAAACATAAAGAAAATTAAAACAACCTATAATATTCAGTTATGTATTCTTAGTTTGACAACTAATAAAATAACATGATAAACTTCTCTTTGATATAAAACACGCTATTATATATATATATATATATATATATATATATATATATATATATTATCATTATATATTACCAACTTCTGCCCTAACTTTATTTTACAATGCTCCAAATGTAATTCATTCTCAACATTTAGTTCCTTCCTCTTGGAGATATTCTCTAACTGCCCCCATTCTAAAAGAAAATAACAATTCAACTTTGTGTAGTTCATGTAGACCTATTTCACTTCTTAACAATGATTATAAAATCTTTACAGCCATTCTAGTAAATAGGATTAAGAAATCCTTAATAAATATTATACATGAAGATCAAACAAGTTTCATTTATAACAGGCAAACACATGACAACATTCAAAGGATTCTCACTCTTATAGATGTTATTAATAGAGATAATCAAGAGGCTATCTTAATTGCCCTTGATATTGAAAAAGCTTTTAATACTTTACAGTGGAACTTTCTTTTTATATCACTAGAAATGTTTGATTTTTCCCTCCCAATTTATACATCTAATAAAAAGACTATACAGTAACAATCTTACTTATGTAAAACTTGGTCCATTCACTTCAGAAGTCATAAAAATTACCAAAGGAACTAAACAAGGCTGTCCTTTGTCTCCTATTCTATTTGCTTTAGCCATTGAAATATTTGCAATCACTATCCGTCAGTCTCCAAAAATTACTGGTATTCCTATTCATGGACAATTCACCTCTAAAATCATGCTTTTTGCAGATGACATTATTCTAACTTTGGGAGTTTCAGAAGAATCTCTCGAATTAGATCTACTAACTGCTAAATTTTACCTTAATTCAGGTTTAAGAATAAGTAAAAAAAATCCTGATATATGATATTAAATAGAAAACATAACACACATTTCAACTCAAATCACATAATTGGCACATTAGTATCATCCATAAATTACTTAGGAATAACCGTATGTGATAATATAAATACAACAGTAACCACAAATTATTCAAACACTTTACTATAAAATCATTAATAGAAAAATGGAACAAATTATTTTAAAATTTTGAAGAATGACTACAATTAATAAAGATGACCTTACTCCCAAAGATAAATTACATTGTCCAACCCATTCCTATTTTTCTGAATAAAATGATATTAAATGACTAACAAAATCTTACTAAATTTCTTATGGTTTCCAAAAAGAAATAGAAATGCATTTTATCATCACATTAGACCATGGGAACAGGAGGGAATAAATGTTCCAGATCTTGATTCCCATATTAAAGCTTCTATTCTCAAATTAGCCATTAATTGGCTGGATCCTAATTTTTCATCTGCATGGAAATCCCTTCATACAATCATTTTCTTAAATGAAAACAGATTAGCTGGTAATCTCTTAATAGATAAACAAAATGTCAATCTATGGTAATTTCTTGGCATGAATTTACAATACAATATTGCAAAACCTACCAAAGTAAACATAATAAACAATATTTATTGTAATATTAGAACATTTATAAACTCAAACTTAGATGTAAAACTCTGGTGGGATCTATTAATTCCCTTCAGGATTACTAAAAATTATACCAACAGAATTCACAGAAATGTCTTTATAGATTGGGATTCAAAACAAGTAATTTGTTGACAACACTGCATAAGAGATTTAACATTATTACACTCTCTCACGAAATAAAAAATATTTATAATATTTCAAACTCTGATTGGATTATTTTAAATAGTATTCTTTCACATGCCCAAGATCTTTGAAGAATAATAATTAACTTGTCATTTAAAACTAAACCTAAGATGATTTTCCATATCCAAAATCGGATATGCAACAATCTGAATTGGCCTACCTTAATCTCTAATCTTTACAAAATCCTAATAAACTATAAAACTATACCTAAACAAGAATAAATTTATTGATAAAGGCCAAATTTTAAATTTATCTCCAAAAGTCAGATCGATCTTACATCTGTAAAATTAACTTCCAATCTACAAATGTGGAAAATATTTAGATGGAAATTCTAGCACAGGGCTTTTTATATTCCCAATAAAGTAGCTAAAATACAATCATCTGCTACTGTTGTTTGTTGGAGATGTTCTTTGGAATGTTTAGCTGATTGGGAATACTTTATTTATGGCTGTAATAAAATTAATAAGTATTGGATTGACATTGGTAATTTTTGTCGAGCTTTATTCTCAGACACATTTATTTTATCCAAATCCTTAATACTAGTGAATGTAAATGTCATGAATAATATGATGAGAAACAATTTTTATCTTCTATTGACCATTTTAGCAGTGGCAAGAAAATGCTTAACTAGAAAATGGAAATTATCTGCATCACCCACCTTGGAAGAGTTTTTATTATTATTGGAAGAATCTGCTCTCACAGAAATAATAGTCAAGGAAATAAGAATTCATTCCAGGAAATGGACTGATAATCCTTGGATCAAAGTTCTTGGTTTAATAGAAACTCTTAAAACAACTCACTCTTCATAATTTTGACTGAATGTTATTTAAATACTCAGAATGCATATTGGTAAATAAATAGCTCTATTATTTTTTTCCTTTTGTAAACATTTCTCGTACTGGGGCAAATGTACATATTGTATATAGTTATCTATTTTAAAATCACACTAGAATGTTTGTAATATCTTCATATGTTTAAATTTAATAAAAATATTTGAAAAAATGTATCCTTGGTCTCACTCTCCCCCAATGTTTCTGATAGGTAATATTTGTTGTCAGCCTCTAACTAACATGCCCTCCCCACTAAACTTTTAGCAACCCCTAACTAACATACCCCTCCAAACAGATATCCATGTTACATGGAGATACAAGTGGACTGGGTTGCTTGGATAGGCTTATAAAGGCCCTGGTGGTTGTTAACCTAGTATATACCTATGAACCTATGAACACATGTACTACCGCAGTGGGGAAAGAAGTAAATACATAATAAATAAGAAAGGGAACCGATATATTATGTGATACAAATACAAACCAATAGCCACTAATTTATAAATTTAGTTCTAGTAATGAAAACACTAGGTCTAGGAATGTACACAAAGTTAACGAGACAGGTGTGTTGACTGAAAGTAGGCTAGATCTACTTTCCTCTACTCTCCTCTCCCAGATTCCCCTCCTATCATCCTCCCTTTCAACTTCAAAGACTTTTGCATAAAAAGATCAGTAACCTACTTAGCCACACCCCCACAGACTTCCTCCAGGTTTAGTCCAAATTTTCCCCTGGTTTACCTATCACTTTAAGGAATTACTAACACAGCCTCTTTGTCACACTTTTAACCTTTGTCTGACACAAAATATAATATAAACATATGGAAAACAGCACCCCATTATGCTCTGCCCAAACAATCTAAATTTCAAAGCACCTCACACACTTTCACCTTATTTTCATTCAACCCACTTTTGGCAAGATGCTGGAAAAAATAATTTACATATCCAGCTCTCAAGCTACTTTCAACAATACCACTTCCTTACCCTATAACTGAATTGGATTCTGGACAGGTTGCAGTACAATGACAGCACTTTACTGTCTAATGACATTCTCCTGAACATGGACAAAAATAACTTGACAAGAGCAGTATTTATTAACTTAATTAACCAGTACTCCTCCATTTCTTTCTTGAAAACACTGGCATTAGTAACACATCCCTCATCTGGTTCAAAGACATCTTGTCAGATTCTTCAAAGTTAAATTAGGCTCTTCCTTATCTCTGCCCACTCCTCTTTCAATGGAAGAGCCCCAAGGTTCTATACGACCTCCTCTTTTCTTGACTATTTCATTCATAAACTACTGCATGACATTCTTATTCTACAACTCATTGTCTATGTTGAGGACATGGTAATCTTTAGGTCCAACCTCAACCAATCTACAATTGAAACACAGCTGCAAAAATACTTTAACTCACTCAACAACACACTATTACTTAACCCTACAAAAACAAAAAGCATGCTATTTGTACCACCCAAAAACTTAAAACCGCCATGAGTTGATCAATATCAGTAGCCTTTGGGGAACACAAATATAAATAAGCAACTCCTTCAAATTTTTTAGTTTGTGGTTAGATCAGTCACTAACATTATACACTCATATTCTCTTCTTTTCTTGGCAATGAAAAGCACACCTCAGCTACCCAAACCAATGCTGCTGTAGGCAAAGGACTCCTGATCAAATTCAGGTATGGACTATCCATAACAGCCACCTCCTCTATGAAAAACTCCTCCACACTACAGACTAATGAAAACAAAACTTATCACTTCATCATGAGCTCATAATCTCAAGAACACCACTGCCTGCCTGCAAATTACTTCAGTGCAACACAGAGAAGACCTACTATCAGGCAATCTCATCTTCAGACTTCCCCAGCCTAACTTGTTCCCACCACTAACACACACTTAATCTACAGCATTACTTTCTATGAAAGTCCCCTTCTGTAAGTGCTCCAGACTTATTGTCATCATAAGTCAGGTTCTGGCCACTTGCAGTTATCCTCCCCTTACAAGAATTATGCTTCATGATGCAGCAACTGAACCCACCCCAAAGTGCAAGAGTTATTAACAAGAAGACCTAAACAATCAAATTTGAGAAGGAAAAAAGAGTGTTGTAGCTGCAGAAAGCTGGAACCACACTGAAGGTCTGCAGATTTCAATGTACTCTCACTGCGTAAATAATGCAAGGTACTCTCCTCTTCTCTCCACTCCGTCTGGGAGGTATTCTAAGTACAACCAAAACTCTCACTCATCTTTCCTGGGCTAGAGGGAGAGATGACAGAATCACAGCTACATACATACTCACACACACACACACACACACACACACACACACACACACACACACACACACACACACACTAAAGACATGCAGTTCTTCCAACCACACACCCCTAGCTAGCATTTCAGCAACCCATGCTCTTTCAAATCCTGGTTGTTAGCATCTTGACCAGGACTACAATCTCTAATTCCAACAAGGCTAACCTCTAAATGGACCAAAAGTGAATGCATCATATTATTTCTTTATAAATGCACTCATAAAAAAGCTCTGATGGCTCTACTGCTACTGGTGGACAAGTACTCAAAGCTTATAAGGCTATTGCAACTCTACCCAAACCAGCCCCATTCCATGTTGGTTTCTTTACATCCTAAAAAGCACACCCAATACATCTATCCCTTTGTCTTTTTGAGGCACACCTTTTAAACAACTGACCTGATCTTCTCCAAATCTTTTAACCTTCTATCACCAATTAACAGTAGCCATCACTAAAACTATAATCAAACTTTTCCAGGCTTTTCAGAAAAAAATCACATCCTCCACTGCTACTAACATCACAATTCTTTGATGAAAAACATGTCAGTCTATTACTCTTTTTTTTTTTACTCAATACTTCTCATTGCTTACAAACTGGCTAAACAATAATCCACATATATTTCTCCAGTAAGAGACATTATAGTGTTGTGGAACATACTGACACAGTTTCAAACCTTTTCAGGATACAAAATTAATGAACCAAAAACAAAAGCAATATTGATAAATGATGTACCCACATATGAACTGGTTCAGCAATATGGGGACATGATAAAATAAAGTATTTAGAAGTATGGACTAAAAATGATAGTAGTGTGGCAGTTGAGGATATGTGGGCAGAGACTAAATAAAAAATAATACAAAAACTGGGAAAATGGGAGTTCTGTTATATGGGTATTGATAGTAAGACACAAGCAGTTAAAATGTTTTTAGTCCCTTTATTCTTACCAGAGGAGAAGTTGTGGATAGCAATTAATAAAGAGCTGAAGGAATTTATCTGGGAGGGGAAGACGGCAAGAGTCAAGTGGGAAAAGATTATTCTTGCAATAGAACAGGGCGGATTAGGATTACCCAAACTGAAGAGGTATTTCAGAGCAACACAGTTAAGGCACCTATACACAGCACAGGCAGAAAACTATAATTCAAAGTGAAAAGAGATGATGATGAAATTGGGGGAAACTCAAGTAACAGGGACAGACTGTGATTTTGGATGCAGACCTTTAAGTAGAACAACAATAATCATACAGAATAATATATTCATAAAGTAGCAGAAATTTTTCTAAGAACTAAGCCAACACCATACTGGAGAAAGGAGATTCTGCCAATAGGAATGACTGCAATTAGGGATAGAGACAACAGGCAAGAGGGGGCAGGAATGGACTGGAGAAAACTGGCAAGGGAACCAAGGTACTGGGAACAAATAACTTGAGAGGGAAAGGTAACAGAATTTGAAGTTGCCAAGACCTTATTTGGACTGCAGGCTAAAGGCTGCCTTCCATATCAAGGATTGATATCAGAGTATAGGCAAAGAGAAAGAAATGGGGGGTCCTAAATGAAAGACCAGCACTAAGAGGTTTTTATTAGAATCTAGAACATAAGCTGCCATTAAGAAAGGGATAATAAGTACAGCATATAAAATATTGCATGATAACTATAAGAATCAATAAGAGGAGGTTGGGAAGGACTGGGAAGAGAGATTAGATAAGCTATTCACAAAGAAACAATGGGGGATATATGTATGTCTCCCAAATATGCAACAAAATCTAAAAGATTTTGGATCTTTGCTTGGAAGACCTTTTTTATATCCCAAGCAGAATTCAAAGAATTTTTCCTCAGGTAGACAGCAAATGTTGGACATGTGATGGGGCAATAAGAGGTAATTGGGAACACATCTTCTGGGAGTGTAAAGAGTTGGCAGACTTTACAGACTGCTCTGCTGGAGATTCTAGGTGAGCAAGATGGAGTGACTAGGGAAATGATTTTTTTTGAACTATGATACAAACTCAGAATTGCCTAGACATAGTAATAAGGTCTTGCTGAGTCTAATTATGATGGCTGCCAAAAAAGCAGTTACTAGAAAATGGAAATCAAAGTCTAAGCCAACTTTACTAGAAGTAGTGAAGATAGTAACAGAGTTAAAACAACTGGAACTTGGATCTTTAGAAAAGGGTAGGAGCAAATTACATAGGAACTGTGGGATCAATACATGCAGAGATGAATGAGGTTTAAAAGAAGGCAGGATGTGAATGAGCTATATAATGGTTGACTGACAGTGACCGGATATGTTAAAAGTGGTGTGTAATGTTTGCAGCTACAATTGTGTCGCACAGTTTGGAATGCATCATGTTTGCAATTGAGATTGTGTCGCTATGGGTTACTGTCATTTATATAAATGTAACATGGTCTATGGCATACATGATAATTTAATAAAGAGGTTTCTTGTTTAAAAAAAATCCACATATATTTTTGTTTCCATCTGTAATACCAATAAAAATGTTTACATATTGCCTTGTCCAGAGTGTTTTAGGTATAGCATTCCTCAAGATCACTTCTCCTGGACCACCACTCATTTACATTTGCATCTTTATGCTTATTTTTTTTCTGCACTCCCTAAATGGATTTAAAGATTTTGATCTTCACATAATCCTAACATGGTCCTATTCTGCTTATGTTTCAAATCGTGTGCTTGCTTTCAATAATGTACCTACGTCATTTACTTGTGTTTCCAACTTGCTTAAATACAACTACACCCTAACATATTGCGTCTTCTAAAGTGCACTCACTACCCTAAAAATGAAAACCATCAATACCAAAAGACTTAGTTGTGTTCCTCTTCTGTGACATTTCTATGCTGTGCTTCCTCACTGTACCAGTGCTGGGTTTGAATGAAATCACACACTTTTATTTTAATTTTTTTTCTTCCTTGATGTTTATGGAGAAAGTATCTTCATGCTACAAGGAAACTAACATCATCCCAATGCCTAAGAAAACCATTCCCTCAAGCCCTAACGACTATAGACCAGTCGCTCTGACATCCATTGTTATGAAATGTTTTGAGCGGCTGATCAAAAAGCATCTTTCACCATGCCTACCTCCTGATTTTGACCCTCCGTAGTTTGTGTACAGAGCTAACCCATCCACGGCTGATGCCATATCAGTAGCACTACACATCTCCCTTGAGCATTTAGAGGGCAAAAACAACTACGTGAGGATCCTGTTTACAGACTTCAGCTCTGCATTTAATGCAGTGGTACCAATGCAGCTGACAGAAAAACTGGCACATTTAAGAATCAGTAAACATCTCTGTAACTGGATCCTGGACTTCCTGATTGAGAGACCACAGAGGGTGTGTTCAGGTAAGAACACATCAAAGTGCATCACGATTAACAATGAGGTTCAACAGGCATGTGTTCCAGTCCACTGTTATTCACCATCCTGACGCACAACTGCTATGCCAGGCACAAGTCCAACCACATTATCAAGTTTGCTGATAACACCACAGTCGTGGGGGCTCATCACAAAGAGGATGAAAGCATGTACAGAGAGGAGGTGGCATCTCTGATCAGTTGGTGTGAGGGGACAAACCTTGCCTGAATGTAAGCAAGTCCAAAGAGATTATCATCAACTTCAACAAAAGGAGAATAAACCACCCAGCACTCAGGACCAATGGTGAAAGTGTGGTGAGGGTTAGGAGTACGAAATTCCTGGGTGTACACATATCAAAGGATCTCTTGTGGTCGGGAAACACCAGCCAACTAGTCAAGAAACTGCACCAACGTCTCCACTTAAGAAGGCTGAAAAAGGCTAAGCTTCCTCCTCACATTCTCTCCGCCTTCTACAGAAGTGCATTACACAGCATCCTCACCTGCAACTTCACAGTGTGGTTTGGAAGCTGCACAGTTACAGAAAGAAAGGTGCTACAAAGAGTGGTGAGGGTTGCAGAGAAGGTAACTGGTTGCAGTCTTCCATTGATACATCTTTTATTCTGCAAGAAGCATCTGAAAGGCCACCAAAATGATACAGGACAAGTACAGAGAAGGTCAGGAGTTGCATTGTGTCTTTGTGGATTTAGAGAAAGCATATGACAGGGTGCCTAGAGAGGAGTTGTGGTATTGTATGAGGAAGTCGGGAGTGTCAGAGAAGTATGTAAGAGTGGTATAGGATATGTACGAGGGTAGTGTGACAGCGGTGAGGTCTGCAGTGGGAGTGACGGATGCGTTTAAGGTGGAGGTGGGATTACATCAAGGATCAGCTCTGAGCCCTTTCTTATTGGCAATGGTGATGGACAGGTTGACAGACGAGATCAGACAGGAGTCCCCGTGGACTATGATGTTTGCAGATGACATTGTGATCTGTAGTGAGAGTAGGGAACAGGTGGAAGAGACCCTGGAGAGGTGCAGATATGCTCTGGAGAGAAGAGGAATGAAGGTCAGCAGAACTAAGACAGAATATATATGTTTGAATGAGAGGGAGGACAGAGGAATGGTGAGGATGCAGGGAGTAGAGGTGGCGAAGGTGAATGAGTTTAAGTACTTGGGATCAACAGCTCAAAGTAATGGTGAGTGTGGAAGAGAGGTGAAGAAGAGAGTACAGGCAGGATGGAGTGGGTGGAGAAGAGTGTCAGGAGTGATTTGTGACAAACAAGTACCAGTAAGAGTGAAAGGGAAGGTCTACAAGAGGGTAGTGAGACCAGCTATGTTATACGGGTTGGAGACAGTGGCACTAACAAAAAGGCAGGAGTCAGAGCTTGACGTGGCAGAGTTGAAGATGTTAAGATTTGCACTGGGTGTGACGAGGATGGACAGGATTAGGAATAAGTATATTAGAGGGTCAGCCCAGGTTGGAAGGTTTGGAGACAAAGCCAGAGAGGCAAGATTACATTGGTTTGGACATGTGCCGAGGAGGGATGCAGAGTATATTGGGAAAAAGATGCTAAGGATGAAGCTGCCAGGTAACAGGAAAAGAGGAAGGCCTAATATAAGGTTTATGTATGTGGTGAGAAAGGACATGCAGGCGGCTGGTGTGACAGAGCAAGATGCAGAGGACAGGAAGAAATGGAAACAGTTGATCTCCTGTGGCAATCCCTGATGGGAGCAGCCGAAAGAAGAAGAAGAAGACAACACACATGCTGCCCATGGCCTGTTTAAGCATCTGGCATAATGGCTAAGGTGTTTACCTTACAAACATAAGGTGCAGGGTTTGATTCAAACATGGGGTAATTGGCTAGGCTTAAAATAACCCACAAGGGTAGTTAGCTTAGTACTAAACTATGAACCTATGGCATCAGGCAGGAGATATAGCGTCCGCTGAAGGATTACAAAATTCAATAACAGTTTCTACCCTACAGTGATTAGACTTCTGAACACTGCCACTAGTCCCAGGGGTCTGGACACGCAAGTCAATTTTTATTTAATTGTACAATATATACTTACAAATATTCCAAGTAAGTACAACATGTATTTATTATATCCATAGTCAGTATTATTTAACCCACTCAAGTACAATTTTAGACAAATAACGGCTTTACTGGAGTGTAGTGGCTCACAAAACATTTCACTCAGGAATGATCATAGCCAGAGTGATTAACAAGCCTAATGCCTGTGATGTAGTAGATAAATAATGTATGACTGGCATGCTATGCAGATTTGCCTGTGACAGCATGAACAGCCTGTGACATACATTGTGTAGTCGTAGGTTACCCTCTTCCTCAATATAGTGTGATGTTGAAGTGGGTATATTTAAGTAGCGTGGGGTGATGTTACGATCTGCATTTCATGGTTTCCTCAGGGCTGGGGACTGCTTGGCACTCATGATTTTTAATATTGTCATTTCTTAACCTCAACATCAGACACCAAGCATAAGTGCCAGACAACCAACCTAGTTACTCACTGTACATCAACCTCCCTACCTCTCCATTTACTTCTGTCTTCAGGATACAACACAAATGATAAATCTGAAAGTCTGAACCATACCTCTCAACTGTACAGATTTTCGCTGAATGTCCAGACTTTTGCCTCATATTTTTGGTCTGGGTCTGTTCCTCATAAAATTTTTGATTTTCTGGCAAATCACTGCAATGGTCTGAGGACTGAAGTCACTAAATAATTATATATATTTGCATTTTAGACTTTATATCCTTCAAAAAATGCATGCTAATCAAATTCCGTTATGTTTCAACACCCTGGGATGGCTACTAATAAACAGGACCACATTTTAAAGTGTTACCACAAAGGTAGGATACAAGTCTGTAAAAAGAGAAATACAGAAAATAACAATACTGCGGGTCAAGTTCGCACTACTCATGAAAACAATTTTCGGTGGGAAAGTGATGTTAATCAGTTTCAGCTTCACAGATACTTGCTAGTAAACAATATACATGCAGATCCATGTCTTATACTGTATGAAGCACAACAAAACAAGTATAAGAAAGAAAATTGTGCTTCTAATTGCTACACTGAATTCCTTGGTGTTCTACCTAATGGGTATTTTTAAACAAGTGGCCACGGTAGTGCAGTGGTTAACATTGTCACCTCACAGCACGAGGTTCTCTGGTTCAATTCTCGGCTGGGGTGCCTTCCGTGCAGAATATGCATGTCCTCCGTGCAGTCACATGGGTTTCCTCCAGGTGCTCCGGTTTCTTCCCACATTCCAAAGACATGCAGTAGGTGGATTGGACACTCTAAATTGGCCATAGATGAGAGTGTGTGTGCAAGTGACTGGTATGAATGAACTATTACGGCAGGGCTAACCACCCAGCAGTGTAAACCTCAGCTCAAGAAGATTGTCACTGCTGAAGTGACATCCCAACCCCATGTGCAAAATGGGAAAAAGGGGTTGAGGATGGATGGATTTTCCCCATGGACAGCTGTATCAACACTACATTCTCTGACTGTTAGGCGTTAACTGTCAGTCAGCTGCAGACAAAGAAATCAATAATCGTAATTACTGGCATTATTTACTGACTGCACTGATACTTCATTTGACCAGTGTCTGCTCCGAGAATAAACAAGTTTGTCGTATGCGCTTCCTTATAAGGATGAATATTCATGCAGTCGAGAAACACACGACATGGTTTAGCCATGATTTCAGTGTGACATTGTGTTCCTGGGAGTTGGGCAGGTTTTGTGTGGCACTTGCTATTGTGCATCTGGTGAGCCAGTACAGTAAAAAGCCCAATAATTTAAGCATTATACAATCTGTAGTGTGCTTTGTATAACTTTAAATTTAACTGGGGGGGGGGTATTCTTTTCATATACGAGTGTTGGTAAATGTCTCTGCTCCTTCTTGCATGCATTGGGAGCAGTACTGTATTTATGTTTATTCCTCTACATGTATGAGTTGTTTCACTTCCTTTTGTAATGTCAAGCACTGAGCTGATGCACAAATTTTTGTTTCGGCTACAAGTGTGTAGTTCTAAATGACAAAGTTTACTTTAACTTTTATATCATATTTAAAGATTTCTGACCAAGGAAAATGCCTTGCTTTGTTTCTTTTCCTCTGGAAGAAATGCACAAAGTGATTCACATCTCTTACAATGTACTTTGTCATCCACAGCTGCCTTCATTCCCTCATTGCAGAGTCATAACCTACTAAGTTTTACAAGGAATCATAACTTTTACGACAAACTGTCTGAGGCAGCTGAAGCAATGCCAAAAGTGCCAAAAAACCCTATCACTGACAGAACAAAAGGGTGACCACAACAAAGTCCTTGGCCCCTGCAAGTTTACCATTCGATTCCTAAATTAAAAAAAAAAAACTAATTTAATCACCATTTGTAGATGCAGAAAATATATGTTCCATTGCATGGTGTTTAAAACATGAAAAACATAAACTGTCACTGAAAAAATCCTGAATGAGAAATATACATGCATGCACTGCGTTGTCGAACGATAAAGCTGTTTTTAAACTGATACGTTTAATAACTTTTCAGTTCACAAGTCATGCTTGTTAGAGAATGGGAGCACTAAACTGATGTATAGTGGATTACATTTTCTATTACTCTAGTGCGGCATGTTGGTTTGTTGTTGTATTATCATTCATACATTCATCCTTTTATCTGAAATCAGTCACCCCAGCCAATCCAATAGGACAGTTCCAGACTTGCATCCTTTACAGCTTTCTTTAATCATTTTCAAAAAATGTTGTGTAGTCTGTTTACCTTTTAGCGCTTCTCTCAATCTGTGTAAATTAGTTTAAATCATTTTTTAAGACTAATGCACTCCTGTAGGTTATAGTTCACTATTTCTATGCTTTCTCTGATGCAAATCATCCTTCCCATTTACTCTGGAATTATTACCATTGTGCCCTTACTCAATTAGTCACATACATACAAAGCTGCATGGGAAAAGCACACTTGATGAAATATACATTATCAAAAATGTCTGCATTAAAATATTACAGATGATGGATGATATTAATGAGGAAACGATAAGAGGAAACATAGAGCACTCAGTTCAGGGAATTATCGCATTCACTTTTGTCAATGATCTACACATGAGATCATAACAGCCAGAAAAGCATTGCTACACATCGGTAACCCTATTAAAATAAATATCTATCCAACAAGTGGTTTGATTTGTATAATAGCTTCAAGACATTATACAGTCTGGTAGTAAGATTACTGTGCAATTTTTCTACTTGAAATACCACTAATGTTGTTTACACCATCAGCAATGGATATTTTCCCAGCCATTAATATGGCCATAAAACTGTGAGAAAATGTAAAATTAGGATTCAAGAGCCTTTGATTGAAGCAAAACATGATTCATCATTTAAGTGCATACCGCTATCCATAAATATACTTCATACTGGCAGGATAAATATTGTGAACAGCATTGTTTTGTTTGCTGCCAAAAATAGTGATGGTAAGGACATAGATGACCTCTTATTAAAAAGAGAAGCTATGCGTATTTCAAAATACAGAAATGTGTCTCCACATGGGGTCAATACTGATTAAAACTGGGCAAGTTTCATTTAAAGGAAAGCATACAACTCTGACTGTGGATATTTAATCCGTTAATTAAGTTTTTTTGATTGGTAATGTTTAACTCATTAATCATGACTCATGAAACTGATGTAGTAAGTGTTCCCCAGATGTGTGTTAGTTCTAATTACTCATACCAAGAAGGAAAATGCAGAGGATGTCTACCATTACTACAGTTACTTAATCAATGGGGCGGTGAAAGCCAACACGCACTGGCTAGGCTTATAAATGCCCTTGGGCAGATAGCCTAGTACCTACCTATGAACAAGTTAAACACCTATGAACAAGCTCAGTCAAAAAAAGTCAGTATGCACCCCCGTCATCCACTTATAGGATCATTTGGGGTTACAATAAAATCAAAATGAGTAACAGCTGTTTTTAGTGATGCATATTAGCACAGAACAGCAACATAAATTACAAAAACGGACATTACTTTCAGCACTTTTTCTGTCTTTATCGTACTCATAACCCCACGTTTTGCATTATTTTAAAATCGGCATGATGCTATGCAGTTTTATTCTGGTCTGTTTAGTTTTCTGCGTATATGCTGTGCCTGTCTAAGGTCAACTCCATGTTGGTGCTTTCTGTTAAACGCTTCCTACCTGTGGGGCTGGGTGCAAATCTAACTCGTACTGTTCCAGATTCTGTAACGAAGTGCCTTGCATTACGTTCTCCAAACCCACTTCTTTGGTTGATACACAGAGAACAAGTCCAGGACCATGGACTGTACTTTGATACTTTCCAGAGAGATGTATGTTGAAAGCATTTTGCCTTTGCTATTCCATACACCTGTGGTGTGTCACTTTTCCACCTTGTGCAATCAGCAATACAAATATTAACTCCTTTGTAGTTGGCCAGCAACGTCCTGAGCTGCCTAGTTCTAAGGCCAAGCATACCCATGCGGACAAATGTGGAGTTCTTTATTTTACAGTACTTCTTATAGACCGCTCAAATCGAAATTAAAAAGAGGACCTTCCCATAACGCACTCAGGACAACACGGC